>NW_024429192.1:4850182-5526432 GCF_017639785.1 Mesocricetus auratus | reverse complement strand
GCATCTCACTTTAAAGCAGGCATGTTTTAAGAGCTTGCTTTTCTACATGTGGCCACCATACTGACCTTCTCAGTCCTAGAACACAGAAAGCATTCCTATCTATGTGTTTGAAATCCTGTTTTTACAGTGCTGGACAGAGTACACTGATTTGATTTGTTTGGTTTCCATGGTTATATCAGTTCTTAGGACTTAATTTCATTTTATCTATTTGTTCTCTTGATTTTATTAGGCATCACTCTATGTGTTTTATCAGTGTTTTGTGTTTCAAAGAAATTGCTTTTGAATTTACTGGTTGGATCTGTGGCTTTCTGTGTTCTGTAATAATTATACTCTAAGGTTTTTTCTTTTTGCACACGAAGGGTTGGAGCTGAGATGGGACCGTAGCCTTGCGCATTATGGGCAAATGTCCTACTGCTGAATGTCACCCCCATTCCTTGTTTTGGGGGCCAGGGTCCCAGTCTTGTAACCAAGGGCAGCCTTAAACACGTGATCCCTCTGCCTCAGCCCCTAAAGAGCTAGGGCTACAGGGGCATGGCGCTGTACCTAGCATAGTGTCCCAACTCTGCTGAGGTGAGGCGGCTCTCAAAGCCCCTCTGCTTTGCATTTCTCTGAAGACTAGGTAGGTGACCGCCTTTGAAAGCACTGGCTGGCCATTTACGTTTCTTCTTTGGAGACTGTTTCGTTGGCCCATTTGTTGATGGGCAGTTTTGTTTCATCTGGGGCTGAAGTTTGCAGTATTTGTAAATCCCGGCCATTAGCCCCCTCTCTGAGGTCTGGGTGACAAAGACTTCCGGTCCTGGATTTCCTGACATCTGGGTTTTGATGCGTTTTCCACATTGTCACTAAAGCGTCTTTTCTCTTCTATCTCTGTTGACTGGAAATGTTGAGGCTGGCTCTGTGGTCACTGGAACGAAGAAATTCCCTGGGTTTGTCTCCTGATTATTATGTAACTTAATGCTCCATTGAATCTGTCAGCGACCCCCGTGCTTTGTAAAGCCTTCAAAAAGAAAAAGAAAAAGCCAAAAACCCAGGTTTGTAAATTTTAAATTTTATTTTATGTGTTCCGTGAGCGAGTGTTTTTCCTGGATGTATGAGTGTGCCGTGTGCATGAAGTACCCTCAGAGGCCAGAAGAGGGCATTAGTTGCCCTGGAGCTGGAGTTACAGACAGTTGTGAGCCGCCATGTGGGTGCTGGGGACTGAACCCGGGTCCTCATGTTAGTTGGTTCCTTTGTTTCAGTGTTCATGTCTCTTTAACTTCTTTTCTCTCCATTGGCAGATTGGAAAAGTCTCCCACCTTCCAGTTTGCCACACTGCTCTCCATGCAACAAGGGCACTTCCCCGTGGAAAACACACTTCCTCACACGCACTTCCTCGCACGCACACTTCCTCACATGTACTTCCTCACACACCTCATTACACACGCTTCTTCCTCACACGCACTTCTGTTTTCCTGGTGCCTGGCTGCCCTCCATGTTAGCCGGATCTTACTCTTCGATCACTTAAAGAAGGCCTGGGCTGCACGCTGCCGCCTCCGCCCCAGGCACTGGGGCTGCAAACAGGAGCCAGCACTCCCGGCTTGCCCCCCCCCCACCTCCCCGCCTGGAGATGTGGGGTAGAGGCTGTGGTGTAGGCGAACTCCCAGGGAGCTGGGCACACCTTCCCCTCTGCACACCGGGCCTCCTCCTTGGTGGGCGGCGACCCCATGGGCTGCTGGCCTTCCCAAGGGTCTGTGCGGTGTCCCGGGATGTGGTTCCCGCTGCGGGGGACCTCGGATCATGCTGCCTTCTGACGCCCCAGTCATCTCGGCTCAGCAGGACTGCATCAAAGGGAGCTGCTTGCTTGGCGGGGCCGTTATTAGAATGCTTAGCACCCCTGGATGGGTCTCCACACCCCGCAGAGCACAGCGAGGCCCGCACCGGAACCAGAGTGGGAAGAACCGGGTCCTTGTTGCCGTCGGTGAACCGTTCATTTAGCCGTCCCAAAAGGGGTTGTGTTGCGTAAGAGAACACTTTCCCCTATGGATGCCGCCGCTTCAAGTCAGAGTTTGTGTCGCTCGCGGGCCTCAACATCCCGGTGCACACAGCGGTTATCCTGGAAAATACCTCAGCTCCCAGGTTCAGAGCAGCCAAACCCAGGGAGAGTATTTCACATTGCCCAGCACCGGGGCTCTATTGCAAATTCTCACCAAAGTTTTGACGGCCGGCAGTGATTGTAAACTTGACAAGATCTCCAGTCACGTGGAAGACACTCCCCCGGGAATGTCCACGAGGAAGCTTCTAGATCGTGTTACTTGAGGTGGCCAGCCTCCTCCTCTGCTTCCTGAGCGTGGATGCATGTGGCCAGCCTCCTCACGCTGTGGCCACCGTGACTCCGTGCTGCCATGATGCACCTGGTCCTGCGAGCGAAAGCAAACCCCCCCTTTCTCGAGGGCTTTTGTTTTAGCAATGAGAAAAGCAACCACTACAGGGTAGAAACCTTCTTTTTACTCCTCCCTACCCCTCCTATCCCCCTTCCTCTTGGCTTTTCTATCTTTCTGAAAGGGGTTGCAATGGCTTATCCTGCATGGCTTCTCCCCTCAGATTCCCATTTGTGGAGAAAGACAGCTTAGGAGATGCTCGCATGAGCTCAGAGCCCCGTGGGGGGGGGGCTCACTACTTGGAGGATGTGCAAAAGGAACACGGGGCGGGGGGGGGTTCCCAGTGGGTACAGTTAACCAGGGGAGAGATGTTCATTCGTTGGGAAGAGCTCATGACTGAGGAGAAGAAGGAGACTTCAGGGTGGAGATTTGGAGGCCAGTCCTGTGAGGGCACTTGTTAGCAACCTCTCCCTGTCTATTCTGCTCCTGTGGGGCCAATTAGAAGCTTGAAGATGGCGGGCTCTGGGCATGCTCCAAGAGTTAGCTCCGTGGAACTCTGCCTTTCCTTGGTTCTGTTCCTTAATTCTCGATATTGGCCTCTCTCTCTGGCTGGTTTCATTAGGGAGGCATCACCTTGAGAAGGAGCACCGGAAATGAGGGCAGCTGTGCAAGGGTCTCTTGGGAGAGAAGCCCTCCACGCCCCGCCGCCCCCCACATGCAGCGTTTGGTCATGTCCTACAGGCCAGCCTGGGTCTTGGTCTCATCCTGCGGGAATGCAGGGCAATGGGGGCCTCCTTAGCCCCTCCCCCAGGCCCTTCCGTGAGACCTCAGTGTGTGGGGCGGGTTGGATATCTGACCAAAATGGGGTCTCTTTGCGGGAGGGTCAGGTAATTGTGTCTTCCCCTCCTTCCCTGGAGTTTTGATGAAATTCTCTGGCCAAAGCAACTTAAGGGAGAGAGGGTTTGTTTGGCTCGGGGCTCCAGGTTGCAGCCTGCTGCTGTGGGGGACCTGAGGTAGCTTTTCACATGGTGTCCGTAGTCACAAGCGCAAAGCAACGCATGGGTGAGCGCTGGCTAGTACCCAGCTCACTGTCTCCTCTCGTACAACCCAGGATGCACTTTTCCAGGGAGGGGAGGGCACCATCTCCCGTGAATGGTCTTCCCACCAGCTCTAATGCAATCAAGGTAACAGACCGGTCCACGGGGCAATCTAATCTAGACAAGCCCTCACTAAGACCCTGTCCCTCGGCCATTCCAGGTTGTGTCAAATGGACAGTCGAGGCTAACCATTGCGAACAGATGCCATGAAAAAAAATAATCAAGGACTCCATCTATAAATACTACTTGTGGGATTGTAACCGAGTGGTAAGAATTGACCTATAAGATTCCCTCACACCTTTCCCAACACCAGCGAGATTGTGTCATTACCTTATCTACAGTGGAGTAGACTGTACGTAGCTGTTGATTTTTGATGCCGACCCTTCTCCTACCACACTGAGGTGGTAGAGCTTGCAGGAGGGCAGCTGAGGATGTAAATTCCTGGGGGGGGCGGGTGCAATGAGGAGCCTCATTCCACAGAGGCTGGGAGGTCGGCAGATTCTTTGCTCTGGATGCTCCTGGCCATGGACCAAGGAGAGTCCCCTGCCAGCTGAGCCAGGCCTGTTTCTAATAAGCCAGATATTGCCAGGCAGCAGGCGGGGTCTCACTAGCGGATCAGGTCAGGCACAAACCTTCAGGGATTCCTTCGCCCTCCGATGCCCATTCCAGCCACTCAGGGCCACCCAACAAACGATGCCCCGGAGGCTTGGCACACAATTAAAAGGGAAGAAATTCTTAATCAAATCATGCCGCTCCAAGTGAATCGGGCTGGAATGAAAAGAATCGTGTGGAACTGCCCACAATGGAAATTCACCAGGCCAGAGTGGACACCAAATACTCCCAGGTTGCTTTTGAAATAGATACTGCAGTGTTCTGTAGAGTTCTGAAATCACATCCAAGTATTAAAAAATTTTTCCATTAGCTAAGGTTGCTTTAGGAGATAGCACACACACACACACACACATACACACATTCACACACACACATGTACAGACACACACATGCACACACAAAGCACATGTGTGCTGTGTGTACATGGGAACAGCAGAAGCCCACATCAGACTCTGTACCCCAAGTTCTCTTCAAACTAGCTAAGACCGTGAATCCCCTGCACCCTCCTTTGAGACAGCTCTCGGTTAAAAAAAAAAGTTTGTTTCCCTTTTCCTGCTCAAGAATGTCATGACAAGCTCCCCCATTCATTACCAAAATGTTCTTTTGCCACTAATTTCTCTTCTTGGCTAAAATAAACCCGGGCTGGCATCATATCTAGGATGCATTCTTCTATAAACGAGGGAACATTTTCTTAACAGATTTTGAAGAGTCTGTCCATGAGAATGTCCTGTGCAATGTCTGTGCTCATCAACTCCATTTGGCATGGACGGCAACAGAGACCCCAAGGGGCAAGGCCAACCTCGGCTACCTCTCCTTCCAAACCAGACTCCAGGTTCTCAAGTCGGCCCTGCAGAGGACCTAGCTGAGTGTATCCGGTCACACAACCTAAATCCTGGGGGTGGCTACTGTGTGACCTCATGCTGTGACCCCTGGTTTTTTTGGGGTCTCAGTTTCTCCAATTGTCACGAGTTTTCACCTGGATTTTATGCTCTCTGAGCCTTCTCTTGAAACCCAGTTGTAGAAGTCAAATTCTCCAATGTCTGAACAGGGAAAAATAGGATTCTTGAAAAAAAAAAAAGCTTTGGGATTTCAGGAATAGGCAATGAGCGTCTCTGTGTAAGGGATATATTTCCTTTTCAAAGGCCGGACACAGAAACCTCTCATCCCCGCTCCCTTTCTATAGGCATGCCTGAGAACGCTCCTGGACCCTCGGGATACCCTCTGCAGCTTGGAGAGAGAAAGGGGTGTGTGGGCTCAGGAGGCGGCTTGGCCAGTGAAGTGCTTTGTCATGTAGACATGAGGACCTGAGTTCAGTACCCAGAAACCACAGTTAAAAAAAGATTCAGGTGTGGTGGCTCACTCTGGCAATCCTGGAGCTCTGGCCAGTCAGCCCAGCCTGCGTGGAGAGTTCCAGGTTAGTGAGAGATCCTACCTTAAAAAGTAAGCCGAGTGACTGGAGAGAAAAGACTCCACAGTCAAGAGCACTGGCTGCTCGTGCAGAGGACCTGGGTTCGAGTCCCAGCACCCAATTTACAACCATCGGGAACTCTGGCCTCTGTGGGCACCGGGCACGTATTCAATACACATACACACGTCTAGGTAAAACACACAGAGAAAATAAAAATATATAATTATTTAAAAAACAAAAACCAAAGCCCACCTAAGTTGCATGACTCCTAAGGCATGACACCCAGGATTTACCTCTGGCATTCCCATTCATGTATAGTCATGAGAGCCTGCACACATGCACACATATGTACCCATGTAGGCACACACACACACATGCTCGCACACTCATAACAGCGGTACAGAAAGATCTTCCTCCTCCTCTCCAGCCTGCAGCTAGGGGTATGAGATGGCAGGAGACCCACAACTCTTCAGGTTCCTGTCAGTCCCTTGGGTCTGTGGGTAACTGAGGGCCGGCGGTCCCTGTTACACTATGTTCCCCGGTCTAGAGAAACAGGGAGGAGCAGGCTGGATGGAATCCGAGCAATGAGAAAAGGGGACATCACCTGTGGTAGGGACTCGTTACCCAATCAGACAAAGCACACAGAGTCCTCTCCTGGTCCATGTGGCTACTGTGGGATGAAGAATGTGTAGCCTGTCTCAGAGGGTCCCCAGAGCAGGTCTGTCAGGGGTGTGTTCTCCACAGAGGACACAGGAAGCAGAAGGAGGGGACCCTGTTGGCTAGGGAGGTTCCTTCCCTGCGTGGGTACCAATGGAGGACACACAACCTTTCTGGAGAACGCGGCGTGGTGTGAGGGCCTGTGGAGGGTTGGGAGAAGTGGCTACGGCACTGAGCCTCACTGCACAAGACCCCGCCCTCTAGGGGCATCTTGAAACAGAAAGAGAGTGAGGGGACGGACTCCCAGCTAGTGCCCAGTGGGTTCTGTGGTTGTCTGAGTGAGAAATGACCCGGTGTCTGTACTGGGTGTGGTGCTGTTTGGAGAGGTTCAGGAGGTGTGGCTTTCCTGCAGGAAGGAGGTCATGGAGGCGGGCTTTGAGAGACACAACTTCTCTTCACTTCCAGTTTGCTCCTTCTGCTTGTAACTGAAGCCTTGAGTTCCCGGCTTCCTGTGTCGGCTGCCATACCATACTGGACTCTAGTCCCTGTGGAGCTGTAAGCGCAGATGAACTCTTCTGGTCTTATTCCAGAGTCTAACAACACAGGAAGCAACAGATCCTAAGTCAGCCACTTTGATAAATAAAGATGCAGATGACACTCTCAGCCGCCATCAAGCGTGGCCAACCAGGCGACGGGTGCTTGGGTAGCACAGAGATGGTGTAGTATCTCCTCCCTAAACCTAAATTCACTTTAAAGACTTTTCTCTATTTGAGAATATGTCATCTCCAATTTTAGCATCTCCAATTTAAAATGCCCTTTCTTTTATGTAATTATGGAGACAGGTGGTGGATTGAAAAACATTTTTTT
Source organism: Mesocricetus auratus (assembly GCF_017639785.1). NCBI lineage: Eukaryota > Metazoa > Chordata > Mammalia > Rodentia > Cricetidae > Mesocricetus > Mesocricetus auratus. Next base: position 5,519,434 of record NW_024429192.1, on the reverse strand, counting down.
ATTTGACAAAAAACTGCCACTTTTTGCTGGTCCAATTTTGCTAATTTTCTTCTCATTATTTACTCTCTATCTTTTGAGTATAGAGGGAATCGAAGCCTGCATCCCTCGAACCCTGGTCTCATTTCTGGCTGGCTGACGGTGGATGGAAGCGCTGACCGCCATGTCAGCACAGGATGCCCTTAAAAGTCAAGAGAGAAGCCATGCACGCAGAGTTCATGTCTGTGCAGAACTCCCGTGGTTCTGTAGTAATGGCAGCAGAGGGAGTACAGGGCGGGTTAAATCAGGAAGAGAGAGGACCTGGGAGAACTTCAAACAGCCCAACACATTGTGATGGAGCAGGGAAACCCTCAGGGAAGTGACGACGGGGAGCCAGGAAGAGGGCATGGAGGAGCCAACGGGAGAGCACGTTTCAGAGTGTCTGAGGTGGTGCCAGCAGTCTCAGGCACAGAGGTACAGACACGGCCATCCCCTCCCTTCATTTCACTCCCCCCTTTCCTCCCCTCCCCATTCTCCCCCAGCCCCTCCTTTCTTTTCCTCCCTCTTACTTTTCCTTCTTTTAAGAATAGAGATAATTTATCTCTAAGCCTGTGACAGCTCAGTGAGTAAACTTCCTCCTGTGCAAGCATGAGAACCTGAGTTTGGATCCTCAGAACCCGTGTAAAAGGCTGGGAGCAGCAGTGTGTGTGTGTGTGTGTGTGTGTGTGTGTGTGTGTGTGTGCGTGCGTGCGTGTGTGTGTGCGTGTGTGTGCATGCGTGTAACCCTAGTGCTGGGGCAGAAGACACAGGAGGGTCCCTGGGTAGCTGATCTAATTAAATAATGAGCTTCTGTCTCAGTGAGGCATCCCGTCTCCAATGATGATGGTGGTGATGACGATGATGGTGATAGTGATGACAATGATAATGTTGATCGTGATGATGATGGTGATGGTGGTAATGGTGATGACAATGGCATTGATGATGGTGATGGTGGTGATGATGATGGTGATGACAATGGCAATGATGATGGTGGTAATTTGGGCAGTGATGGAGGAAGACATCTAATATCAATCTCTTGTCTCTCTCCATATGCACATGTACACACACCCACACACCTATACAAACATTTATATACAGCACACACGCACACTCGCATGCACACACACACAGGAGCATACTCTTCCTCAGGAGGCTGTGATGCAGCAAGGGTTGAGAATCACAAAGCATAGCTGGAGGGAATGCTCAGAGAAACAGCACAGGCTGTAGAGTTTGCCAGTCATGCAGCAAGAGTTTAGAGAGCATGGAGGAGCTGGAGAGCAGACCTGGTTGATGGGGGAGGCGGACGGATGTGCAGGGGCGGGGGAGGGTGGGCATAGAAACACTCGCTCTTGCTTGTGGCTCTTTGGAGAGAAGTGTTGGGCCTGACAGAATTCTGCCACAGTGTGCAATACACACCTAGCGGTAGGGAGTTGAGGCAGGAATCTTCTGCTGCAGACCTGGGGTGGAGCGTGGGTACAAAGATGGGCTAGAGAAACGATTGGGGAGAGCAGGGAGTACATAGGGGTAGGATCAAGTGTGAACAGTCCGAATGCACGCTTTTCTGCTGGTGGGCTGTGCGCCTGTGCTGGCTGTGCGTCTGTGCGTCTGTGCTGGCTGTGCGTCTGTGCTGGCTGTGCGGCTGTGCGGCTGTGCTGGCTGTGCGTCTGTGCGTCTGTGCGTCTGTGCGTCTGTGCTGGCTGTGCGTCTGTGCTGGCTGTGCGGCTGTGCTGGCTGTGCGGCTGTGCTGGCTGTGCTGGCTGTGCCGCTGTGCGTCTGTGCGTCTGTGCGTCTGTGCGGCTGTGCTGGCTGTGTGGCTGTGCGGCTGTGCGGCTGTGCTGGCTGACGGGTCTGGGTCTTGCACGGCCTCTAGAGCTCTTCCCAGCTGAGAGACTCACCACATTTTGCCTGCAGGGCTAGAGTTCCCGAACCACCATCACACAGACCATAAAGCAATGCCATCCCCAAGTCTGGAGAGCTCTGAAGTACTTGGAACGCTTAGGGATCCATACCAGGCACGTGGGATGTCCATGAGAATCTTGTTTTCCTCTCAGAGTCCCAGAGGAAGCAAACAGAGCAAAGCAAACGGAGATGCGCCTCTGGGAAAAGACAGCTCCCCGAGAAGCCGGCCACAGACACAGGCGCCACAGGGTCGCTTAGCCACGCAATGTTGGTTTTTTTTCCTAAACCATGATAGATAAGAGGTGTTGAAATCTTCTTTCCACTTAATCTCTTTAGTGCAAATATTTCCTTCAAATCCAATCCAGTCAGGGTCTGGCCTGGAGGAAGCCAGGTACAGTCTTGTTACCTACTTCTCTAAGCTGTCTTGTCTGCGTCCTGCCATGCACCCCGACGCTGGATGGGTGTTTCTGGGGGCTCGGGGGCTCCCCCAGGGAAGATGCCTTCCCAAGAGGGAGGTGAATAAGCCTGGGGCCCAACCTCTTTAATTTGAAATTCTTTGAGGCTGCTTTTGTTTGTTTGCTACCTTCTGCTCAGAGGAGGGTGGAGGACTTCTGATTGGGTGGGTGAAGAAGGGAGGACTCTAGATTCTGCTCCTCTGGCCTCCTCGCTCAATCTTCATGCTCGCACTGTCACACCAGTACACTGCCGCCCTGAAGGCGTTCCAGAGTGGCCCTCATTTGTCCTGTTCCATGTCTGCCTCTCTCTCTCTCCTCAGCGCCTGGGTGGGGAAGCCACCCTGCCAAGTCCCCTGTCAGCGGGAATCCTTCTGAATCTGCCAAGTTAAGGGACTGTTCCTTCCTCCTCCAGAGTCTAAGGGTCAGTATTGTTGCCTGTGGCAATAATAATAATGTAAAAAAACACTGTAAAATAATACTTTAAGACCTTTGTCTACGCTCTGGGCTACTTCCTCTCTTGGAAATAAAATGTCTTCCTTTTCTTGCTCTTAGCCATGTGTCTCTGTCCAATTCCTTGTTCCAGGGACTAAGAACCTGGTGGCCCTTTGGAGGTAGCCATCAAACCTCAATATCTGCAAATAGCAGTTGGTGAGCCAGGTCAGGAGGTAATATTTATATGTCTAGTCTCTTGACATGTCCTCTCTTTCTGGGAGAGCCTGGTTGATGGGCATGGGCTGGGAAATCACTCACAGTTATGAAATCCATCCTTGGATGACTCCCCTGCCAGTGGTCAGGAGATCAACTGAGAAACGAGTCCTCATCAGTTGCAAATTTTCATGTATCAAGGCACACTGAAAACCGCACACTGCCCATGCAGAGACATGATTTTAAGTGAAGATACAACTACACACGAAAACAAGAAAAAAAGCACTTCGGTAGCCTTTTAGGAAGTTAAACACAGGATTACTCTTTGACTTGGCTAATTAATTGTTGACTTACAGTCAAACTAACTAAAACGTATTCAAGCAAAAGCTTATCCGTAAGTATTCATGATAGCACTATACATAGAAGCCACAGGTTTAGTAATCCAAACATCCATTAAGGGATGGATAACAAAATATGATCCATATAGTGAAATATTATTCAGCCTTCACAAGGAGTGACTATCAACATGGCTGAAGTTTTAAACATTCTTCTGAGTCAGTCATCCTTAATACAGTTCCTCATGGTGTGATGACCCCTAACCATAAAATTATTTTCCTTGTTACTTCATAACTGTAATCTTGCTGCTGAGCAGTATCTCATTCCTAAGATCATCCGAAATGTGGTTGCCCAAGGTCACGACCCACAGATGGAGAACCGCTGTTCTACGTACATGAAGCTCTAATGTATGAGTCCATTATTTTAAACACCTGGAATGTGTCACTCCAGAGATAGAAAGCTGGTTGGTGGTTACTAAGGAGTGGGGGACAAATGGGGATTGATTGCCTCAAGGGGGAGAGCTTTCTTTGGGGGCAATAAAGATGTTTTGGAACTAGGTTTATACAAAGGCACTAAACTGGACCTTTTAAGGCTAATTTTGTATTACATGAATTTTTACTTCAAATAGAGAAATAAAGCATTTAAAGAGATAAAAACAGGCCAGATGAAATCTCTTACTGTGCAGGCTTTGTGACCTAAGTTTGATCCCCAGAACTCATGTGAGTATGGAACAGGCCAATCAGCTACACACAGTTGTCCTTTGACTTCCATGGTCTCACACACACACACACACACACACACACACACACACACACACACACACACACGTACGTGCATGTACACACATTATACACACATTCACATTGTACAATACACATTGTACATAGACACACATTGTACACACATGCATATTGTACACATATACATTGTACACAATACATCTTGTACACATACACACATTGTACACATACACACATTGTACACACATACACACTGTACACACATTGTACACACACACATCAGTAAAAAAATTTTAAAACATACTTTTAAATAAAGAAGGGGGAATTGTGAGGATCAGAAAAAGTCTGAAATCTAACCTAGAGAGTTCCCTGGGACACTGTGGACCAGGCTGCGACAGGGATTTAGTTTGAAGTCCACACCATCCAGTCTCACAAGAGCCCACAATCAGCCGTCAACCCCAACAGCCCAGGCAGCATCCACCAAGTCACGTGGTTTCAGGTTGTCTGGTGTTTGGATCTCAAGGGCAAGGCCAGCGTACTAGAACCCACAGTTTACAAAACCCCTTTGTGCCTCCTGTCTTGCTCCCAAACCTTTCCATCGTGTCCTGGTTTCTTTTGAAGGCATTTAATGGACCCGGAAGGACCCCTCATCCCCGGTGAAGAACAATGCGGTTACAGAGTAAATAGCTTTCTCAAGAGATCTGTGAGCCCTGTTGTATGCCAAGATCTGCTGGATCCGAAAGGTCCTGTCAAGTTTTGGGCTCACAGCTCAACATTTATATGGTAATTTATGTCACTTATTAACTGCGGTGTGTTTATGGCAATGTAATTACGGCCGCCTCCTGGCTTGTTTTGGAAACAGCTAGGAGAGGCTGTTTTGTGACAAGACTTCAGCCTGGGACCTTCTTTTGCTTACCTGGGGGAGATCACAGTGCCGACTCAAGGTTCTTGTGCAGGAGATGTTTAGGCCTCTTCAAGGAAGTGGGGAGCTGACCTGAGCAGGCACCATGAAGAACCAGTGTCTTGCCTTTTGAGACGTTAGACCAACAGTTTGACATTCTGACATTAGACATTAGATCTTGATCTAGAAGTCTTAGCTTTGTCCCTAGAGTCCAAGAACGTTTTGTTCCAAGGAGCCTGTCCTTTCTCACACAGACTTGAGTAGAAAATGGACCACCTTCTAAGTGCTCCCAGGAGAGTGTTAGGGTGCAGTGGGCCACAGACGGGCACTCAGTAAGAGGAAACTGCAGGGACCATCGTGAAGCAAAGGGTTCAAACTCTGCCTCAGACCCGAATGGACTGGGCTACAGGCCCAAGTGAAATCTTCAAAGGAGACTTGACTTAAATTCTCCTGGGAAAACCAAAGAATACCAGACAGAGAGTTGAGGAAAATACCCACACTGAGCCCCTAAAGTTGCCTGATACTCTTACTGGAAGCTGGGGAAGGGTAGTTGTGGGGACACCAGACCTTGAACAGAAACCCATTTCCCCTTAGGCCTGGGAGCAGGCAGCTGTGAGATAATGTTTACTGAAAACAATTCAGTGCTATAAAGCTCTTGATAGGGCTCAGATAAGGGCTCGCTCACTGGAACACCATGACTTTGACACCCCCTAAGGCTAGATGCTTCTTCCTGCTCCCTGCTGTTTCTCCCCGATTGTGGGGCTGGAGATTAAACCACCAGCCAGGAGGGTGAGAAGTCTGGGAGAGCTGTGAGAGGTGTGTGAGAGCTCGGTTGGAGAATTGTGTGTGTATGGATGGCAGAAGTCCTTAAATAGGGAAGCATTTTTTCTTGGGGAGTTCTCCTAAGCCGACTTGGGGAGCATAAAGTTTTCTTAAAGCAACCGACCGGTCTCTATGTCATCTATCTCGACCACCTCGCTACATTCTCGGATGCAGGCTGCTCAGCAGGTGCGACAGATAGTTTCACACCACTGTGGTCAAGGCACGACAGGGCCCTCAGCAGCATCAGAACAGCTCAGTGGCTTAGGGAGGTGGGATTAGCCACATCGTGGGATTTCCTCACCTCTTCCGCCTTTCTGGGAATTTATCTCTGAGGCTTGGACTTTTATAAAATCTAGCTATGTGACTCCCCTGTCTACTTGGAGTCCCTGGAACTTCAGGTGTTGCAGCCATCAGCATCTGCCATGCAGAGGAGTTTCTAAGAAAGAAAAAAAGATGACACGAAAGTCATACATTTTATTGATCTTTTTTTCTTTAAACATTTAGGAAGTAGGTGAGTGAGGTAATTATATTGTAATTTTAAGAGATCTATTTTTTAAAATTATGGGTACTATGTATATGTTTGAGGAGATATGTGCTTGAGAGTGTAGGTCCCATGGAGTCCAGAAGAGGGTGTTGGATCCCATCTTAGTTGTCATTTGGTCTTGGTTTTATTGCTGGGATAGAATTTGGGAAGGAAGAGATTTATTTCATATTACACTTCACACTGTATCCATGATCAAAGGAAGTTAGGACAGGAACTCAAGGAAGGCAGGAACCTGGAGACAGGAGCTGATGCAGAGGCCATGGAGGGGAGCTGCTTACTGACTTGCTCAGACTGCTGTCTTATAGAACCCAGGACCACTGCCCACCATAGGCTGGGTCTTCCCCCATTGATCACTAATTAAGAAAATGCCCACAGACTGGTCTTACGGGGACATTTTTCAGCTGAGGCTCCTCTCTGGTGACTTTCTTTTTTTTTTTTATGTAAGATTGACATAAAAACCAGCTAGTACAGGTCCCCTGGAGCTGTTACAGGTGATTATGAGTCATCTGATGTGGGTGCTGGGAACCAAACATGGGTCCCCTGTAAGAGTAGGGAGAGCTCATAGCCACTGAGTCAAGCCTTTCCTGTGCCTGCCAAGAAGAAGGAGCCCCAAATCCCAACCTAAACATCACGATGTAGAAAATCCATCTAGAAATAGACTGTGCACTTAGATCTAGAACATAATAAGTAAAATATAAAGCTTTTAGGATAAACTCCTGAGGACCCAGAGTTTGATGGCAAGTCCCTAGACTTGGCACCAAAAGCATATTCGAGAGAAGGGAAACTTAGTGAATGTTTACACCATTATAAAAAGAAAACTTCTGTTCTGAAAAACACCCTGTGAAGAGAACGGAAGACAAAGCTCATCCCGGGAGAAAAAGGAAGCCCTTATGGGCAGCACCGTTCCCTATGTAGGGGTTCTGAATATCAGAGGTGAAAGCTGGCAGAGAGAGAGAGAGAGAGAGACAGAGACAGAGACAGAGACAGAGAGAGAGAGACAGAGAGAGAGAAGAACCAAGCAAGCAATGCCGCGTTTATTCTCTATTCTCTTTGCTCTTTGCTCTTGGATGTGATGTGAGCAGCCTCTTTGAGATCCTGCCTCGATTTCCCCCAAAATGATGAACTGTAATATGGAACCGAAAGCCAAATAAACCCTTTTCTCCACCCTCCCTCCCCACCCATGTTGCTTTTTGTCAGGTAATTAGCACAGCAACAGGAAGGAAACTAGGACACGGGGAGACTGACTGACTGTACTCCGTTCACAGCCCACATGTGGGGCGAGGCTCACGTTGCCACTGTTTCAGTGTCCGGCTGTTCTGCAGATGGCCGAGGCCACGGAGCCGGAAGCAGAGGGTCAGGGAGAGAGGGGGGCCACGAGCATGCTTCCCACAAGACGGAGAGGCAAAACTTCAGGTGTGCTGAAGCCCTTTGACATGGAGCGTCTGGGAGTCCAGCGTCACACCCGCCTCCTGGGGTGGTGGGAAGCTGTGGCTCATGGTGCTGTCAGAGTGACCTGGGCGGGTGGAGGCCTCGGGTCCTCGGGTCCTGCGTTTTCAAGTTCCACGTGGCGTGGCTTTCTATCTGGGCCTGGAGACCGCAGGAGGAGCCTGTCCTGCTTTCCCGTTCTTGCCTTAAGCCTCCCTGCAGGACCTGGACGGGAGACACGCCCAGCCACGGCTGAGAGATCACACGCACAGCCATCCTGTTCCCGTAGTCCATTTGCTTCATACCATGTCGACTTCATGGGACTTGATGACTAGGCAAAAAGTCATAAGCTAACACTGGCTCTTTCTGCCAGGAACCTCTTTGCCACACATGCTGGGGGCTGGAACCAGTTGCCTGATTTATGGGGGATGCTGCCCACTGGGAATGCAGAGCATGTGCCAGCGTGGTGGGGGCCTCATGCATCCTGAGGACAGCTTGAGTAGAGACTGTCCAGCCTGCATCTGCTCGGCAGATTAGGAGAGACACACAAAGGATGCTATTGTGTCCCGTGGCTCCCGTGGCTCCCGATTGGCCAGGGCGGGCCTGGGATTTTAAGGACTAATGTGCTTTGGACGAAACCCGTCTTCCCTGGAGAAATCTCTGTCTCCTTGAAAAATACTTGAACAGCCGGACTCAGAAGCCCATGCCTGGTGAGAAGGAAGAGACGTGTGGGCGTCTGGCTACCTCACGTGCTTCTAGAAAGTATGCGTATGCACACCGGTGTGCTCACCTGCAAGGGCATGTGTGGAGAACAGAGGTCAACGTTGGGATGTCTTTCCTCAATTGGTCCTCCCTTGTTTTTTTTGAGACAGGGTCTCACAGTGGACCTAAGTTCACAGTTTTTTTGCTTTTGTTTTTTTTTTTTTTTTTAGGCTGTGTGGCAGCGGATTGGTCACCACACAGAAAGGCAGGGCTCAGACCACCTTCCCACTCCCACCGGCAGAGAGCAAACAGCAGAGCCACAGAGGCAGAAATAACCCCTTTTTATTTAGACGGGTTTGACATTTGTAGGCTGTGAGGCTGGCTCCGAGTGCCTGTCGGGGTTAGCCGTCAACTTGACATAGTCTGGCGTTATCCAAGAGGAAAGTCTCAGTCTAAGAGGTGTCTAAGTCAGATTGGGCATATCCGTGGGGGTTTGTCTTGACCACTAATTGACTTAGGAGGGTCCTGTCCACCAGGGGCAGTACCCCCCCAGGTGAGAGGTGGCCCTAACTATGTAAGAAAGCTAGCTGAGGCTAGCCCGTCTGTCATCCAGCAAGCAGCATCGTCCGTGGTTCCCGCTGCACTTTTATGCTTATGATTCAAGTTCCTTGGTCAAGGGTGATGCTGGGCAGCCCGCCTGGAAGTTCCTGCTTGGGATTTTGCCCTGTTGTCCCTTGATGGTGGCCATGTGACCTGCAAGAGAAAGCCACGTAAAGCCTTCCTCCTTTGGTTACCTTTGGTCTGAGTGCTTGATCGGAGCAAAGGAAAGCCAGCCAGAACAGCACCCTCCCGCTCACCTGGGAGCCCCTCCTGCTGGCATCTTACAGCAGGGGCACATTTATCACAAAGAGCGGGGTGACAGTGGGGTGGTATGTTGAACCAAAGCCACGCTCTGTCATAAGACCTCACCCATGACACCACGTTGAACTTAATCCACACGTCTTCTTGGCTTCTCGTGATTGGCTCAGCTTCTTGAATTTTTAGAGTCATAGGGTTTGGGAGGAGCCGGCCACAGGGTAAACATCCTCCTCCCCCTCGCCATATGATCTTGCCACACAACCACCATGACTCGGCGTGTTGGTTCTCAGTCTGAGGCAGCAGTTTCCGGGTATCTGCATCGTTAAGCTCATTGTTTCTTTTCTTCCCGTGTTGTGTCCGCCGGAAGGAGATCCGTGCACGCCGCCCATACTTCGGAAGTGGGGAGCCAAGCTCCCCTTTCTTGGGATGTGCGTCACCCTCCATGAACTGCTTAGAATTCTGCACACGAGGGCAGGCAAGATGGAACTGTAGGTAAAGGTGCCTGTTACCGAGCCTGACGATCCAAGTTCAAGCTCCAGAACCTGCATGGTAGAGAGAGAACAGCAAGTTGTCCTCTGGCCTCCGAATACGTGTGTGTCAGACGCACAACACACACACACACACACACACACACACAGTGTAATTTAAAAAATTTTAAATAATTCTGCGTGAGAAATTTGTCTATCCCACTTATTCATTTGACCATTTACTCAGATCGATACGGGTTTGCTGATACATGTTACATACACGAGAAGATGCTATTTTTAGATGCTTGTTGCTTGAGTTGTCGCGGCTTTGGCGGTCAGGAGCTCTTCCATCCCTCGTAGTACCTCTATTACACTGCCTTGTCAGCGCAGGCTTTGGGTTGTGTCTTAACTTGAACACACTTCCTCAAGCCGTGGTACAAGGTGCCCCAGACCCTTCTCGTACGGTCTTGTCCATTACTTGGGTTGTGTCTTAACTTGAACACACTTCCTCAAGCCGTGGTACAAGGTGCCCCAGACCCTTCTCGTACGGTCTTGTCCATTCCTTGGGTTGTGTCTTAACTTGAACACACTTCCTCAAGCCGTGGTACAAGGTGCCCCAGACCCTTCTCGTACGGTCTTGTCCATTACTTGGGTTGTGTCTTAACTTGAACACACTTCCTCAAGCCGTGGTACAAGGTGCCCCAGACCCTTCTCGTACGGTCTTGTCCATTCCTAAGAACTGCTCGCTTCTCCAGGAAGCTCTAGTGCCCTTTGAGGGAGAATGTGATTAAAAGGCAGAATCAGGGAGCAGGGTGCACTTGGTTACCGTGTGATCACTGCGTCCAGGTTCCCTTAGTGGACAGGTGAGGTGGGGTGCGTGCATGTGTGTATGTGTGCGCACGCGCGTGTGTGTGTGTGTGTGTGTGTGTGTGTGTGTGTGTGTGTATTTCCACAGATCATTCTGGAGTTCTCTCTTTCATTGTCTATAACCATTCATTCTCACAATAAGAGACCTAGTTCAAATTGCCTGCCATTCACATATATCTATATATATATATTATAAATATATGGTATATTTACAGAATATTTATATTATATCTAACATTTATATTAGATATTTAGTATTTATAGTATATAATTTATTATATTACATTACACTATCATATTTGATACATTATATATATATGTAAAATACACGTGTATGTCTTATAGCAGTATGTGAATATGAGTGCAGTGTCCGCAGAGACTAGAGGCGTCAGATTTCCCCAGACCTGGAGTGACAGATGGTTGTGACTCTCCCGGTGTGACTGCTGGGAGCGGATCTCTGGCCCTCTGGTGCCCTTAACGGCTGAGCCATGCCAGCCGTGTGACTCCGCGGTTCCATTGCGCCCCGTGTAAGTTTCAAAGTTGTTCATCTGCGGTGATGGCTGGTCGTGACTGCCAGCTTGATCCGGGTTGAGCATTAGCTAGGGAGTGGTAAAGCTTTGCTCTGGGCGTGCATTGGGACGACATTTTCAGAGAAGACTGACCAAGGAGGGATTTATCTCCCTCCAGCAAGGTAGGTGCCATTTCTTAGACCAGGGATTGGTCAAAATAGAAGGGAGAGGCGGAGTCTGCTGACGTGGGCATTTGTTTTCCTTCGCTTCTCGGGGCCCGCAGTAATGCAGGTCGCTCTGTTCTGGGACCCTCTCTGCTATACTGGTCTGAACCCTCTAAAGCGGTGACCCACAAATACCCTTTCCTACTTTGAACTGTTGCCCTCAAGTATTTGCCACAGGGACAGGAGACTTGATTGACACCTGTGGTAGTGACTTTATCCGCTAAGAGCAGTGCTGGGATTGCGTGAGCTTCGGTTGGTAGGTTAGACTCCACTCACCCCCAAGGGCATCAGTTAGGCTTTGCCTCCTAGAGCCTGCATTTGATCCTGCTGATAGGCCGAGAGATTTTTACTGTAACTTAAGAGAAAAACACCAGGGTGAGGGCTGGGGAGATGCGTAGTTGGCAGAATTTTTGTCCTGCAAGCCTGAGGACATGCATGTGGTCCCCAGAACCTGGGTCAAGAATAACACGCATGGTGGCATGCATTTGTAATCCCGGCACTTGGGGGCAGAGGTAGGCGTTACCTGGGACTCCCTGGCCAGCCAACATAGCCAAATTCACAGTTTCAAGGTCAGAGAAAGCCTCTGTTAAAATATGCGGAGTAATAAACATGTCCTAGCTGGATGAAGAAATTGTGGATTGCTAGGCTGATCTGAGCAAGTCTCCCAGGAGGTAAAGTATTCTCCTGGGAAATTTACTGAAAGTCAAATTTATCTACAGCGCCACTTTCCCCGAGTAGTAAAATTTGTCATGCTCTTTTGTCTCTATGTTTTTTATTTTTAAATTTGGGGATTATTAGTAGATGTCCTAAGTCTCCCTGAACCATTATAACTCAATGAGAAGATAAGTTACGAAAACAACATTCAAAGAGCATATCATTATTGTCGTATCAGTATTGCCGTTACTAAACAGTCTGAAGGCACCACTGCTCTGGGCCTGCCTCTTGTGGGTCTCTTCTAGAAGCGCTGTCCTCTTACTTGTTTAATATTTAGGACAAATGTGCAGAAGTTGCACCTGCCGTTTTCAAGGATGCCAGGTTCATTAGATTTTGCCTTGTAGAGGATTATTTGCGCAATCCTAATAAATGTTGTTAACATTCTTTAAAAATGTGGGTGGTGCCTGGGGAGTGAGACCCCAGGCACGGTTGACCTTTGGTCTCTGCTTGTGTGTGCAATGTCAGTGCACACCTGCTCACACACGGATGCACCTGTACATGCACAAGCACCACACACACACATACATGCACGCACACACGCACACTCCACATACACAAACCACATGCATCACACATACAGAGACAAGAAAATTGAGTGTTTCTGAAAGTCTCACACTTGAAGTAACCCCTGTGCTTCTGATAATCAGATCCTTTGATCCCTAGGGACTGTATTGACTATCCGATTTTACACTCAAGATGCCTTTGGGTTTCTGGGATTGTCTTTCTCTCTGCAATCCCACGACTAGAAGGGAGGTTCCTAAGGGGAATCAAGTCGTTGGATAGAAAAAGGGAGACAGACATGTAATGGGAAATGTCATTCTGTAAATCTGTCTCTTATTGGTTGTTGAATAAAGCACTGTTGGCCAATAGGGAAGCAAGATAGGTGGGACTAGGAGTTGAGGAGGATTCTGGGAAAGAGAGACACAGGCAGACATTATGTAGCCGCCATAGAAGTAAGAGGTCTGGACCCTTTCTCCGGTAAGAGAAATACTTAGATTAACAATTATGGGGTAAATACTTAAGTCAGAGATAGCCAGTAAGAAACAAGCAAGCGGCCAACAGCTTTATAATTAATACAGCGTCCTGTGTGTTATTTGGGGACTGCAGTTGTGGCAGGGCCCAGGCGGCTGGCGGTGGGGGGGGGGGGATGTGGCGGACCAAAGCGGCAGGCAAGGAAGGCTACACTCTACAGGCGTGGATGCTGACAACGTCCTGTACCATCATACCCACCACACCCATGCATCCTTCTGCCCAGGCTTCCATCTGAAAGACACCCTCCCCTCTCCTAGCAAGATGCATACATCGTCTCTCTCCAGCGGCATTCCAGATGTAATCCACGCAGTTGCCACTTGCAGACTGCCGCCCCAGACCTCCGGGTGCCTGTTTTACAGGTTTGGATGTGGCTCTTGGTGGTCACTCAAGTTTTTGCCCAGAAGTCCAGTGTTTACAAAGAACAGAGTGATGGCTAACCAGTGATATTAATATTAATACTAATAAAGAGAGGTGTGGGCGGTTTTCCCAGCTAGCATTTGTACCTTCGTGCTTCCCTTTGTACTATGCCAGAGAGATGCTCAACGACTTCCTTGTGTATTAATCTGGTCCTGGGGAGAAAGATGCAGAAAAGCATACAGGTCCCAGTTTCCCAGGGACATTGGTTCCTGTCTATCACTGTTTAATGCACACTCTTATTTGTTCTCATGCAGAGTTTGCCTCTTGGTGGTAACTGAAAGTCAAGTATACATCCTTTATATTCTGACAGTTTCATTTAGGAATGGTTTTATGTCTGTCTAGAATTTGATGTGCATTCTTCAACTCCACATATCTTAGCTCGATTTCAAAGCGTTATAATTAAGTTGTTTCAGACTGCTTACTTTGAAAACCTTTGGAAAATGTCAAGGGGCTGGAAAGAAATCCTATGAATTCTTCCCAGAGTGCCAGCAAAGGCAGAAAGATGATGTCTCAGAGGCAGCCGTGGCTGATCTTCTAGGACCAGGGTTGACAGCGATGGCCAGCTGTGGTCGTTACTATCTGCTTGGTCAGCTGATGCCTCTGCCTGTCACACAGGAGGATGGAAGAAAGGGGTTTGAGTGTAATGTCCTCAACAAGCACTGCTACCCACTGGACCACGTCGCTGACCCTGGAGTAGATTCTGAAGAAGTCATACTCCCACAGATAAAGAGCTGTGGTAATGATGAAGTCTGCAGTTTAGGGAGGAGACAAGCGACCCCAGACATAGCAGCTCCAGATGTGTGTTCATCAATAACCAAGCTGAAGACACAAGGAGGAACCCCAGAAAAGAGAAAGAGACGTTCATAATTACAGCTTAAGAGACCAACAGCTCCTGTCCTTATAATTTATGGAGAAAAATCAATAAATACACAGGAGACTGAACAGTATATCAGCACTGTGATAGCATGGGCATTTATGGCACACTCCTTGTGACAGCAGAATACTCCTTCCTCTTATTGGTAGAGGGGATATTCATTAAGATACATCATATTCTAAAGCCATGAAATGAGTCACAGGAACGGAAAGACCTGAAATCATGTGGATGGTGTTCTCTGAAGATAACGGGATTAAATCGCGAATCCGTGACAGCGTCTCTTGGGGGACAGGAGAGGAGATGCAGCCCAAAGATTAAACTGTGGGGAATTCTAGTGTGGTGGTTACAGGAGAGTTCTCCAGGGCCGTCACAGAGGAAAGATCAAAGATGAGCAATGAGAGGCGGGAAGGAGGGACCATGGAAGCAAGGGGAAAGAGACGCTCAGGAAACGACAGTGTTGGATATAGATATGGCTAATGATGGCGCACGCCTTTAATCCCAGCACTCAGGAGGCAGAGGCAGGCGGATCTCTGTGAGTTTGAGGCTGGGATGGACCGACAGCCTCCAGAACAATACAGAGAAACCCTGTCTCATAAAACCAAAAAAAAAAAAAAAAAAAAAGAAAAAAAGAAAAAAGAAAAAAAAAGAAATGGCTAATGACATTAGAATTGAAGCGAACCCTTTGGGTTTGGAGACACTGATGAGAGCCGCTGATGGGGCATGAGGAAGTTAGTACACGGAGCATCTATTCCTCGCCCGGGCAAACCTCTCGCTCTCTTGGGAAAGCCAAGAGCATGAAAACAAGGCAGTGGCTGGTGGGGAGGCCAGGCTCAGAGGCAGAGATTTTTTTCTTCTCTCCTTTTTCAGTTAATTAATTGTTGTTTACAAAGATAAAGGCAATCTGGGCATGTTTGTAGACCAAAGATTGAGAACCGTTAGTAAAAGACATTCAAAGACCCAGGAGAGCCGTTGCTTATTCGAACAAGGTTGCTAGGGGTGGCGGTATCGAAGGAGCATGTGGCGGGACCGCGGGTGGGGCATGCATCATGAAGGCAGAGATGAAAGGTGACAACGCATAGACGAACGTGAGGGTAGGTAATCACAGGTGGGTGCTACACTTAAATCTGGGGTTAAAGCGTGACCCCCAGAAGGTGGGCCCTATTTTGGATGGAGGAGGTAGCCACTGGGTATGAGTCCTTGTTGGCGTCTTAGACCTGACCCCTGTTTCCCTTACTCTCTCTGCCTCGTGCCCACCGTGAAGTGAACTACCGCACGCTGCTACTGCCCCATGGTTCTGTCCAAGACTGGGGGACCAAGCCCCGTGACCTCCGAAACTGTGAGCCCCAGGACACGTTTGCTCCTTTGGACTGATCTTTAGGACACTTTGCTCACAGTTACAGGAAAAACAAACCTATGCCGTCCACTCCGAGTACCACCCGGGGTTCTAATCTTAGCTTCTTGTTTAACGCAATGAGGAACAGGGGCCTTAGAGAGAGCTCTGAACTGGGAAATGCCTATGCAGATCTCTCCATGAACATGAGCTCCTGCAAGCAGGCCTAAACACCAGCACTCCCAGAGGCTGAGGCAGGAGGACACAGGTCTGAGGGTAGAATGAGCTGCAAACCAGACTCTGCCTCAAGAGGAAATTACAAGTAGCCACCTGATCCTGAGCCCCCAGCCACTGTGGGTTCCAAGGTTCTTGGGCACTCCTGACTTGAAATGTGGACTCCGCCCACTGGGTCCCCTCCTCTCACCACGATGCACCTCGGAGTGTGAGATGCCCTTCCTCCGTGACATCTACCTCTTTTCCTTTCCCTCTGCCTACATTCTTTACACTCGTCAGTTTAAAAATGTAAAAAACAAAACCAAAAAGAAAAAAAACCCCTAGATTCTCTCATTCTTTTCCTTCTCTTGGCAGAGGAGACCTGGCTGGAGGCCAGCAGTAGTAATGTGCATAAAAAATGAAGAAAAACACTGATCCAACACTGGAAAATAACTTCTCTAAAAATTTAGGTTGCTATCCTGGGCCAACTTGCGGATCACTGTTTATTTTCCCTGAGCAGACATGGTGGCTACAAGCTGCTTGGCTTCCCGAGGCTTTTCACAAAAGCAGCACAGCCAGACCCGAGGCCCCCTTCTGAGCAGGTTTAATTAGGATAAATGATCCTAATGTGCTGGCCTGGAGACCGCTAGCCAGGGTCCATGTGTCCAACTGCGCTGCTGACAATCCGCAGTGCCGGGCCCTGACTCTGATCCTTTGTTCTGCTGGCTGACTTTGAGCCTCACGTGTGTGCGTGCTGGCTTGCACAAGCCCTCAGGAATGCGTTCTCTTGTCTCCTTTCTCTCCCCACCTGGGATCACCTGTGGCCTTGAGGCCAGAGTACTGATGCCAGTGTAAGTACAGCCCATAGGCTGGCCTGTGCGGGTGCCTGTGCTCGCCAAGAACAAACCCTGTGTCTATGGTAGACAGATCTAGCTGCTTCTGATTCAAGGAGTCTAGAATATGAGATCGTGCTGAATTTCAGATGTGTATCTGTGCTCCTTGTAGTGCTGAAGTGATGACTATGGTGTCTGTTACAAAAGCTGAGCTACCAGGCTGAGAGAGTGAACCCACCCACCCCACCCCTCCCTGCCCCTTCGACACAGAAACTCTTTGACTCATTTGTTCCCGGTGGGTTTTTTCCTGGGTACTAGTAAGAAAGGATGTGTGTCCATCGAGGAGCGTTGCCATGGGGGCGAGTGGTAAGTGTTTACCACTGAGATCCACAGGAGGAGGGCAAGTTAATAAAACAGCTACCACGCCCTGGCCACCTGGGACTATGAGCCAACCCCAGAGGGTAAGGATGGAGGCATGGGAGGTCCCCTAGAGCCCTGCAGGAGAAAGCTGTGGACTTTACAGAAAAGGCCCTAGTGAACCACGAGGAGACAGCCTCTCTGAGGTTGTGGAGGAGAGGTAGGTAGGGAAGTTTCCGTGTCATGGGGCTAGCGGCATGCAGCTTCCCAGTGTTTGCCTGAGACATCAGAATAACTGGGGTGGAAGAAAGACACCAGCCTAGGCTCCCGACAGTGCCTCTCGGCAGGTGCCTGCCCCTACTGGACAGCTCTTAGAAATTTGGAAGGGGCATTTCAAGGAGTCACCACTCTGTGGGTGTAGACATGAGGGGCTCTACAATGCCATGGACTTTGGGGCTGTGACTGTCCCAGAGTTATCTGGGAACACAGAACACCTGTGGCACTTTGGAAGGACCCAGAGAGACTACAGGATGGACAGCGTTGACAGGTGGCAGCATGATTCCCTCATGGTTAGCAGGATGGCCTCCTCCGTGGGTGGCACTAATCTCTAGAAGAATCCGAGATGAGTTTGGTAACAGAGGGAGGGCCAGGAAGCCAATTTCCTGCCGACTGTAGACCCGGTACCTGTAACCTTCAGATAACAAAGCAACCCTGAGTTTCATTTAACTTCTAGAAGGTTCTCCATGTTTGCACAATCAGATGTTTTGTTCCCAGGGCACTAACCCTCTCCTCTTGCCCAGGTGGCAGCTCTGTCGACCTCATCCCTCCAACCAAGGCAATAATATTTTGCTAAAGCTCAGAGCCAAGTTTAGAAACGAAGGTAGATAAGTCCCTGGCTTTGGTTCCTGGCTTTTCCTCTCTCCGCTTGATCCAGGGCATGAGCAGAGCCTGCCAGGGACTTGCTAATTGTCTCCAAGTGAAAAGATTGATTGAAAAGGGATCTTGGACTCCCAGGGGCATAACACCCTTCATTTCACAATGAAGAATTATTTTTGTGGTATTTATTTCATGATTCCTGACCCTTGCTCTAAATCTTGCTGGTGTGTTTTCATTTAAAATGTATTAACTGAAACTTGGCATGGTGACTTGGCTCCATTAAGCCCTTCTACAACTTAATCCAGATTTTATTATACTGGGACCTAAGTATCCAAACTTTAATATGGGAAGGAGCTTGGGGATAAATTGAGAGATTGTGATACTCACTATGTATTTAACTCCCTGGGCTCCCTCTTCACAATTAACTGCAAGGCTGTGCTTGGGTTCCAACGTTGAGAAAGTGCCGCTAGCCTTCCTGCAGTGAGGGCAGGATGCATCTCTGGGTGAATGGCAGACTCACTTGAGTGTCTGGGGTCTGGCGGTTGTTGGGGGCATGCCCTGTGGATGTGTTCTCACAGGAACCACGGAGGAGGCAGTCTCTCCTCTCCTGTGAGCCCCATGACATCTTACCTAGGCATCCTCGGGACCCAGAGCACTCATGGC
This sequence comes from Mesocricetus auratus, assembly GCF_017639785.1. Lineage (NCBI taxonomy): Eukaryota > Metazoa > Chordata > Mammalia > Rodentia > Cricetidae > Mesocricetus > Mesocricetus auratus. The sequence goes on along the minus strand of NW_024429192.1, from coordinate 5,500,716 downwards.
TCAGAGATCTTGGCTCGCCTCATCTCCCTCCAACCGCTTCTTGTTCTGTCTAGCCTTTGGGAAGCTGCCACTGTCTACCCAGGGACCTGTGACGGCCTCTGATATCTATTACGATCAGTCTGTTGGCTCTTCCTCCTCAGAGTGTTCACGGTGTGTCCACACCCACCCCCCATCTCCACTGCTCAAGCCCAGGGCTGGCATTAATGGCTCTCACTTGGAGATTTGTTAGCCTCTTTCCTGTCTTATCATTCCTGCTTGTGACTGAATCCGTCGGTACCTTTCTTTTCTATAGCCAGAGAGGTCTAGAGGAAGAACCAATTCAGCTTACAATGCTGCCCAAGTCCCTAAGGTGCTCCCACTACGACTGACTCACCCCTACTCCCCACAGACCCTGAGTGATGCAGCCCCTCTCCCCCTCGCATCCCTGTGCTCTGGCTCAGCCAGGCTCTCCCCGCCCTTTCCCTGCTTCCCGCTCTGTCTCTGCCCTCGCTGGGGCCTCTCGTGGCTCCTGCACCCCTCGCCTTTGCTGTGCTTTGTTCCGCTTGCAAACTCTGTCTTTACCAGGCACAGCCTCTGCTCCTGTTCGGCTGCTGGTCTGCCAGTCTCTCTCACGGCGCTCAGTGGTGCGTTCCTCCACAGAGAACTCCGTCCTCCTGCCGTAATCGAAGTTCCAAGAAGGTTAGACTGTGTCTGTTCAACTATACAGCAGAAGTCCAGATACCATGCCAGGCGGTGGTGGTGCATGCCTTCAATCCCAGCACTCCAGAGGCAGAGGCGGGCGGATCTCTGTGAGTTCGAGGCCAGGCTGGACCGACAGCCTCCAAAACAATACAGAGAAACCCTGTCTCGTAAAACCAAAAAAAAAAAAAAAAAAAAAAAAAAGAAGTCCAGATACCAGACCAGTGCCTGATACATGCTCAATAAATGCTGCTGGCAGAATCCATCCATGAAACGATGGTGTGGCTCCTGTCTCCAAGTAGTTACCCTGTTCACATAAACAAACCCCACCACCACCACCAAACCAAAGCAAAAGCCAGTGTAGCCACCTGTGTTCACTCTAATAGAGAGGGGAGGGGGAGGGGGAGGGAGAGAGGAACACGATCTGGTGGGTCTAGCCGTGTTGAAGTCCTAAACTGGGGACAGACAAGGAAAGAGACACGTCTCTTGGTTTGATCTTTGTTTCCTTATCCTCAAGTCAGAGACGGTTGAGCAGAGGGGCACGGGAGGGGGGCTGGCAGACTCTGTGTGTGGAGCCCACCTCGTGGGTCCAGAACAGCTCTCTTGTTAGAGCACCAGTGTCCATGCATCAGTGACGGGCATGGTCCAGTTAAGAACCTCCCTGGCATACCTCCTGGTAAGCAGGTTTCTACTGGTATCTCCTCTCTCTGGAACTCAGTCTGAATATCACGGTGAGTGTTCGTGGAAGCCACAGCCACTGTGCGGACAAAACCCCTTGGTCCCCAGCTGGCTGTCAGGATTGAGGCACTGAGGCCGAATCCCTCTTCTAGAAGACTACAAAAAAAGTGATTGTTCCCCCAAGTTATGTGTTCAACTTACTTGTTTTCAAGTGGTCCTAGAGGACTTCTTTTGTGAAGGAAATGTTTAGTGGTAAGTTTGAAAACAATAATTTATAGAAAATTAGGAAAAAAATAAAGGTCTTCATTGGCTCATGGGAAAAAGAGTCAAATGAGTCATATTTTAGATTAACTCCCTCTGATTTTCATAAGGAATGTCAGTTCGTGCCATAGACTAAATGTTGGTGTCACTTCCACTCCAAACACACGTTGAAGACGTTGCCCCTAGTGTGGCTGTGTTTGGAGACGGGGCTATGGGTGGGAGGTTAATCCACCGGGGTAACTGGGATTGATACCATACAGAAAGATTGTGGAGCACAGGTGTCCCCTCCTCTTCATAAGAACCCAAGAAGGAGTCAGCCGTTCACAGCCTGGAGCAGGGTCCTCAGGACAGCTCCACCAGACTGGCACACCAATCTCAGGCTTCCAGGCAAACATGTCCCTGTCACAGTAGCCAGCAAGGACTAAGAGTTTGCAGTGCACCATGGAGAGGAGGTGAGTTTCCAAAGCAAACACGAGTGACACACACAGAGGCTTTGTTGCAAGTAGAAGAGAGCAATTCAGGGCAAAGACCTGATAAGCCGTGGGAACTCCAGATAAGCCTGGGAGAGGGGTGGCTGCGAGGGTTTGCTCTGATTGACAGTTTGACAAGAGACAAATCTCGAGGTGTGCCTGTGGCAGAGTTTGTAGATTAGGTTCACTGACACAGGAAGACCCACACTGAAGGTGGGTTATACTGCTTCATGAGCTGGGGTCCTGGGGTAGATGAAAAGGAGAAAGTGAGTTGAGCACCAGTACCCACCATCCCCTACCTCCCTCTACCCATCATCCCCTGCTTCCCCCAGTACCCATCATCCCCTGCCTCCCCCTACCCATCATCCCCTGCCTCCCTCTACCCATCATCCCCTGCTTCCCCCAGTACCCATCATCCCCTGCTTCCCCCAGAACCCATCATCCCCTGCTTCCCCCAGTACCCATCATCCCCTGCTTCCCCCAGTACCCATCATCCCCTGCTTCCCCCAGTACCCATCATCCCCTGCCTCCCTCTACCCATCATCCCCTGCTTCCCCCAGGACCCATCATCCCCTGCTTTCCCCAGTACCCATCATCCCCTGCTTCCCCCAGTACCCATCATCCCCTGCTTCCCCCAGTACCCATCATCCCCTGCTTCCCCCAGGACCCATCATCCCCTGCTTCCCTCTACCCATCATCCCCTGCCTCCCTCTACCCATCACCCCCTGCTTCCCCCTACCCATCACCCCCTGCTTCCCCCAGTACCCATCATCCCCTGCTTCCCCCAGTACCCATCACCCCCTGCTTCCCCCCCTGCAGACAATGGGGCGGCCTCTTCAAGCTCCTGCCACCAGGATTTCCCCACCATGATGGACTGTGCCCTCAGACTGGAAGCCAGAATTAACCTCTTTCCTTGCATTGTTCCATCATAGCAACATGTCATTACGTTGGTAGCTTGAGCTCAGCTGTGGCAGGAGTATTTACACCAGAGTGATGGGCAAAGGGGACAAATGAGGGGTTTTCTCCCCAGAGGGTTGGGTTAGACTCTCGCCAACAGTCCACTGTCTAAAGAGATGTGTGTATATTAAGATTGGGGATGATGGAGGAAGGAGCCTCTGGGGATGGCAGTGTGGTTTCTGGAGACAGAACTGTGCGTGATGAAGTGTCACCTCGAGGAGGTGATGGTTTGGGTTCCACAGCCCAAGCAGAGGGAAAACCTACTGTACCCAGACACAGGAGGGCTGCGTCTAAGTCTCTAAGATGGCGAGAGCCTTTCGGTTATGTGTTCAGACTCACTGGTCCTGCATTTGCTGCTCCGTGTGTAAGAGAAAGAAAAGCCACAGTCTCTCCTGGAAATTTGCTCCTGAGTGAGTGACAGTTGTGTGGCAGCGGGACTGACCACCCCGCCGGTCTGTTTCACCCACTCCGACTCTCTTCCGTGGCCAGTGGCCGGATAAAAGCTTCTTACTCTGGGGGACAGTTATGAGTTGTGAGGGGCGTGGCCAGTGGGGACAGAAGATCTGGAAGTTCAATTCAAAGGCTCTCAAATTAGGTCAGACTTCTCAGGACTGCGTTGCCTATGGTTGAGAGCAGTGGGGTTCGTCACTAGGTAACAGGGGTCCAAGGGCTGGTGAGGAAAGCCAGCCATGAGAGCGCACAACCTGCTGCAGAACTCACATTCTGACCTTTGGCCCCTTCTGTTTCCTACGCAGTGGGTCTCGAGTGATCCTGCCCAGATTTCCTAAGCATCTCCTAATTGTCATTCCTAGGGGCCACTAGATGTCCCATTACAATATGGAATACACTCCCTTAAACCACCTCCTCTGGTTGGGCTCTCAAACTGTTCTCTGTTTTCTTTTTTAATATATGGCAGGCTTGAAACATCTTTTTGCAAATATGTTTTTTGTTTCCTCAGAGTTACTCCTCGGGACATTTCCCCCCTCCAGGGACTTTCTGGGTCAAAGAGGGGGAGAGTGAATTTTATGGCTTGTCACATACTTCAAAATTACTCTGAAGTCTTTGTTGTCCCCTCCCCCTTTCCAGTGTCACCAGTAAAATTTAGTCTGTCTCCTTCCTCACAGTCTTGCCAAGAATTGTCATCTTTATTTGCTTTTTTTCCTGCTGTTTCCTAATTGCAAAACAGTCCATGTAGCTGAAGAGAAAGGATTAGAAAGAAAAAGGGAGGAATAAAGAAAGACCAGGCACGGTGCAGGGTGGTTTTTAACAAAAAGTGTGAAGAGCAAAGAAACAACGTATCACTCAAGAAAGTCAACAGGAAAAGCAGGGCATGGACTGTTAAGGGCTGGAAACAAAATAAAAAAACACATACATGTACAAGTAAGGACAAACTAAAGAGTGATGACATGCCTTGTAAAAATAAAGCAAGAATGGAAGTTGTCTTGTTTTTTTTTTCCAGCAAAAAAAAAAAAGAAAGAAAGAAAAGAAAAATGCAAAATGAGCTGGTGGAATTTCTAAAATTTGGAAACAAACTGTGTCGTAAGCTTCACTTTTGTGTCTGTGAAATGTGTGGAGTCGAACACAGTGAGTGGGGGATCGTCCTTCTGCTTGGCTCGAATTCTGTTTTCCTCCGAGAAAACTTAACCGAGCTGGGGGCATCAAGGGCACTGTTGAAGTGGCCCCTGCAGTTTGAAGAGTGCGCGGCGCTAGGGTCTAACTCTAGAAAGCAGCGCGTGGCTATTCCTGGTGTTGTGATGGTGGACATACACATGCAGCACACTCCTTCAGGAAGACAGGTGCATCTTTCTTATTGGGGGCATTTAAAAAGGGTTTCCTCTAAGGTTGGTGAGACGGCCCAGTGTTAGAGGTGTGGGCAGACAGCCCCGTCCACCGAGTTGCATGGGAAACACTAACATGGTAGGAGGAGCTGTCCTCTGACCCCCACATGCGTGTTGGCCCACATGTGAACTTTGTGTGCACACCCACGTCCCCACTAAAATAAGATGGAATGAATGGCATTTTGTTTTCCTCCGAAGTGACAGACTCACATGCTTAGGTGCCTGAGAGGATCCTTTCAAAGGAAATGACTGGATAGGACCCCTGGATTATCTCACAACCACATCCACACCTCTGGGTGGGAGGCCTCTAGATGTTTTTGTTGTGCTCTGCAAGTGGCTGTTTAGATCTTAGGGTTTTGTTTTGGTGGGAAGTTTTATTAGAGGAAGGGAAGGGAGTAAGAGAAAGAAAGGGACATGGTGGGGGTGTATGGCAGACAGACAGACAGACAGACAGACAGAGAGATGGGCAAAGACCCGTTGCCTCTTCAGAGGAACAGCAAGAAGGAGAGTCTTGGGTTAAGTCACCATTGACCATCAGGGACAGCACGCTATTTTCAGTCTTTGGTTCGCAGCACTGAGGTTCCCCGTGCATATTTACCTGGATCAATAGTGTTCTTCTCTTCGACACAAACTCCCTGATCTACACAAGCAAAGTCCGGCATCAGGCAAAGACACATTCCAGATGAGCCGGCCCCGAGCACATCCCTAGCCATAAACGGATTTATTCTTCTCTATTTCAGCCCACTCAGCTGGTGACCTTTCTACCTGGTCCTCCTACCTGTGCACTGGGACTTTCCTTCTGGAACCTTCTGCTCCTATTTCTCTTCACGCCTTCCAGACTAGGACAAGAGCGGAAGTTCTACCTTCCAGGTCTCTTCAGAACTGATTCCCTCTCCCTCTGTCAGCCCAGGGGTGAAACCCCTGCTGGCTCATTCCATGGTGCCCTTCCCTCGGAAGTGCTGGCCTGTGTCTCCTCACACATCCCTCCACCAGACGTCTCCACACTCGGGTGAGTCTCCCCGGCTGCTCCCATCATCCAGCAGGCTCAAGGGACCACCCAGCTCCCAGTGTTCTCAGCGCAGTCTCCATTCTCCACTTCTTCTCTGAGTCCTGCTGACTGACCCATGTGCCCCTGGCTGACCCCATGTGCCCCTGGCTGACCCATGTGCCCCTGGCTGGCCCATGTGCCCCTGACTGACCCCATGTGCCCCTGGCTGACCCCATGTGCCCCATGTGCCCCTGGCTGACCCCATGTGCCCCATGTGCCCCTGGCTGACCCCATGTGCCCCATGTGCCCCTGGCTGACCCCATGTGCCCCATGTGCCCCTGGCTGACCCCATGTGCCCCTGGCTGGCCCATGTGCCCCTGACTGACCCCATGTGCCCTGGGTGACCCATGTGCCCCTGGCTGACCCCATGTGCCCCTGGCTGACCCATGTGCCCCTGGCTGACCCATGTGCCCCTGGCTGGCCCATGTGCCCCTGGCTGGCCCCATGTGCCCCTGGCTGACCCCATGTGCCCCTGGCTGGCCCATGTGCCCCTGGCTGACCCCATGTGCCCCTGGATAGCCCATGTGCCCCTGGATGACCCATGTCCCCCTGGCTGACCCATGTCCCCCTGGCTGACCCATGTGCCCCTGGCTGACCCATGTCCCCCTGGCTGACCCATGTCCCCCTGGCTGACCCATGTGCCCCTGGCTGACCCCATGTGCCCCTGGATGACCCCATGTGCCCCTGGCTGACCCCATGTGCCCCTGGCTGGCCCATGTGCCCCTGGCTGACCCCATGTGCCCCTGGGTGACCCCATGTGCCCCTGGCTGGCCCATGTGCCCCTGGCTGACCCCATGTCCCCCTGGCTGACCCCATGTCCCCCTGGCTGGCCTTTCTACCCACATCCTAGCAGTGAGCTCACAGTCTCTCACAATGCTGGTGTGCTACTCTTACACAGTCTTCCCTGGCTTCCCTTATGGGAACACCGTCCTGTCTCCCTACTGTGCGCACTCTCAGGCTCCCGAAAAGGCTCAGGCAGTCTGCTCCTCACCTTGAGTCCTCTCAGCACTGCCCATGACATCCTTCATCCTGCCTCTCTTCAGAAGTTGGCTCCACAGAGTGAATTTCATGTCTCTCTAACTACCCATGGGACAGCATGCTGACAATGTCTGGTGCTTGTTCCCAAGAGCCCAGGCTACATTTTCAGGAAGTCTGCGATGCATTTGGTATATGCAATCCCACTATTTAAAGAATACACTATGTAGGCTTGCAATTAAACAAATCACATGGGGAAAGTTAAGAACTTCTTAGAACACAGCTTCCTCATTATTTCCCCATTGCCCGGTGTCATGGCAACATTTGTATATTGTGCTTCTATGGCAGAAAGATATCAAGGTGACACGCGATATTCATCTCTTCCTGGTTGCCCATTCTGTGAAGTCATGCTAGTGGCTTGAGGCCAAGTGTGTTAAGAGCGTTGGTTCTGCGGAAGGGCCAATGCCGTTTCTCAGCTTGCATCAGTTCTGGTCCAAGTGGTCCCTTGCTATTTGCTAGGTTTGCCTGGTTTCAACTGCTGGAGTCATAGACAATGCAAGTCATCAATTGTTTGCCTTGGTTCTATGAAAACTCCCCATGGTGTGCTTTCTCATCCTTCAAGAGAATACTGTTGAACATGCTAACATACATGATGCCATAATGCCTTGTACTGAGGCTACTCAACTCACAATAGGAACGCTGGCCAGGAAACCCGTATAAACCGAAAATGAATTTGTAAGTCCAATTTACCACACATCCCATCTTAGCCTATCCTGCCTTAAACACATGCAGAACACTTACACTAGCCTGTAGTCAGGAAACCACTTAACAAAAGCCTGCTTTGTCATAAAGAATTGAAGATCTCATGTAATTGATCCTGAAGGTGACAAACGGCGTCAACATAAAACCAAAACCCTGCAAGCTGAACGTGTGAGCTTTGGCTGTCTCTGCTCTGATAACCGAGAATTCGCTTTTCCTCCTCTGGCCAAGTGTGCTTTTGCCGAGTCCCTTGGTGTAAACTCTGCTCAGCTAATACGATCTGCCTAGTCTCCATGCCATGTCCCCTGTGAGAACGCACTTTTGCTGACTTATTTTGTCCACTCCTGTATCCTTTGTATCCTCAGCCACGTGGCCAGGCATTAATAAACGATGTTCTAGTGAATTGTTTCAGTCTCTGTCACTGTTATGATCTCTCCCAATAGCTGCGGTTAAGCACTCTGACCAAAAGCGACTTAAGGGAGGAAAGAATTTGTTTGGCTTCTACTCCTGGGTCGTGACTCACCCTTGAGGGAAGTCGGACAGGAGCTCAAGCAGGAAGTTGAAGCAGAGACCGTAGGGGAGCAATGTGCACTGCCTCACTCACTCATGCTTAGCTGGCTGTCTCATCGGCCCAGGGTCACCTGCCTAGGGACTTTTGCCACTCAGAGTGAGGAGAGCCCTCCTACATCAACCAATAGTCAAGACGGTCCCCCAAGACACTGTCACAGCGCAATGTGATCTGGCAGCCCTTCAGTTGAGAGCATTCCTCCGATGACTCTAGACTGCTTCAAATGGACCGATAACTAGAACGCTCATTCCTCTTGGAGTCTGGCGGATGCGGCGCCCTCTGCTAGTTTCAGGTCTGCCATGAATGGTTCGTTGATGCTTGGTGGGTTCACCCAGCTCCTGCTAACAGGACGATAGACACACCCATCACTTCAGCATTGACTTCGCATCTCAGAATAACTCCACCCCTCAATGAGTACTGGGATCTCAAAGACCAGTGGGAGTGACAATATTTGCTGCCTCTTTTACCATGCTAGGGATGGAACCCAGGACCTCTTGCATGCTAGACAAACACGCTGCCCTGGGTTTAAATCCCCAGCTGCCATAGCAGCCATTGTAGAACTTTGGAAAAGACGCCTTCATCTAAGTTGCATGAATCTTGTTTCAACTTTAAAGGTAACACCAAAAGCTAGAAACATAGGTGAGACTATTTGGGGAGGAAGAAACAGCAGGGGGTTTCTTGCTCCAGTAAGTCTCCTTCTCAGGCCTGAGAGAGCTTCCCAGAGGCAACTCACAATGGGCAGCTGTGTGCCGGGAGAGTTCCTGTGTGGTGACGGTGGAGCGCTGTCCCGTATTACACCGTGAAGACGTGTTGCTTTCAGAAGGGGAGGGTGTGGGTGTGGCGTGTTGACAGCTCAGGTGTGAATGTGTACCTACAGCCCTGGATTGACTTTCTCCGTGAATTGGGAAGACCTTTTTCTACATGTCATTTATTCCAATCTACTAATGTTAATCCTCAGATTTCTGTCCTTCCCTCTCCCTCCCTCTGTGTGTGTGTGCATGTGTGTGTGTGTGTGCATGTGTGTGCATGTGTGTGTGCATGTGTGTGTGTCTGTGTGTGCATGTGTGTGCATGTGTGTGCATGTGTGTGCGTGTGTCTGTGTGTGCATGTGTGTGCATGTGTGTGCATGTGTGTGTGTGCATGTGTGTGTGTCTGTGTGTGTCTGTGTGTGTGTGCATGTGTGTGTGCATGTGTGTGCATGTGTGTGTGTCTGTGTGTGTCTGTGTGTGTGCATGTGTGTATGCGTGTGTGCATGTGTGTGCGTGTGTGCGCATGTGCATGTGTGTGCGTGTGTGTGCATGTGTGTGCGCATGCGTGTGTGCGCATGTGTGTGCATGTGTGTGTGCATGTGTGTGCATGTGTGTGCATGTGTGTGTGCATGTGTGTGTGTGCATGTGTGTATGCGTGTGTGTGTGAATGTGTGTGTGTGTGTGTCTGTGTGTGTGACAAAATAGCTGCAAATAGTTAAAGAGCCCAAAATATAGCTCAAGGAGGAAACTTCACTGAAAGTCAGAAAAGCGAGGGAAGACGCAGAAACAGAGAGCCTCTGCTGGGATCATGTGGTGCGCCGACCCTGTTCTAGATCTGCTGGAAGCACCACTATGGAGTCATGCTGTTGGGTGAAAGTTAAGTTGTGTCTGAGGCTGAGCGAAGCTGCTTGTGTAAGGGATGTGACTGGGGAGCTGTAGAGGCAGAGGAGTGGACTGAGTCTAGATGATCCATCCGATGGACAGATGGGAAGAGCTCACAGCGAACGCGGCAGCAGTGGAACAGAGTCCAGTTGAACTCCTGGGACAGTAGGGCTTCTCGGCCGGTAGGGTCCCTCGATGCACACACCGGGTGGTCACGTGGCAGCTCGGTGGGACCTGGCTCCTGTCTTCATCTGGCGTGTTGGATCAGCTAGCTCTCGGGCCTCGCTCTCCTTCTGCGATTTTAATGTGTCCATGAACTCAGGTTACTCTAATGAATTTGTGGGGCAGCGCTCCATCCACTTTTCGGAATAAGCCATTGACCAGTCTGTGTCTGGTGGTTGGGGCTGTACACACGGTGGCGTTTATGTGGGCGGAAAAGAACAGAGTCGCTGCCGCCTCTGATTCTTCACTCAAGATGGGATCAAATGCTGTCTGTAAGATGGCGACCTTCTGGACAAGACACAGCTGGAAAAACCGTTGGTTCTCACTGAAAGACCCCCTCCCGACACAGCCCACCAGGAACTGTCTGGGTTCACGCTAAGGTCTAGGGCCCCTGGCGCCTCGAGGGCTTGACAAACAGGATATTAATGGTCGGCCATCCGAAACTGGGGAGTTAAAACTGGGGAGTTTCCCATCCACAATGTGCCCGAGATGAAAGCTAAGTCAGCCACCTGCGACTTCCTTGTATTCAAGCCAGGTGGCCCCAGTCTAACCTCTCGCCTCATTAAAATTGACCAATGGAAATCCTGTGACCATGCATCCGCTTCTGTACCCACGCTTTTCGCTATATAAAGCATCCCGTTCCCCATCTGGGCGCGCTTGGTTCCCGAGACCAAGACGCCCGGGTACCCGTATGTGTGATCAATAAAACCTCTTGCTGATTGCATCCATACGTGTGGCCTCGCTGATCCTTGGGGGGGTCTCTCAGATTGAAAGTATCCCAGGTACGGGGGTCTTTCACTCACAATATGGAGTAACACAGGGCGGAACACAGCTTGACCCCGGCAGATGCCCAAAGGTTAGCGGCATCCAGAAGAGTGCCTGCAGTCTGGAAGAAGTTTTCAAATGCACCAGACTGAAGAAAATGATGCCATACCGTCACCTGGACCACAGACAGAGGAAGACACCTAACCCTGCCATGGCAGTGGCTCCCTATTTACCTGTCACCTGCCCACCCAGGGCTTGGAGGGACTGACCAGCAAAGGATTTCCAATCACTGGCCCAGTTTCCTGGGATGTAAGTCTGGACTAGGCCCTGGCCATTTCCAGAATGGTCTGGAAGGATAAGCACTGGGCCGACAGTAGCGGAGGAGGTAAGAGACCAGACCCAGTGCTAATAACCAACAGCAGAGCTGATGGCTGGGGCACGGGATGGTTGCTGGGAAATGTGAGGGAAGCAAAATTTAAGTCTCTGGAAAACGCTTCTCACAGGCCACCGCAGCAACCACGCCGGCTCACACGGAAGTAGAACGGTAGACTAGCCTCTTCTTTGTCCGTGCTCAGCTCTGGTTCAGTGGGCAGGCCATGGGCGAAGAAGCAAGCAGAAACTGATTTTTAAAAACATGGCTGCGGATTCAGAGCCGGCTTTTCCTTCATCTAAGCCGCGACACCACCCGCCTTTCCCTCCAACGCTTGGCCGCCACCTTGGAAGGAAGCAAAGCGACAGAGGAAGTCTGTGTTGTCCCGAGGAGACAGCTGCCCTCCAGGGGACTGAACTTTGAATGAGCTGACTGGGTGTTCAAACTGAAGGGAGGGCACTCCAGGGGGAAGAGCCTGAGCTGTCATTACACGGCCAGACATAGCTGCTCCAGGTGCTGGCCGCTTGGAGTCTGTGAGGAATGCAGGTGGGGATGTGGAGAAAAATGAGGAGCAGCGTCTTTGGGTACAGCACTATGAATACACGCGCAATATTCTGTCTCCTCCCCCGGCACACATGTTAGATGAAGACCCCACATGGCTGGAGGATTCTCTGGAAGGTTTCACCTGCCCAGCCTGCAACTCTTGCTGTGGTTTGTATTGGGCCAGGATGAAGTGAAGAAACTAATCAGCTTCTGGGCTCTGGGTTTCCGTCTTCCTTAACTAGCTTGGCCATCTGTGAGTGCTGCGTGCCCTGTCAGGGGAACACTTCCAGTGACCTGTTACTATGATTCTGGTTCTTTCCACAGAGGAGGAAAACCCCACGACACACTCTCTGTTCACCCTCTTGCCAGCTTCTCCTGAGTGTATTTAGTTAAGAGTCATCTGTCTGCTACCTAACACATTCCTTTATCTTAAGGATAGATGTTTCCTTTACTTCCTGTTTTCTCTAGGTACTTCCTGTTCCCCTCTCATACTTCCTCCTGGCAAGTCTATTGTTGTTTTCTGCCTCACCGTACACAGATGAGTGGGTGGCTGGGTGGTTAGATCAGGGCCCCTCTTAGACATGAACATCCCTCAGGCGTTGGGGTGGAAATAGGCTAGGTAAGGACTCCCGATTTCTGGACACACGAGGTGTCTGATGGTCTCTGGGTTTGGCGCAGGGTAGGTAAGACCCTAAAATAACATGAAGGAACCCATTTATTCTCTTATCCTTCATTGCAGATTCCACGCGGTGACCTTTTACTATTACTTTTGTTGTTGTTACTTATTTCCTATAGAAACTCTATGAGTGAGGGGCTTGTGTGTCCTCTCCTTGACCGTGTTCCCGGGATCTACAAAATCTCCAGGACTGCAGATTGCACACACCGTTCCTCAATGGCGCAGACCAAGGAGGTTCATTTTCCGGTGTAGTTCACGGCTCCATATTCCAGCCACCTGCACATCTCCACAGACTTTCTCACGAACCACAGGAAAAGGAGAAATCGGGTGTGGTTACTCTTCCTTGCACCATGTGTAGCCACCATTTGTTGTGGGGTTATGTTGCTAGGGTAACTGTCAGGGATGGCGGTGGGACATCCTGCACGTCTGGGTCCTGTAAGTCCCAGGGGAAGGCGTACGGGTTGACTCCAGCCGCCTTTGTATTCCGTGGGACTCCTTTCTCGTGAGGCCTCCGTGGCATCATTTCACATATGAACATCATGGTAGGATGCTGTGTGGCTTCACTTTTGTGATGGCTGGGGGCAGCCGCTGGGACGGTGACAGTTACAGCTGCAGGAACTGCGTGGCCCTGCTTGGCTTTACCGAGCCAAGAGGTATCTGGGGACAAGAGAGTGGGCCAGCAAGTGGCCCTGCTTTATGTACTTACTGTGGGGTTTAGAATTTTCTCGTAAAATGGAATTCTCCTCGAAACATCAATATACACAAAACTTTGATGTCGCTTTCTCCGTAACTCAACTTATTTTCCAGCCTTAAGATGTGTGTGTTTGCCTGGGCGGCTGGAGGATGGCTGAGGGCAGGTAAACACCACAGTTTTCTTGCAAGGCTGAATTAGAAGGAGAGCCAGGTACCAGGCACCATGAAGCCTGAAGCACTTTCTCCGTCATCAGCCTGTGTTTACCTTGGAATTGGAATAAATATTTACTGTATGGATGAATTTCTGTGGGGCAGGAGTAGCCGAGCAGCAGAACAAATCTGAAATCTGGCTCCCTGGAAAATATTTAATAAAGGGCCCTTGCCTTTAACTCATGTTAAAGTACACACAGGAATGAGCCTTCACTGATTTTTTCCAGGATGCAGAGGTTGCAGTAGAGGTGTACATGGCCCTTGGGAGTGGCGGCCAGCGTGTGCGTTCCCAGGGAACAAACATACCACAGCCCCTCAGTGTTGCCAGCTCTGGGGGAATAAACAGGCCCTGTCTTCCCCATCCAGGGCTTCTGGTTCCCGGCCAAAACCTGGGGTGAACTGGTAGTGAGGGTGGGGTGTCAGGGAGACTGCTTGGGTCTAAACGATGAATGTTTTCATCAGTTCAGCTGAGGAGGAGGGGGTGGGCCCCGGGGCTTGCAAAATATCACATCTTGGCAAAAATAGCTTGAAAAACAGGAGATTCCTGGAAAGCAATAACACTGACGGTGGAGAGTGTGTTGGGGCCTGCCGAACTGTGGAGCAGGGTTCGCTTCAGATGCAGCAGAGGTGTAGAGGCCGGGAGAGAGAGAGAGCAGACTGGTCACTCCACCATCGTCTGCCGTTCAGTGCTTGCTCACGGCATCAGGGCTTTCTCCAAACACAGTGCAAATGCCCCTTCTGTTTAGAATCTTCTGGAATCGGTAGGCTCACTCGTTGTGAGGACGAAGGCAGGTCTCACGTGACTGAAGGAGGCCTCTGGCAGGCTCTGGTGTCTGGTGCCTTAGCCCATCTCCATGGGGGTCTCCCTGTGTGGCCTCTTGTCTCTCAAGAGATCACAAGCACTCAGAGTGGGCCTGGAAGCAGTGGGGTACACACCAATGCATTGCACCAAAGCGTAAGCGGCACCTGCTGTCTTGGTGTGTGTGTGTGTGTGTGTGTGTGTGTGTGTGTGTGTGTGTGTGTGTGAACCCTTTGTGGGAAACCCTTATGTGAAGGTTAGAGTCACAGATACAAGCTAGAGTAGCCAAATCCACTCACCCTGCAAGGTCCCCCATGAATCGGAACACGGGCCCTCCAAGTAGAATGAGTAAGAACACGTTTAAGAGCTCTGCTCGCTCCAAATGCTTCCTCCAGAGCACTGAACTGGAAGTGACTGCTTTTCTAGAACTTTCTCTCGTCTTCACTTCATTCTGGCTAGTGGTGGGTGTGATGAGGGTGAATCTGGTTAGTGGGCAAGGGTCTGACTTTGTTGGGTGCTCGCTGTGTGACTGTTAGAGGCTGAATATGTCTCTGTCCTGAGCTGCAGCACCGTGGATACAGTTTTCAGAACCAGTATTGTACAGAGGCGGACAAGAGGTAGGGTGGCCTCCCATCCGGTCTGACTAGTGTCATCATGATTGGTAAGATTAGGTTATAAACACCCAGGATGACCATGTACAAACACCAGACAGAAGCGTCCGTTGGCCAGCTACTGAAAGAGTTTTCAGGATAAACGAGTATGACAATGCCTTGACCTTGGGCTGGTAGTAGCCTCTCCAACTGCGACATGTAACTGTCAGTTGGCCAAAGCCAACCTGTCAGGGACCTCCAGCCATCAACCAGGTATGGCTGCCTCACGTACTCATAAGAAAAGACCCTGATAGAAAGTACATGACTCGGGACTACCCTACTACCTGCCAAATTCCAGAAACAGACCTGCGGCTTACCTAGGGCGTGGGCTTAATAGAAGGTGGAATGTGAAAGATAAAGTTAGAGTCTGCAGTCAGGTTACCAGAGGACGCAGGATGCCCTACCCATCCCACTGACCTTCCGCTCCGCCAGGTTCATCGCAGCTACAGCACACCCCCCATTCCTTCCCCTCCTCCCTTCCCCTTTATAAATCTCTTTGGGATGAATAAAGTTGTCGCATTGATCAGACTCTTGTCTTGGCGTCCGTCCTTGTGTCCCCTGTCCCCCATCTTTTTCCTAGGTGTCCACCAGACCCATGTTGAGTGTCCTGTGGGTTGGGACACCAACCCATGTATGGTGGTTGCTATGGCAGATGCGTATGACAAATGCCATGACGTATTCATGATCACTGTGAGTAGTCCTCTGCCGTTTAAAACAGTCATCCTCCTCCAGCTCGGCAGACAGCGTAAGCTCCACCCACCCAAACTCCGCACATTTCACGGCTCTGTCCACGGGTGCAGAGCTACACGGGGAATCCCAGCAAGGGAAGACACCAACCATGAGTTCATGCTCTAGGGTGGGAAGGAACATTCAGCTGGTACCGTGTGCCCGGGAGACCCTAGGGGGGCAGGCCCTGAGGGACAAGAGAGCACAGTGGACTCTGTCTAGGAGGTTCTGTCCTTCAGGTGAGTGGGACTTGGTGGGTGGTAGAGGAAGAGCATTTAAGGCCACCGGTCCCCGCACTGAGCTCCTCTGAGAAGGAAGGGAGGGCCTCAGAGATGGTCGGGGAGCGAGCACTAGCTTGAGTTCCCACTTACAGTTTCTTCCGGTTTCAGGAGGCCAGGCTTTATGGCTCCATTAAGACAGTCATAGGAAGCCAGGCTGTGGTGGCATGTGCCTTTAATCCCAGCACTCAGGAGGCAGAGGCAGATGGATCTACAGAGTGAGTTTCAGGACAGCCAAGGCGACATAGAGAAACCATGTCTTGGGGAAAAAACAAAACAAATAAACAAACAAACAAGAGAGTCATAGGAGCATCTGTGAGCCTCGAAGGGATTTTTTCCCACCATCTGTGATCTCTGAAAGAGTGCGGCCTAGAGAGCCCTGGAGAGAGCAGTTTGTGGCCCTGGTACGACACAGACAGTTCTACTGTAATTTACAAAGACCGAGGTAATTAATTTTAATTGAAGCCCTCTAGATGCGTTTCCGGCAGTGATATTCTCCAGATGACACTACCCCCGGGCCTACTAGAGGCTAAACAGGAAAATGTGTGTGTTTTATGTGTTTCAGACGAGCCCCCCTTCCCCGATGCGCCCTGCCCCACATCTGCTAATGCTCATACCAAAGGCTCTGTGAGACTCGGCTCTACAAAAACTGTCACTTTTGACAGACGACCTTCTTCCCTGAAATGATGGCCTCTAAATCACTCCCAGAGTTTGGCCCCGACTGACTTTCTGGGCAAATACAGTTGGTGGGGTTCAGAGCACAGCCCTGAGGGTTTTAAACTGCTGGTGACCATCCCAGCAAGGGTGTGATGGAGACACTCTCCGTAGCGGAAGCGTGCTGGCAGTGGGGTGTCTTCTGAAAGATTCTGGAGTCAGGTGGCGAAGGAGGACAGGACCCTGGATCTTATGCATCCAAGATGCAGTCTCTCCCACATAGCCTCTGCTTTGTGTGCCAATGGCCCGCTCTGCCGACGACTGTCACACAGCACATCCTTTCTCTCAGGTCAAGAACACAGAAAGCTCTCGGTGAGACAGAAAGGACGGTCTAAGTCCCAAACACTGACCTGTGACGTGTTACACACGCCACCTGTCTGTCAGTTTCGGGGCGCGTAGGACCCCACTGGTTTTGTCATCTCCACACAGCTTTCTTCCCCGCCTGCCTCGTTTCTGTCAAAGGTTCATTGCTGCTGGGCATCTCTCGGGTTCCTGTCTTGTGTGGGCCTCTCCCAGCTTCTGCTGTTAGATTCCCTTTCAGGCTATCGAGAGGCCCAAGCTCTGACGCAGGGTGTCTTAGTCAGTGCCCCACTACTGGGAAGAGACACCTGGGAAACTCTGGAAGGAAGACGTTTCATCGGTGTTTGCCTACTCTTTCAGAGGGTCAGTCCGTTGTCATGACGGTGGGAGGCAACAGCCACGCACAGGCAGACAGGGTGCTGCAGAGGGAGCTTGAGAAGTCTGCAGCCAGATCTGCAGGCAGCGGGCAGAGAGAGCGCCACTGGGCCCGGGCTGAGCATCTGAAACCCCAAAGCACACCCCGGTGACACACTTCCTCCAACACGGCCATACTTCCCAACCCTCTCAAATAATGCCACTCCCCGATGACCAATCATTCAAATATATGAGCCTACTGGGGGTCATTCTTCCTCAAAACGTCACACCAGAAAATGAGTGTCACAAGAGGCCAGAAGTTGAAAGGCCATTACATAGTTCTGTTCTAGACAGACGCACATCAGTCAGCAGGTACCCAGACATGTGCCAGCATACACAGGCCATTCACAGGCAGGCACAGACACACACACACACACTCACTCTCACACTCACTCACACACACACACACACTCACACATGCACACACTCACTCTCACACATATACACACTCACACTCACATACATGCACACACTCACACATACACACACACTCACACTCACATGGTGACAAGGATTGTCTTAGGGTTTTCTATTACTACCATGAAACACTAGGACCAAAATCAAGTTGGGGAGGAAAGAGTTTATTCGACTTACACTTCCATGTTGCTGTTCAACACTGAAGGGAGTCAGGACAGGAACTCAAACACAGCAGGAACCTGGAGGCAGGAGCTGACGCAGAGGCCATAGAGAGGAGCTGCTCACTGGCTGCTCCCCACGGCTTGCTCAGCCTGATGCCTTACAGAACCCAGGACCGTGGGATGGCACCACCCACCATGGGCTGGGCCCTCCCCCATTGATCACTAATTGAGACAGTTATCATACAGCTGGATCTCCCATGAGGCATTCCCTCAACCGAGGCTCCTTCCTGATGACTCCAGCTTGTGTCAAGTTGACACACAAAACCAACCGGTGCAAGGACGAAGGTTTTCAATAAAAAGAAATCATAGAGGACATATGTGAAATTAAAGGGTGCAGCTGTTTTCTGTGGCTTATGAAAAAATGACATTTGTGAACAAACTTTGGCCCAGTTCTTGAGATACTGTGATCTGGGGATGTGCCATTTGAGAAACTAACTGTGACTGACTGGTAGTGATAGTTAATTTTGTGTTTCAACCGACTTTCCGGAGGATTCAATGGAGCAATATGTATGGGTGTGTCTGTGAGGGTGGTGTAGGCTGACATTGTCAGCCAGCATCTCTAGAGCCAAAGGCCTATGGCAATATGCTCTCAAAGTATCTGCCCACCCCTTTCAGTGACAAGTTTCGGAGAAAACTGAGTGTGAGCACGGGTGTCTCTACCCATCATCTTTATGCCGTAGACTGAGAATGTCCCAAAGCATCCTGTTTTCCGTTTTAATGTCTCCGGTATGTGTTCTGTTGAGTGTGTCTACTGTCTTCCCCCTTTGAACTGCAATCTCCCAGTGCCCGTGCTCAGGAAGGTACCTTCTCCTAAAGCACTTTCTGAGGTGAGTAAGTTAAGCGCTTCAATAAAGCCTGGTTTTCCTTTGTTGAGGAGGCTGTTGTTCTGGGAGCTGTGTAGGTATAAATCTTTCTGTGCTCTTTTATTTATTTATTTATTTATTTATTCATTTTGCAAATGCCTGCCTTGGCTTTCCACTCATTGTGTTTGGTTCCAAGGTTAGTATTTGAACCACTGGACTCCACAATGGGGGTGGACACCGCCCAGTGCTCTGGGCCATTGACAGAATCAATGGGAGAGGAAGGGGAAATTTCAAGTTTTTTGACCTAAGACCTTTCAGTGGGACTTAGATCATCAGCTCCCCTTTGTCCTCAGGCATTAGGACTCACACTGAATCTATGCCGCAGGCTGGTGCGTGTACTCTCTCTCTCTCCTTTATACAGGGTTTCTCTGTGTGTCCCTGGCTGTCCTGGAGCTCGCTCCGTAGACCAGGCTGACTGGAACTCAGAGATCTTCCTGCTTCTGCCAGCTGGGACGGCAGCAAACCACAAGGTGTGAAGACGGGCTCTGGATTTGCAGCTCAGAGTAGTTCATTCTCCGGCCTCCCGAGAGGTCCCTCTCACATGTGCTTCGGAGAAGGAAAGCAGCTGACGGCTGGGATGGGCAGCGTGGGCCCCAGTCAGAGTTCGGGGATGTAGTGGAAAGTATACCTTTTGTGTCACCTCTCCCTGCTGCGGTGGCCCAAACACGAGGAAGAGTCGCCATCCAAATGCCTAATAGTTAGGGATAACATAACATTTGCTCCTGAAGGGGGGAGGTCTTTCTGTGTGTGTTTCTCTTATTGGTTGATGAGTAAAACACCGATTGGCTGGTAGCCAGGCAGCAAGGATAGGCAGGGCTGTGGGACCAGGAGAAGGGCGGGGAGAGGAGGCAGAGAGAGGCCACCAAGAGACACCCTGCTGCCAACTGAGTAATGTGGCGGATTACAGGTAAGCCGCAGCCTCGTGGCGATACACGGGTTAATAGAAATGGGTTAATAATTAAGGCAGAGCCAGCCAATAAGAAGCCTGAGCCATCGGCCAAACATTTTATACTTAATGTAAGTCTTGGTGTGTTTATTTGGGGCAAAGCTGTTGCGGGACCAGGCGGGACAGAAACCTCCATGTTCATACTCCCCAAGTTGCTTTGGCTCATAGCAGCAGAAAGCAAACTAGATGCCCTGGAATGTGCGCATGCAGAAGAAAGGCAGAGAGTGGGCCTCCCAGGCCCCTTGGGCAGCTTCACAGTGATTTTCCTCTCTCCTAATCCCTGAGACCAAGATCCTGCCACGCCTTGCTTGTATCACACACGGGACCTCTTTGTCCCGGCCACAGTTGACTGGCAAAGGGCCAGACTCGGCTGTGTGGGTACAGACCCTCTGCTCCCTGCAGGAGACGGCCTCGGGGAAGCTGTGTGTGTCCGTCCATCCATCCGTCTGTCCGTTTCCCCCCACCCCCGCTTTCCCAAAGGCCGGTTGCGCATAGCTTGGGGGATCCACACTCTTAGTTATTTTACATCTGAGTGACTTAGCAGTGCTCACTGTTTCTTCTAACCAAAACAAATTGTGGTTATTAAACCAAAATTTAATTGTTTGGCCCGAGCCAAACTATTCTAACACCCACAGTCATCTCATTTCTAAAACGAGGACAATTTGCTCCGTCCTGCCTAGTCTTTGGACTGTTGAGAGAGTTCGGCAGAATTAAGCACTAGGAACTGAACTTCTGTTCAAACCTAAGTGCCGCTGTTTCTCTCCGGCGGGAAGAGCGTCCAGAGCTCTCCCCAAAGTTGGAGAGCCTTTGTTTTTTAACTTAACTGCTGTGGTCAACCCTCTCAAGTTCCGGAAGTCTCTAGAACTGCACATTTGCTTTGCTTTCGATAGCTATTTAATACCATCATTATTTGTGACACTGTAATCACCCATTACACTGTTGCTTGTTGCCAGGCCAAGCTAATTTTTATATGATTGCTGCTCCTGGGAGCCGATTTCAGCAGCCCTGTTGGATAGTCTGAATAGGATAGTCTGTCCCAAGCACACTATACCCAAAACTTTTTTATTTTTATTTTTTAACTTATTTTACATCTTTTTTATTCTCTGAAAAGAAATTATGTTAGTTAGCTAAGAGTGACATACAAAAGAACCAGAGACTGGGTGGGTCACTTAAGAAACATAAATCATCACTGCATTGTTTCAGTGTCTGAGAGGCAGAAGCCGGAGATCAAGGTAGAGGCCAGGCTGCCTCCTTCCTACAGCTGTGTCTGTTTCTGGCCTTTCTCGGTTTGTAGACAGCAACTTGTCTCTATTTCCTTTAAAGTGACAAGGTTAAGGGCCAGGCATGGTGGCCCTCACCTTTAATCCCAGCACTCGGGAGGCAGAGACATGTGAGTCTTAAGCCAGGCAGGACTGACAGAATGAGACCCTGTTTCAACAACAACAGAATAAATGAATGTAAATAAGAAGATTAATTAATGCCTTATCATTTTTTGAGACAGGGTCTCACTATGGAGCCCTGACTAGCCCGGACCTCAGTGTGTAGACCAGGCTGGCTGCCATCATGGAGATCTTCCTGCCTCTGCTTTGTTTTATTTTTAAATATGCATGCGTGTGCGGGACTGTGCGCTGAGTACAGGAACCTTTGGTGGCCAGAAGAAGTTACCAGATCACCTGGAGCAAGAGTTCCAGGAGGCTGGGAGTGACCTGACATGGGTGCTGGGAACCCAGCCTGGGGCCTCTTTGCCAGAGCAGCAACTGTTCTTAACCACTGAGCCATCTGCCCAGCCCTGCTCGGCCCCTGTCCATCATCTCTCTCTACGTGTGTCTTGTTGTCCCTGTACACATTCTAAACAAAGACACCGGCCATCTTCAGCTCCAACCCCATTTCAATCTGAGTATCTCTACGAAGCCCTTGTGCCTAGCTAAGCATGTCACAGACTATGGAATTGTGACAGGTCCTCTTCAGTAGACACCGTTTAGCCCACCACAGTTCAACACGTAATTTCCTCACAAAAACCTACTCCGTGAGGCTTAACGGAACCTGAAACTTAAAAATCACTGGAGAGCGACTTGTAGTAAAAACAGTGCTGGGGTGGCAGGGTGGGAAGGAGCGGGATGCTTGGCCCACAGGGCAGCCTCTTGGTCACATCAACACACACGTGCAGCCTGCTGCAGGCCAGCTGTGTGACCCCAGCGCTAAAGGACACTGGGGGGGGGGTAACACTGTGTCCTTAATGACCACCAACTCTTGGTAAACAACATAGTCTTCTCTCGCTTCCCATGGTAATCTCATTCCTGGAAACTGCAGCGTTTTTAAAATAGCTTCAGAGAAATGCCGTGCTTACGTGTAAAGCGGAGCCTGGCTTCTACCTACACGACAGACGCCCTGAAGCATTTAGGAATGAGGCAGGGCGTGATGGGGGCAGCTGTTCACCACAGAGGAGTGGTCCCAGGCACTGAGGATGCCGAGCATTCTTCCTTCCCGACGAGTTGACATCAGGGGGACAAACACACCGTCCTGATTGTTAGAATGGTTCTCACCCAAAGGCGTCACGAGAAGGCTTCAAACAGCCCCCAAGAAAGAAGATGAGGCTAGAGTGTGAGTCCGTGGGGACACTGTGACCAGGGGACCGTATCCATCCGCCAACACTTTCACACCTCGACAGTAGCAAGGGTCCTCCTTTCACGCCTGATGTGTCAGTGGGACTTGAGGTCCCAGCTCTGTCCTCCACAGTAGTGTCTCCTTGACGCTCAGTCAACAGTAGGACCTCTTAGCCGGGAGCCCTGGGAGTGGGGTGGGATGGCTGGAAGTGTGTCTGTCTGTTCACTCACACCCTCATCCGACCCCAGCTATGGAGCTACGAGTTGGACACTGTGCTGAGCAAGCCCTGAAGAGCCCCGGCTGCCTCCGACAGTCCTGGTGTTAAGCGGTGGAGAGTTTACGGATGGAGAGAGACCCACTAGTAGTGTTGGGTGCTACGGGGCACGAACAGAAGAAGGAGCCTCCACCCCGGGCTGTGACACATGTGATGTCAGACAGACTGACGGAAGGTCGGACCTCAAGTATGACCGGGGAGCCGTGGTCTCCCACGGCAGCCCTTTCCTTCTTGACAGGGACACGGCCTGTGAAGACATAGATGGAAATCAGGGTGTGGGGGAGGGAGCTAGGTGTGTCCCCCGCACTCCGTTATTTCTTCTTTAACTATTATTGTTACCTGCAGACAGCATGGGTATGCATATGCACACGTGTGTGTATATAACTTTGTTCCTGTGAACACGTGTGCATTTGGGGTTGGACACCCATGTGGAAGCTCGCCCCGGAGGAGGCCGATTACCTCTCTTTGAACACGTGTGCATTTGGGGTTGGAAGCTCGCCCCGGAGGAGGCCGATTACCTCTCTTTGAGCAGTCACTGGCCACCTGCAGTTCTTCACATAGATTTGGGACCCTGTGAGATTTCTCCTGTCTGCGCTGGCATGTCAACTGATGTTGTCATAGTGCTGGTCTTTTCTGGGGGCAGCCATATTATTACAGATTCATGAACAAATTTTCCTTGTGATGTATGGAAGACACTGTCCAACGTCAGACATCCTGGGCCTCCATCAGGCTTAAGGTTTGGGGAAGGTGACACCCCTGGGAGTCCCGGGAAGTTGCTTCCCCCTAACGGGCTCCCAGGCCCTTCTCTCTGGAGATCTCACCTGGACCTATGTTGTTCCCTCTTGCGCTTCCTCTGAGACGAGGAAATGGTTCCCTTTTGTGTGACCCTGACTCCACTCTGTCCAAGCTGAGTCCCCTGCCGTGGTGCCAACCCTGCCCAGCCCTCTAACAAGGAACTCTGGGTTCCTGTCACACTCTGCAGATAGAGACAGGATTCAGAGCACTCTTCTCGTCAACGAAGAGGAATCATATTAAACCAACAGGCCTCTGAGTGGGGTCCAGGGCCTCCACAAGACATCTTTGTACTAAGAGTTGGAAGGAGACTTTGATGGACGGGACGGACGAGTGGGGGGAATGTGGTCCTTCCACACTCGGTGCATCCGAATGCAGCATAAACGCTTCCAGGCATAAGTCCAAGCCAGAGAGAGAGAGAGAGAGAGAGAGAGAGAGAGAGAGAGAGAGAGAGAGAGAGAGAGAGAGAGAGAGAGAGAGAGGCGGAGCAGTTGTCTGGAGCCAGGCTGCCGGCAGTAGTAAGAAAGCCTTTAAGTGTGTTTTTTCCATCTGTTTAATTTCTTGTGCTGAATAGGAGAAAAAAACATAAATAAATGAGTCAAAGAAATGTCACAAGCAATTACCTCCACCGGGGGAAAATAACCACGGCTTCGCTTCACTGGGCGGGTTCTCATGTGGCTGTGCCTCCTGGTAGGCAGCCATCCTGCTGGGAGTCCTCAGACTTCTGAGCATCCAAGTTGAGTTGCTCAAGATCGACTTTGGCTGGAACTTTCTTCGCCTCAGCAGTCCCATTAGGCCGCATCCCGGGCATCTGCCTCACAGGCATCTTTGAGTCCTCAACCTCACTGTCCAAAGTTGGCTTTAGGTTTTAATCATGCCACCACCATTTCGATACCGTCTAAGCCGTCCGTGTACCTGCCGGAGAGTGGTACCTCTCTCACTGCTGTGACGAAATTTCCCCAGAGAAGCAAGCAAAAGGAAGAAGCGCTTATTTTAGCGGGTGGTCTGAGGGCTCTCGGTGGGGAAGGTCTGCTGGTGGCGGGCGTGGCTCTCAGCCAGGACCCAGGTTGCTTGTTTACATCCCGGTAGAGCAGGAATCAGAGAAAGGTGGACTGCTGGCGGTCTAGGGACTGTCTGCGGTTTTCCATCTCATTCATCTGGCTCCTTAGCCATGGGACTGTGACACCAGCATTCGAAGTGAGCCTTTGCTTTTCAGTCAAACTCTGGAAACCTTCACAGACGTCCCCAGAGGTGTGTCCTCCTAGGTGATTCAGCCCAGTCACGTTGGTGATGACGATTAGCCACCCCAACAAGCAAGCCCCCAGCTTGTATGACCTGTGTGTCATAGTCTTTTTTTTCTAGTTTCAGCTGACTCAAGTCACTGTGATTATTTACATGCATGTTGTCACTTACAGTCTTGAAGTTGGGACTGTGCCTGTTTTTGCAGAGAAGTGTACTAGCTAAGGGTATCCTTGGATATTGTCACAGACTCCCCCCCAAAATCAGTGACACAAAACTAAAGTTGATTTCTCGGCTCAGTTGATAATGAGAGCCATGGTTCAGGGGCCCAAAGAGAGAGAGTCCTGGCCATCTTCAGCATTTGACTTCCAACCTTGGCATTCACACGGAACTTGTAGAAATGGAGGGGATAGTCCATTGGCTAGAAAGTAGTCTGGAACCTGTGAAGAAACAAGAAGAACAAGAAATGTGGTGGGAAGAAGAGATGGGTTTGGAGAACAGCTAACCAGCCTGTATTTGGGGATAGATACATTCACAAATAAATACGTTGCAATTTATCAGAGGAGTGTGCTAAGTCAGTGAGAGTCATATCCATGGAAACTACTACACAGACCTAATAAGGGTACCTAATGCTATCCATTGGTTTGAGAAAAGCTATATTAGAACAGTGTTTTAACAATCAAGGGCTCTGGATGTAGTTCAGTGGTAGGAGCACTTCCCCGGTCTCTTGGACTGGGTTCCAGGTTGAATGTCCAACTGCAAACAAACAACACACAGATAAATAATACAAGGTCTAAAAGAATCAGGAAGGACTCAGTGTTGCTATCACCAGCCTGTAGATTGACACCCACATGTATTCGGTTCTCGCTGGACAGTTGGTCGGTGTCTCACCCAACACCTGAGTTATCCATGAAGAGTTCACGGGGTTGGCGCCCGGCAGCCATTTGCTTGCACTCATAGAGTTATGACAAATTACAGAACGTGTGAATTTAGTTATGTGGGTGGGTAGTTGTATGATAAGCCATCAACCTCCACAAAGGGGGCTTGTAGCTTTCAGTAAAACCATAGAGGAGAGGCTGGGTACAGGGAAGACCAGCAATGAAAGTTGTGAACCACTGGAAATTCAAGAGGGTGACCCTTCCCTATGCTCCTGGCCGCATTCTGAAGCAAGACAATGGTGATTAATGCATTCAAGGCAAGGTTCCAAAATACTCACATGACTGAAGAAAGTGCTTGAAATGCGAACTTAATACTCTGTACCATGAACTTCAAGCTGAATGCATATTGCAACTTGTATTAATCCACAGAGGCTGGTTTGAAGCCAATGTGATCTGCAAAGCATTTAAAAAATGTGTTATTCAGAATATGAAGGTAAATATCTACAAGTTCTGAATGCTTAGAGCCTCAATAAGTTTAATGATAAATGTTTGGGGGCCCCTGTTGATGTTTCTTATTCAACAGCAAATGGGAACAGCTACGTACTGCAGCCAAAAGCCTGTTGTGGTGACAACAGCTGGGAGATAATGCCTGGAACTCAAATTGGGGAGTAAGCTGAGATGCAGCCCTTGGTCAGCAAGCATGGCCGGAAGATGCCTTGAGACCATCACAGAGCGGCTGAGCGTCAGACAGTGCGGGAGGTTGCTTGTGCGGTCAGACGGAGACACAGATGTTTCTAACACGGCTTAGTTTCCAGAATCTGCTAATTCTGCTCAGCGGTGGAATGGTTGAGGCCACTTTCCCTGTCAGCCTCTGACGCAGAGACGGACCTGAGAAACACGATTCTAATGTGGCGCGATCTCTGTGACAGGAACAGAGCTTCACCGAGAAAATGATACTAGCGTCCTTCATGATGTTGTAACAAATTTGACCAAAGTATACAGAGAATGAACCCCTGACCACCCAACAAAGAGAGAACCAAGGGTGGCTCTCATTAACTGTCCCCTCCTTGTGCAAACTGTCATAAAGCTGTCACGGGGTGAGTGGAGCACACACTTTTGGAGGATGACAGCGGTTTATCGAACTTTCAAAACAAAATAAAGTACAGAACAAACTCAAAAGAAGCTGTCAACATGTGCAAGAATCCTGGAAGTGTTCTTTGTGAAAGGGTGCTGTTTTTTGCTGGGATCTTCTGCATGTCTATTCAAAAGTACTCAAATGCATTGTCCAACTTGGAGGCCTGCTATCTAATTTGTTAATGACACAATCAGTGTTACAAAGTCACAGACTTTCTGTGATGTGTGGCTGTCACTGGTTTGTTAGCTGGGGATATTTTTTAGATTGTGTGTGTGCAGGTGCTCATGGAGGCCAGGGTCTTTGGAGCTAGAGTTATAGGCATCGTGAGCTACCAGAAATCAGGTGGCTGGGATCTGAACTCTGGTCGTCACTGTCAATCAGCAATCTCTCTTAACCATTGTCTGTCTCTCCAGCCTCAGGAGGATATTTTGAAGCAATGAGTGAACATAGCCCCGAAGCCTATAAAGATGCAGGTGATATTTGAGCTTTTGAGTCCTCAGAAGTCAGGGCACAGAGAAAGCATGTCACCCTCACTGTGTCCTGTTGTAAAAAAGTCATGTGACCTGCCAATATTCATCATTTGAACATTAAAAAATTAGACAACTAGAAGAAAATCAAGCTGTTCAAGAAGTCACAAAGAAATATTACAAAGAGCTTTTAATCTATTTGCTAGTAGTGCTTAAAATTGTTTATGTTCTCTGGCTAGGTTGTAAGAAATTTTACTAGCTCAAGGAAGGAGAAGCTCACTAATCTAATTTTACTAACAAAGATGTTGTGGATGGTGGAACAGATTGAGGAATGAACATACTGACCCAGACCCAATGAGGACAGACAGACATCATCATTGAGGAAGGGACACACTGACCCAATGAGGACAGACAGACATCATCATTGAGGAATGAACACACCCAATGAGGACAGACAGACATCTTCCATTTGAATCTCTTTCAGCAGTAAAATTTTTAGTCATGATAGCCTACAAAGTCGCATCTTTAAAGCCAGACACTTCCTGTTTTTCAAAGTCTAAAACTGAGATTCCAGGCTGGGAGATGGCTCCGTGGTTAAAACACTTGCGGTGTAAGCTTGGAGATCAGGTTCAGGAATCTGCTTGGGGTCCCTAAGATGCTGTTCCTGGTGGTGTCCCATGCTGTGTGTCCTGGCAGTCTCCAGAGGAGACTTTAGCAGAGGAGCGCGGCGTCTGATGACGGTGGGGTCACATACAGCCGTCCACACAGCTGTGAATGGATGGAAACTCGCATCCCCGAGTCAGTGACAGTGTCCCCTCCCACTGTTGTCACCTCCTGCCATTCCGTGACTCCCCCTTGGAGAACCGCGCAGTCCATAGTAAGTGACTAGTTGTTCCTAAGTCAATGAATAAAAACTCAAGAAATCACTGTTCAAAAGTAATTCGGTGAGAGCATGAAAAGTGAACTCACGGGTTATTGTTGTTTTAGAAAGAGACAGTATGAACAAAACCCCCGAAGACTCTCAGCTGTCAGTATTCCTGAAATAAGAAGGGAGGAGTAAGTGGATACACACGGAAGTCTTTGCTTGTTTTACCTTCCCAGAGCCCTGAAACTAGCCAAAGCTCAGCCTGAAAATTATCTCAACGCTGCTTAAAAAGAGCCGGCGGCTCTCTGCAGAGCAACTGGGTCAGAGTTTCTGGACATGTAGCAGAGGATAGCAATTATTGTTTCAAGCTCCTTCAGATTATTCTAATGTCCAGCCAGGATGAGAGCACTGAGCCTTGCCAGTCTGTATTCCGCCTCCAAGGAATGAACATGCAGACCTCAGTTGCCCAGTCTATGGTGACCCTGTCTCTAGGACCTCTGCTGTCAGGTCTGTCCCAGTGGGAGGGGCTCCAGCCTGCTCCTTCTCTGACCATCTTCATCTAAAGCCTTGGGGACACAGTGGGGCTTGGGTGGTAGCTGGAGGGGATTCGGGGTTATGACCACGATGGTCTCAGTCTCCTTAAGATCCGCAAGGAATAGACTTCTGGTTTAGTTAGTAAGGACTGAGTCTAGTCTCCCAGGGATAGGCCTCCTGGCAGCCAGCCTCCAGGGTATTAGTGGTCCACAGGACCAGTCTGAGCTGCTGCCTGAGAAGACCCTCTGTAAGAAGACTCTTCAGTTTCCCCGAGGACACTCTCCACTTCCCCCAGTCTGGTTCTTCTGACCCTGTTTCACATATGGACCTTTCCCACCCTGACCCAGTGATGGCTCCCTCTGCAGACACCCTGTACGACATCTCTCGAGGCTATTGAATGTGACACGTCTGTTCCGTGTCACCTTCCTCAATTCAGCAGCAGCATGGAGTCCCTGGGCTGAGCCCCGTGGCTTCCCTGACCTGGGGCTGTCTGTCCTGTTTTCCGTTCTCCTCTGCCTTCCACATCCCCCCCCCCCCCCCCTGTGTAAGCTTTGCTTATGACACTCATTTTTCTCAACCGCTTTGTCCAAGATTTCCACGGGGGATCCAAATCTGGTCTTCATAAATGTGTGGTGAGCTTTAAACAAATACTCGTAAGTGCTATTACAACAATACCCACCAGATACAGCTCCAAGGGAATGGGTGAAAACTCAAAGGGAATCAGAGTGTGGTTTCCAGCCTAAGTCTTTTAAGTGCATAAGTATCTTGGTGAGTGACAAGGGAACCTCAACTGTTTGTTTTACTTCTGTCTCAAATCAACTTGAAGACTTCTTGTCTATACACCACGAAGATGCAAATTGCTGTGGCCATCTGTGGGCTCTCCTATTATAAAAACCACTTGTTTTCGTGGCGGTTCAACAATGTGCTATTTTGAAATCTTAGGTGAAAAACTTGGTAAATTCTCAGCATTCCTCTTCCTGCCAGCTGAATTTTGTGAAGCCACTGGGAAATGGCAGTGAATTGGTCTTGAGCAGACACAGCCTGCTGTGGCATACTCTGTTGCCAGCAGCTGGAGATGCTGGGATAAGTATGAAGAGGACATCTATATTATTTCTTTCTGTTGCTGTGATAAAACACCATAAGCAAAGCAACTTAAGGAAGTTTATTTTGACTTGGGTCCGCAAGAGCAGTGAATGCATGGCAGATGTCAGGCAGAGGAGGAAGCTGAGAGACCACATCTCAATCACACCCAGGAACAGAGAGAGACAGAGACAGAGACAGAGACAGAGACATAGAGACAGAGAGACAGAGAGAGAGACAGAGGGGGGAAGCGAGACTAAGCTATAAACTCTCAAACCCACCCTTTGTGATGTACTTCCTCCAGGGATCTCTGCCCCCAAAGGTTCTGCAACCTCCCTAAAGAGGACCACTAACCGGGGAACCGAGCATTCAGATATCCAGGCCTATGGGGGACACTTCTCATTCAAACCACGGTGTCCCAAGCGGGTCTTGGTTAGGGGACTGTTCTTCACAGTCTTCATACTGAAAGCATATTTGGCTTTGCCTGAGAACCTGCTTGAAATGCATAATCTCAGGCTCTATCCAGGTCAACTGAACCCGTATGAGCAGAGGAGCGTAATTCCCATGTGACTCGGGAGCTCAGTAAGTCGTGTCTTTAGCCTTTTCCTCCCTTCCTCCCTCTCTCCCTGTCATGGTTGGTTTTATTGGTCCCCTTGGCACAGTCTAGAATCACCTTGGAAGACAATCTCAAGGCAGATTGTGGGTACCGGGTTGGCCAGTGGGCGTGTCTGTGTGCACGTGCTGACTGTGTTCGTGCACGTGGGAAGACAGACTCCCCATGGGTGACAACGCTCTCTGGTTCAGAGTCCTGGAGTGCGTGAGAGTGAGATCTGAGAGATCTGAGCAGTGCGCATGAGTGCCAGCCAGTCCATTGCTGTTTGCTCTTGAGTGTGGATGGGGTATGACCCGTTGCCTCGAGCTCCTGCTGCTTCACTTCCCCAGCGCTGGGGACTGGAGCCTGGAGCTGTTAGCTAAAACAGACCCTGTCTCCCCTACGTTGTTTGTTTTGTCACAACTGGAAAGGGAAACAAAGCACTCCGTCACATCATTGTCCAGTAGTGTCCCTTGATCTTGAACTCTCAATCTGGAGTTTCATCTCAAGCTCTGGGCTGGTGGTCAGAATACGGGCCAGAATTTTTCAAAACACAGCTTTCCTAAGCACCACCTGTTGTAATGTATTAAAAAACAAACAAACAAACAAAACAACAACAAAACATCATGAGTGAAACATGCAACAGACCTCCTGTGGAGGTTTTTTTTTTTTTAATTAGGAGAAAGGGAATGGGAAGGGTTGGGGAGGGAGACCAGCCTCTGGAGACAGTAGCAACAGAAGAGAAGCAGAGGGGACAGAGAGACAGGCAAGGAAGCAGAGAGAGAGAAATATAGACATGGGAGAGGGAGAGAGGGAAGGAGGGAGGGAAGGATGAGAAGTGGGCATTCCTTTTAAAAGGGAACGGAGTGAATGTTCTTAGTGACTGCAGCTGAGGACGCATCCTGTCAGAACCCCAAGGGCAGGCCAGTACAGATGCCTGACTACTAGCACCACCTGCTTCCTGCATGCTATAGCTTGAAAATCATGGTTCTTGGCTAATGTGCAAATCATCTGTCGTGAGTTTACTGTCCCACAAATGCCAACCTTCCTCATCCGCCCCTCCATCTCCACGTCTGTGGGGCCCCCTTCCCTGATGTGCTCCATCTCAGGCATCGGTGACTTAGAAGATTCTTGGTTGAGGCTTTTTTTAACCCACTGATCTCAGATCTCAGCCCCTTCTCAATTCTGCCATCCCTCTTCAGTAGAGTTGAACATTACTAAAACCCTTCATCACCAAAGATCTATTCATAAGAGCATCGATTGCATACTGCTTTAACCATTTAAATGACTTGACATTTGGTTATTTCACAAATAACAGCTCCTTTTTCAGAAGGGAGGCAAGACTTTTGCTTATTAGGTGATTCAAAAAGACAGCAAAGCAGCTGCCTTCCAATGTTCTCCATTCTTGTTAATCTCCCTAATTGACAGTATTTGCAGACGAACATGGGCAAAGCTTTGGGAATTTTTCAGATTGTCGCTGTTTCACTAGCAATGAAACAGGGATCAGTTCACACCTGAATGAAGGACAGACTTGGGGAGACCTAAAGGATTCTCTTTCCCCCATTCCAGACCTTCAAATAGGATTCTTTGGGGCTGAGGCAAGGATGTAGTGCTATTTATGACTCCCTGGGTAAGTTTCAAGGACATTATTCCAGAAAGTCACTATCGGGACTCCTGAGTCCCACTTAGTCAATAGCCCTGGTTTTCTGACTGAGCAGGCTTTGGGCCCTGAAGGCAGGTGGTTCTCAGCTCACCATGCCCCGTTCTTGTAACTTGGTGCTCTCCGGCTTTCTGTATCTAGCGGTGGATATATGTGTCACTGTTTCTGGAACTCACAGTTATTGTCTTTTGCTTAATGTTTATGAGATCTGTATATTTCTATGTGTATGAGTGTCTGTATGTCTGTGCACCATGTGTGTGTGGTGCCTGTGGAGGTCAGAAGAGGGCATCAAATCCCTTTGGAACCGGAGTTACAGCCGGTTGTGAGATGCCCTGTGGGTGCTTTGAACCAGGTCCCCTGGAAGAGCAGACAGAGTTCTTAACCCCTGAGCCTTCTCTCCAGGAGCCCCCTTATCATCTCCTTAAATACTACCTCTCCCATACTCTTTCTGTTATCTGCTTGAAATTCTGCTCTGGCCGTGTGTTAGATCAGGGTTTCCGAAGTGCTTTCCGTACACGTCTCCTTTTGGGTCTGTCCCAGAGGCAGATGCTGCGTCTTGGGTTCTTTCTCTAGCGTGTTGTCCTGTGTTGGTTTGGGCTTTGAATGAGAGGTGTCCTGTTCATCCTGGGCCCTGTCTGTCCCTGGTGCCTGCATGGACCACCAAGACATAGTCTCTGGGCATCGCCGGCTTCAACATGGGCATATTCTCCGAATTAGTGTTTCTAAGTCTCTCATCCAAGGAATCCTTGGGTTTGCTTTCCTTTACTAAATTTTATTTTGGCTTTTGTTTATGTTGTGTGTGTGTTTCCGTGAGCGCGTGCCATCAATGTGGAGGTGCTCAAGGATCCAGGGAGGTGTCAGATCCCCCCAAGCTGCAGTTCCAGGCAGTTGAGAGCTTCCCCATGTGGGTACCAGGAACTGAACTCACACTCCCTGGAAGAGCAGGAAGTGCTCTTAAGGGTTGAGCCATCTCTCCAGGGGCCCCCAGGATTTCTTTCTTCTGATGTCAGCTCAACTGCCCTTGAAA
This sequence comes from Mesocricetus auratus, assembly GCF_017639785.1. NCBI lineage: Eukaryota > Metazoa > Chordata > Mammalia > Rodentia > Cricetidae > Mesocricetus > Mesocricetus auratus. The sequence goes on along the minus strand of NW_024429192.1, from coordinate 5,467,899 downwards.
GGGGCTTTTTGGGTTTTTTTGTTTGTTTGTTTTTGTTTCTAATGAAATAACATTGCTATCATTTTCAGTGCTATTTGGGGATGGTGTCATCATAACAAAGGAGACACCACCAGGCTACTTCGTTGTCTGAATAGAGAGGTCCTCAGAATTAAGATTTGACTCATTTTCTTTCAAATGATTGGATCCATGATGTTTCTGTGGTCCTCTCATTATGTTCCTGGTCACTTTGGTCACTTTGGAGAATGAGCTTATGGCTCGTTCCGGAACTAGACTGGGTTAGCAATACAGATCTGTGCTTGGGGTTGCATTAGAAAGTCACTACCCAGAACTATTCACATGTCCACACCGGTCACTCATACTGTCAAGGGAACACAGCACCTGAGTTCCCGTGTGCCTGGCCTGTCACCCACCCATGCCTGGCCTGTCACCAGCCTTTGTGTGTCAGTGTGATGTGTTGATTTCTCTCCCTGATCATAAAGTCGATCCTTTGACATTTTAAAGCAAATGCTTTCCAAGTGTGTGAAGAATGGCTACCAATGAAAAGCACCGACTTTTGGGAAAGCTGACGTGGTGGCTAGCCTGTGGTGAGTTGGGAGACCCTGGGAACTGGTAAAAAAAAATTGTGGAAGTTGAAGGGTGAATATGTGGTGTGTTCAGAATACTTGGAAACTGGTAAAAACAAAAAACAAAAAAAATCCGAAACTTTCCATAGTCTCGAGTTGGGGAATTGTGGAAGACTAAAAAGTGTTGGCTGGGAGGATTTCGAGTGTCTACCGTGCATTACTGCATATTAATGACAGTGCTGAGAAAATAAAGCCAGGCAGATGCTAAATTTAAAGAGGCTGAACAGTTTGGCAGTTTCTTGTGGAACTAAATATGTCTTACCTTACAACCTAGCGATTGTGCTCCTAATCGCCCGCCGAACCAAGCTAAAAACTGATGTCCACTCGAAATCCCACAAAAGAGGCCTTATTCATAATTTCAAGATCTCAGAAGCAACCTAGTAGGTAAATGAATAAGTACACAGTGGTCCGTCCAGACACTGGCACATGCATCGTTCACTGGTGAAGGAATGCACTGAGACACCATGGAATGACACAGAGGCTCCCTGCATGCCGGTCACTTCGGGAAAGAAGTCAGTCCGCAAAGTCCACACACCGTGGAACTCCACCGGCTGCCTCTTGTGAAGAACAGAAGCAGATGACAGTGGTTAGAGAGATGGGGAAAGGGTAAGGCTGCGTGTGTGCGTGTGAGTGTGTGCATGTGTGTGCACGTGCTTATGTGAATGCATGTGTGTGTGTGTGTGTGTGTGTGTGTGTGTGTGTGTGTGTGTGTGTGTGTGTGTAAGGTTTTTAAGACAGGGCCTCCAGCCCTCAGGTCATTGCGATGCTGGCAATGCTGACAGGTCACCATGTCTGTCTAGCAGAATGCGTGGCGGTAGGAATGCAGCCCTGTGTACTTCGGACAGTAATAGTCTGCCGGTGTAAGTTCACTGATTGGAACACACGCATCACCCCTGGGGTGTTGATAGGACAGGCGTTTGTGCACATCTGGTGGTGGAAGGCGTATAGTAACTCCTTGTACTTTCTACTTAAATTTTCTGTGAATCTAAGGTTGACATTCAAACGTTTATTAACTTAAACAAAACTTAAAGTTTATTGAGCTTAAATATTTACAGCATGTAATGAGGTTGTGTTACCTCATAGCTGTCATCCACTGGAGTGGGGGGCCGGGGGGGGGCGGGGGTGGGGGTGGGGGGCGGGGGGCGGGGGCGGGGGGACGGGGGCGGGGGCGGGGGGGCGTATTCCAGAGCCTTGAGAAAGTGCCTGCCCTACTCTGACTCCCTGGGGAGACAGAGACAGGAACACTGTCATCTGGGGTCTTGAGAGTGAGGGACGGAGTAAAGACCTGGGACATGGTCGCTGCTGAGGGGTGGGGGGAAGGGAGTCAGAAACGCAAGCATTTGCGGATGGTGGCCTGTGGGTGGGAAGGCTGATGTTGGGCAAACACTGCACCCCAGGAACTTCCAAAAGTACCCAGGAAGCCAAGCTTGGAGATGTAGACCTATACTCCTAGCATGTGGGAAACTGAGGCAGGAGGGATTTAAGCCATTCTGCGCTACATGGTGTTTGTCTTGAAGAAGGGAGGGAGGGTGTGAATGTGTGTATATGATCACATGCTTGTGCACAGGGATACACGCACAGAGCAGGAGGAAGAGGAGGAGAGGGAGGAAAGCAGGGGAGAGAAGGGAAGGAACCATGAAGGTAGTTGAGAGATTTCTGGCACCTCCTGACTCAGGCTCCACCTGTAGGCACACTCTAGCACACACACGTGCAAACGCGCAGCCATAGAAAGATTGGCAGGTGTGCAGTGGTGCACTTGTAGCCAGAACACGCAGGACAATTCCATGCGTGTGTAAATCTGTGTTTATTCCTGTCTGTTCTAGATGCACACAGATGGTCAGGGCAGCTTGCCAGGATGGAAGCTGGAGCTGTAGCTACTGATGAACGTGTTCTCTCTCCCCAGCCTGGGGAGTTTAGTTTTCTGACTCAAGCCCCCCTGGGAATGAAACGGTTTTCCAACACCACCAGCCCCTCCCATCACCACCACTCAGCTGTGCCTGGAGGAGTCCAACCGCCACGTGAAACTCCCAGTACGGTTTTCTGGCAAACTCCTGTGTGTGTGTGTGTGTGTGTGTGTGTGTGTGTGTGTGTGTGTGTGTGTGTGAGTGTGCGTGTGTGTGCACGCGTGTGCACTTCTGAGTCTGCCTGCAGGTGGCTTTCCCACCCATATGTGGCCACTGCCTAAGGCGGGGTCATTCACTTCTGCTGGCCCACGACACTCCCTTCCTCTACATGCCGCTGGAGGCCTTTGGCTGTGCCGCTGGGCTTGCCGGTGGCTGCCTGAGAGGGTCAAGGACAGAAAAACCGAATGGCATGGCGCTAGACCCTAAGAATGCTGGTGTTCCTTTGTCCGGAGTAGCTCTGCCTCTCTGGCTTGGAACCTGTTTCCTGCTATTGCATAAGCCGCAGAGAAATGGGGGGTGGGAAGGCCATTTCAGTCACTCGGGACACTTCTGCCCCAAGGCGGCACAGTGGGGGAGAGAGCCTAAGTGGGAACAGGCCCATTTGCACGCTGGCAATTAAATGCAACTGGATGTGGGAAGAAAACTCAACACAGGACTCAAACCAAACCAAAAAAGAATGAACCAGAACACCACCTTTTAACTTTAATAGGAACTTAAAAGGCTACTTTGCGAAACTTCTGGTACTAATAGATGGCGTTTCAGACATTAATTTGGAAGCTCTTTTGTCGAGTTACAAAGCAAGCAGTCTTTCAGTGCCTCAGCTCTTCCCGAATTCTCTGCCTTTGAACATAATGCAGTTAATTCCCTTGGAAATTGTTTTAGGGAGCTGCTTTTGCAACTTCGAGAGGGAGAACAAAGGAGCCCAGAGAAGTCCAAATCCCACTCCCTGGATCCTGCAAAGATGTGACCTCACATGGCCAGGGGACTGCAGCACCTGTTCTGTTGCCGGTTACCCAGGAAGGAAGGTCCCCAGGACTCAGCAGAGGCCATGGGGTGGGAGAGGAGGTGGAGGCTGGAGCAACAGGCATTGGAGACAGGAAGGCTCACAAGCCAGGATGTCCTCCAGATGCCAAAGGCAAGGAAACTGTTCTCTTCCGGAGTCTACAGAGGGAATACTGACTGCTCATCACCCCGACTTTAGAGTTTCTCCTGACCACAACTATAGCAAGAGACACGTATGATGGCCGAAGCAATTAAGTCTCTGGAAATTTGTTCCGGCAGCCATCGGAAATGGATGCAGGCCGGAGTCCTTGTTCCTGGTGGCAGAGTCATCACAGCAAGATCTTACAGGCTTGGGTGGTGGGGAAGGAGGGGAAAGAGAAATATCAGTGAAACTGGAGGGGAAGGAGAAATATCAGTGAAACTGGAGGGGAAGGAGAAATATCAGTGAAATTGGATCTTTACCTCAATCCACACTCCCTACACCTCACCTGTCAGCCTGGGCAGAAGTAATAAGTAATATACTTCCAGAACATTAGACACGGCAAGGATGGTTCCAGAGTGATCACATCGTAGAAGGGAAAAAACGAACATTAAAAAGTGCTATGAGCTTTAAAGAGCAAAGGGAAGGGTGCACTCAAACATTTTACACTGTAACAGTTCTTCACAGAAAACATAAATCTTCTAGTAAAAACAAGATGAAAAATAACAGAATGGGAGACGTATTCAATTGACTAGGAATTAGTGTTCTGACACACGAGATAAATGAAAGGAGAAAAAGAGGAATTAAGTGGCAGAGGAGAAAATATGAATGACAAATAACAAATGAAAGATGCTTGGAGAGAGAGAGAGAGAGAGAGAGAGAGAGAAGCAGGGAGAGAGAGAGAAGCAGGGAGAGAGAAGGAGAGAGACAGAGACAGAAAGAGAGGGAGGGAAGGAGGGAGGAGGGAGGGAGGGAGAGAGAGAGAGAGAGAGAGAGAGAGAGAGAGAGAGAGAGAGAGAGAGAGAGAGAGAGAGAGAGAGAATCCCACTTTCTGTGCTGTGTTAGTGAAATCAGGCAGCCATGCCGTCCAAACGCAGAGGAGTCCTAGGGACAATTTCATTGTTCTGAGAGGCGAGTTTGCTTACGACATCTTGAAGAGAAGCTTGGGGGAGCCTGAGACTTGAAAGCGCTTTTATTTGCTAGGGACTTAGATCCACACGGTGCAGTCTCCTGCCACAGGAGGAGGGTCGTCAACGTGTGTGGTCACAGCGTGGTGCTTAAAAGTCGGAAGAAAACAGTGACAGGGACATCTCTCGATTTAAAAATAACCTACATGCCATTCCCCTGATGGTGACATAGTAAAAGAAAATTAATATGTAAATAAACTTGACATATCAGCACTACTTTTTTTTTTTTGAGGCTATGCCTTTCCATGCAGCCCAGGGTAGCCTGGAACTCAGAGATAGCCCAGGCTGACCTCAAATTCAGGAGTCTCCTGCTTCTGTCCTCATGGTACTGGGATTATGGAGGTGACAACAGGCTGAGCACAAATACATCTTAGAAACGCAGGTCAGCAAGATGGAGCAGCAGATGAAGGTGCTTGCGGCCAAGCTGTACCGCCTGAGTTCAATCTCCAGGACCCACAATGAAAGGAGACTCCCACAAGTTATCTTCTGATCTCCACACACGTGCACACACATTCACATACACACATGCACACACATACATACAAACACACACATTCACATACATACACACATGCACATGGACACACACTCACCTACACACATACACACACATGCACACACATTCACATACACACATGTACATACACATACCCATGCACATACACACATGCATACACAAACACATACACATACACGTACACATACATACACACATACACATGCACACACACATACATACATACACATGTACATGCACACACAATGTGAAAAAAAAGTTTGAATATAAAGACAAGATGGAATTGAGCTATGTGTAAATAATGTACTTTGGAACTTTAGAAACAAACCTATACACTGTTAAAAGTTAACTGATACATAAAGCATAAAAGGTACATGTATAAGTGGGATGCAAATGTAATGTTTGATATACACACACATATACACACTGTATTCTTTCTTTAAGACATTTTTATTTTGTGTACGCTGGTGGTTTGCTTGCATGTGTGTCTGTGAAGGTGTCAGATCTCCTAGAACTGGAGTTACAGACAGTCGTAAGCTGCCATGTGGGTGCTGGGAATTGAACCTGGGTCCTCTGGAAGAGCAGCCAATGCTCTTTACGGCTGAGCCATCTCCCCAGCCCCCACACATTGTATTCTACTTAGATCATCTTATTATATCCTTACATGTGTTCCATTCCCTTCTACAAATTTTTATTACATTTATTTTTTGCTGTGTCTATATATATAAAATACATGCATGTGCATGCCATAACATACATGTAGAGGTCAAAAGACAAGGTGCAGGGGCCAGTTCTCTCCCTCCACCGTTTGGATCCAGGGAACTGAACCCGGGATCTCATGCTCTGCCAGCTGAGCCACCTTGCAGGTCCTGTGTAGTTTCGTAACAGTGAAAATTCCTTTGTGGCAGCATTTTCAGATGTACAGTGCCCAGCTTCAGTCATTGACCCTGCAACAGCACCTGGGGCTTCTCGCCCACGTCTAACGACGACTTAGAACTCACTGGCCAGACCTTCTCCATACCTCTCCCCTGTGAGTGATTCAGCTGACCATAGACACAGGGAAGCGTGTCCTCAAGGCATGAAAGGAGGCATGCTTACTCTAGACTTTGATGGAGGTGGAGAGGCGTGAGCAGGGAGATGGTAGTTTAAGAGATAGAATTATGGCCTCACCTGCGCTCCCTCACCTCCTCCTTCTCCCATCCCCCATCTTTCCCCCCCCCTCTATTTCATCACCTTTCTTCTGGCTTTCTCCCTCCCTCCCTTTCCTCTCCTTTCTTCCCAAACCCGATGTAACAAAAGGTTAACGTGCTTGTTCTAAACTGTGGGAATATGGAAGTACATTCTTTTATTTTACTGTGACTTTGAATTTCTGAAAGCAGAAAATGAAATCATATTTTTTTAAAAAGTCACCTGGAATTCAAAAGTAAAAATAAAGCCATGAATTGTAAGATTCTACTAAAGGGGGTAACTGAAGAGGCAAGAAACGGCTTGCTTTGGGGTGCTGTGCTCCACAGAGGGTTTCTTCAGACACAGTCTGGTCCCCCAAATCGGGCTCTCTGTGCCGGTGTGGGAAGGAGACATAGTTTCTCAGCACCAAAGCCCAGCTCCATCCTCCCTTGAGATGTCTGCTGGGGTGTCCTGTTTTAGGTTCCAGTAAGTGGCTTTTCTGTCCTGGAGCAAGTGGGGTGCTCAAATCTAGTGCTGTTTTCTTCCGGAGGCGTGGAAATTAAATCCACAGTTCCCACAATGGGTTTGCCCTATCCTCCATCTGTAAGTTTCCAATATCTAAAAATATCAGGGGCATTTTACAGAAAAGCAGTCGCGTGGGGATGTCACTAAGAAGCGTTAACAGGACTAGGAAACTGAACTTCGAAAGCTGCCTTTGATAATCTAAAGGAAACTGAGTCGGCACAGAAAGTCGGGCCCACATCCTGCAGTGAGCATCTCTCTGGGCTTGGAGAGGAGGAAGTCTTCCTGAGATGGAATTCGTAATTGATGAGCAACACTTATCAGACTGGAACACAGTCACGTCAAAGGGAACCAGATGCCTGGCTAAAACCTGATCCCTCAGAAGAGAAGAGGGAGCTGACCCTCTCCCCGTGGATGACACTGCATATTTTATAAGGGAGTGCCTATGCCCTGCTGATCCGTGCCGAAGTTAGGCGATGGAGAGCCCTGATGTCGTGGCTAAGCCTGACTTAAAGTCAACGGCGAGAGCACACATCCCCCACTTGGTTGATGTGGACTGGTTGGTTTCTTTTTTTTTTTTTAACCTGCTTGAGAAATGACTGTTGTACAGGAAAGTGTCCACACCCGATTTTAGAGATTGTTGGTTGAAATGGTTGCTCAAGTCATCTGAGATGTGATATGTCATCGTGGACAAGCAGAAAGGAGAAGGAAGGAGACCATCCCTGGAGTTCCCACAGCTATTAGATTAGGGTGTCAGAGCAGGCTTCCGACTCCACCATTCTCGGAAAGACCACAGTGACGTCAAAGCTACGTGAAAACTACGGCTAGTGTCAACCAGTCATGGTAGGCTTTCTTAAAGCCCTTTCTCCTGCTCTACCTGTTGCTAGTCTACCACAAGCCGAGGGGACTCTGGCCACCTCCAGTGTGGCAGGCATGGCTCAGGCAGGCCTTGTCCTTGTCCCCATTCCCTGTGCCTCGTTAGAAACCGTTAGACTGCATCCCTGACGCTGCCACCAGGGGCTGGTCCCTTATTTGTCCACTTCCTCTTCCTGAGGCTGACCACCAAGGTCCAGCAACCAGAAGCCCCCTTTGACCCACCTAACTAACACACCCAACTAAAACTAAACACCTCGTCCTAACACGGGGTTTCCCCTTGTACCTTTACCGCCATTTTCCTATGGGTGATGGCTGTCTCCTCTCTGTCCAGAGGGGTCCTTTGTCCCACCAGGGCAAATAAATACCCCTGCCCCCTTTCCCGTGTCCTCCTCCCCTTCTCCCTTGTCTTTGTCTCTCCTGTCTTTGTCTCTTACTCCCTGCCCTCTGTCCCTCTGGGGCAAATGAACCTCTTTTATGCTGAGGACTTGGTCTTGGGGGTCCTGAGTTGATACTGATCTCTTACAGAAACCCATCCTAATCTGGCTCCCACTGTGAAGTCTTCCTTCCCTCTTCACGTACCCCCCATCCCTTCCCCCAGACATGAATCCATCTCCTAAGCCTGGCATCTCCCACGTGGGAAGACACATCTTCAGGCAGCCCTTCCCACAGATCACCAGCAGACTTGAGGGCTTCTCCCCCACGGGCAGAGGAAAACAATTATTTCACAACCTTCCTTCCACCATTCCCCCGACCCCCAAGGGCCATGTGTTTGTCCAATTTCATTTTTTGCTTTAATGAATTAAAATCTGTTTTGTCTGCAGGATTTCACAATGCCTCCCCCCTCCTCCCCCCACCACCCCGACATTTGGTGGCATCTGGTGAAGGAAGATTGAAGGCAGAGTAAAACCTGAGGGCATGGAGAGGTCCCCACATTTACCAGGCTTCTCCTACCGGTTGTACAAAGTCAACCCAGTGGGTTACAGACCGGAGGCTGTGATGCGAGGAAGCATTTTTTTTTTACTGTTTGCTAAAGATTAAGAGTGCATGATTTGAAAAGCCACAAAATTAATTTCTGGACTCGGCATTGGGAATGCTTATAATGGGAGAGTATGCTTCCAGCTCCTGTCACTTGGGCCCCTGTAGTCACAGAGCAAACACCCCAACACAGTCGCCACCGCATGGTGGATTAACTCACTGTGAAGGGTTTCCATGTCTTGATGCTGTCTGGTGATTCAACCTCATAGCTGCCTAAGCTAACTCATGAACACCGTGTGGCTCTTTTGACCTTCGTGGCCATACCCTGACCTGGCTTTGTTCTGACTAGGGGAAGGAGGTGGCAAGGTGAGAACTCGGGAATGGATTGACAAGGACATAACCTCGCCCCTCGGTCCCCACTCTGTCCTCAACGTTTCAGATACGCAAGGTCGGCGACTCCTTCCAGAGCCTCCCCAGCCTGATGCCCACTTGAGAAATTTGTTCTCCAAAATCCAAACCTCCGTAATTATTTTTAAAAAATGCGTTGGAAGAGTTTTCAATAGTTTTGAAGATGAAAATACGCCCGTATATTTTAAACAATCCCAGAGGGATCAAGAATGAGGAACGGCCAGGCTGTGTAAGAGGCAGCCCAGAGCTCAAGGCCCAGCAAGGGGAGAGTACGCCAATGTCAAATGGCTGGATGGGATTTCTGAGCAGGAATCAAATATTTTAGGCCTCCAGCATTTGGGGAAATTATTTTAGCAGGGAATGCTGTGGCTCTAGGATGGTCATTTGTTTTCTCAAAACCCAAATAAAGAAATTCTGTGGCTTGGTGTTTACTTTCCAATTAAGAATTTAACATTTTTTCTCTTAAAGACAATTTACATTGGTTATGGGAGGGGGGGTGGGTCCATGAGGCAGAGACCTCTGTGTTCAAGGTGTGGAGAGTCAAGGGTCCAAGGAAAGGCCGGTCATCGCTCAGCGGTCACCAGCTTCAGGTGACTCACACGTCTATAGATCGTAAGTCGGAAGGAGACGTCAAGGGGAAGAAAGCCGGGCTCACTTAGAGAGTCCCGCAAATAATCACAAGGCTGTGGGAACAGAGGCGGGGGTGGGAAGAGATGATGAGAAACATCGGGGGAGCTGGAGCCGATTCTTGCTGTACAACAGGCAGTTTGTTTTGAATTTGACTCCCACAGATGCATAGCATGGTGAGTGAGTGACTGGACGCCATTACAGGTCCAAGTTTAAGTTCGGAAATGAAGTTTGGGAAGGTATGCCTCATGTCACAGAAACTAAACAAGTTCCCCAGTGCCCTTCTTTAAGACTTCTCACAGGCAAGGGGAGAGGTGGAGGAGATGCTATCCCGTTTTGAGATTTCACGTGTGCTGAGCACGGTGCATTTATAGATACTGTCTAATATCCCTCCCCCCCCCTCATCTTGTACAGTCTTTACAAACACAAAACAAAACAGTATTTTCAAGAAGCCCTGGAGGGGGACCATTGCTTGTTATACGTCAATGGAATAAAGCATGCATAGCTGTTCTTCCTTCAAGTCCGTCCTAGTTAGATGGACTGCAAAGGTTGCATGAATACCCAATCGCTTCCTTTACACGAAGAGTCCCTTTACATCCCCAGTTTCCTACTACATTCTTAAATCGTGGTGTGTCAACTTGTGATGCTGGTATGTTTCTCAGTGGCTCAAGCCCCTGCTGTCTGTCTCAGGACAAGACAGATCCATCCTTTGGCCAATCAGGGAGGTGGGGGGGGGGACGTGATGCCCTTAACTAGCAGATGGGCATGGCCTCTGGACTCAGCCACAGCTGTTTCCCCTGCCTCCCACGAGGATCTGTCCCCACCTGGATTCTGCCGAGAGATAGCCATAGACTGCACAGATCCCATAGATACATGATCTATTAGGATGACTTACAGTCCGTGTGGTCCAGCTTACCCAACAATGACTGTCTACCAACAGAAGATCCGAGAATCTAGTATTGTTTAGCCCAAGAGCCTGGATGTCTCAGCTGGTCTTCAGTGTATACTAGAATCCCAAAGAAGTGAGCTCTAATGCCAGTGAAGGGAGGGGCTAGCTAGGGAGAGCAAGAGCTTCCTTCTTCCATGTTGTTAGAGACTGCCTGCAGATGGTGTGTCCAGATAAAAGGTGGACGGGACCAGGCCCACATCCAAGATCCAGATTAGTCTTCCCACTTCAAATGAAGCAAAACCCCCTCACAGGTGTGCCCCTCCATTTTGGGGTTCTAGTTCATTCCAGACGCAGTCAAGTCGATAGTCAGGACCAGCCATCACACCCACCCACTGGCTCCCTTGGCTCCAATCCTCAGTGTGTTTTATTCTTGTATCTTGGTCCTGGGGATGAGTGTCTTACCACACACTAGGCAGGACTAAATGGTAAAATCACATCAGGCTGAGTGCAGACGAAGTGCTCTGAAGCCTCAGGGAAGGCATGTTCCAAAACTAAGTGTCAACCAGTCACGTCGGCAAGACTGACAGTCCGCTCCGAGAGCTTCCAGCCGGCTGCTCCTGGCCGACGTTCCCTCCCTTGGGCAGCCCCCACCACCGGCGGCTAATCTTGTTCGCCAGCCTGAGAAGATTGAGAACCACCTGGAAGTCAAACCTCTGGGCATGTACGTGAGGAGGAAGGCCATGCCTCAGAGAGGGCAGCACCTTCCAATAGGTGGCCACATGTGGAGGCCGGAGCCAAGCACACCTGTCGCTTCCGATGCTGACCTCCGCTGATACCACACTCCGGCTCCTTCAGCCTTCCAGCGTGGACTGAAGACCAGGATCTCCCTAGGAAACTTCCAGAACGTCATCACCGTACCGGGATGGCAGAGGCGATCCAGTCCCACAGCTTGAGCTGCTACTGTCCTCTCACGCTCCCCCAGTGTGCAGATGACCGCCGACAGACTGACCAGTGTGCAGATGACCGCCGACAGACTGACCAGTGTGCAGATGACCGCCGACAGACTGACCAGTGTGCAGATGACCGCCGACAGACTGAACGAGTGCCTGCTATGCACACCAACCTCATACATCCGTTTCATCACACATACATAATGTTCCGGATCTGTCCCCCTAGCGGAGCCTGTCTGGTATGCCCCTCACCACCCCGGGGCTATCGGCGCTCTCTGCCTCCAGTTCCAGTGTCAGGAGTTTCCTGGAACCCCCACCGACTGAGCCACAAAGAAGGTGATACCAAGTGGGATCACCATGAGCTTGGGGATCTCCTTAATGCCTCGTGCATAGTCTGGTGACTGTGTTCTACCCATTGTGCTAACCTCCCGGTACTCTCCTCTGTTCCTCCCTTCAGAAGGAGAGCATGGACTCCTTCCCAGACACATGTGACCTCTGCCCACCCTGCAATTCTTCTCTCCTGGGGAATTCTGTTCCCTTCCTGCCCAGAACCACCAGTCTCTTCCTTTTGCCCCCCGCATTGTCTTTCTCCGAGTGGCTTCTTGTGTCTTCTCCCACTTTCTGTGCCCAAAGTTGAAACCTTGTCTTTATCGGGAGACAGCACCACCGCTTGAAGGAGGGACAGATGCCCAGGGCTGCAGAAGTTCGGGGACCCTAGTGGGGAAAGTCACTTTAGATCATTGATGGCTCAGGCCTGCTCTTCGAGGGTTTGGAGTCAGCTGCCAATGAAGGAGGGAGACAGAGGGTGGAGGGGAGGGAGGGGTTTTCAGGAACTTCTGGAGTTCTGCGGGTTTTTCCTAAAAGCTGGAAGGTCTGGTGATGCCAATCTGACACAGCCCTGATCAACACCCCAAGGGGGGTGTGGTGGCTCAGGCTGTAAAGAGTTTGTCACACAGTGTGAGGACCTAAGTCTGGGTCCCTAGTGCCCATGAATAAGACACTGGGTGTGGCAGCACCCGCCCATAATTTCAGGGCTGGGAAGGGGGACTTGGTGGCCAGCCAGCTTGCACCAGACACCTGAACCCTGCTTGTTGAGACTTCTGCCAGGGGATTCTGCAGTTTCCCTCCAGCTAAATCTGAGCTTGCCTCGGGCTTTGCCTATAGCCCACAGAATGCAGGAGATGAGGTGACTTGCAGCTTAGAGCTAGGATGGGTGTGGTGTTTTGAATGTAATTGGCCCCCTAAATCTCACCGGCTGTGGCATTGTTAGGAGCTGTGGCTTTGTTGGAGTTCTGACGGCCTTGTTGGAGGACATGTCCCTGTGGCAGCAGGCTCTGAGGTGTCCTATGCTTAGAATAATGAATGCCCGGTGTCTCAGTTGACTTCCTGTTGCCTGCAAGATATAGGACTCCCAGATACCATTCCAGCACCGCATCTGCCTGCACGCCGCCATGCTCCCCGTCATGATCATAATGGACTGAACCTCTGAACTATAATCAAGTCACCCCAATTAAATGTTTGCTTTATTAGAGTTGCCCTGGTCATGGTGTCTCTTCGCAGCATCGGAAACCCTAACTGAGACGCTGGGCAAGGCCATGGAGTGCCGCTGGTTCTCTGGGAGTACTTATTTCTCAACTGTCTTACAAAATTTCCTCTTGGAACTCAACCGCCATACTGAGAAGAAGCCTAAATTAAACAGGGAGGCCTTGAACAGATGTTCTGTGGAGAGCTGAGGCATCAACATTGAGCCGGTCTAACAGAGGTGTAAAGAGAACCCCCTGAGAATTCCAGACCCCATTTTGAAATCATCGCTGCCGATCACTTTGTTTGGGAGACTGTTGTCCCTTATCTAAGGCGAACTGGAACATTGTGGTTTCATGCTGTTCATAACATTCAGTACAGATCCAGCAACAGACTAGTTATTTGTCCTTTTTAATTGCTTGGGTCTTAGGGCGGGAGGCACTTCGAGGGTTCACTGCTTTTATTTGTCCTGTAGCAGTCCCGTTTTAGCATCCTGGGATGCAAAGGGCCGATTGTCCACAAGAGGTGAGAGGCATTTCCATGGCCAGCATGCAGAAATAGTGCCCCTGACCCTCTAATTATCTTTTGAAGCTTTGTTTACAAAGGCATTGCCCGCGACCCTCCTTGTGGCTGGACAGCCACTCTGGCCCCTCTTTGAACAGCCAGGTTTTTTTTCCCCCCTGCGGAACTTGATGGCAGCTCATTGTGGTAGAGAGAGGGGACGATCGACCCACCAGCCGCTCTGGCTCCTCTTTCCTCCAGCCAAGAGAAGCCACCTCTAGTGACGCTCCCCTCTCCCTACCTACAGCCTGCCAACCATCTGGACGAAAAGAAAGACTCATATCTAAAAGCTCCCCCAACATCATTAAAATCATGCTCCCAAAGATTCCGAGCCAGGCAGATGAAAGACCCTTTGTTGGTGAAGTGTTTACTGAGTTATTGCTAGAGACTAATTGGCATCAGAAAGTGAGGAGGGATTGTGTACCAAATACCCTGTCAAACTCTATATTTAAAAACCCCGAAGACAAACAGTTCGTGTTCATTATAGAAAACACAAGAGGCACAAAGGAGAAAACAGAAATGGCCTTTAACCGTAGTTCTTAGTGAATAGCATTGTTAGAATTTCGACCACGTCCTTCTTTAATTTTATTTGTATAAATGAAACAGAGGATAGTCCAGAGATGAGACCTTGTCACTGCTGTTTACCATCCTATTCTACGCATTTCTTGTGTCATTAAATGTCCACATCTATGGCATAATTCCACACCTGTGTTTTCTCGTGTGAGTGTCTCCTAATTTGTGGGATTATATTCTATTGTTTGAGCAGAGGTTGTTTCTACCTATGCCTTGTGCCATGTCACAGCAGTGAACACCCTTCCGTGGTGGTCTCTGGGATGGATACACAGGGGCCGGGCTGTTGGGTCGAGGTGTGACATGCTCCAAGCTTTCGATGTTCACTGGAAAACTGTGCCCCCAAATCACGTTCCTTTCACCAGACACACACCAACTAGAAAACATCCCCTGATGGTCTGACAGTTGGCAGTTGTGGTATCTTGAATTCAGGCTAGTAGAAGAAAACTTTGAAGTCCTGAAGATTACGAAAGGAACAAAACAGTCTCTTAGGTGTAGAATGCATCACTGACCAGCTAGGTTACTCAGAAAAGCAACTCTTTCGTCCAGTTGTTTCACAACTAGTGGCTTCTGGGATGGATATTGACCTGGTCAACCCAGGGACCAATTATGGTCATAGTGTCTGATCAGCCCATTAGGGTCTGCTCGCATCTTACCTGGCTTCACCTTGCGCCTTCTGCTTTAAATCCTGCATTTGGGCAGCTTCCCAAACCGGTCCTGAGGCAGCATGATGACTCGGAGTTCTGTAGGATCATAAAACCCAGACACGTTTTTCTTGGTGTTTGCTTTAAATATTTGTCCTGAGTCTGGTTAAGCTTGTTGAGAAGGGGTCTTGCATCTAGCTTAGAAAGAGTCAGTGATCTGTGATCAGGTGTGATAGCCTCCTAGTGGAGAGATATCTCTCTCTCTCTCTCTCTCTCTCTCTCTCTCTCTCTCTCTTTCCTGTTTTTTCCCAAACATTCTTATGTCTGTTTTCAGTGTCTGCACTTTTTCCTTTTAATCTTAAACATGTGGTACAAATATAAATTCAGAAATGTTCATAGTTTTAATTGTTAAACAAGTTAGTTGTAATAACAGATCATGCATTCCATTCAAGCTCTTGGCTTTCCAGATGGTAGGAACTAATGTGTCTGTAAATTCCAGGTCGTGTCAACCAACCCCCTGCCCTGTTCACTGCTTCCTGAGCTTTTGCGCCTTCCGAGGCGGGTGGAAAGCATTTGATTGACTTGGGGTCATTGTCCGTGCACAGTTTCATATTGCGTATCCTGAAGCTCTTGTGATTCCTGTTATATCCCTGTCCACGACACCTCCCTCAGAACCTGGTCAGGGAGGGAACCCATAATGGTTCAGAGTAACAGTTGCACTGAAGTCCAGTTTAGGAACCAATGAGTGTTTATTTGGGTTCCTAACAAGAATCTGGGTGAGGCAGGGTTGGCTCCAAAGCAGCACCACTGAGAAGCCCATCAGCTGTGACTCCTGAGAGAGAGCCCGAGTGCTGAAGCCCTCGCACGCACGGCTAAAGGAAGCGCAGGACATCCAAGCCTCCCTCTGCTGCTCAGCCCCTGCTTCCCGTCTCCTGGTCGGGTTCCTCCCCCAGCAAGTGCTCTCAGCGTCTGCAATCTTGGAGAGGGAGCCCTCATGACTCTTGTAAGTTTCCCAAACATTTGAGGTTTGTTTGCTTCCTTAGTCTTACATGCCGCCTACTTCCACCTGGGGAGAAAGTTTCTATTCAGAGCAAACTGTTGTGCAATGCGTGGGGTCGGGGAGGTCAGGATGCCTGCCTGGACCGGCTGCTTGGCTTCTGCAGCGCACAACACTGGCGTGCAAGCGTATGGCAAGCTGATCAACTTTTCGGAATGCTGTGAGTATTGACTCACTGTATCTGTATCTGTATCTGTATCTGTATCTGTATCTGTATCTGTATCTGTATCTGTATCTGTATCATCTGTATCTGCATCATCTGTATCTGCATCATCTGTATCTGCATCATCTGTATCTGCATCATCTGTATCTGTAATGTAGACTCAACAAGGGATGTGTGGAAAATGTTTGGTGAAAACTGCATCTGAATTGAATATTTATAGACTTTGTTACTGTATTTTTTCTTTTTCTTTCTTTCTTTCTTTTTTTTTTCTTTTTGGTTTTATGAGACAGCGTTTCTCTGTATTGTTTTGGAGGCTGTCGGTCCAGCCTGGCCTCGAACTCACAGAGATCCGCCTGCCTCTGCCTCCCAAGTGCTGGGATTAAAGGTGTGTGCCACCGCCACCCGGCTGTTACTGTATTATTATAACTGTAATGTAACATTATTACATATACTATCATTATGACTGTTATAATTAAGGCATTACCAACAGTTAACATAATTATAATATGCAAGAGGATATATGTAAGTCACTACATAAAAAGGTCTTCAGCAACTGTGAACTCTGGTGTCCACAGGAGTTTGGGAACCAATTCCTTCAGATACTGAGGGAGAATTGGTTCTTCCTAAAGATCAAGACCTCATTTACGGATTCCCCGTGTCCCTGGGGCATTTCTGACAATCCCATGTACACCTCTACATCTTCCCTCTTTAGCTACATCTGACTTAAAAAAAAATCCTAATTTTGGAATGGCCTAGGAGTAACTAAGGAGCAAAAAGGACCATCTTGGACAAAGAACACTAATTTTAACACATTATATTCCCAGCTCCTCTTTGAGAGCCGACACTGATTCTGACTGGAGGTTGTCTGTCCCCCTTTAGGGATGATACATCAGCAGTGAATCCCGGTGCGACAGTACCACGGATAGCATGGCTTGATCAGAAATAGATGCCCACCTCTCCTAGGCTGTCTGTTTGACCCCCAAAAGGACTGATCCCCACCTGCCTCCGGGGACATCTTTGCTACTTAGTAACGGCTTTCTCCCTGGGTGCTGCAGCAGGCCGCTCACTGGCATTCACTGAGCACACGCTGTTGGTACTTTCTGAGGTACTGACTGGATTGTGTCCTTCTCTGGGGGCCTCTGCCACGGCGTCCCCAGAACCCGATACAGACACACCACAGATAAGTTGATAAACTCTGCCGACAGAGCTGGAAGCCCATCGAAAGAAGACTGTGTCTTATATCCCAACAGAACGGCAGCGTCTAAAGTGTCCATGGTGCTGGCAGGCCCGCTGCCCCTGACGGTGATAGCGAAGGGAGCTGGAGAAGGAGGGTGGGTCACCCTGGAGGAGAAAGGAGCTTGGCCGAGTGGAAGTACTGGTAAAAACATTCCCAGCATTCCCAGCATTCCCAGCACTTAAAACTCCAGCGGGCCGTGCCTGGGTCCTCTATTGCACTCTGAAAGGCAGCAGCCCGCTTAACCAAGACTTAGACCCGTTGAGTAGGAAGGTGTCTGTGCTTGCGTTGGTCATGTTTCTGATTCCTGTGCCAAGAAGCCTGAGCAAAGCAACTCACGGAAGAAAGGATCTACGTGGGCTCCCAGTTCCAGGGTTCAATCCTTGCTGTCCATTAGGACGGAGATTCCTGTTTCTCAATCTTACTGACATGCATGGAGGCTTGTCTCCCAGGCCATTCTAGATCCCGCCAAGTTGACAACCAGTATCAACCAGGAGAGTAATACTGTACACAAGGCTAAGCCCAAGCAACCAAGCGCACTCTGAGGACATCTTATGTGTCTAGAACCGTACTCAGAGAAATGGGGTCCTGGAAGAAAGCGAAGACTCCTTAACCATGACATCGTGTCCCCTAACGGCTCTACAACCTCCTCTCTGGTCTCCGTGTGTGCCGCGTAGCTCCCATTGGCACGGCGAGAGCCATCTGAAATAATTCCTGGGGGTGTGCGTGTGACCTTACCGGGCCTGAGTTCCATGGCCATGGCTGTGAGATGCAGAGGGATGGAAGTGCCGTTTGGCCGGCATCGCCATTTGGCCGGCATCCGTAGCATTGTGGGCTGGGAGAAGGTATGGGGAGATCTCAATTTATCTGACTGGAAGTCGGATTTCAAGCATGATCCGTGTCCGGCCTTTTCCAAGACTAACTGTAGCTCAGGGTCCAGGGCTGTTGGGAATGGTGTAAATCAACCTTAACAGATGGTCACACTGTCCTCAGAAACCCTGCCTCATACGAATGGGAACTTAGTGTGTGGCATTGCCCTGTGGTGGACCTCAAAGAGCAGCTGTAAGAGACCAGGGTCATAGGCTCTCAAATACAAGCTATTTCTCTGCGG
Source organism: Mesocricetus auratus (assembly GCF_017639785.1). NCBI lineage: Eukaryota > Metazoa > Chordata > Mammalia > Rodentia > Cricetidae > Mesocricetus > Mesocricetus auratus. Next base: position 5,449,411 of record NW_024429192.1, on the reverse strand, counting down.
AGGGTAAAGGGCATCCCTGAGCGCATTATTAGGGCCTGGCATGCAGGTGGCGGCCTCGGGGGTATAATTCACAGACCTTCAGAAAAGCTTTGTCCTGTCAGTTGAGTACTGAGAAATGCCGCCTTCTTGTAACAATGATCACCTGATTATTTTTATGCTAGTGTGACAAGATAATGGCCGGAATGGCTTAAGAGGAGGGAGGGTTTACTCTGGCTTCTGGTTCAGAGGGCTCCATTTATCGTGGAGGGTGAGAGATAGCGCACCACCTTGGATGACAGCAGCAGAAGTATGTGACACAGGCTGTTGACATCATAGCGACCAGGAAGCCAAGAGTCAGGCAGGAAGGAGGGGCCAGGTAGAACTCGCAAGGCCTGCCTCTAGTGACCTCTTGCCGCTAGCCAGAGTTCCCAGACCCTCCCCAGTAGCGCCTGCTGTGGAGAATGCCTGCGGGACATGGGCTTGTGGGGGACATCTCACATCCAAACATCATGCATGGTAAGCAGGTGGCTGCAGGCCCGTGGATGTAAATAGGGGAGAGTTTGTTTAGAGGTAGCAAATCCTGTGAACATACTCTGAAAGTTGGGTCACTTGGTGTCCCTGGGAAAAGAAATCCCCAAGGTGGCCTCAAGCACTAAATTTTTCAATACAATGTCGTTCAGTTCATGGATGGAATGCCAATTGGCAAAGATGCATATGCAGCCTGTAAACCAACTGCCTCTGAGAGCTCTTGACAGTGATTCTGATCATCATGGTGGCTTAGCCAGCGGCATCTATGTGTCCCTGTGTCCCATGTCCCATGCTTGGTACCCATGGCTCTTACGAGAGCCCTGAAGGTAGATATAAATATTCCCCTTTTTGAGGCACATTTATATCCTCAGTATTTATGTCCTCACTGTTTCTGTCCTCAGTATTTCTGTGGTCAGTGGAGAAAAACACCTGGGTTTTTCCTGGTTTTTCTTCCAGGAGACCAGAGCTTGTCTCCCAATTTCATACCAGGCCCTTCACAACCCACCCTATGAAGTCTAGCTCCAAGGGATCTGACATCCTCTTCCGGTCTCTGTGGGTTCTGCACTCAAGCACACACAGACAAACACACACAACTGAAAACAAGTATTGTTTCAAAACACTCGTGTCTATAGGCAGGTCGTGGACACTGGAGGAGAGGTCTAGAAGTCCCTGGTCTTAACGGTGCTGCTCTGTCCCTGCTGCGGTCTTACAGTCCAGACGACTGAAGGTTCAAGAGCAAGGTGCAGCAGGGCCAGTCTCTTCTGTGGCCTCTCTCCTTGGTCCTCCTGCTGTTTCCTTGATGTTTTTCTATCGCTATTCTTCCATTCCTGGTGCCTCTCTAAGGAGCTATCACGGTTAATCTTGGCTGTCAACTTGATTGACTGAATCAATGGCCAAATATATGCCTGGGCAGGGTCTGGTGTGTGCAGGGGCTGGATTTCTTAGGAAGATAGCTCGAAGTGGGGAGACCCTCCAGAATGGAGAGCAACTTTTGACAGTGGTCCAGTTATAGGGGTCTGAAAAGAAGTCGGGTGTTTTTCAGTCTTCCAAGGAGGACCCAAGACCAACAGCTCGTCAGGAACTCCTAGGTCTGCTGTAGAAAGAGATGTAAGTACCCACCTGTGGCGCCGACCACACCCTTTTGGGCATGGTCACAGGTGCGTACAGGAGGGAAGGATTTAGGTTGGCTCTGGGAGGCGCGCTCTCTCTCTTGCTGCTGGCCGGGTCACAGAAGACAGCCTGGGAGGATCCTTGGAGCTGGAAGCTGGGGCAGCCACCCGCCTCTTATGTAAGTAAGTGTTCTCTCTCTGAATAAACTTTTCAACCTGTCCTGGGTCTGGCGAATCTTGATTCCCACGAGCGGCATCTGGCATCAGAAAACGGTGACTGCTGAGGGCTCCAGCCTGGTGAATTAACAGCTACGAGGGGTCTCCGGCTCTCCGTACCTCCAGCCATTGTTGGACTATGCGGGCTGCACTGCTTTGAGCAGTTGGATAAATCCCCGTGCAACGCCCGTGTGTTCTATTGATTCTGTTTCCATAGCGCATTCTGACCGACACAACGGCCAGCGCTCCTCTTGCAAGGCCACTGATCTCACCGTATTAGAGTCTACCTGTCTGGTTGATGGCCACCGCTTCTTCAAGGGCCCTGTCCCCACTGTGGTCACATTCTAATGGGCTGCGTGTTGACGCTCCGACACACCAAGGTGGGGAAACATGGTTGCACCCTAACAGCAAGCTGGGAAGATGGGAGGTGGGAATGGGTCATGAACCTCATGAGGTTCCCTCATGGAAGCAGGGAAGGCACGCTTGGAAATCCAGGCCTTGGTGTGTGTGTGTGTGTGTGTGTGAGAGAGAGAGAGAGAGAGAGAGAGAGAGAGAGAGAGAGAGAGAGAGAGAGAGAGAGAGAGACAGGCAGACAGACAGAGACAGAGACAGAGAGAAAGACAGACAGACAGAGACAGACAGACAGAGAGACAGACAGAGAGAGACAGACAGACAGAGAGAGAGACAGACAGGCAGAGACACACACACAAACAGAGAGGGGGCATGGGGATTAAAATGTGAGGACATCTCAAATAAGTTTTAAGAAGAAAAAAACCTACCCCTCTCCCTTCCTATATTCCCTCCCTCTGCCTCCACACTCTCAAGCACTCCTGAACGAGTCTCCTTCACTCTAAGATCTAAAACAGGAGCACAAGTCACCATCCAGCCCACGCCAGGGCCACGTGCTAGCCGATGGGGATCTACTCCAAGGACAACATCATTCCACAGTGCATAGTTGAGGCGGGGAGTGTGGGATGGTGCTGAGGTTACGGGAATTCTTTTTGAGGCCGAGATCGCTAAAACCCCGGGCCCCCAGAGTCCTCTTTTCTGCATTCAATTTGTAGCAAAATAAATCATCTGCAGCAAGCAGACATTGTGGCCACTTTCTACGGACCCAGCTTCAAAGACATCTTTTGTTAAGTGATATTTGAGGTCTTCATTTGCTATAAAAAGTGACTTTAAAACAACAACAACAACTCAGCCCCAGACACTCAAATTCTTCTCACCTGGAAGAAAACCCAAATCCACAAAACTAATGACTAACAAGGGGTGGGCATTTGTGGCCTAGACTTCCAGTCTGGTCCACGGGGTTTATGAAGCACCTTTGGGGTATCTATGTGAGGTCAGGAGAGAGCTGCTGTAGATAGCAGCTCTGCTATGACAACTGACGGACCTCAGAGGGGACTGGGGCTTGACTAGGGACTCCAGCCGCTTGGGCAGGGTAGTCTATTTTTCCAGTGGCCTCCCTCAGGGCATCAGGAAAGCTCCACCCTGTGAAGTACCAAACTATCGCTATATCTCCACGGTGTTCCCAATGGCAAGTTGAGAACAACAGCTTGAGACCAGCATGTTGTCCCCAGGAACCAGCAGGTCCCTGTCCTTGGGACCAAAGCATTCTCAATGGCCCGTGGCCCATGGACTAGTCAAGACAGAAGGCATATCCTAATTATCTTAGCTGTGTCTCACGTTATACAAACAAGGAAGCTAAGACTAACACATGGAGGCCAAAGCCCGAAGCCCCAAGAAGAGTCAGGGATGGGGCAGGACCCGCCTCCCATGTCCTCCTCTTAAGTGTTTTGGACCACTGTGATTCCTGCTTCCCTCTGCTAGCTAATCCTTCGGTTTCTGTAGTAAGGACGCTGCCTCTATCAGAAACCATGCCCTCCTGTTACAATGTAAGTTTGGACTTGTGTGTGTGTGTGTGTGTTGGTGCACATGTATACATGGATGCATGCATGTGTGTGGGTGTGGGAGCTAGACAGACATCCTGGAGTGTGATTCCTCAGGAACTCAGTCTGTCTTATTTCCGAGACAAATTTTCTCACTGGATCTAGGGCTCAGCCTTTAGGCTAAGCTGGCTGACCCGAAGACCCTAGAGGTCATCTATCTCCCCAGCCCTGTGGAGAAAAGCATTCACTCCTATGTTTTGCTTTTTATATGAGATCTGGGCAAGCGCTTGACCAGCTGAGCCATCCCTGCAGCCATGAGCAAAGACGGTGGGTCAGGCCCTTTTCTGCGGTGTGTCTAGCCAGGGAAGATGGACCCTAAGTAGCTGTTGTTGGTATCTAGTAGAGGGGGTGGGCCAGCAGGAGGGCATCAAGAGGCAGGAGAGCTGACACGGGCCTTCAACCCGTTTGCATGCTATGGATTAAAGCCTCCATCTGGCCTGGCTTGGTTGGTCCAGATGACCTTGATTTATCCAGAGGACTTCAGATGCTGTCCAAAGTCTCCTCCAGATGCTCGAAGTTGTGCGTCCAAGCATAGTCCTCGGCTCTCTGAGAGCCGAAAGTAATCGATGGCAGCACTAAACCCCCGCCTTCTCCACATCCCGTTCTTTCCAGCTCCTGGACAGACAGACTTGCTTGTTTGTAGATGTGTTCATTCCAGGCTCAGCAGAATCCTCAGATTCAACGAACCCAGCGTGATCGCATTCATCCGTGGTCGCCTGGTCCTCATTAGGGCCACTGGAGCAGGCCAGTGTCTGGCTTTTCAGTGAGTGGTCCTGAGCCACATAGGCCTGGAGGCTCTGGGCATCCTTTTATTGTTTGTGTGAAGGTTTTAGGGGGTGCTGCCAAGGCTCAGCTCAGCATTTTCCACATGACTGATGGCATTCAAAGCCTTGTGATCCCAATAGGCAAATTTCTCCTCTGGCTTTGTTTCCTGTTGGTTCCAGGTGGGATACTAAGGCTGTTTTTGCCAGGGATGTCAATGTGTGGCTGGGAAGTTGGCATTTTCCTAAGAGGAGGGAAAGAAACAGATAGTTAGGTGCCAGATACCCATGTGCCTAGGTGCCTGGTTACCTGGCACCCTTAATTAGAAAGAGTTAGGTTTTTTTCGGTATTTCTTTCTCAGTGAGACAGACATGGTGTGCCTCGTAACTACGGTGCACTGACAGGAGGAGCCTTTCGGGGAGGGGGCAGAGATGTCTCCTGTTCCCAAGCTGTTGCTGATCCCTGCTTCCTGCATCCTTCCAGGGCCCCATGGGGGGAAGAGGGTGGGCCAGGGTAAGGGTGTCCTGGGACTCATCTTTCATTGCTGCAGCTGTGAGAAAGGCTGTGTTTCTGCCAGCGCTTTTTGTCCTATTTTCTGTCTTGCTTCATTGGGACATTTCAGCAACCAAACATATTCACCAAGTCCTCAGCATCGGGAGGTAACTGAAAGTCCAAATGCTGCTCTTTTCACTGTCTGGTAACCAGGACAAGCCGAACGCCAGTTTTGCAAAACCCACGAAGCTCCGATCACCCCCCTCATCAGCTCTTCCAATCCCAGCGTCTTCCCATCCTCATGGAGGTGCTTAAGGCATCTTTGGGGGGTCCTCGACTAGATTCCATTCTTTCTGCACCAGTCATCACTCAAAACTGCGTCCTCTTAGGATGCTTTGTTCTACTGGACTTTGACATGGATTCCAGTCTCTGTGTCTTACCAAAGAGCATTGTGACCATTATTTTGAAATGGACACATTGCTGAGCTCTTGAAATTGAGCAGAAAGACAAACATGGGCACTCGGGGGCCTTGAAATCCACGCTTGGCTGCTTGCCAGGCCTGTTAGGCTGGTGCCAGGCTACACAGAAAGCCAGCCCTCCCCTCCCCAAGCGGGAGCTTCAGGACTTTGTCAACTGGTCAGGAGTGCAAATCCTTGGGGACACTGTCCACAGGAAGCCTGTGTCTTCATGCCCTTTGGCTCGGATCTTGGCCAATGTTGGCAAAGTGACCTGAGTCTCCCCAAGGGTGCCTTGACATTTCCTCATTTGGATCTCTGGGGCTCTGGCCCAGCTCCACGGCCTGTCTCGGGGGACCAAGAAGGATGGGTGAACCCTGCCCTTGTTTCTCAACCTCTGAAGTTAAAGAAGCTTTAGCAGAGGGAGACTTTCAAGCCCAAGGCTCGATTCTGTGGGGACAGGTGGACAGGGACTCGGGGAGTTAGGTGAAGACAGGGCAGGAGAGACAGGAAGATGTCAAGCCGTGGGGGTTGGTTGCCTTGTGCTAAAGATGTGTCAAGTGCCGCCTAGAGTTCTAGAGGACCTGGGAAACTGAATATGGATGTGCTCCCAGGAAGCACCGCCAGATAGGCAAATGCATTAGTTCTCAGCAACACTGAGCACTGGGAACCTCACTATGTCCAATAAGATGGCCTTGCAGTGTCTGTGCAGAGTCAGTAGTAATACTCCTAAGACATCCTAGTCCTTCTAGGTTCTAGCACTATAGACCATATCCCAAGATAGCAGCCTCCTTCTTGTCTGGATGGGTCGTTGAAAGCCGCCCTTAGCCACACCTCTCCTCTCCTGTCAGAGGAGGAGGACTTCCAATTCAGCACCCCTCTCCTTTTGTTCTTTATCTAAAGCAATCCCTAGCTCCCTTTGGTGACACCGCTTGAAGGTGGCCTGCCTTTTGGGTCTGCAATAAGTCAACTGGTCAACCCCCTCTCTACGGAGCTGAGCAGAACCTGAGCAGGGCAGCGTCTGTGCTTTGAGCGCTGCATGGGATCGTGGTTTAGATTCTGAGTAAGATGAAGAAATGGGAATTCTGAACAAGAGGGGAGAGTAATGTTGAAAGCGGCCCCTCCACTTTCAAGGGGCCACAAAGCGAAGGCCTTCTTGCTGCATGGCGGCGGCGGCAGGAATCGCTTGGTGAGGGACACGGAGAGAGACGAACGTCATCAGTCTACGTCCTTCTGGTCCTGGAGGGCTGGCAGGGAGGATCTGTCAGTGTAGACTCCGTACACTTGTTGCGTTGTGAGTAGCAAGCTGTAGATGTCCGTGGTCAGTGACAATGCTGGGCTCTGGGTGGCGTAAGCCCATTCTGTGAGGTTATAATGGAGTGCCACAGACTGGGTGACTTGTGATAGCAGAAACTCCTTGGCTCACAGTTCTAAAAGGCTGAGAAGTCCACGGCTGAGGATAATAGAGAGCTGAGGGCCTTCTCCCCGCGCCTTACTGTGGCAGGAGGCACAGGACCCCAAGGGACACCGAGAGGGATGAAGTTCCAAGTCCCCAGACCTTTGCTTATTCACTCGAGTCCATTCAGGAGCACGGGATCCCACCAAGTCCAGCTCTACCATCTTGCTGGGACTGTCCTCAGCACCCACGTCTGGGGAGGAACATAGACAAGCCCGAACGGGTGTCCCCTCAGTGTTTCCTTCTAATTTAAGAAGCAGCAGCTTCTCGGGTATAACTCAAGGCTTTCATCCTTCAGGGTCAACTCAAGGCACTGACTGTCGAGCACTGCCTGTCCTTACCATGGCACCTGGTGCTGTAGACACGAAAAGGACTCGGTATGGAGCCCACACTCCTTCCCAAAGGCCGGTTTCAGTTGCCACTTCCTGAATTCTCTTTCTTCTGAGCCGCCAGCACGCTGTCCTCCTGCTTGCTCGCCTTGGGAATTCTGGGAGGATGGGGCAAACTTCCTGACGTGGGGAGGTAAGCTCCTCCAAGCAGGCTGGCTCAGCAGGAAGGCCTTTACGCTTTGGTGCTCCTGGGGTCCCCCGAGTTTACCTGTGGTGAGAATGAGACCCAAGAGAGGAGCCATAGGCTTAACGGAGCGCGTGAGTGAGCACTCCCCACGCGCCTGTGGAGCGGAGGTCACAGCCAGTCCTCTCGTCAGAAAAGCCAGGAGAAGGGGAGATGGTAGGCTCTAACAGCCAGGAGAACGGGAGATGGTAGGCTCTAACAGCCAGGAGAAATTTGACCACAAAGCCATAGCTATTGGTGACAGTCCTCGTGGCAAGGGTTAGCCAGCCGATGAGGACATGGCCCCAGAGTCCAGAGGAGGTAGAAGTCACCACAAATTACCGTGCCAAGGATGCCAAAATGTTCCCTGTGCCTTGTGGTTGCAAAGTCACAGCCGTCACCACAGCACACTTCAGGGAGGCATGGGAGAGGCGGGGGGGAGGGGGAAGCTCAGGGATACTTAGACTTGGTGTTTGTTTTCGGTTTCCTAGAAAGACCAAACATGAGCTGGAGTGATGTTTAGGTTTTGGGGGAGGGGTCTATGTTATAAAGCGTATCAGACAAAATTAACCTTCTAGTCTCTAACCAGCAGTCAAGACCCAGGAGGAAGGGCCATGTTTATTTCCTGCACATAGTAGTTTTACTGGACTCTAAATCTTGTCACCCTGCCCTTGCCCTACAGGGTCCCCTTGACTCACCCCTGACCCTACTAGCTACAAAGTGACCCCAGCTCCATAGGGAAAACAGCACAAAGATGAGCAGCTCATCTTTAAAGCCAGTGAAAGGCTGGAGTTGATACTTCCTCAGAGAGATCGAAATGACTAGCAAGCTCGTGTAAAGACCCTCAGAGCCATTAGTGCTTGGCAAATGCAAATCAGAGTCACCGGGATGGTTGCCACTAAAGCCTGGGGACCTGAATTCAGACCTCAGAGTCCCCAAGGTGGAGGCGGGAATCAATCTCGGCAAGCTGTGCTCAGACCCCCAAATCCAAACACACAAAGTAAGTAAATAATCAAATGCATGTAACGATGCTCTTAAAGAATGCAATGAGACACTACTACACATCCGCCAAAATGGCCTTGACTAAAGGAAGGAGGAATGAACATGTTCATGTGGGTGATTTAGAACCCTGGAGTGTGGCTGGTGGGAATCCACAACGGTAAATCCACTGCAGAAAGTCACGTACTTTCCTGAATACATTCGGCACAGGGTTATCAGGTAGCCTTACGGTTCCAATCAAGAAAATGTCCCAACCCCAGTCCTTCACATCAGTTCCCTATAAACTTAGTCTGCTGAGAAGTAGCGGTGCCACAGACATGAGGCAGGTGACCACCCTGAAGCCGCCCGTGGAAGGGTTGCTGTCTCCCAGAATTCACTTTGGGTTGGAGGCTTGGTTCTGCCTTTGTAGAAGAACCGGGCAAAATCCAACCAAACCAAACCTGTGCTGGTCAGTGCTTCTGTCAACCTGACACGTGCTAGAAAGAAAATGCCTCCATCAGATTGGCCTGTTGGCGTGTCTGTGGGGATTTTCTCCATTAATGATTGACGTGGGAGGCGCCCAGCCCACTGGGCAGCTGGCCGTTATTGTGTAAGAAAGGTAGCTGAGCACGCCATGGGGTGGGGGGGTGGGCGGGGTTAGCAAGCCGGTGAGCAGAATCCCTCCGTGATCTCTGCCTCTGTCCCAGACTCCAGGTTCCTCCCTTGAATTCCTGCCCCACCTTCCCTTCATGACCATAGGCTGTGACAGAAAACAAAGGCTATCTTCTCCAGGTTGATCTTGACTGTGGACTCTATCACACCAACAGAAAACAAATTAGGACACAGACAAAAACCCAGCTCACTCCTCCCCTGAGAGAGCGGGCTTCGGCCTCAAATACAGATGCTCTTGTCACTGTCTACCCGACTCCCGGCCATGATGGCTGGGTCTCTCATGAAGTCCCATGCAGTGCTCCCCTCCCCAAAGGTTATCCTCGGAGGACCAGCTTATGGAAAGGAACCATGGCCACTCTGGCCGTAGTTGGCCTCGGCGCTGCGGTCCTAAAGGAGGTCTCGGTTCATTCGGTCTCTGTTAACCACTCTCAGATGACACTTTGGCTCTCCTCTGAATGACTACACGGAAGCGGCGAAGCTTAGCTCTCCTATCAACCCCTATCTATCTGTTATGGCTTCTTGGATGTTCCGTGTGAAGGATTCTTAGCCTCAGCAGAAAAGATAACACTGTGGATTGGCTGGAATAGGCACAGCTGGGGAGCGGCTGACTCGTGGGCAGGGGAGGCTGCTTAGACGGTGGTTCGCCTATGGTGAGGCCGAGCATCCCGGGTACCACAGGTGTTCGGGGATGCTGACACAGGCGTTCACGGTCTGTGGAATCTTTGTAGGCAATGATCACTCTTCTAAACGGAAAGCCAAAACATCTGAGCGAGACTCCTTCCTTCTCCACGTCTGCACTCCCAGAAAGGGCAACAGGCTCAGGCTAATGCTCCCGTCTTCCCCAGAACAGGGTCCCTCTGCTGCTCCCTCGTTCCCTAAGGAGCAAGCTGACCATGGGAAAAGGAGCCTCAGTTTTCCTGGCTGTTCTGGGTATCTTGTTTGCCCAGGATGGCTGCCGCCTACAGCTTGTTTCTGGTCATGAAAGACAGATGCGTCTCCAAGCCTAAGCTAAATATGAGCTGTGGGGCATCCAAGGTTTTTGGGTTTGTTTTTCATGAGCCCCTGGTGGATTAAAAGCCAGAAGCCAGTGACCCACCTGCCAATTATTACAGCTAATTATGTGCAGGCTCGATTCAGGCCCCCAGACAGAAGGTTCTGTCTTCTGCTGGGGGCACACGGGGTAGGTGGGAGGGGGGGGAAGGGACTGTGGCCACTGGGCTGAGAATAACTCTCTGTGTGCCTGGGCTAATCCTGGCAGCCATAGTGGCCTCCTTCGCACCCTGAGTTTGGCGTCTAACTGTGACTTCCACGGGGTCTGTTTGTCCTCAGAGCTGCCCTGAGATCACAGGTTTTGAGTGTTAACTTTCCCCTCCTTGTGTGTGTGTGTGTGTGTGTGTGTGTGTGTGTGTGTCCCGTGCTTGTGTTTGCTTCTCCAAAGGAAGACAGCGCCCAGCTATAAATGGTCCTGTTTTATCTGTGGCCTCTCTCCCTCTTATGGTCCCCGGAGGCAGTTAGAGATCATTACCAGCGGTCACCTGGAAGCTCCAGGCGTGGTGGGTCCTGGTGGAGTTCAAGCTTGCTGTGCTCGCAAGGTGACATGTATTCCATGTATTCCAGCTGCCCCGTGCTCTACCAAGCCCCTTCCTGGGCGTTTATGAATCCACTCATTAGTACAATACAGTTCTTGCCGGGCACTGGGAAGACGGTGGGGGCAGATGGGTTTCCAGGAGTCAGGCAGGGAAGCAGACGTCGGAGCAGCCAAATGCTTCCCGCACTGCAAAGGTGACACGGGGTACGCACCATCCGGGATCAAACCCTTGAGTCGCCTTCAGCAGAGCATGCGAGTGTCCACAGGCATGGGGTGACGCTGCGCCTATGCACGAGTAAGACACTCAGGGTGTCCAGACAGGAGGAGCTGCCGCGTGGGTAACTGTCCTCAAGGAGACAGTGTCTGTGTGGAGACCCGACCGGGGAGTGGGACCAGGCAAAGTGTAGACCCAGAGGGGCAGGTTGTGATTCAGGAGAAGACAAGGTGTGTCTTGGCCCCCAAGGTGCATAGCTCTTAAAGCTGAGAGGACCAGGTGTGCACAGAGCTACAGATGAAGCCTACTCTGACTAGGGAGCTTCAGGCCTGATCTCAGTATCTGGGGATGCCAGGAGCTAGGGGCATGGTTTGGGCGGTGCCACAGTTTGATGTTGTGTGGGTCCCACGATGGCTCACACGGAAGAGGCTTGGTCCTTAGCCTGATGGTGTGGAGGTGGCGGGGTCTCTAAGAAGTGGGGCCCAGTTGGAGGTCATTGCTGGCCCCTTCCCGTGTCTCTCTGGATTTCTGCCTGGTGACACACTCTCTTTTCATCACTGTGAGGTCGGAGAGCCATTGCTGGCACCACGCCCTTGAACTTTGAACTTTTTAACTTTGCTTTTTAAAGTTATCCAGCCTTAGGAGTTTCACCACACAGATAGAAAAGCAGAAAAAACAGGCATCCCCGATTGGGGACACAGAATCTCCACGTCTAGCCTTGTCTTTTGACGCTCCCCCACCTTTAACAACTTGGCTTCCGTATTGGACGCTGCGTACCAGCTAAAGCTTGTGCAAGGATGAAACGTATCTCTGATTTCAAAGTCACAGGTGACTCTGGGTGGAGGAAGGAGGGACTCCTTTCAGATGGGGACAACTGGGCATTTCTTGGAGAGGTTAGGTACAGACATCCCTTAGGAGAGGCGAGCATTCATGAGGCTGGGGGGACCAGGGATGAGAAGAATGTGGCAAGCTCGGGACCAGGACTGGCAGGGAGTGTTCGATTGGCTGACACATCTCCTGAGTCTAGAACATCCAAACCTCCCTACTGCCCAGGCAATGGGTGGCTGGTGAGAAATACATGTTGGGCTGAGCCTTCCCCAGGCGGAGCCCCGGGGAGAAGCCTCATACTGAACACTGGCTGACTTGGAGTCTTCGCTGCATCCTGGGAGGGGACAATGCTGTGACTTGCAGGCCATGCTCCTCTTGGATGAAGGACTAACTCTATCCCCCGTGACTGACACTAATGAAAAGATGCTAGGGCGTGGCTTCTTTCAACTCTCCCACACGTCTTTGACAATGCCTGTCCTGTGAGAGACCTCAACCAGAAGCCTGGTCTAACACATCCTACCTGCCCAGGAACCCCAGGGAATCTGTCCCCTGCTGTCCCATCTGATCTCAGCTGCAGCAGATGTCTCCTCATGGGAGACCCAACTCCCAGTAGCCACCTTAGTCATGCGGTGCTGGGGTCTATTTCTGTTACATAAACATTGTTGTCTACATCTGGATTCCAGGGCTGGCTGCAGGAATTTGTAAACAGTGCGGTGTCCGTGTTTCACAGAGACTTGCCAGCACAGGCAACTTCCCTTCCCACTGCCCGTTGTCCAGTTTTCCCTTTTATAGCGAGTCTGGCTGGGACAGAGAGACAGAACTTATTTGGGAATGGAGTACAAGCCCTCAGACAAATTCTTTCTCCCCACCCCAGTCACCACAACTTCATCTTCTTCGAGTCTGAGGGTCTGGTACAAACATGAGACTATTTCTGAGTGAAGGCTTCCTGTAAATAGAAACAGAAATCCTGAGGAAAACAACTTAGGGGCAGATTTGATTCCCAGAAGGGTAGCAAGAAAGTTTGGAGGTTGAGGCAGCTTCCAAAAAACTGTTGGACACTGATCTCCCTGTCTGAGCCAAGACTGGGTGACATTGTGACATCTCAGAGGCCTCTTTTCTACTCTCTCTATGGAGCTTTCTTGACCTTCAAGGCAGGGTCCTGCAAGCTCTTGCATAATGACATTGGTGGCCTCAAGGGGAATTCATGTAATAGCAACGAGGAAATATCTTTTCCGAGGAGATGCTCTGTTCATATCTGTGGGCCTTGGAAGACATGAGACACAAAATATTGGTGCCTGGACACTGGTCCGACTTGGGTGGGTTTTAGACGCAGAGGGGTGAGTTTTACTATAGCTTTGCTGAGCCATGAGTGACGAGTCTGAAACTGAGACCCATCTCAACTTGAAGCCTGCTGCAGTACTGAAGTTGGATCTTAACCTCTTAACCTTCAATCCACGTGGGTACTTTGCTCAGACTTAAAGGTAAAAATTACAAACCTGCCCACTGGGACCAGGGGCTCATCAGGACCCCGCATGCAGAAGTTCCCAAGCAAAACACATCTGAAATCCAAAGATCAAAGACTATGGACAAAAGTTCCTATATAGCAAGCTTCCAAATCAGGAAAAATAATCACGAGACATTGCCCACCAGGAACCCACAAAACATTGCTTTCTCCTCTTGGGTTATTGTCCCGGAGAAGGAAAAACAGACGACCTCTAACCACATGGAAGGAACGGGGGAAGTCAGTAAACTAAGGAATTGTGTGTGAACCCTCAGAACAAAAGCACTGCAGCCCTTCAAAGATCATCAGACAAAGCTAGCATTAAATAAAACTACTGCATGCCTTAACTTCATCTGCTCAGGGAACTCAAAGTGAGCACAGCTTTTGGACAAGTTCTGTGTCTCGGGATTCAGCAAGGCTGAGACACTATCGTCAGTGTGAGAAACAGCCGGAGAGGATTCTGCTTCTTGCCTGTATTTTTCGGTGTAAAGTGTGTCCCTCTCACGGAGATGTCAGATGAAATTGGTGATCCTCAGTGAAGCAAGGACTTCTGCTATTTTGATAAAGAACTCTGTGTACCAGAAATGCTAGAATTTAACACAGAACTTGGATGCAGAGCACACAATTAGCCTCCCTGTGGCTAAATCGCTTCTCTGCCACCCCCTGGTGGCAAATACTCACATTTCAGCTACAAACCAGAAATGAAACTTTAGAAATAAAAGCATGGCTATTTGAATCACAAATTCGTATGTCACCGATTCTGTGCTCCTGTATGAAGGAATGGCCTAGAGCAAATTACCCCCAAGACTTTGATCAGAAATTCTGATTTTCATAGCTATTTCTTTGTCATTTGTCAGGTGGTGCTTGCTTTCTCACCCTAAGTGCAGAGACAGCACAGACCGGAGGCTTCTCAAGTGCCTGCTATTCTGGACAACCAGCAGTCTGGAGGAGCTGAACAGTAGTAACCAGAACCTTTGACAACACTGACAGGCAGGGCGTGGGGTAGCCCTGAGACAGAGGGCTGTGGCTATTATTCTGATTGAGTTTGAGCCTTGGGCTGTTACTGGTTTCCGGAGAACAGGTAATGTAGTGTGGCCTTAAGCCTGATGGCTCTGACTGTGTGGCTTTGCAGCCTAGCTCCTGTAGTGTCTGCAAAGCACAAGGTCAGATTTCCTGCGCAAGGCTTGTTCCACAAGGCTTTGAAAGGCGCTTAGGTCCTTCCGACCTTCGACAAGACTCCTGTGGGCAGAGAGAAAGAGACGCAGAAGTGATGGCCAGGCCCCTTCTCTGCATCTTAGTGACTTCCTCTACGACCATAGGGCTCCTCCAGATGCTCTCTGAGGCCCTACAGAGTTCTAACATTCTAGAGTCCCAGCAGCTCGGAGTGGAGGACAATGGAAACCCAAGCTCTGCTTGGGAAAATTGGGAGCGACTGGAATTTGTGTCCACAGCCAATTGGAGAGCTAGATGGCGCAGTAATGTCGGGTATTCCCGGACCCTAGCCTCGTAATGGCTTATCAGCCTGAACGTGCACTTACTGTCATTTTGTGATGAAGTTATTGCACTCAGAAACATTCGGCCCAGAGAAATGAAAATTTCTGTGCACACCCACACTCACAAGGGAGTCCCGGGAACTGTAATTGTGGTGACACGTCTTCACAGCAGAGTGCTAGTGAAAACTCAGGAGAAAGTAGCTGTTGAGATCTGCAGCGCCTTAGATGGATGGGAAGAGCATTAGGCTGTTGGAAAAGCTGGCCTCAGAAGTGACCTACTATGTGCACTGCATCCCAGAATGCTCTCAGGATGACAGATTTGTAGAGGGGTTCCTGATGGGCGGTCACCTGGGCATAATGGCATCAAGAGCTCAAGTCCAACAGAATGATGTCAAGTGACTCCTTACAGCTGGGGGAAGTACTCTTGTGTATGGTGGTGGCCCCTTGACTCTGTCCCTCAAACACACACACACACACACACACATACACACACACACATGTAAGAGCTGTGGTATCTGAGACCTGGTCCGGGATTTTTGCACTCATCCCCTTATCAAAATCACTCACTCACTACTTCTTGTACTCAGCATAGTCATGACGGATGCGGCTACCGAGGGAAGCTGGGTGAATGGGGCTCAAGATTCTTGAGTCTAAAATTATCTCAGTAAGTTTCTTAATAGAACTACAAAGAAATTAAAGATTTCCCTCAAGGGCTAGAGAGATGATTCAGCAGGGACAGCTCTTGCTGCTCTGCCAGAGGACCGGGGTTCTGTTCCCAGCAGCTACAAGAGGTGGCTCACAACCACCTGTGACTCCAGATCCAAAGGATCTGACCCCTTCTTCTGGCCTCTGAAGCATTTGCGTATGTGCTTACACACACACACACACACACACACACACACACACACACACACACAAGTATTTTAATTGCCCTTTTTATTACCTGCACAGTGAAAAGATGACTACAGGTAGTTCATCCTATCCATCACTTTTTAGGGGCAGCACTCTAAGCTCTTGCTGGGGGCTGTCAGCAATTAGATCAGACAGTATGAGGTGAGCACAGTCCACTTGGGGGTGTGAGGAGGTTGGTTTTTTATGTCGTATGTAGAAATTGGAACCTCTGACTCCAACTGCTCTTGCGGCCACACTTGGCAGTACTGTGGGGACACAGTGTGGCCATTTGGAATACTGCAGCCTCTGAGTTTAGAGTTCCCTTCTCCTGATCTCACACAAGGTAACCTATTACAAACAGCCCGATTAGCCAGGCTAGAGAGACAATATTCTTGAATCCAACAGCTGGAAACTTCCCAGATGTGGACAGCAGCCTCTTGAGGGCCCCTTGCTTAGAGGGGAGGGGTTTTTGTCTGTTTGTTTTGGGAAATTTCCAAATCAGAAGAAGTGTGTGTGTGTGTGTGTGTGTGTGTGTGTGTGTGTGTGTATACATGTGATTTATAGATTTTTTAGGATGGGGCTTCACTAACTCTCCCCACCTCTGCCTCCTAATTCTGGGATTACATACATGCCACTGTTCCTATCCAGCTCCATATGTAAGGAGCAGAACATGACCGTTGGACATACAAGTACATAGTGCAATGGTTCCTACTCGACAGAAGTTAGCAATCCATTTCACACACACATTACCACATTTGCACGCCCACTGATGTCTCTGCTTCCAGGCCTGGAGAGGAGCTTCCTTTAGGACAAGGAACATTGAGCTTGCCTACCACCCAGCTCCCAAATAAACACACAGAGACTTATTCTTACTTATGAATGTCCAGCATTAGCTTGGATTGTTTCTAGACAGCCTTTCTAACTTAAATTATTCCCATCTCCCTTTAACTACGTTCTGCCTCTGGCGTTTTACCTTTCTTTATTCTATATATCTTTCCTTTCTCCTTACTCCATGGCTGGCTGGGTGGCTGGCCCCTGGCGTCCTCCTCTCCTTTTCCTTTACTCTTTCCTGTCTTCTCCCTCTCTATCCTAGACGTCTCCTCCTATTTATCCTTTCTGCCTGCCAGCCCTGCCTATATCTCTCTCCTGCCTCGCTATTGGCCCTTCAGCATTTTATTAGACCAATCGGGCGTTTTGGGCAAGGAAAGTCACACAGCTTCGCAGAGTTAAACAACATAAACGAATGCAACACGTCTTTGCATCACTAGACAAATATCCCACAGCATCAATGAATGTGACACATCTCAAACTAATACCAATTTTGTTAATCTTCATGGTTCTGCTACCCACCCCCTCCCTATCACTCTCTGTTCTTCTGATAACCAGTTTCCTCTTCCTAAAAAGTCCCCTTCTTCACACACACACACACACACACACACACACACACACACACACACATGAATGCGCACACCACACAAATAAATAGATAAATAATAAGAATGATACTGTCCAGGAAATATGTCCACTACCAAGTGGGAGTCAATAGTACAAATGGGTGGGCAAGCAGAAGCCTGAAGGACAGCAATGCCGGTAACGGTCGATGAGAAGACCCTGGCTTAAGCTGGGTACAAGCCCCTCAGAGACCCCTGTACCCTAAGCCAAACCTGCGGTGATGATGGCTTACATGGGAAACTGACGCCAGGTGTGACAGCTAAGAGTCTTGAGGTGGAAAGATTATTCTGCATCATCTAGATGAGGCAAAGGAGGAGCAGAGTCAAGGGAAGACGCCAACACAGACTGGAGAGAGGGTGAATCGATGCCAGGCAGAGACCGTGACCCAAGAAACGTCGGTGACCCCCGCTGGATCACAGGAGCTTTGGTGACATCTCCATTTTACTCCATTGGAGGAACGGTTTGATTTTGGATACCCAAAGCATCAAGATAAGAGACTCGTGTAAGCCGCTAATTTTGTGATAACTTGTCAGCCTAGCAATGAGGAACCAGCACAGACACTATAGCAGAAAGAGGGTCAGGGAAGCAGGGCTACTTTGTGGCGTGGCGGCCGCATGAAGGGCTCTATATTTGATTCTGAACTGAGAGACACCAGCGGAGGGTTGTAAGACAGAGAGCAGCATGTGCTAGCAGAACAACATGGTTGCTCCAAGAAACACAGAAACGAGGGCAAATGCGGAGAGCAACCTTCACAGGTATCCAGGAGCAAACTCGAGGATATCAAGGAAGAGGCCCCAAGGGGGCTTCCCGGAATGGAAAGAGGCTTAGGGTAAAAAGGAGAAAGTTTGACAGGAGCAGCATGGCCTGAGGGAAAGAGCTTTTTCTCCTGACAGTTGTATTTATGATGCTATCAGACTGGCTCATGGCACCAAAGCCCAGACAGTCTTCAGACACACTGACCAGGGTCACCAACGTCCTGGGGCCCTGCTGTGCTCAGTGTCACCCAGTGGGCATGTTTATACTGCGTGCTCAGCATACACACACACACACACACACACACACGCACAGTCAGAGTCAGCAGTGCTGGTGAGAGGTATCAAAAGGTTTGTGAGGGGTAAGGAAAGAACAAACAGAAGTACAACTGCTGTTTGAAGAGTGTGGTTAAGAGGGTTCCAGAATTGCTTTTAAAAGATATTTTAAAACTTGAGGCAGAATTATGTAAAACATGCCACATTTCAGTACACGATAGTAATGATGCTGAAAACCAATGACAAGAGGAAAAACTTTAAAGCAGTTAAAGGGAATAAAGGTGTGTGTGTGTGTGTGTGTATGTGCGTGTGTGTGCATTCCAGTGTGTATGTGCATGTGTGTGTGCATGCATGTGTGTGCATGTACATGTGTGTGCATGTGCATATGTGCTCTCATGTGTGTGTATGTGCAAGTGTGCATGCATTCATGTGTGTATGTGTGTGCTCATGAGTGTGTATATGTGCATGTGTGTGTGTGTGTGTCCTTGAGTTCCAGGTCAACCTGAGAACCTGTCTTGAAAAAAAATTTTAATGTTGTCACCATACTGTTTTTGTGTGTGTGTGCAAAATGTCCCTTTGAAGTAAGAGTTCAAATAATAACAAAAAAGTAATGTTTGTTCCAGAATCAAATATTTTGAATATGTCTTTGGGATCTGTGGAAAAGTATGATGAATGTAGATAATAACTGGGTTCTGTACATTTCAATATTGAACCTCAAATGTTCTCATCCCAAAACATGTCTAGTCTTAGAAGTGATAGGCTAGCCTGATTTAATAATTTCATGCTATGTGAAAATCATAATGTCATTTGGTACTGTATAAATCTGTACAATGGCATATCAATATGTAACTTTTAAAGGTAGGCCCAATGTAGGATATTCCTTCCCAGGATTGGTATGAATTACATAGGCGCTGGCTGACTTGAGGGGTCCCCAACGTGCCTTTCTGTGTCCCCTGTTGCTTGGCTTTGGCCATCATACCCAGTGGGTAGGACTTGTTTGTCTGTTCTTCGGTATACATGGCGATGCCCTAAGAACAACCCTGGCAACATGACAATCAGACTTGACTGGAATTAAGTTCCCCCCTCCTCCATCCTTCCACCAGTTCTCTGTTGAAAGGGTTTTGTTACAAATCTAAATGCAATGGTCTGGGTTTCCAGAACACTTCTGAGCCACATATAAGGAGAGGCTGGGAAAGGCGTCGGCTAAGTTTGACTTCAGAGAGACTGCTGTGTCTGTGTGCCCCACCTCTGGCTGGCGAGTGAGTCTGTGGAGGGCCTGGATACGTCACATAATTCTTGCCCCTCCTTTTCCCCCAGACTTTGATGCCAGGGCCATGTTTACAGCCTGCTGCTGTGTCCGTTCCTCGGTACCTCATGCCACGCCAAAGTCTAAATCTGTTTTATAAATTGTGTAGTGGAGTGTGGATGAGAGGGATCCTAAAATAAACTACTAAAGGGACCTGGTTCCAGAACATTCTTCTCTGGGTGGTGACTTTTCGTTGGCACGCCTCTTGCTTCTCTCTCATTGTGTCTACGGAACCTGCCGTCTTACTACGTGCCAGGTTGCGTGGTAGGCACAGTATCTCCATTGTCTCATTTCATGGCAACCCAACTAGGGACTCTTGCCACCTCCACTTTACAGCTGAAGAAGTCAAATGTTGGGGTGCAGAGCAATTTGCTTATCTAGGGTGTCAGCCTCCAAGGCCCCTCGACTTCCAGGACAGACCTCTTTCCAGAACTGACTGTTCTGGGTCTCCTCGCTGTGACAATGGAATTCAGACCTTCGAGAATGCTTTAGGAGGAAGAACATCTGTTACTCTCTCCACTAACAAGAGGCACAACCACCCGGTGAACCCTCATTTGAACATGGGCTTCTATTGCTGTGGTGGTGCCCGTAGGCCAACTGGTCTACCATCAAACTGCTCTACACTTTGTGCTTGGGTTTGCCTTGTCTTATGCAGGGAAGGAATAGGGACAGATGGTATCCTGGGAGTCTGGTGAAGAATTACAGAGATATACCTACACCTAGTACATATGAACTGTTACCATCCTCTAACACCCAGTAGGCCCCCAAGCACGTCCTTTGGAGAACCGCATAGCTGGAAAAATCCATCTGTAAAGCAAAGTTAGCCTTTTGTATTTTATGTTATTATTATTATTTTTTACCTAGCCACACTTGTGTCACACAGTCACAACCAGCTGTACAGCCCTGAAGTGATTTTTGGTTGGTCCTTTTCAAATTAGATTCAAGTCTAGGCACACATTTGGGTCATCCTGTTCTTTCCAGCTCTGTAACTGGGTTCCTTAGCTGTCACTCATAGTTCGTTGTGTACTGGGCTGTAACATGGTGAATGAAGTTAGTACAATCAATCCTTGGAGAGGCTCCTAGCACATGGGGATACATATGATCTGTCTCAGGAACTCCCAGCGCTCTTGAAGATCCCCCCTCCTGAGCCCCGGTACACTTTGAATGCCAACTTCTCACAACCTAGAATTATCTAGGAACAGAGTCTTGCTTAAAGAATTGCCCAGATCAAATTGTCCCATGAGTATGTCTGTGAGAGACAGTCTTTATTGTTAATTGATGCAGGAGAATATCCTGGGTCACTGTTGTGGAATGTTCCAAGCATGATGGTCATTACCATCTTGATGGGGAAGTTCTGTGTATATGTCAATAAAGCACTGTTGGCCAATAGGGAAGCAAGATAGGAGGGACTAGGAGTCAAGGAGTACTCCGGGAAGGAGAAACACAGAGAATCAAGATGTAACCGCCATAGGGATAAGAAGCTCGGAAACTTCTCTGGTAAGAGAAATACTTAGATTGACAATTATGGGATAAATACTTAAGTCAGAGCTAGCCAGTAAGAAACAAGCAAGGCCAACAGCTTCATAATTAATACAGCGTCTTGTGTGTTATTTGGGGACTACAACGCGGCAGAGCCCAGGCGACTGGTGGGGAAAGACCAAGCGGCAGCAAGAAAAAGGCTTCTCTCTACACCATCTAAGTCAGAATATATGTGATTACCTCTGAGAGACCCTGTTGGCACCCACAGACTTTCCCTTCTAGGAATGGGGGAGGGGTGGTCAGTAGACCTCACCTGAGATTTTATCTACTCACTCTGTTGTGTGTCCCTCCCCTCCGGGCTGTGTGTGACTCAGATCTCAGGAGGGACTCAAGCACATACAGTGTGTAGCCATGGCGGGCAGGCAGGGTACCAACACTTCGTAAGCAGCCTCCGTTCATACTCCCGTTAGTAACTAACAAACTCATTGGTCACCGAGATGGATTTGGATGGCATCATTACTTTTGTCTGTCATTGGTGCCTAACTGGGGTGAGCAGGAGACCGCATTTCCCAAGGAAAAGCTCCCAGAGTAGTCACAAAGGGGGAACCTGAGCCCACAGCCAGGCTCCACACAGGCAACTCCACGCCCCACCCCTATCAAGGCATCGGGGTTAATTCCCAGCTGCCAGCCAGTATTTAACTTTCCACATAAGATTAAACATTTGGATTTGTAAAAGCCCAGGATTGCAGACTCCAGTCGGCAAGGGCTTGCTGGGTCTCAAGCAGAGAGTGCCCAGTCTGCCAAGGTTTATGTACGGTCCTGAAGAGCTAACGCCAGCCAGCAAGAAGGGCAGAGCCTGGCTTTCTGGAGGCCTCTTACATTGCTCACACGCTGTGGGTAAGTTTTATTATACATTCTTTGTTTATACATTCTTTTTCGAAAAAAAAGAATTATAGAACTTTTTTCCTTTTTCAGAGAACTGAATATTACACACACACACACACACACACACACACGCACACACGCACGCACGCACGCACGCACACCCTGGGCATGTCTCAATCATGCCTGCCTTCCTCCCCTTTATCTCTCCTCCCCTTCCTTCCTAGCCTTCCCTTGCTCCTTTCTCCAGTGATTGCCTTCAGCTGAAAATGTTGAAAGTGCTCTTTACAAATGAAGGATTCAAGCCAAATGCAGGTAACCCTATCTTCTCCCATAAAAATACTAGACTCGGCTGACTGCTGTAGGCTCCGATAACGGTGGTGATCCATTGTATTTTGAGCAGAGAACGCTTCGGTCACCAGGGTCAAACGCACACGGCTCTCCTCACAGTGTCCAGTTGTCCTTGGCGGGTCACCTTGCATATTTGTGGCAGGGGTGGGTCACCTTGCATATTTGTGGCAGGAGCAGTTGGAACCAGGGGATCGCTCGGTGGCCCAGAGACAACCAATGGACACACGAAAGCTCAAGCCCTGGTCTCAGTCCTTTGTCCCTTGTGCAGTTGGGCCAGCCAACCAGCCGCAGGAGGTGGGAACATGGACTAGGACAGGCTGAGTACCCGGCACTGGCCGGGGTCACTGGGTTCTAGCCCAGGCACGATGGCCACGTTGAGAGCCCTGATTTTAGAGGCAGACCTCTAAGTGCTAGGCTGTAGTAGCGCCCCCACCAAAGAGCAAGCTGGTGTCTGTTCTCCGGCCACCCATCCTGTTCTGAGACTCAGTGAGAACCGTTTAGTGGAGATACGCTTCCCCCTAGGTGGAACCACGTGACGCTGACCTACATAACCCTCAGGCAATTTCTTACAGTTCAGATGATTGTGCACAACCGTTCTCTGGGTATTTCTAAAGTACAGTGCTTCCCTTGGGATTTATAAGGGGGAGCATGTGTGCCAAATACGGTGGCTGTCTGTCAAGTCAGTGGTTACTCTAGGAATCAAAATTTAAATTAACCCGTTATCATTTTTTAACATTCACTTGTTATTTGTCCTTTACAGAGTTTAAAATTTTTGCACGTTTTAAAATTTTAAATTTATGTTTAATGTGTGTGTGTGTGTGTGTTTATGTGCGCCTGTGTCCATGCATGTGCGTGTGTGACGGCAGACCCAGGCAGACCACGGCACACATGTGCACGTCGGAGGGCAACCTCAGGGAGCAGTCAGTCCTCACCTTCTGCTTTGTAACGACGTCTCGGGTCTGCTGCTGCGTTCTCCAGGCAAACCGGCCCGTTGGTTAGTTTCCCAAGATCCTCTTGTGTCCACCTCCCGCCTCACCCCAGGAGTGCAGGGATTACATTCGCAGGCAAGCGCCTCTGTGTGTGTGCAGTTTTGCGTGTGTTCTGGGGACCCAGACTCGGGTCCTCAGGCTGCTCGGCATTTTACCCGCAGAGCCTCTCCCCAGCTCGTCCTTTGCTGCGGAAGATTAGTGGGTGCTTCGGCTCGTTCTCCCTTGCAGCTCCTCTCCCGTCTCGCTGACCCCCACCCCATGCTTGGGTCCTTCTGCCTCCAATACTCTCTTCTCCACTTCCCTCGTGCACCCTCTGAATATGTTTTACCACGACCCCTACCAACTTTCACGCGGCGCATCTTTCCACGGCCGTGAAACGCCGCGCTTCCCAGCCGAGCCGCACCCCATGCCTCAGTATGGAAAACGGCAACCCTCTCAGATCCTGCTTGCTCGGGCTGGACAGAGGTCAGCACCCAAGCATTTATTTAATCCTCGGAGGCCCTTTCAAGCCTGTGATTAAGTCTGAACAAAAAGCACCCGTGACCTGCTTAGCAGCGGAGAGCCGAGCAAACAGTGGGCGTTGCAGGCCTCTCTCGGGCTCTCCCGGGCTGGCAGCTGGGCCCGCACCAGGAAGCAGGCCTGAGTGGCTCCGGTGGAACGCACCGCTAAGGTACCTCAGGGTACCCGTGGAAGAGATTCTTAGGCTGTGGGGAGCCAAGGAGTCCCCTGAAACTGAACTTAGAGCTTCCTGTGTGCATACATAAACCTTACGGGAGAAAAATAATTTTGGCTGGACTGTCCCAGCAAACTCTGTTTTAGGTGGTAGTGCACATCCCTGCCACGCCTCCTGGAAGCAATCTTATCTGTTTGCTGACTTCCCTTTTTAAGCTACCAGGCTTTGAGTGGTGGGGAAAAGGAGAGAGAGAGAGAGATCTTAGAGACCTTTGAAGGACAGAAGTTAAAATGTCAGGTGGGGGCGGAGCTATGGCGTAGCGGTTAGGAGGAATTTGCTCTTGAAGAAGAATGGAATTCAGTTCCCAGCACGCACAGGTGTGGCTCACAAGGGTCTGTAACTCCCAGTCCAAGGGGCCCAACACCTTCTTCTGACCTTCTTAGGCACCAAGCATGAACATGGTGCGTATTCATACATGCAGGCAAAACACCCACACACATAAAATTAAAATAAGTATATCCTTTTTTTTTTTAATCAGATGAAAGGCATGTGTTGGGGACAGGTTTCTCGGTGAGGGCAATTTGGGAAGATGTGTCCCGTGGGAGAATGCCCGGAAGTCTGGGGTGATCTCCTGATGAGGAACCCTGGCGCCACCTGTGGGTGACGGAGAGTACTGACACTTGTTCAGGCAGCTCACACAAAGTGTGCGGGCAGGAGAGCGAGCTTAGTACTCTAGGTAGTCAGGCTAGTGAAATGCCTCCAGCAAGAACAGCTCAGAGGGAAGACAGCAGGTGGGACTAGCTGGCCGCACCTCAGCCTTGTGCTGTAAGGGTTCAGTGCGGAGGGGGTCAGTGGGCACTCAGGCCGGGCCAGGTAAGCCGTGGTAAGGAATTAGGAAGTTATTTTCAGGACGTCAAGGAAGGCCAAACATCCTGCCATGTAAGGTGATGGCATCGCCCTAGCTCCCTTCTTATGAAGAGAGCATCCTTGCGCAGAGAGAGAGGGGGTCACAGGCAGCCTAAAGAGGTGTTTCACGGAGGACCACACAGTGTTTCTGAGAGACGGTGGTGGCTGGGCAGAGGCAGTGGGGACGAAGAGGAGAGATGGATTTGAGGGCTGAAGAATGTTCAGCTGTGTCTTGGCATCACTGTCTAAAACACCTTTTTCGTGTGTGTGTGTGTGTGTGTGTGTGTGTGTGTGTGTCTGTGTGTGTGGTGTGTAAAATCTGTCTGCTAGTCACAACCAACCTCTTGACATCTACCTCCCTGAAGGTAGCTGAATGGAGAAGGGGCCTTAGCCTTCCTAACCTGTCCCATCATTTAACCACAGCAAGGGAGAGACATGGCTACACTGGCCAATTTCACACAGACACTGGAGGATGTCTTCAGAAAGATCTTTATCACTTACATGGACACCTGGAGGAAGAACACCACAGCCCAAGAGCAGGCGCTTCAGGCCAAAGTTGACGCCGAGAACTTCTACTACGTCATCCTCTACCTCATGGTGATGATTGGCATGTTCTCCTTCATCGTGGTGGCCATCCTGGTGAGCACGGTGAAATCCAAGCGGCGGGAGCATTCCCAGGACCCCTACCACCAGTACATTGTGGAGGACTGGCAGGAGAAGTACAAAAGTCAGATCCTGCATCTGGAAGAGTCCAAGGCCACCATCCACGAGAACATGGGGGCCACAGGGTTCGCGGCGTCACCCTGATAAGTAAGACAAGGGTGTGTCTGGCTATGAAGGGGTGCCTCTGTCACCTAGCAGGTCAGTAGGAAGCTAGTGTCTCCCTGAGCTGGAAATTTTCTCGGCGATGGCCTAGCTGGCCAGGTGACACAGGTGACATTTCTATCTCAGTGCCTTACATGAGCCCATTGGGGTGACACTTTGCGTTGAAGATCTCTTTTTTCTACTTGCTATGCGATGTAAATGTCATTTAAATCAATTTCAATCATGGGAACCGAGCCAAGAGGGCCTGGGCAGGGGCGGTGGGGATCGAAAGCAGAGATTTACAAATCCTTCTACCTTCTTTCTCATATTAAATATTAGTCTGAATGTAGCAAATTCAATTTACAAATAAGTCAAACGTGTCATTCAGAATCCAAGGTTTAAATCTATTATGGACTTGTCGAGCTGATAGGTTAGCATTTACTTACTGATGCATGGGCATGGAGTCCTCGGTGATGAAAGGACAGAGGCTGGGTTATTTTGCATTTATGGCTCTCGTGGTATTTAACTGTTTTGGACATCTGGACAGAGCATACACTAAAAGAACAAATAATCCACACCAGAGGCCTCAAATATTCAAGAGCTACCCAATGCAACCAAAGCGTGTTTTCAATTTTTTAAAGACACTTTCAAAGTTCTCATTAAGAAATATGGCTCTTCCAGAGGACCTCACCCAGACATACATGAAGGCAAAACACCAATACACATACAATCAAATTAATTAAACAAAGTTAAAAAAAATTGGATTCCAGGCCAGAAAAATAATTTTTAAAAATTTGGCATTTCAAAAAAAAAAGAAAAACAAACAAACAAAAATGTGGCATTTCTTCCTAAATGTGTGTATGTGGGGGGTAGGGAGTGGAGAGATATTGGTCAAAGGTTACAAACCTTTAAAGGGACCTAGGGAAGCACACCCATAACCCCACCCGTTGGGGGCTGAGGCGGAAGGAGCTAGCTGAGGTTCAAAGCCATTCGAGACCCATTGTACTGTAAGGTCAGTAACAACGCTTTTCCTTCTTAAAAACTGCTAAGTGGAGGGCACTGTGGTGCACACCCTCAATCCATCACTCCAGAGGCAGAGGCAGGCAGATCTCTGTGAGTTCAAGGCCAGCCTGGTCTGCAGAGAGAGTTCCAGGACAGCCAGAACTACACAGAGAAACCCTGTCTCGAAACAACAAACAAGTAAACGAAACCAGATGCGTGGATGTCAAGTGTCCTTACCTACACGAGATGCTGTATGTTAATCATTCCATAATGTGCATGTGCTTCAAAATACCATGTCACATGCTTGCATACAATGGAACCTATCATTAAAAAAAATAAAATGAATATTTTGTACCACAGAGTACAGCATGCCAGAGATGAAGATCACCTTGGGGGTCACCTGAATCCTTCACGTACACGTGAGAAAATGACAATCTATCGAGGTTAGACATTTCCTTCATTAACTCAACCACGTGGCGATTATCTGCTTGGGTTACCGGCCTGGGACAGGGAGGGGGGGAGGAGGGGGGAGACAAGAGGGGACTGAGATCCCTTAAGCTGCAGGAGCTCACACACCGGGGAGGCAATCAGCTGGGCACTGGACCTCGAGGAGTCTTAACACAGGTGGACAGGAAGTGGACACGGCAAGAGCAGAGCCATGATGCTGAAAGCAGGAAGCGGGGAGCAAACGAGGGGCAGGTTGGCCCTTAGCATCATGTGCTTCATACGCTGCAATCTTCCCTCTGCCATGGCCAGGGCACCGCAATTGTGAGTGAGGTTTCGAGACAAGAATCAAAGACGCCCATTTCTGCTGCCACAAGGGACGACCTGATTGGGTGATTCGTAGAGGGTTATTTGAGTTCATGGTTCTGGCGTCTGGGAAGCCTGGGAGCAGGGACACCAGCATCTGCTAGGCCCCTAGTGAAACCTCCCACTGCTTTAATTTGTGGCAGGAAGAGGAAGAGCCAGCTGGTATGTGCCGAGGAGATCACACACCAGACATAACCTCATTATAACGATGCGCGCCCTGGTGTCAATCCAGTCCGGGGAGTAAAACTCCCTCCACAAGAGGCCATGCATTCCTTCAGGCAGGGCCACCTCTCAAATGCCCCCACATCTCAACATGCTGGGCCCAGTTTTAAGATGAATTCTGACGACCAGAAACCATAAAACCAACTACAAGGTTTGTCTCCAGAGAGTAGCTGCTTCCTACGACATCTTGCATTTAGCAACCAGAGGGACTAAATTGTCTTAGAGAGAGGCATTCACAGTCCAAGAGCAGATCTATCAGGAGTGGCCTCCTTCCTCAGACCAGAAGCCATAATTCTGATGCATGCTAACAGGGCCATTCTGGATGACTTGACCCAGAGATCCCAGCCTGGGGATTTGTCTAGCCAGGGTTTCTATCCTGGCAACAGGCTTTTCTTTTTATCAGACTCCAGTCAAGGCCCTCTGAACCTTCCTCCTGATGAGGCCCCAACCTTGGCCACTAAAAACTGCATACTCTTGATATAAATTATGTCATCAACCTTCATAGCCTAAAGTTTTTTTCCTAACAGCTCAAAGGTGAGTCCTTGGAATTATCCCAGCCCCTTAAAGTACCTGCCTGAGAAAAATGAACCACAGCCAGGGGAACTGACCGCACAATCCAGCCACAGCAGGCAGAGAGGCTACGGGGTTCTCTTGGTGCAACTGAGAAAGCATCCAGCTACAAATCCTCTCTCTTTCCCTTGGAGTAATGAGTCTTCCATCATCTTAGAAATGCAGACCCTGGGGCTGGAGAGATGGCTCAGAGGTTAAGAGCACTGGCTGCTCTTCCAGAGGTCCTGAGTTCAATTCCCAGGAACCACATGGTGGCTCACAACCATCTAAAATGAGATCTGGTGTCCTCTACTGGTATGCAGATGTACAAGCAGGCAAAGCAATGTATACATAATAAATCTAAAAAAATGCAAACATTGAAATCCTGCAAGAGTAATTCTTTCAGCATCTAGAAGTACCTCTTTGAAATGCAAGCATTAAGACTCCAGCATCTAGAAATATATCTTTGAAATGCAAACATTAAGACTCCACTGATTATGGACCATTCAGGTCTGTCCGAGTCACATATGGGGAATTTTTCTCCTTTAGAGCACAGAATTCCCCCCTCCCTCCTCCACTGTTCATAAATTTCCACTTGGTTTATCTGTCACCTGGGAAAATATATTGGTGGCTAAATCGAGGATTTCGTTATTAAGCATATTTTATCATCAACACTGTAAAGTATAGCTATGACGTGGATTTTAGTCAGTCGATAATATTTGGAGGAAATGCTACATCTTCCTGTAGTAAACATGCTCAACTTGACAGGATTGAGACAAGCCTTGGGGCATGTCTGTGGGGAATTATGTAGATTGGGTTAAATGGGGGTGGAAGGGACACATACTCTGAATGGGTGGTGCGGTTCCCTGGCCTGAGATCCCGGATGGAACAAAAAAGGAGAAGACCAAGAGAGCACACACCTCCGTCACTCTGTGCTTACCCGCAGTGCACTCTCTGGTCAGCCTAGACCACCCTCCCCCTTCCCTACGTGGCTTTTGTGACAGTGCAGGCAGCTAACACACCCAGCATGGGTGTCCAGTTGTCAATCCATTTACCCCAGCCTCCCCCTCCAGTGTCAACTTCCACCAAAGCGAGGCTTTTCAAATGAAAATGCCCATTCAAACATCTTGATGGTTTTTTGTTTGTTTTGTTTAGTTTCGTTTGTTTGTTTTTAAATCCATTCCCTTTAAGAGTTCCTTCTGCTTAGCCTGCTGGTTCAGGACAGCAGATTCGAAGCTATCTCCCAGGGAGCGGGCTGACCTGACTCTGCTTTCACAACAGAGCCCTAGCTCTGCCACGTGCTGGCTTACCTCCGAACAAATCATTCTCTGTACTCCATTTCGTCCTTTGGGGAACGGTTATAATCATAGTGTGTCCTTTACAGGCCTCATAGATTTAAATTAGACAATAGACTCGATACGCTTACAGCAAAGCTTTATTTGCTACTTTCTCTGAAAAACAAAACAAAACAAAACAAAAAACTTCCCTTGTAGGCACAACCAAGTCTGCTTTCGCCTCTGCATGCTGACGCGGTCTGCTTCATCTCCACAAAGGTAGACACCCTGAGATCTGAAGCCAGATTTCTTGGGCTCAGATACCCACCCTTCCGCTGCAATTTGCAGGACATCCAGGGCTAGCACCGAGCATCGGCCTCCCCCTCCACGGGAAAGGAGGGGTTGAGGTGGGGGGCTCGGGCGAGCACTTTCCCTCTCCACAGCCTCGCCCAGCCAGGGCGGTGCTGTGCGAGCCTCTCTGGGAACCTAAGGCAGGGGCGTCCTTCGGTTACCCCACAGGACGGAGCATCCGTGCTGTCCCCGTGGAGGAATGCTAAGTCTGGGGGTGGGCCACCCTTGCGGTCCGATCTG
The DNA here is from genome assembly GCF_017639785.1 of Mesocricetus auratus. Classification (NCBI taxonomy): domain Eukaryota; kingdom Metazoa; phylum Chordata; class Mammalia; order Rodentia; family Cricetidae; genus Mesocricetus; species Mesocricetus auratus. The sequence goes on along the minus strand of NW_024429192.1, from coordinate 5,419,430 downwards.
GACTTCTGCAATAGCCTCAATCACCCAGGACGGCTCACGGGCCGCCCTGGCGCCAGTGCTGGGAGACGCAGGTGCCTTGACCCACTGCGCCTGCGCACCAGGCGGTGACCTTCTGGACGGCGCAAGCGTGCGGAGCGGTGCATTTCGGGACTCGTAGTTTTCCCGGCGGGATTGTGGGAGTCGTGGTTTGTCAGCACCCGGCCAGGAGGCTCGCCCGCCCGCGTTGAGTTGTAAGTGTGTGATTGACGCTTTGGGGCGCTGGGGGACCCTCGGCCACCCCGTGTTTGTGCTTCTCCCCGCATGACACTTGCTGGCCCAGCCACACAGCGCACGGGAACCCTAATATTCTGGTCGCCCCGCTCTGGAGTCGAAGGGAGCGAGAGGTGGTAACTCTGGGCCCTCTATTTCGCCCCTTAGTGAGTGGATAGAGGGTTGCACGTCGCTCGCGTGTGTTGGGATGGGGGCCCGACTGGAATAGCAAGGCCCCGCTAGATCCTGTGGTGCATTGGATCCAGCTTGCAAAGGAGGTGTGCAGATCCAGCCAGTGGAGAGCGGCGCCCTGGCTCTGGTTTCTCGGAGGATCCCCTAAGTACTGAGAGAGTTTGGGCTGCCCAGACGGGTGATCTAGATTTCCTGATGCCTGTGCGCTTAGCGGGCTAGGTGAGGCCCAGGGGGTCACCGGCACCCTGAACCTACCCGCACGTTAGCTGTAAATGTGGGTGAGGAATTAACGTGAAAGGGGTTAGGGTTAGACTGGGCGTGGTAACAGCTCCAGAGAGTTCCCGGAGCTGCTCGGGTGAGAGCGGCTGAAGTGAGAGGGCTGTGCGCTCAGAGAGGCGCACCCTTGACTTCCTAGGCCTGCCAAGAAGCTAACGGAGCTCATGGGCGAGCGATGTATTGCCCGCGTTGTTTTAATTGAACCTGATCAAAATGAGTGCAAACCTTTTTTGTTCCTAGGAGAGGGGAAAAACTGGCAAAGGGGAGAAAGGGTATTTTCGATCAAGATCAAAACTACTAGCAGTTTTCCCTAAACCATCTTGTAATTGTTGAGGGTTAAGCTAGACCGGTGTGGGCGCCAGTGTTTCATTTATTTTCATGCCCTCCAGCTGCCCCGACCTTGGTGGTTTCATTTCATCCCTCCTAGGCCAGGTGCCTCTTGTTTCTGATGTCAGAGCAGACTCCTCGCTGTTACATTTAGCTTTCTTGGTTGTCTCGTTTGCAGAAGGTTTGCAAGCTGCCGTGGAAATGTCTGCTTCGGCGCATGTAGTTTAAAGCAGACGGTGAAAACGAGCAGGGCCGATCTGGGTCGTTTGCCCTCTTCTATTCGCCCAGCCCAATGGACTATTACAGATTTCCTCTTTCTGCTGCCTCTTCCTCCTTCCTTTCCTCCTCTCCTCTTCCCCCTTCTCCTTTGGCAGCGTCCCCTGTGTCTGAGACGGGGAGAACCACGTCCACCTCCAAACCCTAGGACCAGAGGCATGCCATGAGTTACTTGGAGTTGAACCTAGAGCTGTGTGCGCATCAGGTCTGCACATGTGACCTCCTGGAGGGAGAGGGGGAGGGAGAGAGAGAGAGAGAGAGAGAGAGAGAGAGAGAGAGAGAGAGAGAGAGAGAGAGAGAGAGAGAGGCTGAGCCATGCCAATCCTCTGTTTCCTTACCTTTTAACCATACCTGTGTACCATCGATTCTGTGACATCAATTCCAGAGTGGGAGACTCACTCTTTGGACCACAATACCACAAGTTAAGAGGCTCAGGAGGTTAACAGCTTTCCCAGCCATATGCCCAGCTGTTAGTGCCACCTGGCGTCGAGCCCTGCCCACCTTCTCCTTGGGCTTATTCTTTATACCACACCTGGCTGGCCTGTGCTGCCCGCAACCTGCCCTGGTGTGGCTTGTTCCTGGCAGACTATTAGCAGAGCAGAGAGATTGTCAAAACAGCAGTACTTGACATTGATTTAGTGTTTTCTGGGTGTTACTCCTTGCTCTTAGTGATGACCGCCCAACTTCTGAAGAATTTACTGGTGAAGGAGGCTTTGAGAGGCCAAGTACCTGACCCAAGGTCACATTGCTCCTAAATGTAATATGTTTGCCAGACTTCCAGACTCCTGGGGATTATTTTCATTTATTTACTCTCGTAAGCTTCTTGGGCCTAAGCCCATGCATATCAGTTCAAGTAGGTAACTTGTGGGGAGACAGTTAAATCACTGACTATATATGTATACAACTCAATTAAGAAAGAATTATGAAAACGAAGTGGAAAAGAACTTAAATATTTTGTTTTAATATGCAGCATGGCTAATCCCTAAAATTCCCAGAGATTCAAAGTATAAATTCCGGCAGCAGGTTGGAACATGCAGAGAGCCTATGCTTTCATCGTAGGTCAGACTCTGCTACAGCTTAGAGGCAAATGCATGGGTAATTGGAAAAATTTTTTTTCTGAACCATCTCCCATGAGGTTTACCCAAGAAAGGAAGCCGGTTGGGAAGGCCTGTGACATTTTCCTGTTGCTTTTCTGATTCTGGTTGTAAGTTCACGTGAATACAGGTACCCCTGCCCCGTGGTTTTGAAGCTCTCTGCCTGTGTCCCAGTGGTTTGCTGAGGTTAGAGCTCTGGGATCTGACTAACTGAATGTGTGGTAGGCAAGGAGAGAGGACCCTAGGAGCCCACTTGCCTGGAGCTACGCACACTGCTTTCCCAATAAAACTAGCTGGGATACCCCCCCCCATGGATCTGCAGGCACACCTCTTTAAACAGAGGCTATGGACATTCCAAAATGTAGCTCCCTAGCAGCCCTCAGTAACTCCTGCTTGGTGACCAAACATATCCTGAAACTAGGGAACGTGGCCAGATCCAGCACATGCTGGTTTGGGGTACATGCCCAGTAAAGCAAACTATTACCTCAAAAAGAACATTTATGGGGGGGAAATCCCTATTTGTCCTCTTTTGGCTGTGCCTAATTGGGAGCGTGTACAAATGCATCATGGGAAAGGGTGTGAGCAAAAGCTTACACAGCCCAAGCTTATCAATTAGAACCAAAAGAACACCCGCAGCCATCAGCTCCCACGCCTCCTGCAACCACAAAAGGAAGCCATGGACGGTGATCAGTTGCTCTTGTCCACTGCAGCTCAAATAGTCCATGGCCTCTTGTTCCATTATCTGGCCTATACTACATTTATGTGTCTGGGTAAAATTTGTCATCACTTCTCTACCTGTGAACTCTTTAATAAGTCGCCAAGGACCTTAAGACACCAGTCTGGGACAGAGACCTCCGGTACCAGATGGGTTCAGATTCCAGTCACACGCAGAAGAGCCTGTGTGCATCCCTTAAACCTCATCTCTTCCCCCTTTAAAGTGAAGGCTGTGACATTATACACCAGTTGACTTAATTCGTCTAAGCACAGACGGGCACAGTAGAGCCAGCTGTCAATACCCATGCTACAGAAATAGTAGGGGCCATCTGGTTGACACTGTGCTCGGGCTCTTGGTCGGATCTCAAGTGCTCTGGCTGTGAGGCAGGTGTCATATCCTAGGATAACAGACACAGGGCTGTGCCCATCACTTGCTCTAGGTCTCTCTTTCTCTTTAGAAGGGCTTTCATGTGCAAGTTAGCTGTTCTTCGGGACAGTTCTTTGCTCTCTTTTATTCTTTCCCTCCAGATATCCAGATGATATTTGGGGGGCAGGTTCAAGACAGGGTTTCTCTGTGTAGCTTTGTAGACCAGGCTGGCCTCGAACTCACAGAGATCCGCCTTCCTCTGCCTCCTGAGTGCTGGGATTAAAGGCGTGAGCCACCACCTCCCAGCTCCCCCCCCCCATAATTTTTCTAAAGCCGGGATGAGCGCAGACAACACTCAGAAGGACTTTCGTCCCTAAACTAGCTTGAACTTGAGTCAGGAGGTGGGAGGGGGCATTTGTGAGTGTGGGTGTTAGGTGCACAGAGGAATCCTTGGGACTGATGTCTCGGCGCAGGGATCGTGGAGAGCCACCAGGGGGAGCTCTAGGTCACGTCCGCTCGCTTGCTCTCTGCTAACATGCTTGTCTCTGTCAAAGACGGGTTCCCTGTTGTAGTCTGCTCTGCATTGACCTGTTTCTCTCTCTCTCTCTCCTTCCCCCGGGTCAGAACGCCCAGCTCCTTGGACCTGGCCTTCCAGCTGCCGCTCATGCCTGTGTCTACGGGTCGCATTGGTCAGAAGTGAGCTCACCGCTGGGTGACCATGAACTGGAAGGTGAGACTAGTTTTAAAATCTATACTTTGTTTTTTCTTGGTCTGGTTTTTGTCTTTACATGCATGTCAGTCACACCAGTGGGACACCTGAGTTGAATAGCTGGGTTTTTGGTGTTGTTTTTTTTTGTTTGTTTGTTTTTTATAGCTCATGGGGTCTGGAAGTCCCAGCCATGCAGGTGGGGGTGACAGATGGCATGGGCAGAGAATAGAAGCAGGTAACTCCTGGGACCAGTAAGCAGGGTGAGGGAAGAGACCAGAGTCACACAGCCCCTCCCCTCTGCAGGAACACTGCCAGTGACCCGGAGGCCTCCCCCTAGGCTCTCCCCGAGGGTTCACAGTTGCACAGCTCCAGGGAACAAGCCTTTAACACATGATACAAACCATAGTGTTCAGGATTGTAAAGAAAAATATTAACAGTAACATTTTTAGTTACATCTGTCCGTCAGCGATTTCGTGCAGGTATGAATGGACCCGCTCTCTTATCTCTTTCTTATCCAGTCCCTTCCCTCCTTCCAGGCCTGTTTGTCATACCCAAGTCGTCGTCTTGTTTCGTGGCTTACTGAGTTTAGCCAGGGCTGTCTGTCTCCACGGGTTTGGAGCCTGGTGGGAGCGAAGCATCTTTATTAATAAAGTAAACAAAATGTAATCACATTATTGTTACGAGTTAAAACCTGTAACTTTGCGTTTGTTCCCCAGACCTCTGGAGGAATGCTCGCCCGTCTTTGAGTGCGAATCCTCTAACCTATCTCACTTTTCTTCCAAAAACCAGGCCTGTAGAGCCTCACTCAGCATTTCACAATTTTGCGTCTCTAATGTAGATGTCACGGTGAATGTCCCTGCCTCTCAAACATGTATGTTGCATTTCTGAGGTCAGGGTGACGAGGTGGAGCCTGTGGGGGGTGACCATGTTGTCAGGGTGGAACCCTCGTGAGTGGGCTAGCGCCTGTGGTGGCCGAAATCAGTTGTCAGCTTGGGAGACAGGCCTCTAGCCTGCCTGTGGGATTATCTCGAGTAGTTCCATTGTGGTGGGAAGAGTGCTCCATCCCAGGCACCACCATTCCCTGGACTGGGTCCTGAACTTGAGCTGACTACAAGCATTCATTGTTCTCTGCTTCCTGATTGATTATGGCTACAGTGTGGCCAGCTCCCTCAGGCCCCTCTTCCTGATTATGGCTACAGTGTGGCCAGCCCCCTCAGGCCCCTGCTGTCTGCCTCCCTCACCATGATGAACTGTGTCCTGGAACTGTGAGCCACAATAAACCCTTCCTTAGTTTGCTCTCATCAGGGAGTTTGTCACAGCAACAGACAAGTAGCTAAAACAGTGAGTGTCCTTATAAAACAGACCCCCTTTCTGCTGTGTGAGGGTACCAGAAGTTTGTAGCACATCCCGGAAGAGGCCCGCCCCATTGGCATATGACCATGCTGTCCTAATTGTCAGACTGCAGCTTCCAGATGCCTGTCCGTTCATAACTGATACACAAGCCTGGCATGGTGAAGACAGTGGCTTATGACCTCACAAAACAACCTGTACAAAACTTTGCATTTTCATAGGTTGGTGGTGGCACACGCCTTTAGTCCCAGCACTCAGGAGGCAAAGGCAGGCAGATCTCTGTTAGTTCGAGGTCAGCCTGGTCCACAAAGCAAGTTGCAGGATAGCCAGGACTACACAGAAAAACCCTCTCAGAAAACAAAACAAAGCAAATAAGCAATCTTCGAAGTTTCATGGTCCTCTTTCATAATCTCTTACAGTTGTTTTGCCAAGAGCATTGTTTTTTGTTTTGTTTTGTTTTTCCTAGCCACATGTGAGTCTCAGAGCTTTCAACTCAGTTTTCATGGAAACCACCTTTTTTAAAAAAGTCATAAATTACCCATGGGAGCACTAAAGATGAGTTGAACTGATTGGAAATAAATGCAAAAGATTCCGTTGTGGGGGCAGTGGTTGAGGGTAGCCTGCTGGCTGGCTGCATTTGGCTGGCTGTGGGCAGCAGCATCCTCAGAGGAAAAGGACAAGGTTCATTTGAATGCCTGAAACCCTCTAGCTAAGGTGGAGGCTGCTTAGCCTATAAAAAACAAGTAAATAATGAGACCACTTAGCCTGTGTCCATTACTTGTATTTCCTCTTCAGTTTATTTCCTGCTTTTTGCTTGTGTCATAGAGAAGCATGGGCTGTGACACAGGCTCCATCTTAGTAGGACTGCCAGGGTATATCCTTAAAGACAATCTTGTTCAGGTTGAATCAATTTCAGCCAGCCTAGAACAGCCTGGTGAACTGAAGGAAGTTTATGTGGCAACACCATACATTCACTGACAGCAAGTTTGTGAACGTGGAGTCGAGCCTTCACCCTTGGAATGTAAGCCTTCAGGAAAGATGCTAAGAGGTTTATGGGAAGTGAGGGAAATTAGCCAATAGAGCTCAGGAGCAACTATGTGACAGGCACGTCAATAGCCTAAGCCCTTCCTGTTAGCAGGGTCAGTGTCCTTTGTACTGTCATCTTCATGATCCTCCATTGTACCTACTCTTAGGTGTCTTAGTGGTTTGAAGTGGACATAGTTACTGTTCCAGTTAAATTAAGCATTTTCCTTTGGGGGGGCAGGTTTGAGACAGGGTTTCTCTGTGGCTTTGGAAGTTGTCCTGGAACTAGCTCTTGTAGGTCAGGCTGGTCTTGAACTCACAGAGGTCTGCCTGCCTCTGCCTCCCGAGTGCTGGGATTAAAGGTGTGCACCACCACTGCCTGACTTTAAATAAAGCACTTTCAATATTTATCTTCTCCCTGCCCATGGTATTCATATAGTATTCTATCACAAGACAACCTTCCTCAGAGGTCGTTAAGTAGCCATACCTAATGGTTAAATAGTTTCTAAGGTATTGAATCTGGTTTAGTTGTTGCTGATTTGCTTGGCTTAATTGTAAGACTGATTCTGGTAGGAGGGTTTGGTGTGTGTTACAGGAACTAAAGGGTGACAATAGTCAGGTCTCAGAACAGTGGGGTTAGCGTCCAACTCCTCACCTCTTAGGGACCTCCTCATAGTTAATTTCTCATATACTCAGTCAGAGCTGTCTGTCCCCTCATGGGGCTGGAGTGTAGTCGAAAGGAGACAACACAGAAAGTTCTTAGGGTACAGGGACTTTCCCAAATACAGCAACTGGTGCTCCATCTGCTACATGTAAAATCCACAACTGAGGGTGAGTCAAAGGATCTAGATACAATTAGAGGACGTAGTTGTGGATAAATCAGAATCAGGAGTGGGAGAATGGTTCAGTCTGGCCCCTTAGACTAGCTTTCCAGCCCAGGACTGCCTACCACAGGATGGTACCACCCACAGTGAACCCTCCATCATCAGTTAATAATCAAGACAATCCCCACAGACGTGAACACAGGCTAGTCTGGTTAGGCAACTCCTCCAATCTAGGCTTTCCTCTCAGACGACTGCAGGTTGTATGAAGTTGTCAGTCAAGCTAACTAGGATACCAGTGTGACCCAAGCGCCTAGCCTCTGTTTGAAACATTGTAGCTAAGCTAACTAAGCCACCAGTGTGACCCAAGCACCTAGTCTCTGTTAGAAACATTGTAGCTAAACTAAGCCACCAGTGTGATACCAGCCCCTAGCCTCTGTTAGAAACATTGTAGCTAAACTAACTAAGCCACCACTGAAACCCAAGCTAGCTTCTGTTTGAAACATTGTAGTTGATCAGTAACATTTGCAGAGTGAAGGAGTCTGAGACTCACCAGTGACTTCCAGAGGATTCAGCATGTGTCTTTTCTCCCTTGAGGTTCTTGAACACGTGCCCCTGCTGCTGTATATATTGGCAGCAAAAACTCTGATCCTCTGCCTGGCCTTTGCCGGAGTGAAAATGTACCAAAGGAAAAGTCTGGAAGCCAAACTGCAAGCCGAGAAGAAGCAGCGATCAGAGAAGAAAGAGAACTGAAGAAACGTCAGAGGTACTGACCTTTGTAAATGAAACCATCCAGAGGGCTACAGTGCCCAACAAGGGTGTGGTGTCCTGAGATCTCTGCATCGTCCGTCTGAGGGGCGCAGAGTCCAACTGACCCTCTACCCCCCCCACTGACCATTCATTCACAGAGCATCAGTCCTCTGTTCCAAGCTTGTTGTGCTGCTTAATGGCTGCGTGTGTGTGTGTGTGTGTGTGTGTGTGTGTGTATGTGTGTGTGACTTACCAGCTGCAGACTTGGCTCTGAGAAGCCCAGGTACTAAATACTGCAAACAATGATGCATGAATCTGCAGAGATGCCTGGCAGAGGGGCAGATGGAGACTCACAGGTCCTAGGAATCCTCGGGATGAGGTCTGACCCCCCTGGTGGCGAATAATCCCTTCCCAGTCTGTCCACAATCTGGCCAAACCTCATTTGCCCCCCTCTCCAGTCCTCAGCCCCAGTGTTCCTAACAGCTCCTCCCCAGCATGGGCCTGTGCACTGCTGTAGCTGGTGCCTCAGTGTGCTTGGGATGGGGTGGGGGGGCTCTGGAGCGGGCTAGGGTGTCTCAGGACTCAAGGCTCCTGGAGGCCGTTCTTAAGGCCTTCTCAGAGATATACCATGATGGTTGGCTCTCACGCACTTAGCAAGCTGGACTCTGGGCCTCTCAGAATTCATATATGGTGTGCAGGGATTCTAGATTCTAGATTACAGTTCCAGAATCCAGCTTCAGAGCAGAATTTCCTATATGGCTGCATGGATGCTGTGTTGCTTGTTGAGAAAACAGCTTCCCAGGCTCCCACCTCAGGAAGGGCACGATGTCCCTGGTTCAATCTGGACAGTCGTTCTTTGAAAACCCACCAGGGGATTCTTAGTCTGCTCAGCTCAGGGTCGCTGTGGGAACCGGCTTCACAGCACTGCCCACCCGACACCATGCTTCTGAAAGTAGGCGTGTCCCCCCAGGCTGTTGGGAGTGAAGCAGGGGAGATTGGGGCACCGAGGGGTGACTTGGGGCTGGGCATTTCACTACACATTTCCTGACAACTCTTTGAGGTAAATCAGATGGGAAGAACAGTGGCGAGCAGAGCTGAGAACTGAGCTCTCACAATCTGTGTCATCTCCCAACTCTACAAATGAGACTAGAGGAGCACTACAGTCCTGCCCCTGGACTCCTAAGCCTGTCACCACTCAAGAGGCCTGGGGGGGGGGGTTGCAGACTTTGCCATTCAGAAAGTGTCTTATTGACAGAAATGCAAAACTAACCAGGAGGTGCTTGTCCTCAGTGCTAGTTGGAGGAGAGGGGGTGATGAGCAATCTAAAATGCTGAAGGCAGACAGCGTTAGTTGAAACGTTGGTTGGATTTATGTTGCAGGCAGAGCCATGATTCCAGTTAACTGAGAGGATGGAAAAGATCAGCTGTGACATCAGAGCCTGTCACACCCCACTTTTCCGTTGAGCCAGTGCCAAAGCACGGTGTGCCCACCTCCGTGTAGAACTGACCAGTAGATGGCCTCTCTCAGGCTAGCGGCTTGTCAGGTAGAACGGATCGGGGAAATGTCTCAGGCTAGCCGCTTGTCCAGAGCCTGCTCTAAAGACAAGAATCTTCAGAGAGAAAGAAAGCCATGTTGCCCAGATGTTCTGATTAGCAGGTCAGGACGAGTGGCCTCCCCCGGAGTCGGAATGCTCACGCATTGATGCCGACCATGCAAAGCACTGCTGCTGTATCCAGCACCTCCTTCATTGCTGTGGTCTCCCTTCCTTTCCAGATTTTTCTATTTAAATGTCTGTTTGGGTGGACTCCAGCTGAGAAGAGGGAAGAAAGATCTAGCGACTACCGGATGCCAGGGGATACACTTCCAGCTGAGACCTTTAACTTAAATGATTAACAGCGTGAATTTTTTTTTTTACGTTTTTAGAAGAACCAGTATTTTGTTACTGAAATAAAATACGTTTCTAAAAAAGGCTGTATGCGTTCTCTTCCTCCCTCTCTCTTCCTCTCCCCACCACACGTTATGAGAGGACTCAACCCTTCTTTTCCCTGGCACACACTGGTTGTGGAGCTGTGATAGAAAATCTTGGGGGATGGTCCCCAGCAATGGCAGCATCAGTAGATGCCTCAGCCAGCCGGTCCCCACTCACCACCATCAACTTGTTTCCATGGTGACTGTGTGTTCCATCAGAGAAATTGTGTGCTTGTCTGTGACAGGTCCTGAGAGCTGGACCCTGTGCATCTGAGAAGGTTTCTATGGTGAGGGATAGCAGTGTGAGAGCCACGTAATATCACAGTAGCTCAGTCTAGAAAGAGCTACCTCATGGAGGCGTGGTGGCTCACACCTGTAAGCCTAGAATTGAGAGGCTAAAGTAGGATGAGTGCCAACAGTTAGGGGCTAGCCTGTGCTGCATAGTGACTTCTTGACCAGCCTGATGCTCTCACATCTGAGAGGAGACAACGGTGAGCTCCTTCACACAGCGCCTAACAGACTGAGATCTCATGGCTTAGTTCTCTCACCTCAAGGCACCCAAGTGTCCGGATGGAGGGTGAGGAAGCAGAAACCAGCCCTGGTGTGCTGAAAAGTGCTGGCTGTCACTGACAATGGCCACATAGAAAGTTTGCAGGAATGCGTGGCATTCTGCCACTCTGGCCCAACAGGATAGAACATGGACAGGAAGGGAATTGTGTATTTTTTTAAACTTGTACTGTGATTGCTGCTGATCCTAGCTAGCCACTGTAGAAGCCAGGAAAGAATTCTAAGTATCGGATGACCCTCGGTTCACAGGGGCAGATGTCAAAACAGGCAAAGGAGTACGTTCCCTGAGACTCCCCGGCCCACACTGTGGGAGCCACTCCAGCCTTTGCCTGGGAGCGAGCCGCCACCTCTTCCCTGACTGACCCCACTCTGGCCTGGACTATCCCAGGGCAGGGATGAGCAGAGTTCAAGGTTTTCGGTTCTGTGGCTGTGCCTAGATGGAGCTCACAGCCATGTACATGCCTCAGTCATGCCTCCCTGCAGGCTGCCAGGTGGACCCACTCCATTCCAAGCCCCTGTCAGCTACTCACTTTGCAGAATAGGGACGTAACCAGCTCCCAGGATGCCTGACCTGATCCGGGGCCCTGGACACCACCTCTCTCTCCCAGCCATCCACACAGAGGTTCCTGGCTTTCACCAGAGAGTCCACGTCTGCCTGACCAGCAGGTATTTATTTGAAATTCAGCTTCCTGGGTGTTGGGATTTAAAGCTTACCTTTGGTCTTCGCAGAACCCCTGGCTGCCTTTTTGGAACATCCCGTAGATGATGACCCAGGCTTGGGCTTCACCACTGACCACACCCATTACTTTCCTGTGAACAGTATAGTTTCTGTTGTTTTCCTTTACCCTCTCCTCCCCCCCCACACCCCTCTGCACTCTTTTGCCACTAGGGGGTGATGATCAGTCACTCACTGCCCATGTTGATCTTACTGCATTTGCAAATGAAGCCTGGGGATCCATAGCTATATTTAAGCAGTTGCTTTGGAAGCCGTAGCTGGAAGTTAGTAGGCAGACTCGATGGTGCAGCCCACAGCTAGAAGCCCTGTTGGGACCTCAGCCAGCAGCTGGGCCACAACGGAGAAGGCACAGTTAGAAAATAGGCAGCCACCCCTGGGGTGGCTCTAAGACTCACAAAGAACGCTAAGGGAAACCCGGTTCTCCCTGTGAGACATCCTTGGTGTTCCCCGCGCAGATCCCTGTTAACCTCTCATGCATCCCTGAGCTGCCTTCTTGGCTAAGCTGGCCAAGAGAAGCAACGAGGAGGGGAGGCTGTTGGTGGAGGAAAAGGCAAGAGAAACAAGTCGACCAGGCCAGGGAACACTGATCCCCATGTCACACAGAGCAGTCAGTGGCCCACGGCTCCACATCATGTACCCATGTGGTGACGTCTGTCCCTTAGGGTGACCTTAGAAAAAAGTGGTTAAGTAGCTTCACACCCTCTGATTTAGGAGGCAGAGATGGAGCCCCGCCTGTGCTCAAGTTCCATGGAAGGAAACGGATGCTCAACAACACGGATGTCCGTGTGCCCAGCCTTCACGGTGCCGCCTCACCCTGGCTTAATTGTGGTGGTGTTCCAGAGTTTCGCTCAGCACGGGATTAGTGCCAAGCTTCAGGATAGAGTGACGGGAGGTATTCAGACTGTGGGGAGCCCACTCTCTGCTTCCAGAAATGTGTAAATGATCGAGGTGGGTCAGGCTGTCTCCTGCCGTGACAGAGACCAGCCTCTTTATGAGAGCTTGCTCGTGGCTCTAACTGTGGAAGAAGTCTGGAACTAACCAGGTTCACATGGCTTCACGACCTAGAGAAGAGAGGTGGGAAGCCTATGGCTTGAAAATTCTTCTCCTAATCTCCAGGGTCTGTAGTCTCTTCCTTTAGAGAGGCCTCTTTAAACCCCTTTATTGCCATTCTGTTACCCGGACATATAGAGAGATATAATTATTTTGTGATCTGAGAGCTAATATTAACTATTAAGGTTGGAATGAATGCGGTTTCCAATGGCCAGCCACCAAGGGAAATTGGAGTACTTGGCACATTGCAGCTAATTAAATATCTGACATAGCTTCTGGGTTTATTGTTTGTCAATAAATTCTGACACATGGAACGCTATAAGCATATCCATCCATATTTCTACTGTAGCACACTCATGGCCTTTGTTCTGACCTGTGTGGACCAAAGCCAGGAGCTTAATCCTAAACCTGGCCTCCCGTCTTTTTAACACTGGGTGGGCTGTACGCTAGTACACGCATGTGCCTCTGCCTGGAGCTCCTCCCTTAGCAATCTCCCCCTCCTCCTCTGGCTCTCTTCCTGATGCCCAGCCCAGGCCCCGCCTCCCAGCTGTCATTCCCAAACTCTCGCCTTGCTGAGCCTTGGGGCTGCTCCACCACCAAATCCAGACTTCCTAGAGCGTGCAGCCCTGCTTTTCATGGGAACCCTGACCCACTGTCAAGCACAGAGAAGGCACTGAATCTGATAAGTGTGTAACTGAATCTGATAAGTGTGTAACTGAAACCTGATAAGTGTGTAACTGAAACCTGGTAAGTGTGTAACTGAAACCTGATAAGTGTGTAACTGAAACTTGATAAGTGTGTAACTGAAACCTGATAAGTGTGTAACTGAAACCTGATAAGTGTGTAACTGATAACATAAAAGAAAGGGAGCAGGGAGTTGGGCCAAGACCATAACTGCCTACCCCAACCCATCTTCTCCCCTTCTCCCTCAACGTAATCCTGAGGTTTTGTGTTTGATTTGTTTCTCTCAAGACAGGGTTTCTTTGTGTAGCCTAGACTGTCCTGGAACTTGCTCTGTAGACCAGGCAGGCCTCAAACTCAGAGATTCGCCTGCCTCTGCCTTCCAAGTACTGGAATTAAAGGTGTGTACCTGATGGGAGGTGTCATTCTGTAAATCTGTTTCCCTTATTGCTTGTTTAATAAAGCACTGTTGACCAATAGGGAAGCAAGATAGGTGGGACTAGGAGTCAAGGAGGATTCTGGGAAAGAGAGGCAGAGGGAGACACCATGTAGGCAGCCAGAGGAGTAAGAGGTCCGGACCCTTTTCTCCAGTAAGAGAAGAATTTAGATTAACAATTATGGGTTAAATACTTACGTCAGAGATATCCAGCAAGAAACAAGCAAACGGCCAACAGCTTTATAATTAATACAGCCTCCTGTGACTTATTTGGGGGCTCAGACGACGCAGCAGGGCCCAGGCAACTGGCAAGGAAAACTATACACATACCACCATTGCCTGGCTGATAATCCTAAATTGTTTTTAAAGGTTTATTTTATTTTTTATGTATGTTTTGTCTCTATGGGAGTTTTGTCTGTATGTATGTCTATACCAGATGAGTCAGATTCCATTAAAGACAGTTGCGAACTGCCACACGAGTGCTGGGAATTGAACTCAGGACCTCTGGAGGAGCAGCCAGTGCTCTTAACTGCTGAGCTGTCTCTCCAATCCCCAGTCCTGAGTTTTACATAGCCACAGTGCCACCAACTTAAAGACTCGTTTCCCGGCTTCCCTGTGGCCAAGCCTGACCAATGACGTTTGCCCACATTAGAACTCCTTGAGCTGCTCACTTGAAGGGATGAGATGGGGGACTGGCGAGCTGTTTCGGGGGCTGCTCTTTCTGAGGACTCTGACTCCATTCCCAGCACCCTCGTGGCAGCTTGCGACAATCTGTGAGACCAGACCCAGGGGATCAATGCGCTCCTGCCTCTGTGCATACCAGACACTCACATGGTACATGCACATCAATGTAGATAAAACACACACACTCACACACACATGCACACACACACTCACACACATGCACACACTCACACACGTGTATACTCACACTCACACACACATGCACACACTCACATGCGCACACACTCACACAAGAGAATTTATTTCCTTAAAGGCTGACATAAGTGCTGAAGAGCTGACCTGTAAGAGTGCTTGCTGCACTTGAGAACCCTAGTTCAAATCCTCGTCACGCACATAAAAAGCCAAGCATAGCCAGGGGCTCCGGGGGGGGGTAATGGCTCAGACTCTCTGGCTGCCTCAGTTCTAGTTTCAGTGAAAGACCCTACCTCAGCGGAGCAGGCAAGGAGGGATGGAACAAGTCATCCAGTGTCCTCCCTCCGGGCATGTGCAGGTGTGTGTGCACCTGCAGATACACGTGTGTGCTCACGCACACCACATTCACGCATGTGCTCACACAAGTGTGCATGAGATGGGCTGCCAATGTAGCTCAACGGTGAAGCTCTGGCCTGGCGTGCTCGGGGCTCTGGGCTCCACCCCTAGCACTGCAAACAGTAAGTGAAGGAGATGGGATGAGCGGTGTCCTCCTTTCCCCCTTGCCTGCTGGGATGTAATGAATGGCCTGCCCACCGCCATTTTGGACTGTGAGATAACTTTGAGGCTAAGACAATGGAGGTGCGGGCGGAGTCCATGCAGGAGTCAGGCAGGTGTCATACAGGTGCCATACAGGAGTCATGAAGGTGTCATCATGCAGGTGTCATACAGGTGTCATGCAGGTGCCATGGCAGGTGTCATGTCATGCAGGTGTGATGTCAGGCAGGTGTCATGCAGGTGTCATGGCAGGCAGGGAAAGTGTCTGCAAAGAAGTGAGAATGAAAATGCAGTTCAGCCTGGCCTCACCTGGACCAGACTTTGGGAGTCTGATGCCAGGTTTCGTGCCAGCATGTTCAAACATAATAGAATTTGGGGAAAGGTTGCCAGGCAACAAGTGTTCCCATTCCAGGTGCACAATGAAGTTCAAGGTGTGACTGCACGGAGACTCTTTTGCAAAGTACCTGTGGCCATGACAGCAGGTTCTATACGTAAGGGCCTAGGATCTGGTGTCACCCCTGACAGAAATAGCGCAGAGGTCAGCAGGCTATAAAGTGCCAGTGACGTCCCCCTAAGGGAAGGCTCTCCCTACTGGGAGCTAAAGATAAAGGTCTGGGGAGGGGAGAGTCTGGGGTAAACATCCTGGGAGGTTTGGGTGAGGTCACCAGGGTGTTAGTGGCCTCCACTCCCAGCTTTCTGGGTGGAATGCAGGTACGCTGTCTCCTCCATTGAAGAGACTGCCCTGTGCAATTAGTATATTCCCGGTTTCCCTTGTGGTCTGTGGATACACAGACCTTTGTGTTCCCAACACAGCTAGCACCCTGGGTCCTGGTGCCTGAGGGCCACTGTGTGCCCTGGACAGCCCCCTTGGCACTTCTTACTTTGCTGGCAGGGGGGGGGGGATGCTCCTGACAGTCTGCTGACATCTCTGTGGGTTCCTGGCCCAACCTAAGGCCAGTGTGGGGCCACGGAGAGACGGACACAGGGGCTTCCCGGCAGGAAGACTTGGATTCTGGTTTCTCATCATCGCGTCACTGGTGGTGTATGTGCCTAGGTGTCAGTCACCAACCCAGCCGTGCCTCTGTTTGTGAATGAGCCCAATGGTCATTGTCCTGGACACGGCGGTTGTCTGAGCCCGGCAAAGCTGAATATGGAAAGAAGAGCTTCCCGTGTGCCAAAAGAAAATTTCACACACAGACGAAGTATGTACTGCTCGTGTGACTGTCCAACTGGGTTAGGTCTCTAGAGCCAATAGGCAAAGAAAGATTCTATTTGCATATTATGTTGCTTACTTTTCTCACATGGGGACAAAATGCCTGGTGGAGGGACTATAAAGGAGGACTCACGTGGACTCAGGTATAGTCCAAGTGGGACATGGTCCTGGTAGGACACGATAGGACAGCTGTCATTGGTGGCAGGAGCTTGCAGAAATGGCTGCCTCAGCAAGGAAGGACTGGGGGCAGGACAGGGTGTAGCCCTCAAAGTACCGCCTCCAATAATCCCCTCTGCTTGTTAGACCCATGTAGTGATGTTGTGGGCATCACTGGTTGGGTCCAGCTGCCTGTCCAGTCCATTCCTGAGGGGCGAGTGTGGATTGAGGAAAGAAATGGGCAAGTGGGGAGGGCACCTAGTGAGACTAGGATCAGCCCCAAGTTGATTATTCAAAGTTCTTATATACCCAAATCATAAGAGGGGAAGGCAGAAGACTCCCTTACCAAGATACAAAGAACAGGCAAGAGTAATTACCTGCTCAGTACCCAAAACATGGAATAACCACACCCTAAGCCAAATATCCTGTTGTCAAGGTGATAACATCCATTGCTACGCTTTAGGGCAGATATCCTGTTGTCAAGGCAAGACATGCAATAGCCACACTTTAGGCCAAACATTCTGTGGGTTTAACCTTGGAGGAGCAATACTGGGCTCCAACTCTCTGATCTTAGGTCATAAATGAAACGGAACCACTTTTATGGGCCCTGACAGACCCACAGCTTCCCAGAGGGGACACAGGTATTAACATACATAGGATACACCAGGTGGGGTGGTTCATATCTAAACTATCACATTTATCCACACTGGTTCTAAGAAAGCACCATGATCTAGTCCACCATCCTTCTGGACATCTCTTCTGCTCCGTGGGGAGACAGTGGGGCAATAGCTGTTGGAAGCAGAAAGGACAGAGAGAGTGGGTTTGTCCATCAAGCCACCCCTCAGAAGAGACTGGCACTACCAACACCACAAACGCCACTCCAGGGCACGTGTCTGCAGAGATGTGGCTCAGCCCTGTGCTGGCGTGTGTGCTGGAGTGTGTGTTAGTGTGTGTGCTCTGGTGTGTGCTCTGAAGTGTGTTAGTGTGCGTGCTCTGGTGTGTGTGCTGGAGTGTGTGTTAGTGTGTGTGTGCTCTGGTGTGTGTGCTGGAGTGTGTGTTAGTGTGTGCGTGCTCTGGTGTGTGTGCTGGAGTGTGTGTTAGTGTGTGTGCTCTGGTGTGTGCTCTGAAGTGTGTTAGTGTGTGTGCTCCGGTGTGTGCTGGAGTGTGTGTTAGTGTGTGTGTGCTCTGGAGTGTGTTAGTGTGTGCTCCGGTGTGTGCTGGAGTGTGTGTTAGTGTGTGTGTGCTCTGGAGTGTGTTAGTGTGTGTGCTCCGGTGTGTGCTGGAGTGTGTGTTAGTGTGTGTGTGCTCTGGAGTGTGTTAGTGTGTGCTCCGGTGTGTGCTGGAGTGTGTGTTAGTGTGTGTGTGCTCTGGAGTGTGTTAGTGTGTGTGCTCCGGTGTGTGCTGGAGTGTGTGTTAGTGTGTGTGTGCTCTGGAGTGTGTTAGTGTGTGCTCCGGTGTGTGCTGGAGTGTGTGTTAGTGTGTGTGTGCTCTGGAGTGTGTTAGTGTGTGTGCTCCGGTGTGTGCTGGAGTGTGTGTTAGTGTGTGTGTGCTCTGGAGTGTGTTAGTGTGTGTGCTCCGGTGTGTGCTGGAGTGTGTGTTAGTGTGTGTGTGCTCTGGAGTGTGTTAGTGTGCGTGCTCTGGTGTGTGTGCTGGAGTGTGTGTTAGTGTGTGTGTGCTCTGGTGTGTGTGTTAGTGTGTGCACTCTGGTGTGTGCTCTGGAGTGTGTGTTAGTGTGTGCTGGAGTGTGTGTTAGTGTGTGCTCTGGTGTGTGTGTTAGTGTGTGTGCTCCGGTGTGTGCTGGAGTGTGTGTTAGTGTGTGTGTGCTCTGGAGTGTTAGTGTGTGTGCTCCGGTGTGTGCTGGAGTGTGTGTTAGTGTGTGTGTGCTCTGGAGTGTGTTAGTGTGTGTGCTCCGGTGTGTGCTGGAGTGTGTGTTAGTGTGTGTGTGCTCTGGAGTGTGTTAGTGTGTGTGCTCCGGTGTGTGCTGGAGTGTGTGTTAGTGTGTGTGTGCTCTGGAGTGTTAGTGTGTGTGCTCCGGTGTGTGCTGGAGTGTGTGTTAGTGTGTGTGTGCTCTGGAGTGTGTTAGTGTGTGTGCTCCGGTGTGTGCTGGAGTGTGGCGCTGTCCTCTGTTACCCTCACTGGGCTCTTCCCAGAGACACCCTGGGCTGTGTTCTCCTCCAGCCTCACTGTCCCGTCTCCACAAGGACAAACTGTGACTCCCATAGCCGACCGCAGATGGTCACAAATGCCAGGGAACAAAGTTTGCTCTTCAAATAACAGAAAGGAAATGAAGGTGGAGACATTAGTTTACCTATGATCACTTGGCCTCAGCCATGACACCAGCTTCGTTTTGAGCTCTGAGTAAAGGCTAGGTGTATGTGGCAGTTTTCGCATGTGTGATTCCATTTTAAGGCCCTCAGCCCATTTTCCTGATGAGCTGATTGGGCCTCAGGGAAGCAAAGCAGCTTGTGAAAGGTCTCAAGATTCCCACAGGGGCCCTGGTTCCCAAGGTCGGTGTATGCTCTGGTTCCCTGCTTTAGTTCCTGAGTGTATCATAAAAACACATTTCACGGTTGTGAATCTGGTGTCGTATACCAAACTGCACATCAAGGCGGCCCGTTGAGGGCCCTGGTTATGTTGGACTTTCTTCTGCTTGCTCTTCTAATCATCAAACAGAGCTCAAAGCGAGGGCCAACCCGCCATACCGAATCATTTCACTTCTAGATGAGAAACACTCCCCCTCTCTAAGCTGGGTCATCTAATACCCAAAGGATATGCAACTGTTGATTTCTTGTCTGTTTGTTATTTTGTACTGCAAACATGTGACTTCCTAAGGTGTCCTGTGCCTCCCCCTCGATTTTGTGTTGGAATCCGTTTTTGGTGTGGTGTGTAGCTGGCCCTGGGTGGCCCCTGTGGATTTTCTTGCAGGGTGTAGATGAGGGAGGAACCAAGTGAGGCCTGGTAGCTGTCCTTGTGAACTGACTGCGTTAGGGACTTTGTTCACCTCTCAGCTTCCTTGTCTGTCAAAGGGAAGAGTAACCGCAGCTGCCCCGCGGGTCGCCTCAGACATTAAGTGTGACGTGGTAAAAGAGGCATTGTGGGTAGTGGCGTGCTAAATGAGGCATTGTGGGCAGTGACGTGGTAAACGTGGCAGAGTAATAGAGCCTTAACTGTGAGCTGTATTTTAATCTTAGCTCTGTGCACACAGCGGCTCACACATCTGCTCTGTGCCCCAGATTTCCACATCTGTAAAGTGTAGACAGCTGTCCCCACATTGCAGCCGCTGTGATGTTGAAGCGGATTGGTGTGTATATTAGACATAAACACAACAGAGTCCAAGGTTCTTCTCCTGGAGCTGTCACCCATCTCCTGCTCTTTCCAGCACTTTCTCACCCTGGAACTCCGGGTAGCGTGAGATCAATGTAATCAATAAAGGGCAGCCCCACTGACAGCCCCCAAATCAGGTGTGCTACACTTGTGTCTGCACAGTGACAGCGGAAGAGACCAGGGAGGCCTAAACGCTCGTCATGCCGGCTGCTCTCAAGGACGTTAGGCCTCAGAGCGCATGTGGAGAAGGGAAAGGGCCACGCAAATGTGCCACACAGAGTTGGCTGGGCAGCCCAACTGTCACAGGGAAGCGTGGGTTTTAGGGAGCAGAGTAAGGCACCACTGATGGCTTCACAGCAGTGGGTGCCCAGAGAGGCGTTCAGGTCCTGCTTCCTAAAGCCTGTGCCTTATATGGAAAAGACTCCTTGCGTGCGTGTGCGTGCGTGCGTGCGTGCGTGCGTGCGTGTGTGTGTGTGTGTGTGTGTGTGTGTGTGTGTGTGGTCCAGGTAAGGACATCAGGCTGTGAAAAGAGTGTCAAATGGGCTCAAAGTACAGAGATGGGAGATTTGACCCAGAAGAGAAGGCAACTAGCCAAGGGCAGGCGAGCCATCAGGAACCGTGAGAGCATGTGACAGATTTCCCGGAGCCCCGGGCAGTGTGGTCATGCTATTTATAGCTCGATTCAGATCGGAGGACCTGATGTCTGGCTCCCGACACCCAGGACAGGAAAGAATAAGTTTCTGCTTCCAGCCACCAAATTCCCGGCCATTTGTTGCAGCAGTCAGCGGAATCACGGTGTAAAAGCTGGATCTGCAACAGGTGGCACTTTGCAGGCCCAAGTGGTTGGCGGTTTGGGGTGTGACACCCCTTAGATAAGATTTACGTTAAGATCCCCCCCCCAACTTGAAAAGACTGCTGAACCCATCACTTATGACCGGAGAGCACGGGGCGCCTCTTTCCATCCCACAGCCTCTCTCTCTGAATAGCACAGGAAGGTTTAGGAAGAATAAAGCCAGGCCAAGACTACGAAGCATCCTCCATCGGACAAGAGCCTGGCTTCACGGCTTCGTCTGCCGTTAAGTCTGCTGGGAGCCGGTGGGAGTTCTCATACGCCATTTTCTTTTTTAACAGACTGTCTCTAGAGCTCCTTTTTGTGTTTTAGGGATGGCAACCCTGAACACAAAGAGCAGAGTCCTCAGCCCCCTTTGCTCCTGCCTCGTGCCCTTCCGTACTCTCCCACGCTGGCCTCAGCGTGATTACTTCTGCTGTAGTTGTCACTTGAGCACATACAAGGAAGGATGGACTTTGTGGGGGGTGTCACAGGGGCCAGGCTTTGTCTGTAGCAAACACCCAACCACCCATCATTCCGGCCCCCAGCAGGCACTGAGTCTGAATAGGATGTGGGGGTTCTTTCAGGCTGGATATGTGGGTCCATTAGCACCCCCCACTCATGCCATTGGATGTGTGGCGGCTCCCTGCCTCCCCTCTGTGGACCACCCCCTTGCCTTGGATGTATGGTGGGGTTTGACCTGTGACCTGCTCAGCCACCATCCCTCACAGAGGAACAGCATCTACTAGACCGTCTGATCACATCTCTTGCTCGTGGCAAGCTGGATCCTCCCGGGTTATTTTGGCTGAAGATTCCTGGCTTAGTACTTATTTTTGGTGTTTTAATTCTTTAAATAACTCTACACTTGGTTCTCTTTTTTCTTAGACCTAAATTTTGACCACACATCCTCTAACCCTGCTCTTTAACCTCTACGGTCCTCTGGGCTAGAGTCTCCCCCTCCTCCCGTGAACACAAGATGAGAGCCGAGACCCCCGTGGTCATCAAGCTTTAATGGAACCCCTGCCCGGCAGCCACAGGACTTTGGCAGCACCCCCCAGGCACCTCTCAGTCCAGGCAGCATTCCTGTGAGTCACTCCTGAAGGGTGTGTGTGGTGGCATGGGGGCCAGAATCCCACCCCACAGTTAGCCGCGCAGCCCGCAGTGGCTCCGTGGAGAAGACGCCCCTAAGAAAGCTTCCCCAGATAGTAGTTCTCCCACCTCCGAACTTTGTTGGTTAGGGCCTTCCACTTGCTCGGGCTGACCTTCTCAATCCCTTTGCCAACTAAGTCGCTGAACAGTATGTACTGGTAAGTGTAGACGTTGTCCACAGACTGCAGACAGAACTCTTTCCTGTTGTTGATGATAAACCATTTCATAGACGACCAGGCCGAGTCTAAGGGGTTCAGGTAGGTATACGGGGAGGGCAGAGAGATTAGTTCATGGCCGTAGGACTTGGCCACTCCCGGGCAACACACGATGCTTGTTAAATTAATGCTTGTCGGGACATGGGCCTGGGCCTCCCCTTCCCTGTCCGCCTTTGGCTTGGTCTCGCCTTGCTGCCTTGGCCCTTTGACCACGATGGCGCACTTCCCGTAGGCCTTCTTCACGACGTCACAGAACTCAAAGAAGGGGCTGTCCTCCTGTTTGATACACAGGTCGTCCCTCAAGAACATCCGGTATTTCCAAGGCACCCAGCCCTGGCTGCCGCCGGCGTGCAGAAGACACCAGGTGGGGGTGCGCATGTAATAGCTGTCGCTGAAATCTTCCCCGGTGATGAGCGTTTCTGGGATCTCGGTTTCCCCAAAATACACAGTCTTATACCCATCATACTGCAGCGTCCTCAGAGTGTTCAGATACTGCAGGCACTGTTTCTTCCTGACGCTGTCAAACTGAGTTCGGACAACGATGCTCTTCAGGAGAGCGTTTGTTAAGCGAGCCATGGGGCTCCCCAAGTGGCTTACACCTCCCCATCTGGGGAGTTCTGGAAGGAGAAGGGATGACCTCATAAAGGGGTTTCCCCACCTCGGTGCCCGCAGCTACGCCTCAAGCGCAAAGCATCACGGATGATGACCTCATAAAGGGGTTTCCCCACCGCGGTGCCCGCAGCTACGCCTCAAGCGCAAAGCATCACGGATGATGACCTCATAAAGGGCTTTCCCACACTTGACCGCGCGCTCAGAACACTAACCATGGACAAGGGCATCACTCTGGCGTAGGCTTTTTACGGTGGTCGAGTTTCTGGCTCCTCTCCATTTGGATTATCGTGTGCCTCCATCCAATCCAAAGGTACTTGCTGGTTGCACCGTGTGCCTGGGGATAGCCATGACGAGTCCAGGGAGGTGAGTGTCGTGTGCCCGTGGGCACGCGGGGATCGTGCCAACTGCCTGTCTATGGTTGTTTTCCCGGATGGCAATCAAGCTGCCTGTGGGTTCCTCCCAGGGGCCGCCAAAACTTGTGCTGATTCAGTGTGTTATCTGAAAAGCCTTTGATGTGTTACAACTTTTTGAGACAAGGTCTTGCTGTGTAACCCCTGAGTGGCCCCATATTTGGCCCAGGCTGGCCTTTTACTTTTAGCAATCCTCCTGCATCAGCCGTTTCAATTCTGGGATCACAGTTGCGCGCACACACTCGGCAGCTCTTTAGTTTTATACTCGGGGGAAATGACAGCTTGCCTCACTTTCCCTCTGCCTTTTGAATTTCCTTTGTATTTTCTTGTCCTTCAGTCAAAGCCAGCGGTGGCTGATAAACGAGCTAAGTGGCCCTCCAGACGACAGTGTGGGCAGCATGACTTGTCTGGTCATTCGCTTCTCTGTCGACTGAACGGTAATCTCCTCCTCCCTGACCCGGGTCCACCAGGGTGGTTTTGGGGCTCAGGCAAACCCAGGCTGTCACCATAGCCAAGCTCACATGAAGTGTGGTTGCCAGACACCCCCACCTCACACACACACACACACACCCCACCTCACACACACACACACACACACACAGACACACACACACACACAGACACACACACACCACACACCACCTCACACACACCCACACACACACACACCACACACACACACACCCCACCTCACACACACACACACACCCCACCTCACATACACACACACACCCCACCTCACATACACACACACACACACACACCACCTCACACACACACACACACACACACCCCACACACACACCACCTCACACACACACACTCACACACACACACCCCACCTCACACACACACACACACACCCACCCCACCTCACACACCCACACACACACCCCACCTCACACACACACACACCCCACCTCACATACACACACACACACCCCACCTCACATACACACACACACCCCACCTCACACACACACACACACCCACACACACACCCACCCCACCTCACACACACACACACACACAGACACACACCCCACCTCACACACACACACACCCACCTCACACACACACACACACCCCACCTCACATACACACACACACACCCCACCTCACATACACACACACACCCCACCTCACACACACACCCCCCCACACACACACACACCCCACCTCACACACACACACACACACAGACACACACCCCACCTCACACACACACACACACACCACCTCACACCCACACACCCACCCACCACACACACACACACACACACATACACACACACCCCACCTCACACACACACCCCACCTCACACACACACTCACACACACACATACACACACACACCCCACCTCACACACACATATACACACACACTCACACACACACCCCACCTCACACACACACACACACACCCCACCTCACACACACACACACCACACACACACACACACCCCACCTCACACACACACCCACCCCCACACACACACACACCCCACCTCACACACACACACACCCACACACCCCACCTCACACACACACACACACCCACACACACACACACACCCCACCTCACACACACCCACCCACACACACACACCCCACCTCACACACACACACACTCACACACACACACCCCACCTCACATACACACACACCCCACCTCACACACACACACACACACTCACACACCCACACCCCACCTCACACACACACACACACACCACCCACCCACACACACCACCCACACACACACACCCCACCTCACACACACACACACCACCCACACACACACCCCACCTCACACACACACACACTCACACACACACACCCCACCTCACACACACACACACACACACCACCCACACACACACACCACCCACACACACCCAGAGGCCACAGGCAGCAGCTTTCGGTTTGTAGCTGTCTTGTGGCCATTTTCTCTGGAGACATTCCTTTTCAATCAGAGTTGAATCAGATTCCAACCATGTGAGCAGAGCCTGCTGAGGTGGCCCCATAGTCCCCCTGTTCCCTCTCCTGCCTGAAGGGACCCAACAGGGCAGTATCTGTTGAGTGCAACGGTGGTATCCGTTTTGACACACTCTCTTGTTTCTCTTATTAGAAGTTATGGATGTGCGAACTTGTTAGAAGTGAGGAAGACAATACAGGATGTGTTTTCTGTGTGTGCAAGTACACACATTTTAAAATGAGCTAAAGCTCATCCAGGCCCATAGCCACAGCCCCTACAAGGCACCTTTCGGGGACAGTTGACCCAAGCACCTTGCAGGCTTCCTAACCAAGAGCCTCTTCCGATGGCAGACCAGAGGACATCTGCCCTCGCCGGCTCCCTCGGTGGCATTATCCTATCCCTTGCATGTCTGGCTCTTGACAAGGAGGAAGAGGTCCTGAGAACAAACCAAATTAAACCTCAGTACACCAGAGTCCTGCCTGCCTGTCTGTCTGTCTATCTGTCTGTCTGTCTGACTTCTGGACACTTCCAGTCTCCAGTCTCCCCAAATATGCTCTTGGGGTGATAGTTCCAGTGAGAATCGGCTGTGCCATGTGAGGTCACCATGCAGGCCCCGCTGTTAGTGACTGGAGACAGTTTCTGAGCACATTAGCACTGGGAGTGGCTCCTCCCCTTTACCTACTACCTATCAATCAGTTCCTGTGGCCCATGTTGTGGAAATAAACACCATCACCCCGCTTACAAAGCAAACAGGGAGAGGCCAAGCACATTCCCTTCCTTCCTCGACCGAGAGAGGACTCCGCCATCATTTCCTTTTCTTCAGAGGACATTTTAGAAAGAAATCCCTAAAGCTGTGTAAAAAGCGTGCTTTCCAGACTGAGGATCACTGACCAGGACCAGGAGCCTCTTTGTATCTTCAGGACCACTCCCTGATGTTACACAGAGAGCGGGAGACCTGGACCTAGCGGCAGCTCAGACTCATCCACCCAAGATTCGATCTCTCTCTCTCTTATGAGCCAATAAGGACATGGGAGCGTTCGTGTGTGTAAGGATGTGTGTGATGTAAATGATAAATGGATGTAGATATGTGTGTGAATGCATGTTTGCAAGGATGTATTTACATATGTGAGTACATGGCTATGCGTGTGGAGGCAATTATACACATGCACGCACACATAAATGTGTGCATGTATGTGCCTATGAGCACACATAAATGTGTGCATGTGTGTGCCTATGAGCATGCGTGTAGGCACATGTGTGACTATGAGTGCCTTAACCTGTTGGTGCATACCGAGGAACAGAGAGTTCCCCCAGGCTCTGCCAGGAGCTGCATCCCCAGCCAGACTCCTGGGACTAGACATTCTGGGCACACTCTGTCCCTAGCCTGAGATCACACCGTCCTCCAAGTGACCTTAAGACTAGAAGCCCCACCATCTTAGAAGAAGGTCTTCTCAGGGATCGACAGGGACTCTTGGGAGCGGACGGCTACAGTTCCTGGCACTCAGGTTAGTTTAGAAAGAAACAAGGTTTTTCCTCATTCAAATGGATATGTAGACATTCAAATACAGAGGTGGCCTGGTTTCTTATAAATAAAAAGATAAAGAATGTGACTTAGTTTCCCCCAGTGCTCACAGTTGCCCCAAGGAACCTCCATGGAATGTGCTTTGAGAAACTCTAGTCTGATTGAAGCTTGTGGTAGCTACCAGATCTGTTACTTGTTTGGGTCTCTGGGCTTCCCAAGTGTAGGGTGAGGTGCGGGAGGGGGGTTGGTGTTTCACCCGCTCCAGCACGCCCAAGCTCTGGTCCCAGCGCCCTGGGTGCCCCCTGCTGTGTTCCCATGGCATCACAAAGAAGTAACCTGAGCTGTGTGCAGCCATCTCTACAGGCAGAGTTGGCTTTTCTTGGCCACACAATTACTGACCAGCAAACGTAAAAAAATGCCGCAGTCATTCCTTGGCCTTCCCGGTGAGAGCTCAGACCAGAAGGGACAGAATGGGACAGACATAGCTCTTCTAACCCAACCCCTGCCCTGAGCTCTGGACTACCCGCCAGTCTCGCCCTACTCCCTACCTGTAAGGGGAGCAGTTTGGGAGATGAAAGTGCATCCTAATTAGCTTTTGCTTTCAAGCACAGGCCTAGAGTCCTCTGAGGGAGTGTCCAGGGCTGTGAGGGGTCATCTTGATTGACAGTTGACATGGAAGGGTCCAGCCCACTGTGGGCCGCACCTGCCAGAAAGGCGGGGCCTTGGCTGTGTGAGAAAGCTAGAGGAGTGTGAACCAGGGAGCGGGCCTGCAAGCAGTGTCTGTCTGTCTGTCTGTCCGTCCTTCCGTTCGTCCGTCCGTGGTCTCTGCTTCGTCCCCTCTTGAGTTCCCACCCTGGCTTCCCTCAGTGACAGACTGTGGCCTGGAAGTGTGAGCTCAAAGAGACCTTTCCTCTCCCAGTTGCGTTGGTCATGGTGTTCATCACTCTAACAAAGCAAAACTAGGGCAGACGTAACAGAAACATCACGAGGCGTCAAAATCTGACAGACGTAGCCCCGAGACTTCTGTTGGCTGTGTGACAGTAGACAAGGCTCTTAGCTTCTCTGGCCTCAGCTTCCTGGAACCTCCTTTGTGGGGTCTGCGGGAGGGTGGTCAAGGCTGGTGTGTGTAAATGCACCAGCACTGTGTAAGGGCCTTCAAGCCACATCCCTTTCTTAAAGGTCTAATGGTTGCCAACACAGACTTAATAGCCCTCGTGTTAGAAGCATCCCTGCCAACCCTAGGCTTAGACCAACAACATACTCCATCGTGGCCCACTGTGGGGTCCAAGGTGTCTGTGTTGTGGTTTGTGTGTAAAGTGTTCCCTCCACAGACTCACAGTTTGTAAATGTTGTCCCTAGATGATGGCACATTTTTGGACATAGTGTAAAAATGGGAGTTGAGCATGGTTGGAGGAAGTAGGTTCCAGGAGATGAGCCTCTGAAGGTTCTACCCCTTCTCTCTCTCTCTCTCTCTCTCTCTCTCTCTCTCTCTCTCTCTCTCTCTCTCTCTCTCTCTCTCTCTGCATCCTACTGTCATGATGCTAAGATGAGCCCTCCTCACAGACTCCAGCAGTGGGGCGGGTGGGGGTGGGCATCACAGGCTCCAGCCACCACAGCATTCTGTCCAAGCGCTTAGAAGCAAGCAGCTCTGGCTGGCCAAACCCTCTGCAACTGGATCTCAAGTTAATCTTTTCTCCCCGGAGTTACTCCTTCCAGGTGTTTCTGTCACAGCTGTGCAGGACTAAGCAAGATGGCCGGTGTCCTCCCAGTGCTTGTAAACCTTGGAGTTCTTTCTTGGACCCCGTGGGGACTCATGTTCTGAGAGGGGCCAGCCTTTGCCCTGCCCCTCCGGGGACAGATCAACTTCACCCCTGACAGAAATCTTGTCTGGCCTTAGTGTAAGGCAGAGCGTGGGCCTCTGCTTTTTGTGTCTCTGCCGATTAAGCTTTTCAGGGTGCTCCGTGTGGAGTGTGTGTCTAAGTTTGGCCTGGAGAGGAGGAGGCTGGCTCCCTGCTGCCTGTGTACTGAGAAGACTGGTCCACGCCTGAACAGAGTGATGGCCACTTGTGTGGAAGGTGACGATGGCCTTTTCCAAGCCAGGAGGGCTGCCACTGTGACTCGGACAGCACCCTTCTGACAAAGGACAGTGACAGTGCTAATATTCTCCTAAGAGCTCCAGACTTTGTGTGCACGAGGAATGGCAGGCTCCACAAACGACCGTTGCTGACTGCTCTCGCTGTGTTGGATTTTCAGGAGGGTCTACTTACAGTGTGAATGTGGATGCTGCATGACGTGTGTGTGTCTTTCTCTGACCTGTCCTATGGTGCCTCAATCAGTTTCCTCAATTCTGTTGTGATTTGTTACTAGACATCTCATTCATGCTTTCCTGTCAGGGTCATATCCTGTACAAGAGTCTCTGTGTGTTCCATGCTGGTGTTGCCCCTGCCAGGCTGGGAGTCTGGCTGTCAGGGGCAACCATGTGCTCTGAACTACACAAAACCGAGAGAGGGTGGTTGCTTATACATGCGATCTGCTCTGGCTCCTGGCTCTGTAGGTATTCATTTAGTGCCAAGGTCCTTAGAGGCTCTTGGAGAGAAACCTCCACAATCCTTCCTTCCATCATACCCTTAACTACTGGCCAGGATTGGTGCTTCCCACTGATCCTCTGAGAACCTGTGTGTGTGTGTGTGTGTGTGTAGGTACAAATACACCACAGATATATTTACATATGTGTGTATAAATATATATATGTATATAGAGACATCTTTGTAGAGATAGATTGAATTATATATATATTTATATAGGTATGTGTGTAGGTAGGTATAAACATACCACAGAAATATTTACATAGATGGATAGATAGATAGATACATAGATAGATAGGTAGATAGAGATCTGCATAGAGGCTGATTGAATTATGAGTCTGTGTAGGCAGATATAGCAAGAGAAGAGCAGGAGCTCAGGAAGCATCAACAAGAATGCAGTATAATGACGTGTGGAAATACAACAATTAAGTACATTTGAGTACTGATGGAAACTTAATTCAAAAAGCACAAGGGTGACTTACCAAACTCTGAAAAACACCAAGTACTGAAGCTATCAACCCTGTCATTGCTATCGCTGCTACCACCAACCAGCGGCATTCTCTGTGCCCACTCGGTCACCACCGCCACCGTCACCACCGCCATCACCGTCACCACCACCGCCATCACTGTCACCACCATCACCACCACCACCACCACCATCACCACCATCACCACCGTCACCACCACCACCATCACCGTCACCACCATCACCACCACCACCACCACCATCACCACCATCACCACCGTCACCACCACCGCCATCACCGTCACCACCGTCACCACCACCACCACACGCCTCTGTTGGTGCACTTTGCATTTCAAAACACAATCCCATGCAGGCCCTCAGTAGAGCTTACCTACGAGGTACAGCTGGCAGCCCTGGCACCGTTCCCCTCAGGTGACCTGGAAACTAAGTTTCAGAGAAGCCCGGTAATATGTTCTCAGAAGTCAAAACTGGGTTAAACATGCCCAGACCAGAGTCTGGGGCTCCTGAGTAAAACGAGTGCTTTGTTCGGTGCACGAGACTCTTTCAGAGAAACTGAAGAATCCTTAGCTTCTGCTATGAACAACTTTGTTCCTAAATTCAGTCTTTAAAACAAAGTCACTTTGGGTGATAAT
Organism: Mesocricetus auratus; assembly: GCF_017639785.1. Classification (NCBI taxonomy): domain Eukaryota; kingdom Metazoa; phylum Chordata; class Mammalia; order Rodentia; family Cricetidae; genus Mesocricetus; species Mesocricetus auratus. Next base: position 5,389,300 of record NW_024429192.1, on the reverse strand, counting down.
CCCAGCTCCCATGTGTTCCAGGTGATCGTCTGCCATGCCTAGAAGGTGAAAGTCAGTCCCAAGCATTTGAATCCAAGTCCAGCCTTCTTCCATGATGAGAAGCCATCCCTTAGTCCTCAGGAGTATCCTGAAAACCCCAGTGCCCCTCCGAACTATGGCTTCTGATGTTTCTTCTTATCACACCAGAGAACCCTGAGAATCAGCTGCCGGTGGCTGTCCACACTCACAAGTGTCCATGGCCAGAGATGCTCACCCTGCCCTAATCCAGGGTTCAGTTCCTTTCTCAAGATCCCAGGCAGGCCCCAAACTGCTCCACCTGCAAAACAGCTGAGGCTTCGCAATGGTGGTCTTCTGGCCTTGACTTTCAAGGGACTAAATGGGTCCCTATGTGAACCTGTGGTCCTCACCCTTCGGTTCCAAGCCGCCTTGAGGCTGAAGGGTAGCTGGATTGCTGATGACGAGGGAGCACTTGCTCTGAAACCCTTTCCTCTTGAGCTCAGAGGTTAAATTTGAATAATAAGCGTCCTCCAAGGACCTCTCATCTCTCCTGAGGATGTTGCTGGCCAGCCGGAAGATGAAGATCACACCGTAGATGCCGATGATGGCAATGATGTACCAGGCGGCGCTGGTCGCATCCGGCAGCCTCGGAGTCCTTGTGGGATTGGTGCTATTCCTCTCCTCCACAGGGTCGCACAGGAGGGGGCTGGACTGGATCTGGTTGAAGGTTTCCTGGGGTTTCCACTTGATCACTGTGAAACAGAGAGGAAGGCCCAGATGAGACAGAGCTTCCTGGGCTAAGAGTGTAGGCCCATATCCAAAACTATGGCAGGTACCTGCCCAGAACAGTGTATGGGGCTTTCTGTGTGCAATGGGTAAGAACCTACCAACATGTATGCCACATTCTTTCCAAAATCAACAGTTCAAAACGCAATTTTTTGAATATAACATCATCAAATCTAACCACACTTGAGATTGTTTATATGTGTTTGCTTGCCAGAAAACCAAAATCTGGGAGACCAAAGAGATGGCTTGTGGGTTAGTGTGTGCACTGCTCTTGCAGGGGATCTGAGTTCGGTTCCCAGGGCCCATGTTAGGTGGCTCACAACTGCCCAGGACTCCAGCCGCAGGGATCCCAGGCCCCCTTCCGGCCTCCACGGGCACCTCCGCACATGTACAGAGACACACGCATCAACACATCATCTAAAACACATCATCTAAAAAATAAAAGCTTTAAAAATACAAATGGCAAACTGTGTAAAAACTGCTGATATTCTCACTAGCCTTCAGTCCCAAAAGGACTCAGTCCCAAAAACAATCTAAGATCTCAGTAGAAAAAAAAATGCAGTCGGATCACAGGAAAAAGACAAAGGACCTTCAATACAAAGTGTCAACGTGAGGAAAGTGTGAATTAGAAATGGGAGACGTTTTCTCATCTACTGGTTTGCCAATGTGTGCTGAACTCACTGTGTGGATAGTGTATGGGGCAATGGGACCCTGTTGTCAAGTGTAAATCTGTCCCATCAACAGAGAGGGTCTCGTGGCAGGCTCTGTGGACACTGAATATGCACTAACCTTTGCCCCTGCCACTTGTCCCGAGCAAGTTGTCCAAAGATACTGTAGCATGGGTTTGAACTACAGAATCAGGTCCCCAGGTTGGTGGGTCCCACATCCACAGATTCAACTAGCCATGGATAGGAAGTGTTCGCAAAGACAACACTGAGCTTGTCCTGAACGCCTAAACGCCTTTCTCCTCCTGTTATTCCCTAAACAGGACACCGCGACAACTGTGTGCATAGCATTTACAAGTGGCTACACCAGAGGTCACGTAAAGGTGATTGGAACACACGGAGAATACGCACGGGGCATTTTCAAATTGTGAATCGTTTCATGTAAATGACTTAAGCATTCATAGATTCTCTTGTCTGTGGGAACCCTGGAGTCAGTCCTCCAGGGACAGCAAGGAACGCCGCATAACTGAGATGAGCCACGACAGCCACCAAGTGAGGTGGAATCCGTGTGGGATTTCCACGCAGAGGAGCCATGAAAAGGTGTTTAGATCTAAACGTCAATCAGTGAAAACTAACCTGAAGCAGACTAGTGTAAACACTAGTTTTGGTGTTTTGATTTGCCCTCACCTTCTGAGTGCATAAACTTAGCTAGGTTCCCTTCCCTGCGGCAGATACCTGAGGTGAATGAATTTATGAAAAGGGAAGATCATTAAGTCTCAGTTCCAGAGGTTTCTCCCCAGGTCACTTGGTGCTGTGGCTTCTGTCTGTGACAGAGCAGCAAACCACGGAGGGGGGTGTGTGGTGGAGGAGGGGCCTCTCTGTATGGTGGCCAAGAAACAGAAGAGGTCGCTGGACTCCCAGAGTCCCCTTCAAGCTCACTCCTCCACTGACCTAATGTCCTCCTGATAGGTCCCACTAGCTCCCAGCAGCACCCATGACCACGTCTCCAAGCCGCAGCAGCATGCCCATATAAAGAAATGAGTACCGCCGGGCGTTGGTGGCGCACGCCTTTAATCCCAGCACTTGGGAGGCAGAGGCAGGCGGATCTCTGTGAGTTCGAGGCCAGCCTGGTCTACAAGAGCTAGTTCCAGGACAGCCTCCAAAGCCACAGAGAAACCCTGTCTCGAAAAACCAAAAAAAAAAAAAAAAAAAAAAAAAGAAAAGAAATGAGTACCGATGGTCGCCCCTAGAGAAGGGAGCTGGGGTAGGAGATGGACTTTCCATGGTGCACCCTGTTGCACACCCAGGTGTCATGCAATGTGTACTTGTTACAGAAAGATTAATTTCCAAAAGGAAAGAGTGCAAGCTTCCTGTTCTGGTCTCCTTGGCTCTGAGCAAAGACGTTGCTGTGCTTTTGTCTGATGAGAAGAATTGAGACCTCGGCTGCCGTTGAACTCGAGAAGCCACATTTCCCCAAGTGACTGTGTTGGTTTCGCCTCAGTCTGCGGGGTCCACCACACAGCTCTCAAACCGCCCACTGGGCATTTCGTTTGCTGCTCTCTGCTGTCTTCTAAAGCAAGACGTCAGAGTTTTGTTCTGTTTTAAATCAGGGTTCTTTGGCAGGGTGAGTGCATAATCGTACTCATTTTACATAAAGGACTGTTTAAATGTAGATCTCCAAGCCACACTTGTCAAAGCCCAGCACCAATGAGATTAGAATCTCAGCTCTAGGAAGCATTTCTACGCTGCTGGTAGAATAGTTTGAGACCTTGAAGGAACACAAGGGAGAAAATCTCACAATTACTATTATTATTTTTTTAAATAGCAAACCAACCTGGTAAGAATACAGTACATTTTAATTAGCGCAAGAGAATTTAGACTTAAAATGAATGCATAAACTCGTAGAACTTTCTGGAAACTGCTAGAATGCCGTTATACATTCAAGTACAGAGCAAAGTCTACCCAGCTAAGAGCCCAATCTCAATTCAAAAGTAACTACATTGGTGATGAAGTCGGTGTGCTTTGTCTGTTTAGGGTGAGAATAAACTAGGTTTATTTTAAAGGATTAATGCATCCCGTGGCAGGGGTGTGGCCACCGGACACCTGTTATTTACTGGCGTGAAATAAAGGACAGCAGCGAGAGCCGCCCTCCGGCTACTCACGGTTCATGAGCTGGTCTTGGCCTCGACCCTCAGGAGGCAAATTCAAGAGGTTGCCATGGAGGGGACAGGGGATGACAGGACTCTGTCCCACAGCCCACAGCCCCAATGTGCCCAGGCTGCACCCCAAGCACCGCAGAGCAACCCCAAGAAAAATTAGCCCACTGCAAGTAGAGATTTCTCTTCGTTAGCCAAGCAGAGGGGCTGAGTGAGTCCCCTGTGCCGACAGGAGACAGCACAGCCTGTCTGCGGCTTGTTAGAGAGGTCCAAGTCAAAGGACTTCTCTCTCTTAAATGCAGGTCCTAGGAAGCCTGCGGCCCCGCCCTCCGCAGGGTACATGGGAAGCCTGTGGTGCTGGGCATTCTCTCTGAGAATGGCTGGCCACTCCAAGCTGGATGACTCCTGCCCTGCCCTGCATTACTGGGCAAAGGGTGGTAATATAATCCCGTTCAGTCAGGAAAAAAAGAGTTTGTAACGAGCATGTTAAGCCTTGCAAGGATTCACCATTTTCTGTGTCTGTGGCAAATTCTTGCTTTTACGCATTTGAAGTCCAATCCCTCAGCCTTCTGTCTGAGTTCCTGGTCTGCATTTTATTGTAGGACTGTTCTGTGTAAGCTACAGCCTGTCCCCAGAAAGAGAATTAAGAGACAGCAAAATAAACCATGCATGCTGGGTTGCCTTGACTTCAGCCCCATCCCCCCCAAAAAAGTTATTCAGCCACAACTTCAGGTCCTCCTCGCTCCTGTCCCTTGGAATTTGTTCTGGAATCTCCTTCTGAAACCATAAATTGGGACCAGAATTCTTGTACTACAGGGCTAGGTGGTACCTAGAGATGCTCTGCCCCCTTGTGGTGAGAATGTGTTATAACAGCCAGGCCATTGCTGTGTGATAGGATTCTCTATGCGGCCAGCCCACAAAATTTCAACAGGCAGCTATACAGGTGTCACGATATGTTTTCTATCAAAATAATTATTATGTGTGTGTGTGTGTGTGTGCATTTTACACATGGACATGCAATAATAATTTCTTGCAAATAAAATTTTCACAATAAAAATAGCTTAACAACTGCAAAAACAAACAAACAAACCCAAGCAGGTGTGCACACATACATAAACACCACCCAGATTCTGATATTTGCGCTTAGGTGATAAAACTTCTGCAAAGGATTGTGGCATATTGTCGCACCTGCTGTGCGGCCTGCATCTGAGAATGTAGCAAGGTGGTCGGGATAGATGACACAGAGACCAGTCGGTTGCTTTAAGAAAACTTTATGCTTCCCAAGTCAGCTTAGAAGGAGACCCCAGTCCGCTTAGGAGAGAGCTCTCAGGAGAAGTCTCTCCAAGAAAAATCGCTTCCCTTTTTAAGGACTTCTGCCATCCATCTACATACAATTCTTTCCAGACTTCTCACCCTCCTGGCTGGTGGTTTAATCTCCCGCCCCAGAAGCGGGGAGACACCGCAGGGGGGACAGGAAGAGGCATCTAGCCGTAGGGGGTGTGAAAGTCATGGTATCTCAGTGAGTGAGCCCTTATCTGAGCCCTATCAAGAGCTTTAAAGCACTGAATTGTTTTCAGTAAACATTACACAGCTGCCTGCTCCCAGGCCAAAGGGGAAATGGGTTTCTGCTCAAGGTCTGGTGTCCCCACAGCATATGTGGTCCTTCCTCAGCAGGGCGGAGTTCTCATCATGGCTTCCTTGTTTGTCCCCAACTATGCATCACGTAGCCGCCATGAGGCAGATGCTACATAAACACATAGTAAAATAAATCATGATGACTCTAGAATACGGCTTTACCACGTGCATTTTCTATAAAGAGCAAGGTCGTAAATGTTTTTGGATTTGTGACCCATAGAGTCTTTTTTGTTGTTTCTGTATGGGGTGTGGTGTATGCATGTGTATGCATGTATATGTATGTATGTATAGGCATGTGCATTTATGTATATACATGTATATGTATATATATGCATGCGTATGTATGTATATGCATGTGTATGATGAATGTGTACCCATGTGTACACATGTGAAGGCCAGAGTCGGTGCCAGGTGTCTTCTTGGATCAATGCCTACCTTATTTTTCCTAGGCTTTTTCACTGATTGGCCTGGCGCTCACTGTTTCAGATAGGCGGTCTGGCTGGCAAGTCCCCCCAAGATCCACTGTCCCTGCCCCCAACATGGCTACAGGTATGTGGAGGGACCTCATCATTTTTTTACATGTGTGCTTAGGAACTAATCGGGTCTTCCTGCTTGCCAAGGATCCACCTTAGATTGTATGCAAGTGAATGTGCCCGTGTTCCAATAAAACTTTACTCACAAAGAGACGTGGCAGGTATGCACCTATCTGAAAGGCCCAAATACAGAAGGCCCACAGCAGCAGGTCCTGGGGCAGCACAGGAACTCTCGCGGGGCACTTGTGGGACAACGGGAAGGTATGCAGCAGGACAGCGGTGGACTCTGACCTGTAACCCAACAATTGCCGTCCTTAGCATTTGTCACAAGGAGCTGAAAACTCCCGTGCAGGTGGAGTCTGCCCACAGATGCTCTTCAGCAGGGGGGTGGACGAGTAAACCATGGTGCCTTCCCAGTGGACTGTGAATCAGCTCTAGAAACGGTGTGTGTGTGTGGCGGGGGTGGGGGGGTGCCTATGAAAAGACAAAGGGAAAGTTAGAGCCGTTGATGCCTGGAGGAAGTCAATTCAGAAAAGAGAATGCCTTGTGTGATTCTAACTCCGACACTGTGGAGTGACAGGGAGGGGTGACTAGGTGGAGCCTGGGGCTCTGGAGGGTGGAGAACTGATTCTATGAAACAGCAGACACATGCCCAAGCCTATGAGATATGTAGTATCAAAAGTAAGCCTAAAGATACGTAGTATCAAAAGTAAGCCTGTTAGGGTTTGAACCTGAAACATTCCCCTAAGGACTTACCATGGTGAAGAGTATCCACCACACCCCCTCCATCCTGCCCTCCCTGCATGATGACTGCTTTGAAAGCATGAGCCCAAGGTAACCTCATCGTCGGCAAAGTGCTTGCCCTGCAGATGTGAGGATGTCATCTATCCCAAGACCATGTGAAAGTGTGAGGCGTGGCCGCATGCACTTAAGTTTTAGTGTTGGTGAGAGGGGACAACCCTCATCCCCCAGAGCCATGGAGCTGTCGGGGAGGGGATCTCTCCAGGCAGAGCACCCATGGTCCCTTGTGGCTGAAAGGTCCTCGGGCCTGGGGAGGAGGACGTTTTCCTGGGGCTTGGAGAGATGATAGTGCCATCCTTGGAATGAGAGAGGGCTGTGGTTTCAGCAAAGAGGTCTTCGCGGCTTTCCCGGGACCCTGAGCTATGACCCCAAGGTTCTTACACAGACGGATTGTCCCACATCACACCTGGAGAAGGTGTCTGTCTCTCTTCCGGGACAGTAGGTACCATCTCCCAAGCACTGTTGGTTGACCAGAATTTCAACCTCCCAACAGTGTCTAGAGGCTCTCAGAATACATCACCCAGCCCTTCCTAGGCAAAGACTCAGGGCTCTGTGCTTAGAGAGCTATCCCCAAAGTCACCACCAGAGGGCAGCCACAGCCAGCAGTCCGATACACCCGTCGAAAGACAAAAACAAGAAATCCAGTATTGTGGAAATCTGTGTGCTATGTGGCCTATACTTTATACCGACCTCAGGTGGACATGGCGACCAGAGCTCTTGCAGAGACGGTTTCACATCTAAATTTGTTTTATGCATCCAGTGGCTGCGCAAACAAGGGGGAGCCGACCCTATCAATCCCCTCAGAGCTTGGGCACACTCCCTGGGTCCTCGTGCCCTCCAGGCTTTTGCTTATCTCCTTCAGCTTGACTTGGTATTTATGTCCCGTTTTTTCCCATAAAGAGTCACCTCCTGATGAGGGCTCAGGATAGTCCGCCTGGCCTGTAGATTCAGGCATGCACTTTTGAGACTATTGTACTCCCGTAGCGTCCAGAGGGGACCCACATCCAGATTCAAGGGAAAAGTAGTTGCTCCTAGGGAGATAGATGCAACTGGAAGTAATTGTATTAAGTCAAATCAGCCTCAGAAACACAGTCCTGTAGGTTTCTCTTGTTTGTGGTTCCTAGATTGTTATAAAGATCCGGAGCACAGGGTGTGTACCTGAAGCAAACTGCAAAGCTGTTTAGGGAACAAAAGAACTTAAAGGGAGGGGTGGGGGAGAGAGCAGGGCACGGGATAGGGGTGGAGGGGTGGGGGGAGAGAGCAGGGCACAGGGTAGGGGTGGAGGGGTGGGGGGAGAGGGCAGGGCACAGGGTAGGGGTGGGAGGGAACAGCATATTTTCCTTCCTCTGAGATTCACTCCACCTCCCTACCCAACTAACTTTGTGATCTTTCAGTCTCCAAAAAAGCAAACAAAAAAGAAAACCCACATGGGCGTGCGCATACACACACAAGAAAAATCCCCAAACTTACCAAACAAGAGATCCAATAAGACAAAACAAACACACCAAACAAAATGCACGCGCGCGCACACACACACACACACACACACACACACACACGGAGTCCGTCTGTGTTGACCGGCTACTCCCGGCATGGGCCTGCTCCGGAGCGTGGTTGGCTACCTGATTTTCCCCTCCCAGCAGCAGCCAGTTGCAGACAGCTTCTTGGGTAGGGGTGCGACTTGGTGTCCGCTCCCCTTCTCTGTGCTGGGGTTTTGTTTTTCAATGACCTGGTCGATTCTAAGGGGACATCTAGGTTTACAGTATAGGTGATGTTAGTAGCCAATTTTTTCAGACTAACTTGGCAATACTAAGAAATATTAAAAGTTATGTATAAAATAAAAGCATCAGACTGGAGTCCTCTTCCCTCCTCCACAGCACTCACTAAACCTTTGCTTTGGTGGCCCGTGGCGAGTTCCCTTGCAATCCCCCCACTGCCACAGGAGCCCTTGCTGCAATAAAGCAGCCAGAGAGGGTAAGGACGGATGGGCGGGCAGTTAAGAAAGCAGAGGGCCTGCTGGCTTTCTTTAAAGAAGCTACCAGAGACCTAGGGTGTCTCCTTGTGCCTCACTGAGCCTCAGATACCCCGTTAGTGTCCAGCTTGCTTCCATGGAGCATTCAGAGCCCGCTGTCCGTGTCTCTTCCGAAGACGCTGACAGCCATGCACCCTCTCAGGCCAAGGGACTGCAGGCCAGGTGAGGGAGTGGACTTGTTCACGTTGGGTGAGTAACATGTCAGCCCTGGGCTCCATGGGAGCCTCCTAGCCTTTAATGGACGGCATTACAGGGTCGTCTGCGTCACAGACCTCCAAAGCTTTGTCTCAACAGTGTAGGGAATGAAATCAGAGCTGTGGCGTCATCCCTGTGGTGAGCGTGAGAGGCAGGTGAGCAGGGCTGTTACCACAGAGTACCTGCGGCTCATCTGGCTCGCAGATTTGGGTTCTAAAATCCCCAAATCAGGCATCTCATCAACTGACAGCCTCCGGTTAGCCCCCCCACCCCGTGGCTGTGTCATGGTGGATGGCATCACGGAAGACACCCACGAGAGAGGGAGAGATCACACGGCACCACAGGATGACTGAGAGCAGGGGGGCGGCAGGTCTGACTCCTTCTTACAACATTGCTTTTACTTTAGTGTGTGAGTGGTTTTGCCTGAGTGTGTGTGTGAGTGTGTGTGTGTGTGTGAGTGAGTGTGTGTGTGTGAGTGTGTGTGTGTGAGTGTGTGTGTGTGTGAATTACATATGTACCTGATGCTCACAAAGGCCAAAAGAGGGTGTCAGACCCCCGAACTAGGACTGAATTCACAGGCAACTGTGAATCACTACGTGGGCCATGGGAGCCAAGCCCAGGTCCCATGCAGGAGCCGCACACACTCTTGACCACAGAGCCCTTTCTCCACCCTCCCCTGCCACCCCCTCCCCCACCCCTCCTCTCCACTCCTTCCCCCATCTCGCTCTTTTATAATAACCCTAGTCATTGAAGTTGTGAAGTTCCAGAAGAACTACATTAGCCCCTCCCAAGACCACCCCCCCAGTGACCACCTCTCCGTAGGTCCCACCCATTAAAGGTTCTATGGGCACAATACCGCCACCCTGAGGATGAAGCTACTACCAGCCTTTGAGGGAAATCATGCCCTAACCACCCTGCTTCCTGTGGCCTGGGGCTGGCTGAGGGTTACAAGCCTGGTAATCCACACTCCCACCAGCACTGTTGTTACTGCTGTAACCAAACACCGCAATCTAGCCGGGCAGTGGTGGCGCACGCCTTCGATCCCAGCACTCGGGAGGCAGAGGCAGGCGGATCTCTGTGAGTTCGAGGCCAGCCTGGTCTACAGAGTGAGTTCCAGGGCAGCTTCCAAAACAATACGGAGAAACCTGTCTCGAAACATCAAAAAAACAAAAACAAAAGCAAAAAACCCTGCAATCTGAGGATGGAAGGCTTCATTTATCCACAGTTTAAAATCTGTATGTGAGCGTGTTCCTGTGAGAGGGGAGACACTAAGTGCAGGTACCTGCAGAGTCCAGAAGAGGGCGCCAGAGCCTCCTGGAGCTGCAGAGTCCAGAAGAGGGCGCCAGAGCCTCCTGGAGCCGTAGAGTCCAGAAGAGGGCGCCAGAGCCTCCTGGAGCCGTAGAGTCCAGAAGAGGGCGCCAGAGCCTCCTGGAGCTTCAGAGACCAGAAGAGGGCCCCAGAGCCTCCTGGAGCCGTAGAGTCCAGAAGAGGGCGCCAGAGCCTCCTGGAGCCGCAGAGTCCAGAAGAGGGCGCCAGAGCCTCCTGGAGCCGTAGAGTCCAGAAGAGGGCGCCAGAGCCTCCTGGAGCCGTAGAGTCCAGAAGAGGGCGCCAGAGCCTCCTGGAGCTTCAGAGACCAGAAGAGGGCCCCAGAGCCTCCTGGAGCCGTAGAGTCCAGAAGAGGGCGCCAGAGCCTCCTGGAGCCGTAGAGTCCAGAAGAGGGCGCCAGAGCCTCCTGGAGCTTCAGAGACCAGAAGAGGGCCCCAGAGCCTCCTGGAGCCGTAGAGTCCAGAAGAGGGCGCCAGAGCCTCCTGGAGCTGCAGAGTCCAGAAGAGGGCGCCAGAGCCTCCTGGAGCCGTAGAGTCCAGAAGAGGGCGCCAGAGCCTCCTGGAGCCGTAGAGTCCAGAAGAGGGCGCCAGAGCCTCCTGGAGCTTCAGAGACCAGAAGAGGGCCCCAGAGCCTCCTGGAGCCGTAGAGTCCAGAAGAGGGCGCCAGAGCCTCCTGGAGCCGCAGAGTCCAGAAGAGGGCGCCAGAGCCTCCTGGAGCTGCAGAGTCCAGAAGAGGGCGCCAGAGCCTCCTGGAGCTGCAGAGTCCAGAAGAGGGCCCCAGAGCCTCCTGGAGCCGTAGAGTCCAGAAGAGGGCGCCAGAGCCTCCTGGAGCCGTAGAGTCCAGAAGAGGGCGCCAGAGCCTCCTGGAGCTGCAGAGTCCAGAAGAGGGCCCCAGAGCCTCCTGGAGCTGCAGAGTCCAGAAGAGGGCCCCAGAGCCTCCTGGAGCTGCAGAGTCCAGAAGAGGGCCCCAGAGCCTCCTGGAGTTGCAATTACAGGTGTGCGAGTCACCTGGCATGGGAGCCGGGACCTGGCTCTCTGCAAGAGAAGGAAGTGCTCTTAACTGCTGAGCCATCATTTTTTTAGGCTGCTTATATCATGGAAAGTTTTTCTTTCTCCTTCAACTATGGCAGATAGTTTGGCTGGGTATATGGTCTAGGTTGGCCCTTGTGGCCTCTTAGGACTTGGAGTGCATTGCTCCAGGCACTTCTGACTTTCCAAGTTTCCAGTGAGCACTCAGCTGTAGCCTGATGCTTCTCTCCTGCCAACCAGTTCCCAAAGAACCATTCAGAGGCTGAATATTGACTACAAATTGTTTGGCCTATTAGCTAGGCTTATTATTAACTAGCTCTTACAACTAGATTAACTCATTTCTGTTAGTCTGTGTCTTACCACAAGGCTGATGGCTCATTACCTCACCTCTTGCTTTCCGGTGGCTGCTGGTGGCTGCCTGACTCCGCCCTTCCTCTCCCGCTATCTCTGCTTGGATTGCCGTTGACTTGAGATTCTCCTCCTCATTGGTGTTCCGTGTTTCCTGTATGTCCCTTTCCTGTAGGTTTGTTTTTTTAACTTTAACTGCTTGCTATTTTTATTATTTAGTTATCCCTTGCTTACCTGGTGTAAGCTCTTTTTCTTAATTTCACTGAGCTGTCTCGTTGTTTCTTCTTTAAACTGCTGGAGTTCTTTGATTTGATCCTCTACGATTGTTCTTTGAAATTCCGTGTTCTGGAGTCCATCTAGGCAATCCTCGTTGGCAGCAATGAGATCTGTGCATGAGATTTTACTTGCTGGTCTTTGTCTGATGTGGGCAGAGCAGGTGGGGGAGGACAGGATGCGTGGGCAGGTTGGCCGACCGTGGGTTGAAAATGGCTTAGGTGGAATGAAGTTGGAGGACAGAGGGGGCTGGACTGGTGTGCCGGATGCGTCCTGGCCCAAGCCTGGAGTGTGTGGGTCTGCCTGGTTGGGTGTGCTGGGGGTGGGGCAGGGTGTGCTGGGGTGGGGTGTGCTGGGGGTGGGGTGGGGTGGGGTGGGGTGTGCTGGGGGTGGGGTGGGGTGTGCTGGGGGTGGGGTGGGGTGTGCTGGGGGTGGGGTGGGGTGTGCTGGGGGTGGGGTGGGGTGTGCTGGGGTGGGGTGGGGTGTGCTGGGGGTGGGGTGGGGTGTGCTGGGGGTGGGGTGGGGTGTGCTGGGGGTGGGGTGGGGTGGGGTGTGCTGGGGGGGCGGGGCTGTTGGTCTAGGCTGGCAGTCAGGCTGGGGAAGGTGTGTGAAGGGGACAGCCAGGCAGACTCACTTGATGCCCTCCCCCTGCTTTCCTCGGCCACTCCACACACTCAGTGCACACACACACACACACATGTGCACACACACTTCACACACTCAGTGCACACACACATGCACGCACACTCCACACACGCATGCATACACACACACACACACACCAATAAAAAGTCTTCAGCTTAGAAGAAAATAAGATGGAATAGTGATTGGGGAAGACACTTGACATTGACCCTGATCTCCATATGCACCAACACACTCACACGCTTTCACACACACAGACTCACAGAGAGACTGGCACACAGACACGTACAGACACACACAGATACAGACTCTTACACAGACACACACATTCACACACATACACACACAGACTCACACACACGTAGACTCACATAGACACTGGCACACAGACACGTACAGACACACATAGACACAGACTCTTACACAGACACACACACACACACCAATAAAAAGTCTTCAGCTTAGAAGAAAATAAGATGGAATAGTGATTGGGGAAGACACTTGACATTGACCCTGATCTCCATATGCACCAACACACTCACACACTCTCACACACAGACTCACACACACAGACTCACAGAAAGACTGGCACACAGACATGTACAGACACACACAGACACAGACTCTTACACAGACACACACACTCACACACTCTCACACACACAGACTCACACACACGTAGACTCACAGAAAGACTGGCACACAGACATGTACAGACACACACAGACACAGACTCTTACACAGACACATGCACACACACTCACACACATAAACACACACAGACTCACACAGAGACTGGCACACACATACACACACACACATGCAGACTCACATACACAGACTCACACATGTACACGAATAAAATAAAGTAATGGCAATCGAACTTAGTGCTGACATGTAAAAGTCAGGAAACTTCTCTTACAGAAACCAGAATCCATCTTTATTCTGCCTGTGTTCCCCACTGACAGCAGACACCAAGTGTTAACACCCAGCCCCTTTCCAAGGTGTCTTGGTTTGGTTTCTCAGCTGTGATAAAGACCAAAACCAAAGGAACTTAAGTGGGGAGGAACCTGGAGGCAGGAGCTGACACAGAGGCCACAGAGGGGCGCTGCTTACTGTCTTGCTCCCCATGGCTTGCTCAGCCTGCTTTAGTCTACAGCACAGAACACCCGCCCCCTGTAATGACACTGCCCACAGTGACCTGGACCCTCCCACATTAATCATCAATCAAGAAAATGCCCTAGCCGGGCGTTGGTGGCGCACGCCTTTAATCCCAGCACTCGGGAGGCAGAGGCAGGCGGATCTCTGTGAGTTCGAGGCCAGCCTGGTCTGCAGAGCCAGTGCCAGGACAGGTTCCAAAGCTACAGAGAAACCCTGTTTCGGAAAAGAAAGAGAAAAAAGAAATGCTCTGCAGCTTGCCTACAGATCAGCCTGGCGGGGGCATTCTCTCTATTGAAGATCTCTTCCCTCGCTTGTGTCACATTGACAAAAGTACCAACCAGCATAGGAGGGCACTGTGCTCCACGGGTGACTGGTGTCCCTCTGGGACTTTGCTCCCTCACTTTTGATCAGAGGGGCTGATGATTCTCCACCCTGACACACTGTGCCTTAATAACTGACTCCCCCCCCCCCCCGGCAGTCCCGTCCTCCTCATTCCGCGGCTGCTGGGGTTGCTGTGAAGCCCCCAGATACTGGTTCCTCTTCCAGAAGTTACCACAGTGATGAGAACACAGCATCCCTGGGGCATGGAGAGAGGCCTAGCATTGAACGTGGATTCCTCAGCAGGGTACCTGGGTTCAGTTCCCAGCACCCATCCATAACTCCGGGGGATCCAACACCCTCTCCTGATCTCCACAGGCACCAAGTACACTTACACATATGCAAGTGAACAGTCGCAAAACTAGAGCAGATAAATCTGGTTTTTCAAAAAAGCATACAAGATCATGTTTTAAAAGCTTTAATTTAAAAATGTCAACACAGCAAAAGGCACTGTCCTAACATGCAGTGTGTGCAAAATATCGACTGAGAACCTATGAAGAGCTGAGAGTGGCCCCTGCGCAATAGCATGACAGTCCCCTGTGTGTGTGTGTGTGTGTGCAGTGTCAGAAGTTACAGCATGACAGTCCTGTGTGTGTGCAACCAGGAGTTACAGCATGACAGTCCCCTGTGTGTGTGTGTGCAGTGTCAGAAGTTATAGCATGACAGCCCTCTGTGTGTGTGTGCGCGTGCGCGTGTGTGTGCATGCACAGTCAGAAGTTACAGCATGACAGTCCCCTGTGTGTGTGTGTGTGCAGTGTCAGAAGTTACAGCATGACAGCCCTCTGTGTGTGTGTGTGTGTGTGTGTGTGTGTGCGCGCGCGCGCATGCACAGTCAGAAGTTACAGCATGACAGCTCTGTGTGTGTGTGTGTGTGCGCGCGTGTGTGTGCCCATGCACAGTCAGAAGTTACAGCATGACAGCCCTCTGTGCGTGTGCAGTCAGACACTGCGGCATGACAGGCAGGTAGCATTTCAAGGCGCAGTTCAGTTCTCACTTGCCTCTCCCCTTCTGCCTTTTAAATGAAGGGACCAGAAGAGGGGGAGATAAGGAGTCTGCAGTTGGGGAGTGAGGGATTGTGAGGCCTGGTCCTCCAAGGGCAGATAAGCTCGAAGGCCTAGGGATCTCCCTGCCTTAAAAGGCACAGGAATCCCTGTGGAAAAAGGAGCTGGTGACAGGAGGTCTGTACGCCAGGAATATCAAGGTCACTGTGTCACAAGCTAGTCACAAGCACTCTGGGTCCCTCTCCAGGCCATCCCTCCAGTCTGGGCAACAGGAATCCGTTTGGAGCAGAGTTTGGCTGTGGATTCAGCGGCCACAGCTGTCCTAGGGGCGCATGAACTCTGAGGACAGCAGGGATAGTGTCCGTGAGCATCTTGGGGTGGGGACGAACGGGGCATTCATTGGATTCAGAGGGCTCTGGGACACCAATAATTATTCTAGGACAGAAGCGATTCAGAGGCAAATCCATGTCAGGGATCTGACGTGGAAATGTCCACCCCACCCCACCCCCAACATGGGATTCACTGATCTGTGGGACATGAGAGCTGTGGTCATGGAACCAGACTGAGCCAAATGTGTCTCCTGGAAGACAGTCAGTGCCGCACAGGGGGGTGATTTTTATTAGATTGTGTGTTTAAAACTTTATTATTGTTTCATTTTTTAAAGATTTATTTAATATGCTTACAACATCCTGCCTCCATGTATCCCTGCAGGCCAGCAGAGGGCGCCAGATCTCATTACAGATGGTTGTGAGCCACCATGTGGTTGCTGGGAATTGAACTCAGGACCTCTGGAAGAGCAGCCAGTGCTCTTAACCTCTGAGCCATCTCTCCAGCCCTAAAGCTTTATTATTGTTTTATTTGTGTATCACTGTGTGTCTGTCTGTCTGTCTGTCTGTCTGTCTGTGCATATGTGGAGGTCAGAGGACACCTTTCTGGGGCCTGTCCTTCCCGTCCACCATGGGTTCTGGGGATCAAACTCAGATCACCTCTGTCTCACCAGCCCCTGTTCAGTTTTCCGAAGCTCATGTCTGACAGCAGGGTTTCGTGCTCTCCAGGAGAACCAGGCGGTGAGCTCTCAGGGTGTCTGGTACAAAAAGCTCCTTGCATCTCAGGTGGCAGCCGGGGAAGGCTGGCCCTCAGAGCGCCAGCTCCCCCATGCTCTCAGGGGGCAACGCCGGCTCCCCCACGCTCTCAGGGGGCAACGCCGGCTCCCCCACGCTCTCAGGGGGCAATGCCGGCTCCCCACACTCTCAGGGGGCAGATGGCCTGAGATGTCTGTCTGTCTGCTGTGAAAGCCACTCTGGTGCCGCCCCTCCACTCCACTCCCGTGGTTCCTTCAGGTTGGAGGTGGGAGGGGCAGCAGATACTGCATTAGCTAGCTAGACTGCTTTGTCAAATTCTACCAAGCAACAGGCGGGCATTGTCCTGCGTCCTCAAGGCGGGAGTCTGGAAGGAAGGCTTGGGAGGGCCTCGTGTCCTTGAAGACTGACGTGGAGAGTTCCTCCTGGTCTCTGTCCCCAGTCCAGCCGCCATCCATCTCCAGCTCTCCTTGGCCTTCATCTTCATCCCTCCGATCTCTGTCTCTGGCATCTCGTGGTTCTCCTCGTGGGTGCCAGTGGCCATCTTACAAGTAGGACCCGCTTCAGTCTCTCAATGAAACGCCATCGTTGGTAAAGACCCTATTTCCACACAAGGCAACATTCACTAGTGCTGGGGGTTGGAACCTCAATGTGTTCTTTTAGGAAGGGAACTCGTCCAGCAA
Organism: Mesocricetus auratus; assembly: GCF_017639785.1. NCBI lineage: Eukaryota > Metazoa > Chordata > Mammalia > Rodentia > Cricetidae > Mesocricetus > Mesocricetus auratus. Next base: position 5,372,581 of record NW_024429192.1, on the reverse strand, counting down.
GTCAAGCCTGTCACCTCAGGGGCCTTGCTACATCAGGCCCATGCCAGTACCCACACACACACACCTTCCCCTGTGCCCATGGCCACTTTCTCTCCCGTGGTAACCCCACGCCTTGCTCATGGTATTACTCTAAAGGGGTCGTTTTCCTACAAGAAGCAATTTCTATCCGAGTTGAACGGTGAGGGGTATGCATGTGTACGTGGGTGTGCTTGGATAAGGAATGCAGGAAAGCTGTGTAATAAGGGAGGAGAGGGAGACAGGAGGCCAGGAGGATAGAGTCACAGTTGTGAACAAAGGGACAAGTACCATGGTGCCACTGTGTTGGCTGCTGGTTCTTTGACTTAAGAGGGACCACAGTGAGCAGCGGCTGCAGGAGGGGCAGGGCAGACAGGTGGGCAGTGCAGGAGGGTGACAGGTCCTGCATCATCTACGCCACCTAATAGTGGCTTGCTGTTTCTGTCAGAGCTGCCTCAAGTGTACCAATGTCCTTGGGGGGGGCGAGGAAAGGGAGGGCACACCCTCCCCTTTTCAAAGGCTACTTATGACCCTGCCCTGGATGAGATGACAGACTCTGGAGATCCACCATGGAGGGCCTCACTCTCCCTGGGGATCAGAGTGGAGATTGGGCGGGGGACTGTGAGGGGTCTGATAAGGAGGGGTGGGGAGGAGGGGAGGGAGAGGGAGCTGGGATTGACATGTGAAACAAGCTTGTTTCTAACTTAAATTTAAAAAAAAAAAGGAAGAGAAAAAAAAAGGCTACTTACGAACTGGGCTCATCATGTCCATATCTTTTGGCCAGAACTTAGTCATGTGACCCGCTAATGTCCAGAGATTTGGGGGAAAACTGGGCTTACATTCTCAGAGGCCAAATTGTTGGGGACTCTGCTCGATTTTAAAAGACAAGGGTAGGTGCTGCAGAATTAACTGATCATCTACTATAGAAGAAACATGTTTTTAGAAAACTTGTATTATGAATTCACCCCTCAATCCTTCAATAGCAAAAACTCCCGTGGCACCCCTACAATAAAGACAATGACAGGCCTGTGACTGGAAGGACCAGATTGTCGCATGCAGGGCTTGTCTATTCTTAACGAGCTGTGGGGTTCACGACAAAGGCTTCAGTTCGGGAAGGTGTGTGGCAGGCTGTTCTACAGCCACCTGGTTTTCAATGACATAGCAAGCCCTGCAGCTCTCCAGAACGCGGGCCTGGAAGAATGCCCTGTCTTTCTTCTGCCAGGCGTCCGACTCGATGTACACGTTGAATGGATCCTGGGAGTGCTCCAGCTTCTTAGATCGGATGTAACTCAGCATGATGCCCAGGGTGAAGAAGCTGAAGAAGCCCAGCACCATGAGGATGTAGAGCGCTTCCAGCCTGCTGTCATCCCGGGGCTGAGACCTGCGAGCCAGGCCCCATGCATCGCCGCCCTGTTCGGCCGTCTCCCGCCACAGCGTGGCCAGGAAGGGCATCACAGTTGTGGAGTTGGACAGGATCATCCTGGGCTCCCAGCTTTTCCCCAGATGTACAGCAAAAGTCCTGAAAGGAAAATGCAACCTGAAATCATATAGTGTGAACTGGCCACCTCCCACCCATGCTCACAGTTCTGAGTCTTAGGTGACGGGGAGTGGACACGCATCCTCCCATGGTGTAGACCATCGGGGAGTGGACAAGCATCCTCCCATGGTGTAGACTATCAGAGAGTGAACAAACATTCTTCCATGGTATACACCATCAGGGAGTGGACAAGCATCTGCCCATGGTGTAGACCATCAGAAAGTGGACAAGCACCCTCCCATGGTGTAGACCGTCAGGGAGTGGACAAGCATCCGCCCATGGTGTAGACCATCAGGGAGTGGACAAGCATCCTCCCATGGTGTAGACCGTCAGGGAGTGGCCAAGCATCCGCCCATGGTGTAGACCATCAGAAAGTGAACAAACACCTTTCCATGGTGTAGACCATTGGGGAGTGGACAAGCATCCTCCCATGGTGTATACGGTGGGAGAGAACAACCATGCTTCTGTGGTACATGCCATCGGGAGCCTCGTTGACCTCTCTTGGTCAATCAACTGACAACTTGATTCACTGTCGTTTGCTCACACCCTCTCTGGTAGGTGGCCACTGGGATGAGTTTGATCAGCACGTTACTGCGTATAGGTGTGCTGTGTGTCGTAAATGGTGTGGGGTCGTGGGTCTCGTTGGGTCTCTTTCCCTCATTACTATCCTTCTGGCCCGTTCAGATGCTGTGTACGTGTGCACGTGTGCACGTGTGCACTTGTTTACAGTCGACCCATGTCCGTGTCAGACGCTCATTTCTCTGCCCCCAGTGATGGACGCTACGGCGGCCACTCCATAAACAAGGCGGATAGCCCGGCGAAACAGCTCACTGGGTGAAAGTGCGGGTTAAAGCCAGGCCTGGTGACCCGAGTCCCATCCCTGGGACCCGCAGGGAGGAAGGAGGAGAGAACTGACCCCTGCAAACTGACCTCTCTCCTCCCAACACACGCACACACACATACACAAAGCAAATACATCAACAAATGTGCCTTTTTAAACACTTAAAAAATAAAAATACACGTGGGAAGCGGAGGCAGGAGGATGCCTATGAGTTTGGGTCTACAGAATGAGTTCCAGGCCAGCCAGGGATAGTGAGACCCTGTCTCAAAAATACTGAATAAATAATAAGCAAAAGGGAGACAGCAAACCTCATAAATTATACCTTCCCACACTAGTTCCCGGGACTTGTGGTGATGAGTGGGAATCTCCCCCATAGGCTCATGTATTTGAGCGCTCAGCCCTGGGCTTGGAACTTGTGGGAAGTTGTAGAACTTTTAGGAGGTAAAGGCGTCTCAGAGGAAGCACAACGCTTGGGGAGGGGCTTGAGGACTTATAGTCCCGCCCACTTCTAAGTCACTCTATGTGCTTTCTTGGTTGCAGATGAAGATGTGATCTCTCGGTTTCCTGCCCTGGCTGTCTGCTGCCGACGCCCCCCACCATATGGACTCTGCAACTGTAAGTCTAAAGAAACTCTTCCATAAGTCACTTTTGGTCCTGGTGTTTGTCACAGCAACAGAAAAGTAACTACAATGGTTTATGTAGCTACTCGGACTGAGGCTCTGTGTGGAATACGCAGTGTGTGGTTACTACAGTGTGAACGTATCTTCCCAAGGCCACACTGTTGGAAACTGGGCTCCCAGTGTAACCGTGTTGAGCAACAAGACCACTGGGAAGTAATTGTATCCTAAGGATACTGAATCTATTTATAGATGAATTTGTTATTGAGGGAGTGGCTTTATTATCCTTGACTTTATCCGTAGATATAATGGGTTATCCATGGTGAACTTGCCCTGTCTAGCTACGTGATACCCCCTGCCGTGTTGTGGCGCAGTACAAGGTGTTTACCAGATAGTAAACACATGACCACACCACCCTGTTGGACATCTTCAGAACCATGACCCAAACCGAGCAATAGTCCTCGTAAACTACACAGGCACGGTGCTCAGATCTGGAGAGAGAATGGAGGAGGAGGGTCTGTTCCACCGTGGATGTCTCTCTAAGGGCAGTTGTATTCACTGAGGTGAAGGCCTACCCGACAACATGGCGGCCCGCGAGCTGCGTGCCGAGTTCACCAGCACTCTAGCCTGAGGACCTGGTGCTCCAGAGTTTGGTCTTCCGCCTCCAGCTTTGGATCCTGGCTCCATAACTCCATGGACACAGGGTTCTAGGAATGTTCCTCAGTCCTTTGTTGTGTCTGTTCCTCTTTGTAAACCAGAATGACTCAGCACTGTTTTCAAGCCGTTGCATCACTGGTCAGGCAAGGAATGTGGCAGGCTGGGTTGATATTTAGTGGTCCTGAGTATGGATGTGGATGGTTGATCTTGACTGTCATTGACCGGATTGAGAGACACCTGGGATACTGGTGATGTGCACCTCTGGGCGTGTCTGTGAGGACCTTTCCAGAGATGATTAGATCATGCAGGCTTTGACCTAATCAATGTTTAAATCCATAATGGGTTCAGAGTCTGGATAGACTAACAGGAGGCAGTAGACCTGCAGAGCCGAGGCTGAGTTAGCAAACATGGGTCGTTGTGTTGTCTTCAAAGGGTCTGCATTCCCCTTGGCCCTCTCCTGATACTGCTTGCTGCTTCCTGGCTGCAACAGGGCGAGCAGATCTGTTTTACTGTGTGCCCTCTGCCTCCCCACAGCCCAGAACCGGCAGAGCCAAGCAACGGAGTACTGAACTCTCTGAGAGTGTGAGACAAGGCAAGTCCTTCCAGATTGTTTTCTTAGTGCTCGTCACGGTCGTAGAACGTGACTGACGTGACGAGGTCGCTGGGTTTTCTGCCTCACTTAGAATCTGCACTCTGAGAATTTGTGGCTTTAGGTTATTGGCTTCATTTTACCGTGGTTGACCACTGTGGCGCTCTCCCACACTTTCTGGAGAGAGCTGCCTTGAATGAGAAACAAAGCCCATTCTCCTGATTGATAGCCATTACAGTATGTGCAGAGGCCTGTTAGGGGTGGGAAGGGCGGAAGGATACCAAGCTACCAATTCCCCAACAAAGGGGGAAAAAAAACATAGCCCCATTCTGACCACAGGGACAGGCGGGAGTCATCTAGAAACAGAGTGAAACTCAAAGCTCAGTCATTTCTTCCTAAACAGTTGAAGCCATTTAGGGATTCTCCAGCCTCTCCCTTAAGAGGAGAGCAGGCATCGAGCTGACAGCATAACTTTATTTCCAAAATCCCAGAGTGACCACACAACCCTGCTACCAATTACCATCAGGGAGTTCTTACAGACCAGTGTCTATGTGGGTGATGGCAGGAGGCACTGGGGACCCAAATGTTAATTGATTTAGAATCAGTAACTCCACCCAGGAAACTAATTTCAGAGTCAATTCTGTTTAATATATACTTGCGGTTTTTTTTTTTCTGAAAAGACTTGTTTCTTAAAACCAGATGGAAATTACCATGACCAGAAGAAACAGCCCCAAACATCTGTTTGAAATCCCTCGGGGCCCATACTCCTTCTGAGGCTGGAGTTTAGCATGCCTGAGAAGCACCTGGTGAATTTTGGATTGCCAGGCTCCCCCTACAGGATTTCTGTCTCCTAAAACTCAGGTGGGACTGGGAATTTTTGCCCGCCAGGTGCCATCAGAGCTCTGGGAGCTCTCGCTGTAGCTCTGGGCACCGGGCCACTAACTTTGAGAAGTCCTGTGGAGCCCTCAGAAAATAATGACACCTGGGTCCCACCTGGGAGATGTTAACGGTGCATCTCTGGGTTCCTGCCTGACACTGGACTTTTAAAAAGCTTCCCATGGTAGTGTGAATGTGTCATCAGATCGGGCCCTGGAAAGAATTCTCAGGGAGACAGTGCTGAGAAATGGTCTTTAAATGGCAGTTGGGGTGCGTTCTGAGCTGTTAACCCGCTCCCTTCCTTCCCCCTTCCGTGCTATGGGACAGCACGGATAGAAGGAGGCTCTGGTCAGGTGTCATCGTGGCCTTTCACTTCTGAGACGGGAAGAAGGGATTTGTCTTCCAAGAGAGTCTCATGTAGTCCACACTGGCCTTGAGCTTACCACATGCCAAGGACGACCTTGAAGGGTCATGCCTCCTCTTCCCCAGTGCTGACGGGGGGGCCATTATGTCGCTACTCCTAGGTTATGCCCATCGAGGATTGAACCCAGGGCATCATACGTATGAATAAAGCACTCTACCAACGAGCTCATGCCCAGCTGGAAATGGGTTCCCTGTGTTACTGAGCCCGGGTGCTTTTTGTCACAAACAGAGCTCTGTACTCCTGACTGATGCTGACAGTCAGGTCTGAGGCATCGGGGCTGTGCGGTGGGAACTTGGAAACGGACCGGTGTTTTCTGCAGAGCACCTGGCAGAATTGACTGCCTGAGATGGAAGCATGGCTCCATGGTCAAATCTTCCTTGCTTTCCAGGTCTCCCTGGTCTTGTATGCTTCCGCACAAAGTATCCTCCTCACTAGGCACGCGCCAACTCACCCTGACACCGTACCCTGTGACTAGCTTTATGCCAGGCCAGAAAAGCCCGCGTAAGCCCCTGCCTTTCAAATAACGACTCTACAGTGCTTTACACGAATGCATTGCTTTGCCTTGCCTTTGCTGTGTCCCCCGTACCCCCACAAAGCCTGGGGGCAGTTCACTGTGGTACTTCATATACTGAGACTCCAAGTGAGTTCATCAGCGGCCTCAAGACAATCCTGGCGGAGATGGCACAGGGTCTAATCTGCATGCCATTGGCGGAGGTGGCACAGGGCCTAATCTGTATGCCGTTGGCGGAGATGGCACAGGGCCTCATCTGCATGCCATTGGCAGAGATGGCACAGGGTCTAATCTGCATGCCATTGGCGGAGGTGGCACAGGGCCTAATCTGCATGCCATTGGCAGAGATGGCACAGGGTCTAATCTGCATGCCATTGGCGGAGGTGGCACAGGGCCTAATCTGTATGCCGTTGGCAGAGATGGCACAGGGCCTAATCTGCATGCCATTGGCTGAGATGGCACAGGGTCTCATCTGCATGCCGTTGGCGGAGATGGCACAGATGTCATTTGGGGGCTTGTGTCAGATTCTCCACGTTCACTCCCGTCAGTGTCAGGGAACCCACAGCCCGGTAACCCTGGCATCAGGAATGTTGGACTCCAATGGGTGTTGAGAGTAATTGGTCCAACGATTTCGATTTACAGAAAACAGCTGTGCAGTGCTGATTTGAGTTACCCAAGGTTTATCCCTCCCATTGAAACACTTGAAACTCAGTCTTTCAGCTACCAGCCCCTATTTTATCGGTACAGAGAGCAGAGTTCCCAGAACTTGTAGAGAGGAGATGGACACCTTAGACTCGAAGAACTGGGGAACCAGCAGCTTCTCAGGTCCAGTTGGGTCTCTCGTGTGAGGACTGGCTTTGCCCTTAAACATTTCCTAAGCTATGAGACATTGGCACCTCTAAGTTCTCCACAGACAGCTCCACCCTGAGAGGACTGAGTCCCTGACACTGTACAGGCTGTCGAGGCATCGACAGTAGGACCTGGGAATACCCAGCTTCGGACTTAGCCAGTTGGGGTTCAACCTGGGTAGAACATTCTCACACTGGCTGGGACTTCTATCCCTGTCTGCAGACGCTTGGGCTTGAAGCAAGGGCACGGTCCCAGTTAGAATAGCGCAAGTGTGTTCTTTTCCTTGAAAGCTCAGACCCAGAACTGCAGGCCCAAGCAGGGCTGGGGCTCTGGGAAGCCGAGCAGAACTGAACCGCAGCTGTGGGTGGATCCTGTGTGGCCCCTAGTGCAACCCTTCTGCATTCCTGCCCCTGCCCCACCTGCTCCTGCTAGGTTACCTATCAGAACCGGTAACAGTCTGGAAGCTTCTGGAACAAAGGCTTTCCCAGCACTGGCAACCTCCTGGGGATCTGAGGTTTGCTTTCCTAGCTGCTTAGGTTCCAGGAAAGGCAGGGGTCATGGCCAGAGCTTGGGTCTGCTTCCTGCCCCCCTCAGGTTTGGGTGAACCAAAGAGCCCTCCCCAGCCACTCCCTATCTCAATGGAGTGGGTACATTCTTGTTCTGACAAGATTCCTGGAGCTTTTCCTCGAAAGCACGCTTCTCAAGCAAGACGCGGGGCTGCGTCACAGAGGTATTTGGCCTTGTGTATGAAGAAGCAGATTGAGAGCAAAAGGGACTCTAGATAGCCCTGATTTGAGCAACCATGACCTTGGCTGGGCCTAGGATTTTACACCGGTTGTCCTTGGAAGCAGCTGTCTATTTTTTTTTTTTTTTTTTTTTTGGTTTTTGGTTTTTCGAGGCAGAGTTTCTCTGTGGCTTTGGAGGCTGTCCTGGAATTAGCTCTTATAGACCAGGCTGGTCTCGAACTCACAAAGATCCGCCTGCCTCTGCCTCCCGAGTGCTGGGATTAAAGGCGTGTGCCACCACCGCCCGGCAGCAGCTGTCTATTTCTTGTGACTTCATTTCAACCCCATGTCCAAACTCTGGGAAACACATAGGCTACATTTTTCCCTTAGCAAGAGGCTCCAGACTCTACAGGCAGCAGCTGGGGTCGCCTTGGTCTCCCATCCTTCCCTTGGGGACTGAGGCAGACCGGGCTTCTCAAGGAATTAGGACAGAGTGTGGAGGCCCAGAACTTCTGTCCTCAGGCAGGGAAGCTGCTGTCTGCCACCTCCTGGTGGCACGTAGGCTGTAGCCTCTGAATCTGGTTCTACTCCCCTGGCTTCCCCGGACCTCCCCACGGGCGACAGACACGGACGGAGGTTGGGGGTCTGAGGAGTGGAAATGCAGACAGGGAAGACTCAACAAGGGAGGAGGGTGAGAATTTTAGCTAAAGAGCTGATGAGAGCTGAAATCGTTCACAATGAGGGAGATAGGAACTGTACTTTCAGGAAATTAAGCAAAACCCAAGAAGCCTCAGTTTCCCCATCTAAAAGCTTGGAATGGGGAACTAACTCTACCCTGTCTGGATGCACACACCACAGGGTCGTAGACAGCATCGAATGACTCTGCTGTGACCTCTGCCCCTGGCCTCTTCAGGCGCATGTGTATGACATCACTGCGGTAGTGGGGTACAGGTCAAAGGCTAGACGGAATGGCAACTGTGAAAACCCCACCCGGCTCTCCGTGTCTGCCCCCCCCACGGTGCCAGCCCCTCTCCCACAATTGGAGAAGTTTGCCAGCATGTCTGGGCTTCTCCTTCCAGGAGCCTCTCAAGCTTATACACTATTACCTGCCTCTGTCCCGAGCCCCAGAAGTTAGATTATTTCAAGAAGGAATTGCTGTGAGTTAGATTCGATACCACTGCAGTGAGAGGGAGTAAGTACATTGCATTCTGGTAGTGGTCTGTGAGATTATTACAGGGAAGCCCCGGCAATGCAGAATGTTTTCCTGTTAAAATTTATACTGTTTTTTATTTTTACAAATCTTTTGCATGATGTAATTTTTAATGCCTATATTGTTATACATGGGGATTTGAAACTCACCTTATCTCTAAAAGAAATTTAAGGCTACTAATAATTATTAAGATAATATACTTTTGTCCCACTCTTGGTAACGCTTACCCTACATTCCTTTGTTTAGTTTTCCATAGTATTGACTGAATACTATCATAGTATGGTATAGTTTCCTTAATCATTGTGTTCACTGTTAAATGTTTATCTTTCCCACCAAAAGGTAAACTTATAGAGCAGGGATCTTGTGTGTGTGTGTGTGTGTGTGTGTGTGTGTGTGTGTGTGTGCATGTGTGTGTATGTGTGTGTGCGCGCGCGTGTGTGCACACGCAGTTTTTCATTCTGTCTGAAACATCTGGAGCAGAGGCTGCATCTGGTGGGAATGCGGTAACCGTTCACCAGAAGCAGGCATGCGTACATGAGTGCATGTATACCTCCCAGTTCCTCCCAGCCCCCAGAAAGAGACCACACAGGAGTCTGCTCACCCCAGAGGGATATAGACCACACGTGTGACTCTCTCTGAGGTCCTCCATGCTTTTCTCTCTGGGATTCATTCCCAGTCCACTATCACAGGCAAGCCCTGGGGGGAGGGAGGGAGACAGCTGGGCTGTTTCCTTGGGAATTTGGGGCACCTTCCTCACCTGCTGGTAAAGCCAAACAGACAAGGGAGGCAGAAGTTTTGGGCCCAGCCAAGACTGCCTGAAATTCCCATCACCCCCAAGAATTCAAGCAGCGCCAGTGAAGTCAGCATCTCTCTGATCACAGAGGGCAGTCAGTCAGCCTTCCTCCGTGGATGTGGGCAGGACTTGTTGTGCTGAAGTGAGCCATCAGTGCAGACACCGGGACAGCCCTGGGTGGGCGCACCGGATGACCCAACGAGCCCTCTTGACCTCAATGGAAAGGGGTGAGGGATTAGGCTGTCACCTAGATTTCCTCTAGAAGTTTCCCTTCCCTCATTCCTGCAATCATGATCAGATATCAACCATGTTCTCCATGTCTACGCCTTCCTCGTGGGAAAAAGGCCAAACCCCAGGAGCCTCCCTGATCAACACAATTCAATAATCAAGTAAGTGATAAAAATAAAATCAATCTCCTCGTGGTCTACTGTGCCTTCAAGCATTGCTGAGCTGGGGTGCAGGGGTCTCTGAGCCTGAGGAATGGGAAGGAGGTTAATTTTCTTATGATGCTTTTAGGCATTTTCCAAATTTTCTCCGAATGCCTATGAGTTAATAACACAAGAAAAATGTTTTCTTATGACCTTCCTGTGAGTGAAGACAGGCTGACAGGGGTTTGACTTAGGGGTGGAATTGTGGCCCCAGTGTGAGGGGCATCTGTAGGCCAAGACAGATTCTTGGTCCCAGGAGGGCATCTGTCTCAGAGGCAGGAGCCCCAGACTTACCCGCTTCTGGAAGCCGAGGGAGCCCGGTGTCCAGCGGAGTTCCAGTTCTTGGCACCGGCTGAGGCTGGGATCTCGAGCCCTAGGCGCTCCGTGCAGTGCGGCTTGGGGCGGGTGGAGCCTCTCAGAACCCAGCCCTGCTCCGCCTATGCACTACTCCCGCCAGCCCAGGTCCCCGAGGTCACCCAGCCCACCCTGCAGCCTGCACGCAGCGCCAAAGGCGGGGAGCACTTGAATCCGGCAGGCAGGTGGGCTCAGGGCTGCAGATAGTCTGTAGGAGAATCAACAAGACAGACCCGGGCAGCACTGGACAAACACCCCCCTTAAGCAGCTCCAAACATAGTCACTCAGAGGAGGCCCCAAACCTCTCCAGATTCCTTTCCCTGAATATCCCGCCGGGCCCCCGTGGCCGTGCAGCTACCCGGCAGGGCTGCCTTGAGTATCTGCTCACTGGATGCTTGGTCCTGGTGCAGAGTGCAGGGCGGGCTCTGCTGTGGGCAGTCAGTTGCTGGAGGCACCCCAGCCCTGGCACCAACTGCAAACCTCGTCCGGCCGGCGGGTGGGCGGGCCAGTATGAACTGCCCTCCTGTCCCAGCGGGAGCAAGCCCTGAAGCAGCTCAGAGAACTTCCGGGTCAGTTTCATAGCCTTGTGCCCACCAGCTAGACCGGTGCGAGTCCGCAGGAGGCAGCGGGGGAGCAGGGAGCGGGGGAGCCGGAAGGGCCCGGCCAGGCTGCTGGATGCCATAGCGGCGGCAGGACACTGATCTACAGCTGGAAGACAGCCACAGTCAAGGGTCTGTGGTCCTTCCTCATCTGGTCTCTTCTAAGGACCACAGCCTCCATGCGTTCCGGGGAACAATGCAAGTGAGGCCGTCCCACAGGGGGTCTACCTGCAGCACCCCAGGGCAATCCTCCTGTTGACAAGGCAGCCAGGGAGCTGTCCTGTGGTAGACTCCACACCCTGGGCCACTCTGTCAAGCTCTAGGATGCCTCAGGCTTTTGACACGCAATTTTATTCCGAGAAATCTATTCCAGGGAGAGAGGATCTGGGTTTAGGGAGGTCTTAAGGAGGTAAAGGCTCTTTACAGTTTTACGTGCAATAATGAAAATCTTGACGCCTGGAACCAGAAAATAATGAAATTAATGGCGCGGATGATACGAGAGGAGCACCATATGACGTCACCAGCCAAATGTTTACAAGTGGGTTGGTTGCAATGTGGCTTTTGCTTGTTGGTTGAGACAGAGCCTCACTGTGGGATCTGCCCATCCTGGCACCCTGCGTAGATCAGGCTGGCCTCAGAGTCACAGAGACCCACCTGCGAAGCGCTAAGATTAGAGTCACACACTACCACAGCTGGCTCAACACAAAAGTGTCTTTGTGCTGGAGTGTTCCGTGGAAAACACAGGCCCTGAACTCTACAGAGAGACACCACCTCGTGTCAGCATCGTCGCCACGGTTACCGTCTAACACCATCATCGTCCGCTGTGGGAATACTCACACCTTCAACCGTATACATACTCCAGAGGGGGGGGGGACTCCACACACTTGGTCTGCAGACTCCTGGGTCTCTCTCCTCCGTGCTGTGTGCGTGTGGCATCTTTCTGCCCGCCCTTTGTGCCCGCCTTTCCAAAGCCAGGTGTCCCAACGGGTGGGGAGAAATGGCAGAAGCTGGAAGTAGCATGTTTATCCTACCAAGAATTTATGTGCGGCCCTTTCAGACCCAGATCAGACCCAACCAGCTGCCGGGATCACAAGACGGAGAAGGGGCTAGGATGCCCCTGTCCCTTGCAGAGGGGTTCACTAATGTCTCAAAGGTGTCCCACGAGGCTCCACCTGTTTTTGCTTTGTTTTGTTTTGAGCCTCATGTCAATAGCACCAAGCTGAGGGTCACGCCGGTACCACTCAAAGCCCCTGCGGAACATTTAAGGCCCAAACCACAGGCCCAGTAAGTAAACTGCGTGCCTTGTGTGCATGGAATCCTGTGTGTGCCCCTCCCCCAGAATGCAAGCTTTAAAAGAAGGCATGTGCATGTGTGTGTGTGTGTGGGGGGGGATGTGCCCTTGTAATCCTGGGGCGGGGGAGGCAGAGGCAGGAGGATCCCTGGGGTCAGACAGCTTACTCCAGGTCAGTGAGAGACTGTTTAAAAACAAATGGCAGCACCTGGAGCCACCACTGCAGGAGGGTGTCCCCCAGCGTCTGGGGCCAGGCCTGCAGGTTGTCCGCTGGCGTCCATACGCAGGCGCATGCCTGTATGCAGAAGTGGAATCCTGGCACAGACCAGTGCCATGACGTTACCCGGGACCTTTCTGTCCCATGATTCCTGCCGCCTCTGGGGGGGCAGCTGTCGTTATCTCCCTGAGAACTCTGGGTCTTCTGCGGGGAACGCCCCGCCAACCACCAAGCTTTCCTCATGCTCGACACGGCGGAACACAGCTGAGGACACCAGTGCCTCCTCACCACGACCGACCAAGACCGGGTCGGGGGAGGGACTCAGGGCCCATTCTGAATCCTCTGAAAGATGGAAGCAAGCCTCTGGGCTATCATCATCTCTCCTCCATCATCCCACAGGCCTGGCCTGGCCCTCCTGTCCTCTCTGGTGACCCTCCTGTCTTCTCTGGTGACCCTCCTCTTGACTACAGTCCTCCACCGTAGATATAGGAGGTCTGCCTCAGTTTCCCCCCAGGGTTCCTCTGTGGAGAGTCCTGCTCATAAGAGGCATCCTTCACCCACGCTGGTCTCTTGGCCCTCCCCTGATGACTCCTGGGAGAGCGCCCTGGCTTAGAAAGAAACTGTCCACTGCCTTCTGGGCTCCACAGGCCCCACTGGTCACCAGCCCTGGTCCCCATCACAGCTTTCCTCTAGCTGAGCCGTTGAGGCAGCAGAAGGGGAGCCCCCCATTCTCCACACAGCCTCTCCCCCATGCAGACCCTCTGGGGAAGCCCCTCATTCTCAACACAGTCTCTTCCCCATACAGACCTGCCCCCTCCCTCAGGGATTCTGCCTCCCTAGCTTTTCAATCCACACTCTTAGGACCCTCCCCCACATGGAGCCCTGGTCAGGTTCAGACCTCAGCCCCACAGCAGGGTGTCACGAGCCAGCTCTGAGCCTGTCGGTCTAGGTTGGTTTGTTTGCTTCTCATTTAATTTTTTTTAATTAAAAATGGAAACATCTAGATGTCTGGTTTCTACTCTCAAGCTCAAGGAATCTGTCAAGGCCGCATCTGGTAAGTCGAGCCCGCCCCTCTAGACACAATTCTAGCTGCTCCACACAGACCTCCAGCCCAGTCCCTCCCTCCAACAGTGGATCTCAGCAGGCTCACCTTGCCATGACCCCCCTGGCTCAGCCGTGGTCGGTCCAAACCTCCTGGGGCCCACTGGCTGCAAAACCCTGGCCAGCCTGGCGGTTCCCTCCTCTCTCACACCTGAGAGCTCATTTCCCATTTGTTGGGCTCTAAGCACCTTTGGGCTGGTCAGTTGTATCACCTCAGAAAGACTTAGTCACAAACCTTTCCCAGATAGCTCTCGGGAATGTGGATGAAACAAAGCAAGATGAAAAACAGCAGCAGCAGCAAACCTCTGTGGCTGTGGGTCCTCCTGCTTCCAATTCGCAGGTGCCAGCAACACCTTTCATTAAAGCGGCAGGGGGTCACAGATCCCCCGGGGCAGCCACAGCTGACATCACTGAGCTCGGAAAAGGGCTGGTTTTGTTGTTCGTTTTCCAATCACCTTAACTGTGAAACGTGGTGAGCATTGCCCAGCCCACCCGCTGGACCCTCTTGAATGTCAAGCGCCCCTGCCCAGGGCGCTGCGAGGGCACATCTGCGAGTCGGAAGCACCCTTGGAGGACCGTGCACAGCCGACTTTAGACCCTTGGCTGCCCTTGCCAAGCCACCATAATCGTTATAGCGTTGTGAAAAGAACACATACCCAGTTAAGAAAGTTTTTCCAAAAGAAATAGCAGAGTCCCCACCCCCTCAGCCTCTCCCCGCCAGTGCTGTTTGTCTGGGGAGTAATGCAGGGCTGATGGGAACATGGATAAATTAATTACAGCGGGGAATGTCGTTCATGGGTGGAAAAGGACACCAGATCTGCTCATACAGGGTTTGACATTTGAACATAAACACCACCTTTATGTTTTTCTTTTTAAACTCAATCGGTCCAGTTTACCCAGACATGGGTATAATCCCTTTAAACACCGTGGATTTAAAGTTGAAAAGGTAACAATATGCTGGGTGTTCTCCCAGGCCAAGGAGTATGGAGATGAGGGAGTGAGGCCGACGCCTCAGCCCTTTCCGTGCCTGATAGTATCTTGGTCTATCTCTGGTTCTGAGAACACAGGGGCCCTTTTGTTGAAGTCCTTGAAATGGAAGGGCATTGGCACCCCTGCATATCTCGCTGGTGCAAGCGGCCCTCCCGGGAAGCTTGCGAAGGGTGTGTGTGTGTGTGTGAGAGAGAGAGAGAGAGAGAGAGAGAGAGAGAGAGAGAGAGAGAGAGAGAGAGAGAGGGGTGGGAACTGGGGCGAGTCCATCCTGGGTGATCTGGGTGATTTTCTTAGTCCCCGTTTTTATTTGAAGCTGGGTCTCTTGCTGAGCCTGGATCTCACCACCTTAGCTGGACTCAGTGGCCCGGGAGCCCCACTCATTCTCCTGACTCCACCTTCCCAGGGCTGGAGTTTCAGGCATCTTTTTTACTTGGGTTCTAGGGATCCAAAAAGGACCCTGGCCTTGCCGTTATCAACCAGACCATCTGCACTGCCCACGAAGATTCCCGAGTTTCTAGAAACAGTTGTCTGCGATCATAGTTGTGGTTTCTGGGTTTTGGGTTGTCGTATGTGTCCCCAGGGGTACTCTTTGAGTAATCAGGTAAAACAGAAGGAGAGGCAGAGGTGGGCGTGGCTTAAGGGAGAGAATATATTCAGAATAGAATTTTCAGAAAAAGCAAATGTGAAAAATCCATGGCATAAAATTCATTAAAAAGCAAGATGATTTTGAAGACAACTTGCACCTTCCAGCTGTGTTCTTCTTGGTTTACGTGACGTTCTGACCTGAGCAAGGACGCATTTCCTTAATTTCTTTTTTTCTCAACAAAGAAAGCGCTGATGGCTTCTCAGTGTGTTCAGGGTTTGCTGAGCTCCTAGGTGGGGAGGGCACAGAGCCCTGGGTCAAATGTATGTATGAGCTTGCCCATCTTGCAGGGCAAAGTTAGGATGCCACCCCCCCAACATGCCCTCCTCAGGCCCATCCCGACTTTCTGACAGAATAATTGCCGCCCTTGCTGGGAACACCTGTGCAGTTTCCAGCAGCTCCGACTTCACCCTTTGTCCCCCGAGAGCTCTTGGGACTGTTTTCCTCTTTTCACCCCGGAAGCCCTCACCAGAGACCACCCTGGATCTGTGTTAGACAGGTTTGAGCTAGAGCTCCAGGCTGATCTCTCGGTCTGCCCTAACCCTGCTGCTCCTGACTCTGAGCGCTCAATTTCAGGACTCCCCATCTCCCATCTTAGCTCAGCCAAGAATGGCCATCATGTATCACATCTTCACCTGCAAGCCTCCGCAGGGCGAATTCTATTCACCAACTTTGCTTTTATTCCCACCGTGACCAAGGAGGAACCTGGTCACGCGGCACGAGCTTTCCAGGCATATCTGAAGTATCTGGCTACTTGTCTGTCCATGATTTGTCCTTTCCTGGAACAGTGGTGGACCAGCCTGTAGCACCTCGTGCTTACTTAAGCACAAAGGGCATCAGTGAACTCGGGGTTGAGTTGAACTCAGTGGAAAGTTGGAGCGTGGGTCTTTGGAGCACAGCCATAAGTAGGAAGAATGCATGTGAATGGCAGTATCTAAATGAAAATCTGCTGTCACGACAGCAGCCCAGGACGCGTCTCTCTGACATTGTTCTTGTGGAAATCGCAAAATGAAACGAAATCTAAGAGCTCAATAAACGGACAAGGAAATTGCCCTCAACAAAGGCCGCAGTCACCTCATGTTCCGTTTCTCTTGGCAAGAGTGACCCAAATGAGGTGGATGCTGGAACGCCTGCCTCATGGGGTCCCAGGCTCTGCAGCCAGCCAGCCAGCCAGACAGACAGACAGACAGACAGACAGCCCGCCTGCCAGACAGACAGCCATTCACCGACCCTGAGCTCTGTTTCTGGTTTTGTGGAGGTGCCACTCCGAGAATACGTGTTCTGTTTCGCTTAGGCCGGTGTTAGGTAGAAGTTGTGCGGTGAAGTGAAATCACTTCCTGCAGAAGAAAGCGAGCTGTAAATAGGAAGTGCAATAGAGGGGTAGGAGAGGGGAACGGTGAGGGCCAATCTTGAGCAAAGCCTACCGCACACAGGCCGCGCTGTACGGAATCCATTCCTTTGTACAGCTGGCTTACACAGAGGGAGGAAGGGAGGAAGACTAGAGAAAAGAACCCTAGGTGAGGAAGGTCGGCGAGTTCACGCTCTGACCGTCCTTACCGCTGAACACAAAGCTGTGACGGGTAGCGTGTTGTAAATAAAGGGCTCAACAGAAACAGGAGAGAGGGCTAGAACACCAGCTCACTGCACTCTTTGTCTAAAACCAGCAGGGAACTTGGCCCTTGCTGGGAAAACCCAAGGTGTCCCATAAGGAAAGCCCACTGGACCAAACATGGCCCAAGTCAGCAACCCTGGCGGGGGATGGGGAGACGGGGACACACGGAAGGTGACTTTGCAAGGAAGAACAGTGACTGGTCACTACCCAGAGGCCAAGGAAGAAGGCGGCCCAAGGCCAGAGGAGACCCAGGCCTAGTGACATACTGGCCTCATGGTGGGAAATTGTCCCTAGGGGTCCTGTTGGGGAAGATGCCCACGTTTCTGGTATGAATCTGGTTCGGGACTCAATCCAGATGCCAGGCAGAAAGTGTTAATGATGGTCAAGGAAGGACTGGCCAGAAGGGATGGAGACAGCGGGACAGGAGAGAATGGGAGATAAAGACAAAACTCACCCAAGATGAGGCTAAAGCCTGTAATTCTAAAGCATAGGGTACCAAGGGCCTAACCTTAGGTTACAGAGTTAGCACACATGACACCAAACCAACGGGGAGAGACCGGACCAAGATGGAAAATCTCAGAACAACACAACTCCCAAAACACTAGATCAAGAATTAGCAGACAGAACCCAACAGCTCTAACATAAACAGCATTTTATGCTGAGTTACGTTATTTCTAATGCATTAGGCTGTTACAGACTCTGTATCACCAGGGGCCAATAGCTGCATCCCCACATCAGCAGTGTTGACACAAATACGACGGTGCGACAGTCAACTTAATCAACCTGCCTAGGACATGAAGGCCCCAGATATTTGGTCAAGCGTTATTCTGGGGCTGAGGAGATGACTCAGCGGGAGATGCATTTCTGAACAAGTGTGAGGACCTGAGTTCCGGTCCCCACCCTCATGTGAAATGCCGAGGTTGGTGCTGCGTGCCTGGCGCCCCTGAGCCGCGTGGGTAGAGACAGGTCGATCTGGGGGCTCCCTGGCCAGCCGTCAGCAGGAACTGCAGTCTCCATGTTCATAACAGGTGGAGAGAGATGGGAGGAGACGGCTGACACCAACCTCAGGGCTCCACGTGTGTGTACATGGGCACCCGCACACCTACACATGCAGGTACATGTGTGCACACATATACATACTTGTACACATATACATCACACACACATGTCACACACACACCCCCACCCCATCACACACCACACACACACACACACACACACACACACACCGCATACACTACACCCCCGCCTCCCACATAACACACCCCCACACACACCCCTTACACCACACCCCCACATACCACACACACACACCATACCCACTACACATCACCCCCCCACATCATATGCTCACACACACACATACACATACACCCCACATACACTACACCCTGCCCCCCACATACGACACCCACACACACCACACCCCCTACACCCATACCCACCACACACATACACCACACAATCATCTCCCCACATCATATGCTCACACACACACATGCACACTACATGCTCACACTCACTCACACACACCATATGCTCACATACACACACCACATACACAGACACACACACACTCACACATGCTCACTCACACACACACTCATACACACCACATGCTTACATACATAAGCTCACACATGCTCACACACACATACACACTCATATACACACACAGCACATGCTCACACACAAATGCTCACACACAGGCTAATACACACACACCACATGCTCACACACACACACTCACACATGCTCTCACACATGCTCACTCACACACATACCACACATGTATGCACACATGCTCACACACACATACACATACTCTATTCTTAATGGTCGCTTTGACGAAGATGTCTTGGGATGAGAGCAGTATTCAAACCCATGCACTGAATAAAACAGTTTGCTCTCCAGGCTGTGGGCATCCTCATCCATCCGGTCTGCGGCTTCACCCTCCCGTGAACGATATGGAAACAATAACTTCACAGCAGACAGATCTGATAAGCGCTGCTTCAGACAGGTGACCGAGGCCAACGTCAACACTCATAAATCACGGTGACAGTACACGCATTTGATATGATGTGAAGAAAATAGCCTGTCCCCTCTGCTGCCGTCCTCTCAATGACCTTTAACCTCAATCTCAAACTAAGGCAAGCGTCGGACAGGCACTGCCAGTGGAACAGCCTGCAAATCTCCACGTGCCCGTCTCTAGACACTCAAGGGCGAGCAGAGCAAAGAATGCCTCAGAGGCACCCAGCTGGGCCCAGGGTGATGTGGGGAGGTTAGTGTGAGCCTGGGATATAGGAAATGGATACCGGGAAGGGTTTCAGAAGCAGAAACGGATTAAATTGTGAATTTGCCAATCACACATCATTCCTAGTTCACTGCAATGGGCGGGGCAGACAGACACAGCGTTTTAATAAAAGGGGCAGCTTGTAGGGGACATGGGGACCTCGCTGGCACCTTTGTCATTTTTCTGAAATTCTAAAACCTACTGGAAAATGTAAAGTCTCTTAAAGGGTAAAGGAAACCGATCAGTTAGCTCACTGCTACCCCAACCACAGAGGCGAGCCCCTCGACTAAGAGGCAGAGCTAGAGATGAGCTCAGTGCATCCTGATTCCTTCGCATGACTTTTGAGCCTGGGAGAGCATGGGAGTGTTGGGAGAGCATGGGGGTGTGGTTCCTTCAGGGAAGCAGACCGGTGGCGGCTGGGTGATGTCACAGGAGGGACCTGTGGGCCTCAGTGAGCATTCGGTTTCTTGCTCTGGTGGGATGAAATGGGTGTGTCCTTTACTGAGCCAATGCTCACGGTTTTTCTCTTCCCGTAAACTTGAATGAAGGGAAGAGAACAAGAGTCCATCTGTGTGTACCACACACGCTGATGACTCCCACAAAACAACCCTGAGCTCAAAAAGGTGTCAAGCAAAAGACGCTCTCTTAAAAGGGGCGGCCGTGCTTGCTTATGAGCAAAACTTACCCCAGCTGTTTGAAACGTTCAGAATTACAGGACGCAAACACCCACCCCTCCCCCTACAGTCCCAATTTCAAACAGGAGCAGCCCTGGGGGACTGATGAGTTTGCTGAGTTGGTTTAAAGAGCAGTGGGAGAAAGGAAGGGGGGGGCAGGGGGACCTTGCTAAAAGCAGACATGCTGGGAGGACTTCACCCAGCATGGAAGATGACTTCCCCCTGGCTGTGTAGACCACCACCCTCACTCCCATCTCCGAGACTCTTGAGACTTAGACCCTGCAGGCTCCCCCCCCACCCTCCCCACCCGTATTCTTTCAGCCCCTAGACAGAATTACGACCTGTTGGGACTGGTGACTAGAGGTGGAGATGAGATCCTCATGACCCCCTTGCCCTCCTCCTTGCCCTCTGAGGGGAGGCGGGACCAGGCCCCATGATGACCTTTGACAAGTATGCCCGGCAGAGTCCCTGAGGATGGTGCCACTGGCTCAGAGGACAGGACCACACAACACAAGGGTTCATGTCGCCCAGTCAGCCTCAAGCTGAGTGCTCAGTTAACCAGTGTGCACCGCCACACCTGTTTTATTCCACGCTGGAGGCCGAACCCGAGGCCGTGCGTGTGCCAAACAGGGCCCTACACCCGCTAAGCCGCAGCCCTGGCTCCGCACAGCTCTTTACAGGTCATAAAAAAACGCAGCTGGGCTGCAACTGGGCAACAGAGCATTAACTTAGCACGTCCAAGGCTCTAGGTTTTTATCTGCAGCACCGCAGAAAGATGTGAAGGTCATATTGCAAAACGTCGCTACGGACAGTTGGATTCAACTACGTGGGTAATTACGCTTTGTGCTCGCTTCTCGTCAAAACGTGCGTGCCTATGTACATAACTATGACCAAATGCGTACTTAGAGGGTGATAACTAGGCAGAGTCCTGCGGGAACGCATGACTGGCACTGTGCAGAAGAACCACAGCTGGGGGAGCATGGAGTACCGTGCCGTCAGCACCCACCGCGGCCACTAGGGAAGGCAGAGCCTGAACGGGACAGAGGCTTCCTTCCCACCGAATGGTTCTAAACTCAACTCCTGTGACCTCTAGTTTTCGCCAGCTCCTTGTTATCCTCCTATCGTCTGTGAAATCTGCTCTCCCAGTTCCCTGGGAGAGCAATTACCTTTGCTGACAAGCTTGCCAGGAGCCTGGAACAGTCAGACGCTGGAGGTCCGTGGGAAACCTACTCAGCTGTCTGGCCCTTCAGGGTCCAGCTTGAACTGAGCCTCTGCGAGGCTGCTCCAGCAGACCCACTGGGCGGGGCTTGACCTTGGCTGGAGGGGGGGGTGGGGGAGAGGGGGTCGAGCCTGCCAGCGTCTGAGTCTCAAGAGTCTAGGAGATGGGAGTGAGGATGGCGAAGGGTTGATCTACACAGCCGTGTGGAGGCTGCACTATTAGCCACGGTGAGGGCAGGGTGAAGGGGCAGACGGGGAGCCCAGGAACGTTCTAGGCTAATCAAGTCTGTCTTCTGCGTGTGTGATCCAAGTCTAAGGCTAAAGGCCGGGAGTTGGCTATCGAGTCAGGAGTCCAAAGAGGCTCAAATCTAGAAGCGCACTGGGTGTTACAGGTACGCTTAGTGTCCGGGAACTATGACACCTGACCCTGGAGAGGCATCTGGGCGTCAGGTCCAGAGCCAATGCAGGGAGAGAGTGACGACTCCGTCAGTCAAGCAGAAGCTGCTCACAGCTAAGGCAAGGCCCCCATCTCCCCCGGAGTCTCAGAAGCAGGCAGGGGAGTAAGACAGCTTCACAGAGGGACGGGGCAGGGCTTCAGGCCGGTCCTGGCTGGAGGCTGCTGGCCTGGGAAGCTGCAGGTGGGCTGTGAGCCTGTCAGAGGGCAAGTTTGACATCTCTGGCAGTGACAGACACGGGGGGAGGGTCAGGGACTGAGGGAACTCTGGTCATCTGGGCCTGTTGCTAAAGATGTTACTCCTGAGCTTCCTGGCCTGGAGATAGCAAGCTGGCTTCCTACAGGTCTGACCCACGGCAGACTGACCGTTTTGTGTTCTTACCCTTAGGTAAAGGAGATGATTTTCCAGGCCAGTTGCTGTAGGTGGTAGGCCAGAGTTCTGTCATACATGCGGTTTGGACAGTGTCCATTGGTACACTGAGTCTCTCTGAGAATCAAACAGGGCAGGAAACCACAAGGGAAATAAGGAGGGGGGAGGGAGAGAGGGAGGGAGCAGAGGAGGGGGAGGGCCGTCAGGGAGAAAGGAGAGAGAGGGGAGGGGAGGAGAGATACCTACCAGCAGAAACAAGCCCTTGGAAGTCATAAAGCCCCGGGGGTGGGGTGGGGGGAGACGGGACAGAAGGCAATGGCTGCTTACTCTCTCCTGTCTGCTAAGAGGTTGCCAAAGGGGACGGTGATACGGCCATTGCTCCCGTTGAGTCCTCAAATGGGAAGCACACATCTTCCTGTGGCTTCAAGCAACAGTGGACTCAGAAATAAGCAACTTAGGAAGAGACACAAGTTGCACCCTCGCTGAGAACTGAAATGCTGATACACCAACCCGCATGTTCATTGCTTGTCTCCTGCCTGTGACAGAAGGAGGGTTTGTTTTGTCCTCACCTCAAGGCAGGGAATGCAGGGAGCAGGAGGTGGCTGGGCTGGTCAGTTTCCAGCCAGGAAGCAGAGAGAGATGAGTGTCCCTGCTAAGCCAGTTTTTTCTCCTTCTTAATCAGTCCAAGGCTCCAGTCCGTGGAGTCCATGGAGTGGAACCAATAATTTAGGGTGAAACTTTCTGCCTCAATTAATCCAGCTTAAATACAGTTTCTTGCGGGGATGCCTAGAGACTTGTTTCCATGGTGACTGTAAGTCACATAATGTTGGCGTTCGGTGCTAACCACCACAGCCTTGTTCCAAAGAAGCAGCCCCCAGCTTCGTCCCGGGCTCCATGACTAGTTAGGGGCCCAGCCCAGGCACTCAGCTCTCGCTGCTGTTCTTGTAAGACCATCGAGACAGGGAGAAGAAAATGCTTTCTGTGTTTTGCTGCCTTCTCGTCAGCGGCTAGTCTGGCAGGGATTGTTTAATAATACTTTTCTTCTGAAGGAGGGTAACCATGTTTCGAAAATCTGCAAATTGGAAAATAGGTGAAATTTACCAAGAAGTCAGTGGGTTGCTGGAAAAAAAAAAAAAAGAGGACACGAAGTTGAGGGGTGGGGTTGGGTCTGGGGGGGATTAGGAGAGGCATTGAAAATGAATATAATCAAAATACAGTGAGTAAAATTCTCAAATACTAATAAAAGCATTACACACTTTTAAAAGCTACCCACAGAGCCGGGCGTTGGTGGCGCACGCCTTTAATTCCAGCACTCGGGAGGGAGAGGCAGGCGGATCTCAGTGAGTTCAAGGCCATCCTGGTCTACAAAGAGAGTTCCAGGAAAGCCTCCAAAACAATACAGAGAAACCCTGCCTCAAAAAACAAAAAAACAAAAAAACAAAAACAAAAACAAAGCTACCCACAGGCTGGGCATTGGTGGTGTACACCTTTAATCCCAGCACCTGGGAGGCAGAGGCAGAGGCAGGTGGATCTCTGCGAGTTCAGGGCCAGCCTGGTATACAAGATCGAGTTCCAGGACAGCCTCCAAAGCCACAGAGAAAAACCCTGTCTCAAAAAAAAAAAAAGTTACCCACAGTCTCTCTACCTAACATAGCCCTTTTAGAATCATCTGCTAGTCATCAGTCATCTTTTTATTTTTAATCTTAGCCAGTTTCTTTTGAGACAAGCTCTCATCTAGTATCTCAGGCGGGCTTTGAAGTCACTTTATAGCCAAGGATAACCCTGAAATGCCTGCTTCCTCTACTTCCCCAGTGCTGGGATTGCGGGCGTGTGCGGTTCGGAGTGAAACCAGGATGTTGTGCGCGGTAGGCGAGTGTTCCACCAACTGAGCCGGGCCCCGCCCTTCGAATGATCACCTTTGATGAGTGATGGGAGCAGGTATTTCTGCCTCTGCTTGTCGGGGACACTCTCCTCGCTTGGTATGTAAGCCAATGCTCATTTCTTTGGAAACATCCTTAAAGACGGCAGAGGCTGAAGAGCATGCAGAGCGAGGTGAAAAGGGATGCCCCTGAGTGACGGTGACCTCAGTTCCGGCTGTAGGTTTTCTCAGACGCGGGCTTTTTTTCCATCTCTCTTGTCCCTACAGCCTAAGCCCAGGCAGCCCTTGTCCCCCGGTGCCCTGGTTTGGGTACTTTTCCCACAAAAGCCCATTCATAAACGTCTTGGTTGCAGCCCCTGGCTCTCACTACCGGGAGCTCGTGAAAAATTGAAGACGTGGGGCAGAGTGGGCAGGTGCCGGGCCTTTGGGCGGTGTCCTCAAAGGAGGTAGTGGCGTTCCTACCTCTGGCCGTGAAGTGGGTAGTTTTGCTGTGCCTCATGCCCTTACACCGCCTTACCACAGGCCCCAAAGCAATGGGGCTAATTTACCGTGGACTGATACCTCCGAAACCGTGAGCCCACACAAACCTTTGCTTTCTGTAAGCTGCCCTTGCTCTGATATGTGTTATAATAGTAATAGTACAGCATAGTAAAATCTGGCTGACAGTCTACAACCTCCTGGCTAGAGGAGATTCTCTGACCCTTTCCTATCCATCCCCCACACAGCCGCCAGCGTCTCTCGGATCCCACCATACTGCCCCGCTCCCCCTACAAAGTCCCGACGGCTTCCCTTAGCTGGAAAGTTCTAAGGCGAATCCCCCGGCAACGCAGCCAGCTCCTTCACACTCTGTGTAGCCCCAGTGAGTTGTTCTCAACCTCAGCTACGTTTCAGGGTCTGGAGGAGCATTGAAAACCGCCCGTGAGCTTAGTTTCATTAGTCTAGCCAGGCCCCAAGTATCTGCATTTTTATTTTGTTTCCCAAGACCAGGTTGTGAACTCTGCAGATGCCTGGGCCTCTGCTGCAGAGCCTGCTGCTTCCTAACCCGAGGAGCCATGTGGGAGCTGGCCTGAGGCCTCGAGTTATTTCCCTTCCACCCTTCGTAGTTGATGAGCAGCCTTCAGCTCGGAAAGATCAAAACCAAGAAAGCCTCCTGCGCCACCAAGTCTGGGCCCCATTGCTGCACACAGTAGGCTTGCTTGGAGATACACTTCAGGGCACGTCTGTCAGGGATTTCTAGGTTGGTTTCATTCAAGTGGGCAGATTCCCTCTGTGGGCAGCACCGTTCCCCGGGCTCTGGGGTCCCAGACTGCACAGGGAGAAGACAGCACCCTCCCTTTCAAGTCTTCACTACAGACACCCCAAGCTCTGTACCTGCCTTCAGCGCTGTGATGGACTGCACCCCAAGCCGTGAGCCCCCCCTTCTTCCGGTCAGGCCATTTTGTTGCAGTAACCAGGCAAGTAACTAATACACGCTTTCTTGGCATATGCGTTATCGTGAGCTACGGACCATTGAGAATAAGAGATGGGTGAAGAGGTCTGAACACACAGAGTAACTTTCCGTAGGGAAAGGATCATGGGCATGCCAATTTCTCCCAGGAAGACCCTTAGCAACCCAATGGAGAAGGCTCAGAGAGAGGCTCAGACCTAAGTTTGCACACTAGATCTCACTAAGCAAGCCTGTTCATCACCCCTGGTCACCCAGGAGCATCCAACTTCTTCCTTTCTTTTTTTTTTAAATTTTAAATAGCTGAGGATGGCATTGAAGACAAGTCTCAACCTTGTTGGTTGGGGTGTTTGTTGTGGCACCGGGAATTCCCTGCCATTTGTCAAGCAGCGGTTTTTTGTGTGGTTATCATTGCCGCCACATTCTGGAGAGTTCTTGACATCCCAGGTACCTCCTGTCAGCCCGCTGTTGGCCTTTGGGGAGTTGGGGTGGTCATCCCATCTGAAGCTCGTTGCCTGTTCTCTAAGACACGGTTCGGCCTGGCTCCCTCAGTCTTCACGGCCCCGGGGCTGCATCTCACAAGAGTCCGTCTCTGCTGGTTCTCCACGTGCTTAGGTTAGCTTTAATGAAGGCCAGCCTCTGCTTCCTGCCACCTCTTGGTGTGCTTAGCCAAAACAACAGACCCTGCTGGAGCAAGCAGAAAGCCAAGGCATCTTGAGAAGTGCTCATCACAACGTGTCACACTCGTATTTGGCTGAATTTGTGTGGCGTGGCTGTTTTGGGAAAATGCTCTCGGTCCCTGACTACATGTATCAGAATAATTTCCTGTTGACTAAAAGATGCCTTGATGAATATGTTTCCTTCCAGAACATAGGATCATCAAGGGACAAATTCTTCAGCTGAATTCACTGGAGAGACATATTGCTTGATTGGTCTTTTTTATTCCCTCTTCAGCAGGTTTTCTAAAATGCCAGATTTTATTTTTCACTTATTTCCCCAACAGCAGCAAATTCTGGCACATTCTCACAAGACCCAGGTCTTTGGCAGGAGAGGAACCAGATGTATTATACCAGAGAGTCCCAGGACCGTTTCCAAGTACCAGGGAGTCATTGGGCGCCTATCAGGAGCGAGATGCAGTCTCTGGGGATGGACTGGTGTGGGTTTTTGGGCATGGTCAGCGCTTTAGGTATGTAAGATCTCTCCCTACAGACTGGGCATACTGCGCCCCATCAGGAGGGGGATGCAGTCTCTGGGGACGGACCGGGCATACTGTGCACTTAAGGAAACAAGAGACACTCATTACAGATTGGCTTTGTCTGAGCAGTTTTAAATTTCTGTGCAACTCAAGCTGCTTCTCCAACACAGCACATCCCTACACCAGAGCCAGTTGTGTCCACTGGGGACTTCTTGTAGCTCAAAAGGACACCAAATCTCCGGAATAGAGCTGCGGAGTCCGCTGCAGCACAAGGAGCTGTGCTGGTGCCATCGGAAAGGCATGTAGAGAACCAGGTTCGTTTTGCACAGACAATAGAGACACTGTGTCCTTACTGAAGACGCCGAGAGCTGCTCAAAGCCCCACTCGGAGTGGGGACATGCTTTGTTGCGGAGGTGGGGGTGCCGGTTTGGGAAGACACTGCCATCACCAGTCGCAAC
Source organism: Mesocricetus auratus (assembly GCF_017639785.1). Lineage (NCBI taxonomy): Eukaryota > Metazoa > Chordata > Mammalia > Rodentia > Cricetidae > Mesocricetus > Mesocricetus auratus. The sequence continues at coordinate 5,345,717 of NW_024429192.1, read as the reverse complement.
CCTTGTTATTTCCCTGGAGGTAGATACTCAGTTGTCTGAGAGAAGATGAAGTCATCCCTGTCAGTTTCAGGATGTGCACATGGAGGTGCAGGACCAGGAGGGGCAGGATGGAGGTGCAGGACCAGGAGGGCAGGATGGAGGTACAGGACCTGGAGGGGCAGGATGGAGGTACAGGACCTGGAGGGGCAGGATGGAGGTACAGGACCAGGAGGGCAGGATGGAGGTGCAGGACCAGGAGGGCAGGATGGAGGTACAGGACCTGGAGGGGCAGGATGGAGGTACAGGACCAGGAGGGGCAGGATGGAGGTGCAGGACCGGGAGGGGCAGGATGGAGGTGCAGTAGGAGGTTGATAACGTCTGGATCCAAGAGGTGGTGACTGACGAGCCGCAGGGTGTGCTAAGGAGCCAGTACCCACCTGGGGTGTGGAGGCTGGTTGGTAGAAGACAGCTCTGAACATGTGGGTCCAAGCCAGTGCCCAGGGACAGGCCCAGACGTGGGACCCACACCTCATCCCTTGCATGTCATCGCTCTACAGTTGTCTTGTCCGTGACTTCTGCATACCGAGAACGGCACCCGCCAATCACCTAGATACAGCCGAATGCCAGAAACAGCGTGTGCCAAAACAACCCCAAGCAGCTGCGAGACCAGCACATCCCAAGCTGGGCTTGGGAACCTGATGTTATCACTGAGTAGCTGATACAGACCTGTGGGTCCCATTTCACAGTCAGCCAAGAATATTGAGGCCATGGGAAAGTGGGGCCTGTGGTGATTTGGATTCGATGTCCCCCATAGCCTTGGGACATTTGAACACTTTGTTCCCTGTTGGTGGTGCTGCTTGGGTAGGTTTATGAGTCATGACTTTGCTGGCGGAAGTGTGTCACTGGGGATGGGCTTTGAGCTGAAAGACTGGACCACTCTTCACTCACTCTCTTCCTCCTGGGGGCTCAAGACTTAGCGTCCTGCTTTCGCTGTCACAACTCCACTGTGCCGTCATAGACTCTCATCCTGCTGGAGCCAGAAACCCACATAAGCTCTCTCTTCTAGAAGTTGCCTTGGTCGTGGGGTTTTTAATCACAGTGATAGAAAAGTAACTCAGGCAGGGCCAGAGGAGAGGAAGATATTTCTATGTGTTTTTGCTGTTGCTCCAACTGTCTGCAACTCTTTCCTGTCTTCTGTCTGTGAGATCAGAGACCCTTTCATTTGGTAAAATTCACCTTGGTAACTTGGACTTTGTTTTTTTATTTTATTTTTTTAAAATTTAAGTTAGAAACAAGCTCGTTTCACATGTCAATCCCAGCTCCCTCTCTTTTCCCTCCTCCCCACCCTCCCCACCAGGCCCCCCAGTCCTCCACCCAATCTCCACTCTGATCCCCAGGGAGGGTGAGGCCCTCCATGGTGGATCTCCAGAGTCTGGACTTTATTTTTAAAAGTACTACTGTTATTGTTTGAGACGAGTCTCACTATGTAGCCCTGGCTGTCCTGAAACTCGCTCTGTAGACCAGGCTGACCTTGAACTCACAGAGATCAGCCTGCCTCTGACTCCCGAGTGCTGGGATTAAAAGTGTACACCATCATGCCTAGCTTACAGTTTAATTTTACTTTTCATTATATGTGAGCATGAGTGTGTGTGTGTGTGTGTGTGTGAGAGAGAGACTGTGAGTGCAGTGCTCGTGGAGGTCAGAAGAGGGCGACAGATTCCCCAGAGCTGTCAGAGGCAGTCGTGAGGCCCCTGCCATGGGTGCTAGGAGCTGAACCCAAAGAGCATGGATTGCTTAGCTGCTCGGCCGTCGTCTCTCCAGCTCCACTCAAGAAGACTCTGTTGTCCCTTCTGGTTCCTTTTCATCCAGTCACAGTCAGGTCATGATGACTTGGATTCCTCTCACTCCTAGTGCTTATCTCACACTTACTGTTAAGAGAAGGAGTGAATGAGTGAATGCATGAATTCAACATCAAAATAAGCTGGTCGAAATCTTATACGCCCGTTTTCAAGGTCCCTCCATTTAAGGCAGCTCTGCACCTCCAGGGGAGAACAGGTCAACAGAGGCTTGTTCGTCCCAAGACCTTCCCTGCCCCTTGTGAGGGCGTGGTCATGCTTGCTTTTTTAATTGCTGCTCCTGGCTGGCTTTCCCTCATTGCGTTTGGTGGACCTCATCATGGCTATGATTAGGGCAGCCTATCCTCACCCCTCAGCGCTCAGTGACCTGACTCCAACTGATAAGTGACTTTGGGGCCTCCCTGTCAACCACAGGCTTCCCCGAGGGCTCCTGTCCCTTATTCTCCATTGACACAGTGAAGAGTTGCTTGGGGCACAGTCAGGTTGGAGATCACACTAACACCCCGTCTACACCGCAGGGTCCTGCAGGAAACGTGGATCTAGTCGTGTTTGATGACACAACCTGTGGTCTCAGATTGGAGACCACACTAACACCCCGTCTACACTGCAGGGTCCTGCAGGAAACGTGGATCTAGTCGTGTTTGATGACACAACCTGTGGCGTCAGCCATGTGAGAGGTGGAGAGAAGAAAAGACAAGTCCAGGGCTACACAACGACCTTGTGGCCACTTGACCCTGTCTTAAAACCCTAAACCAACCAGCCAGTTAATCAGCCAATAAATAAATACGCTCACAGCTTTCCCTGTAAGCTTGACCATGGCTCCTATCAGGTGTGGGTAAACGAAATGTTTTAGACACGCAACGGACTCACTCAGTCCCAGCTCACAATACAGTGTAGACGAATCTGAGAGATAATTACCTAGGAGACAGAAGGCAGCTACAAAAGACTGCATCTTGCGTGATGCCACTCAGAGGGAAGTCATACGCAGAGAAACCTCGAGAGATGGAAGTTAGGAGAATGGTGGCCCAGGGCTCGATGGTGACAGCTGGTGTTGATGAGAGGGGGTTGAGACTTGCAACTTCCGGGGCTGGACCACAACCCATGAAACTATACGAGTGCCTTGGGAGCACTGTGTATGTGGATTATACCTCAGGAAATCCACTAGAAACAAAACAAATCAGAAGACCAAACCCAGGGCCTGTGTCTGAGACAAAGGCAAAGCATGTAGGGAGCAGTCCCGACCCCACCCCACCCCACCCCACCGCCCTCGCAGTCACCACAGCTGAGAACGTGTCTGCGTGCGGCTGTTTCTGCCACGTGTCCTGTCTGTCTTCAGCCTCACCTGTGAGAGCCAACACCTTACTGGCTACTGTCACCCAAGAGAGGTCAGACCAGGTCTCTGCAAAGGACCAGATGCAATGCCCTCTGGGGTCACCCCTGCACCCCCAAGGACATCCACTGTGGGAGTTATCAAGGTTTCCCTAGAAGGTGGAGGGTAAGGCCCGGGGTTTACACTGTCTTCTCAGCAAGTGTGATCTGCTGTTCCGTGTGGGTGTGAAGTCATCTCTCTCGGTGGCTTTGGTTTTTCTCTCCCCTGTGGTATGTGGGGTGTCTTCCCTTGCTTATTGGACATTTGTTTTGGTCTGATAGGAACAGCTTCCTCAGGCAGAGTGATCTACCTACCATCTTCCTCATCCTTCCTCTCTCCCTCTCATTCTCTCACTCCCCAAGTCAGCACTCACTCCAGAGGGTTTCAACAGCGGCATGTTTCTAAGTTATTTATTGGCTTTTATTGTGTGTGGAAGGTATGTGCTGCGTGGGTGGAGTGGGTTCTTTCCATCCACCTTCACATAAGTTCCAGAGATTGTATGTCAACAAGAGCCTTTATCACAGAACTGTCACGGCCCCGCCCCCAAGCCTGGCCCCACCCCCGCCCGGCCCCACCCCCTGCCCAGAGCCCACATGCTGTATTTTTACAGAACATTGCTTAGCAAGTGTGTCAACACATACCTCCTCTGTCAGGCAACCGGCCAATGGGCTTGCAAATGCTCCGCGTTGGGGGTTATTTTGTTCCTGGGTCCCTTTAGGAAATCCTTCAGGAATGAAAGCTATTCTGCTCCCAGCATGATGTGGTCACAATGGTTGCAGGTCTGAAACTCACAAATGTAACCTTTATCCCAGCTCTTCAAACTGGGCCCAAGGAGACGCTTCCAGAAAAACTCCTGGGTTGCTGGGTTTCTAGATGCTACTTCTCGCTTCAGTTTAACTCCGCTGACCTTGGGCAGGTGACAGCGTCGGACCCAGCCTGGCTGCACCTGGGGGAAGCCAGGCTGAAGTTTCCGCGTTTGGACACAGCATCCACTGAGAAAACAACCTCCCTGAAGTATTTCCTGCAGCAGCTGCTCTGCCCCCGCCCACACAGTCTCAACCCGACAGCAGTGTTGTGGACATCTGGGTCTTTAAAGGGTTAACGAAAACAGGGACTTGAGCTGAACTGAAGAGCCGAGAAATCACTGTCTAGTTGGACACAGTCACAGTGTAGGGAGACCAGGGAGGATGGAACGGGGAACACCTTGGCTGGAGCAGGGCCGTGCATTCCATCCCCGCGAGACTGGCAGGTGTCAGGCAGGGTTCCTCAAAGCTCGAGGGGCTTGAGAGGGGTCTGGGAGAATGATCAGAGCCTGGGAGGTCAGAAGAGGGACAGCTGGGGATGACACAGAGGTGTGGAAGCGTGGTGCATGCCCCAACACATCCAGCCATTCGTGGCCTGGCCCCGTAAGAGGCAAGGGCAGAGAATCCTCCACAGATGGGGCCCCGGCAGGCGGCTGCGTTTGGTCACTGAGGACATCAGGAACACCCCCTCACCCTTTAAAAAGCTCATCTTGGCAGTGGTGGGGAGGATGGAGGGGGAGGCTCTGCTGTGAAAGCCTGTAAGGGAATGAATCAATGAATCAGTTGCGAGGGTGGACATGGTAGGTGCGTCCTAAAAAGAGAAGCCACTGGCCAGGACTTCAGATGTGACTGAGGCCGGGGACGGCGGGACAGGGCAGCTTCACGATCCCGGCTCAGGGTACCCATTGCTAAGAGCAGGAGACACCAGGAGCTGTGTCTTGAGTGTGTCCCCTGGAGTTTGTGGGTTGGAAATAATCCCTAACAGCAGGCTCAGCAGAAAAGCCCGTCAGAGGCTGCTCTGCCCCGAGGCCTCTGCTCTCACGCATGAAGACGGCTGCAAAGTGGGCTGGACACTCGCTACCCATGTGAGGCCTCCAGCTATGCTATCCCTGAGGCAAGAGGAGTCCCCTTGCTGGACACTAGCGCTACCCATGTGAGGCCTCCAGCCATGCTATCCCTGAGGCAGGAGGAGTCCCCTTGCTACATGGGGCATAGGTCTGTGGCTTTTTGTTTTTATTATGTGTTGTGGGTGTTTTGCCTGCACGCTGTCTGTGTGTGCAGTAACCCCGCAGGGACCAGAAGAGGGCGTAGGAACTTCTGGAACTGGAGTCTCAGACAGTTGAGAGCGGCCGTGTGGGTGAACGGAACTGAAGCCGGGTCCTCTGCAAGAGCAACAATTGCTCTTGACTGCTGAGATGGAGGGGAACCTCTCTCTCTCTCTCTCTCTCTCTCTCTCTCTCTCTCTCTCTCTCTCTCTCTCTCTCTGTCTCTCCCCCCAAAGGTTATTTACTTATTATGCATACAGTGTTCTGGCATGCATGACCCAAGAGGTATGAGACTCAGCAGCTAACACAGCAGCATTAGGAGTCACGGCCTTTGCAAGGTAGTACACATCTGTAATTTCATCACCTGAGAGGCAGAGACAGGAGGATCCACCCAGGCAGGTTCTAGACCACCCTGGTCTACACAGTGAGTTCCAGGACTCCCTTTCAAGCCGGTATCTCTAATGGCTCTGCATCACCACATTACTAAGAGCCACAGCACAGACTTATCTGTCCCATTCCCCCATTCCCAAGGCTCGGGAGTGGTTCCTGTTTTCAGGGTGTCATCAGGCTGAAACCAAGGCAGCCCTGTATGGCAGCATGTCACCCCCCCCCCGGGCCAGCTGCTGCCAGGAGAGGCCTCGCACACGTCCTGACTGTTCTGAGTTCTCCGCTCAGTCCTCTTGGCCTGTGCTGGGTGGAGAACTCACCCAGTGGGGCTCTGTAAGGTTCTCGGGGCCCCCTGAGGGGAGCCTGCCAGAGCCTCCGGAAGGCCATGGTGTGTTCAAGGGAACTGTTCTGTAACAAAGGGATAGGACCGCACAGACTCCTATCAGCCCCTGCTCTGCTAGCCAAACCTGTTTCCCCCTGGTGGAAGGACAGAGGTGCAGTTTTCTCTTGTTGGGTCCAGGTTAGGCTTTTTTTTTCCAACTAGAGGTGGCCCCCAAAGTCCTTGCCACGAGGCTCCTTCCAACAGCAGCCACTTATTTATTTCTGGCCAGAAGGGGGCGCTGCTGTCCCTGGTCTACCTTAAGGGCCAGTCTGGTTTGGCTGGGCCCACTTTAGAAGCCTTCTGATGAACTTAAGCCAACTGGGTCTACATCTTAATTACTTCTGTAAATCTCTCTCTCTCTCTCTCTCTCTCTCTCTCTCTCTCTCTCTCTCTCTCTCTCTCTCTCTCTCTCTCTCTCTCTCTGCCACACAAAAGAACACAATGCAAGGGTGCCAACCAACCCATCATCATCTGAGGGGCTGCTCATAGAGACTCCTGCTCACACTCAGAGAGACTCCTGCTCACACTCAGAGACTCCCGCTTACACTCAGAGAGAGACTCCTGCTTATACTCAGAGAGAGACGCCTGCTCACACTCAGAGAGAGACATCTGCTCACACTCAGAGAGACTCCTGCTCACACTCAGAGACTCCCGCTTACACTCAGAGAGAGACTCCTGCTTATACTCAGAGAGAGACGCCTGCTCACACTCAGAGAGACATCTGCTCACACTCAGAGAGACTCCTGCTCACACTCAGAGACTCCCGCTTACACTCAGAGAGAGACTCCCGCTCACACTCAGAGACTCCCGCTTACACTCAGAGAGAGACTCCTGCTCACACTCAGAGAGACTCCTGCTCACACTCAGAGAGGGCTTTGCAGGGCCTGTCTGCTCTGGGCATGGAGTTAGACTCCTGAGGGCTATGTTAGCACCTCAACCCCTCCATCTTGTCCCCTCCATCTAGGCTCACAGCATCTGTCAGGGCTGCCGGCCCTGGGGACACGCCGACAGCTACGATGAGGAACTGTCTTTCAAGAGGGGACCAGCACCACTGATCTGCATATGTTCCAGGCTCCTTCTGGGACTCAATCCTTCTCCCTTCCTGCTGCTGTCCCGGCCTGGTGGGATGCTATGGAGGGAAGCTTGGCCCCTGAGCAAGTCCCCCAATTTCCAGCAGCCTTGACTGACAAGCCGTGCGTGGAGTTAGAGGTCATCCCTCTTCCTCCTGGGCGCCAAGATGTCCATAGAGGACTCAGGCTCTGTGCTTGGCTGGGTGACGGAGCTGTGGCTGAGGAGCCAGCACAGGCCCACGTATTAGTGTCTGACCCTGGCCATCGCGGGTGCCGGGGTGGTGGGTGGGGTAGAGGCCTAATGAAAAGGGTCCCCCATGGTATCCCAGACAGGCTCTCCTCAGGCAGCCCCAGGAACCTGGCAGAGCCCTGCTGGGTGAGCTCCAGGCCACACTACCTTGGCCTCTCAGCACAAGCCGAGATGCTTTTTTTTTTTTTTTTTTTTTTGCGATGTATGCCAGGTCCTGTCGCCATGCTGGGCCTGCAGGGGGCCCTCAGACCCCTTGTCAGGCAGTGAAGTGACAGCAGGGGGCAGCACCGCCTGGGGTATCCGCAAACCCGTCTTCAGTACTCGAGTAAGAAAGACCTCCATGAGCTTTTGTGGTCAGAGGTTGTCAGTAGGGTTCAAACCCTACCTGGGCAAGGGCTTAAAGCAAAACAAGCCCTGTAGGGTGTCCTTGCCACCGCCTGAATGAAGGCCTCTCCCCACCAGGGAGGGTGGCCGTCAGCAAGGAGCCATTGCAGGGCACCCTCTGGGCTCATCCAAACCTTGAAGAATCTGGGCACTCCTGCATCCAATCAGTGGCCACAGGAGGGCTAATGCACCCTCTTAGGACCCATTAGTCACTCTTGCCTTGGCCTCCTTGAGTACTGTCAACTCAGGAACCATTCCAGCAGCGTTCCTGTCTCCTTGGGAGAAGGATGGATTTCCCTGAAGCAAACAACAGGTTTCTTATTTGGTAATTCATGATTTCTAAAAATCCAGCGGCACACCCCCTACCTAGCTTTCATAGCGGGACCAGCCTGGGTTGCAGGGTCATTGCATGCCCTGTGTGTCTGTAGTATTTCTGTCCTGGAAGAGTCAGGCTCCATGGCAGCAACCAACAAATCTTGCCATACCCATGTGTCTTTCTACAGTTCACATACAATTGCATTGTTCTTGAAGAAGAGAAAGACACTGGTTTCAGGCATACAGGAAATCAACCATAAAAAAGTCGTTGGGCAGTGGTGGCACACACACCTGGCACTCGGGAGGCAGAGGCAGGAGGATCTCTGTGAGTTCGAGGCCAGCCTGGTCTACAGAGCAAGTTCCGGGACAGCCAGGGCTACGCAGAGAAACCCTGTCACAAAAAACAAATTGAAGGAAGTAACTGTGGTCCAAGTTGACTTTTTAAATTTCTATTTTATGTGTATGAGTGTTTTAACCATGTGCATATATGAGCACCACATGTTTGCCTGGTGCCCATGAAGGTCACAAGAGGGTGCTGGGTACCCCAGAACAGGAGTTATAGAAGAAGGCTGAGAGCCACCGTGTGCATGTTAGGAATGGAATCCCGGTCCTCTGCAAGAGCAACCAAGTGCTCTTAACCACCGAGCCAGCTCTCTAGTCCTCCAAGTTGAATTTTGCTGTGACTTGGGGTATAGCTCAGTGATACATGCTTCCATAGCATACACAAAGCTTTGGGTTTGATCTCCCTCAACACACACACACACACACACACACACACACACACACACACACACACAAGTGTCTTCTGGAGAGAGTATTTAGAATGCTCACACACACCACACACACACACACAAGTGTCTTCTGGAGAGAGTATTTAGAATGCTCACACACACACACACACACCACACACACACACACACACACACACACACACAAGTGTCTTCTGGAGAGAGTATTTAGAATGCTCACACACACACACACCACACACACACACACACACACACACACACACACGTGTCTTCTGGAGAGAGTATTTAGAATGCTCACACACAAAGCAGGCAGGCAGGCCCCTGCTCCACTCTTCTGTGTGACAGCATGTTTTGCAAATGTCCCCAGGGCTTTCCATCTCTGGCCCATCTCTAAGAGTAGATGATGGGGATTAAGACTTTCCTTCAAATTTTGTCCACTGTCCAAGATTTGAGTTTTCTCCTAGGTGCTGATTTTTAAGTCAAATCACCTTTACTAGGCATGCATTATCAAACGGCTCTATTTGCATGAATCTTTGTGCTTTTTGACAAATGCCACACCTGTGCTGTGACTGCCTCGTTGTCTCCTCTGTTAGTAGGTTGCTCAATCAAAAACAAACACTCATCACTGAAGAAAGGTCTTTCAAGGCCTTCCCAGTCATTCCCCCTCCAGCCAATCTCTTTCTTAGAAGAAACAGTTTTGAACAAGCCTTTCTTCTTCTCGGCAATTACCCAGCACAATCGTGTCTGCTAATCCCCGCCTTTAATTTCCTGTTGCATCAGCAGCCTGGAAATTTGCTGGATTAAAGGCATGAGCTGCTTAGGGGCTTGCTGACTGGAAAGGCAGGAACAGGCCTCATTGTTTTTCCATTCTTTCTCAGCAGCAGCTCAGTTTTCATTCTTCAAAACCCCATTATCTCTCTGTCTACTCATCCATCCATCCACCCATCCACCCATCCACCAACACATTCATCCCTATTCCAAACACCCAACCACTCCTTCCATCCATCCAGTCTCTGTCCAACCACACACTTCCCCATCCATCCATCCATCCATCCAGTCTATGTCCAACCACATACTTTCCCATCCATCCATCCACTCACCCATCCATCCATCCATCCATCCATCCATCCATCCATCCTATGTCCAACCACACACTTCCCCATCCATCCATCCATCCATCCATCCATCCATCCATCCATCCATCCACCCACCCATCCATCCATCCATCCATCCATCCATCCATCCATCCACCCACCCATCCACCCATCCATCCATCCATCCATCCACCCATCCACCCATCCATCCATCCCTGCTCATCTTCAATTGCTTTATCCATCCATTGATTCATTGATCCATTGCTCTACTCAATGTAGTATTCATCATGTTGATATCTACTATAAGCCATTAAACATGCTACCCAAAATCCAGTTTCCACCCAATTTCTGTTGGAACAAGGATGGCAAAAATTAACCTGAAAGATGATACATGCTACAGGGAAGAATGAGCATAACAGGAGACCCAGCAGGAGTAGCTAGCATTGATTCTCTTGGGAAGAGGCACTGATGATGGAGATTTGTAGGGCAATATTGAGTTGGCTAATTATTCATCAATATTTGTAGAGAATTGTGGGCCAGGCACTGTGATAACTGCCCATGACTGGGCACAGAGGTGCAGGACAGACACAGGACTGTTCTCCCGGGGTAGACAACATGGCAGTTAGCTGGGTTGGAGCACTGGGTGTCATTCCAAATGAAGAGTTCATGAGAAATGGTGCATCTAGGAAAGCGTGGTAGGAAACCAACAGCGTCTGGCCAGAGGTGTTCCCTTCCCGTGAAGAACGGTGACCAAGGTCCCAGTCAGAATCTCCAGAGGAAAAGTAAATGGCAACCGTGGGCACTACCACTCAATCACTTGCAGATAATTTCCTTATCTTTTATACACATGTGAAAATGACCTTTCACGAACAGCAGGGAAGGCCTCCTGGAGAAAATGAGGCGTGAGGGAAGAAAAATCTGTCTGCCCAATGGCCATGTGACTCCGCTGGCTCAGAGAGCATTTCCAGTGTGACTTACTGATTGCCTATACAAGACTTCAAAGAGAACCCTTCATGTCCTACTTCAGAGGCAGAAGCCCAGAGGCCAGGGAAGGGAGAGTGTTTGAAACCCAGAGGACCTTTCTTCCTAAGTAATTCTGAGGTAAATTATTTGTGTAGTTTCCATCTGAACTGCTAACCTTTTGATGAATGTCACCAACGCACACTTGTTAAATGGAGACAAACATTCTGCCGTATGTATGCCCACAACAGGTCCACGTGCTGCATTTAATTCTCTGTGTGTTAATATTTGATAAAGTCAATTTACTGCATAGGGAATCTTGTATGTTTTACCTAAAAATGAAAACCCTCTGAAAACCCAGATTTTCCCACACGCCATGTTTGCCAACTGCAGATCACTGGCTACAGCTAGAGCCTTAACAGCATCGAGGAAACCACGTTCCATTCATCATGTCACTATTGGGTTGGTTTGGCATTCATTTCAAGAAGCTTTGGTCCTGGGATGATCCCAACTTACTCACCATCAGCTCCATAAGACGTCTATGAAATCTCTACAGTTTAGAGTATTCTACATGCCGTGTGCTGAAGGCCGGGTCCTCTCCATATCATGTCAGTTAGTGTCACCATTCTGGGAGGTGGTGGAAATTTCAGGAGGTGAGGGCTGACCAGAGGGAGAAGGTCACAGATGGGAAGTTTCAGGGTGTGCGCGCGCCTCTGAATTAATACTCGGCTCCCAGTCCCTTCTCTTATCTCAGCTCTCCTGGCTGCTCTAACCTCACCATGTCCTGACATCGTGGTCTGCATTACCAGGCCCAGGAACAGCAGAGCCAGCCAGCAATGGCTACACCTTCCTTCTTCATACTGTCCAATGTGTTACAGCAGCAAAATGCGCGGCACACTGTTTAAGAGCTACCTTCTACCAACAGCAAAGCACGTCACGACCTGCCCCCTCGGTACCTGTCCCTTCACTTTATTGGTCTAAGTCAGTAACATTTTCACTTTCAGCTGAGATCACCGCTCACGTCCACCATGGAACTACGCAAAAGAGGTCTTCCGTGGGAGTGTTCGGCAACCTGAGTTCTGCTGTAGGGTCAGCTTCCCTGGCAGTGAGATCTTCCGTGGGGGTGTTCGGCGACCTGAGTTCTACTGTAGGGTCAGCTTCCCTGGCAGTGAGGTCTTCCGTGGGGGTGTTCAGTGACCTGAGTTCTACTGTAGCTTCCTTGGCAGTGACGGTACCACCCTTCCACACAGCTGTTCGGGGGACTGCTCCAAGTCGGTTCCTGGGCAACATCTCAGCCCTCTTGTAGGGCTATGTATGAACTAGTACCTGGGGCTGGAAAACTGCTCAGTCTGAGCCATCTGGAATAGTGAAGGGAGGAGCCCCGTGCTGTATTCCTATCCGGGAAACTGTCTCGCCTACCTCCAGGTGGTCAGTGAATCTGTTCAAGAATTAGCTCCGAGCACCAGGATTAAAATATGAACTTTCAACACATTTCAATCTTGGACATATGTGGCTTTAAAAAAAAAGATAGCATAGAAGTTTCCATGGAGGAATATTTAATGTTAATCTCGATCAAGATTATTTCCATACATCAAAAAATAAACACTTAACTATTGAGGCTTTTCCCTCTCCAGGGAGGAGGTGACCAGAGGTTCAGATGTTCTGAACACGACTGGCCTTTAGGGTGGCTCCCAGGGACCCACATGGTCGGAGGGAAGGCAGACTACCACCAGGGGTCCTCTGACTCCACACATGCAGTGCGGGGTCTGACCATACATGCATATTTAAACTAAGTAAATGTTTAAGAAGTAGCTTGTCTTCTGTGGATATCCCTCTGAGTAGAGAACCCCTCAAGTTAGTTAACAAGCATCACTAGAGTTGGGGTGTAGCTGTGGTGGAAGCGTTTGCTTGGCAAGCATGAGGTCTCGGGTTTAACTCCCGCCTCCACCCAGGAATGACCGTGCGTGAGGAGACTGCTCGGTGAAAGCGCCGGGCGCCACGTCTGCCCACCCGCACGGTGGGGACACTCAGAATCTTACTTTCGGTTCTGTCTGTCGGGCCCTTTCCTGAGTGACGTGTGCTGGGCTTGCTGAGATATGGCGACAGCGGGCATTGACAAACGCAGGTGCAGCCTGTGAGCAGTCCCAGGAAGAAAACGACAGACAACTTTCCCAGAGAGCAGGCTGCGCTGATTTATTACAGAATGCTGTTAAAAAAATTCCCTTGAGGTTGGCCTCTCCGGCTCAGAAGCACTGGGGTGGGAACACGGGGACAGCAATGTGATGGTCTCCCCTGAGGGCTGTGACCAGGGTTTGGTGGACATCCCACCCGTTCTCACTGCATATGCTCTCCCCAGAGGAAGCCGCCTTCCCACTCCCAAAGCATGCATTGTTAATTGGCATTAGGTTATTTCAGAGTGACAGACTTCGTAATGGCATTGCGAGTCCAAAACAGGACACCTGTTTACCAGACACACACATGGGTGACTGGAAAAGGAGAAAGTCCCAAATGGTGGCCGCGTCTCGCGGTCCATCTGGGATGAAAGGGGAAAGGCACTGTGTCCCTCTAGCAACACACAGCTACGACATCACATGCTCCAAATTCATCCCGCTAAACACATGACGGCAGTTTCTACCACACACATGTCACAGGTAGCTCGAGACCCCTTCTGCCCTCTGTTCTCACCCAGGTACACAACGGGTATTAAGATATGCTCTTGGCTTTATTTACAAGTTTATCTTCACGTTTCAACTGTCTCAACAAACAACTCCCAAAGAGGTTTTCGGCTGAAAGTCACGTACGAACCACACTACATGAAAGAAACAATAGGACTGACGCCTGAACCCAAACACCTAACCCAAAACCTCCCGCCCACCGGCACCTGACAGCAAAACTGTTCTCTCCATTGCAGACGCTACATTCTACACAGGAACTCAAGATCACCTTGTTGTGCGGGAAAGCACCAGTGACACGGTGCGCGGGACAGGGTGACGTGTGGACGCCTCCAGGGGTGACCCCACGTGTGCACGCTGTCGCAGAGAAGGCCAGGGACCAGGAAAGACCACAGCTCTCCAGAGATGCCCCAGCTTCCCAAGACGGAAAACAACGGTGCATTCACACACGGACAAAGGTTAGTCTTGGAACCCAGTACTATACATGCGTGAACGTTAGCACACGAGGGGAGACATGGGAAGGACGATTTCCACATGGCACTGGGGTTGTCCCGTAACCGTTCCGCACTGGACACTTGGTGGCTTTGTGGGGTGCCTCTGCTTACCAGCGGGGGCTGGACCCTGAACACCGGTTGGAAACAGAAATCTTTCCCCGGGGCCACCAGTCAACCTGTCCTTGGCAAAAACAGAACCTGGAAAAAGAGCGAGTACAAGACACTACCATTATCAGTTTTCTCAAGATGTCCCTAGATACCCTTGTGTGAGTATGACCAACTCAGTGAATGGCCCAACACGTTCCTGGGTGCCACGGACATGGGCTGAGGTGCCGTGTCAGAACGAGGAGACAGAGCCTTGATTCTCTTCTGAGCGACATGAACTGGAATTTCTGTCACAGTGGTCACGGCCGTCACCTCCAAAGCTGTGACCAGCCTCCTGCACAGTAAAAGATTCCTCCCCACGAATGGGGTTGAGAACGTGTCGTCTCCGTCTGCGAGCCGGTTCAGCTGAGGTGGATAGGCGTGTACTCCGGCCTCCTCGTCTGGATGATTTTTGGCTTGGGTCTCTTCGTCCTCTCCATTTCCTCCTCCTCTTCATCCTCTTGGTCACTCTCGCACACGTGGACCACCACGCTGGGCGTGGTGTCTGTCGCCGCATGCAGCTCATACTTCTCACCTAGGGGAGGAGACAGTTGCCTGGTAACTAGGTAACCGGTAACCAGGGCAAAAGCATGATGAGCAGGTACGTGGGCTGAGAGACCGAGGAAGGGAGGGAGGGAGGGAGGGAGGGCAGGAGTGTGTTGTTAGCTGACCCTTCCCATGTTCACCCAGGGGGCTCCCATCGGAGCTCTCCAAGGGCGGCGCAGGAGCATCAGTTCAGGGAAGAACTGCTCTGGAAACACATGTCCTGAGCCTCCCTTGCAAGGCTTCCATTTGGGGTTCCAGAGCACACCAGGGAGGAGGCGTGGACAGGACCTCAATGCCCACACACGTGTGACTGCCTTGCCTCTGTCCGCCCTTCTCCTCCTTTCTTAGTTTGGAGACAGGGTTTTATATAGTGTGGGCTAGCCTCACATTCACTCAGTAGCTCAGGCTGACCTTAAACTTCTGTTCCTCTTACCAACACCTTGTACAGAGGCATCACACCACCATGCCTGGTTTATGTGGCATTGGGCCATAAACTCAGAGATGCATCCATGCTAAGCAAGTCCTCCACCGGAGTGACATCCTCAGCCACAGCACCATGTATGTATACATGTATGTATGTATGTATTTATGTGTGTATGTATGTATGCCTGCATGCATGCATGAAGGTATGTATGAGCTAGTAGCTGGAACTGAGAATGTTCCCTCATTGCTGTCCTGGGCTAGCCTGAGCTTGCCCAGGCTCCACTCTGCTGTAGCAAGGTTAGGGTGAGCCTTCTGTCACTGAGAACTGTGGCTGGGAAGGAAGGGTCAGGGACATCCCTTGAGGGGTCTGCGCTGGCTGCTGATGGGGGCAGCAGGAAGAGTGGGTGCTGTGTGGCCTGGAGTGAGTGGACACACTTGTAGCTGGGGATGGTGGGCCTGGATTTCATTCCCTGGTGCCCCTCGCCTCTTCTCCAAAACAGGGCAACCAAGGCACCAACGGGGCCAATTCCATGAGAGAATGCATTCAAAACACCCGGCAGCTATGTGCTTAAAAGTGGAGCGTGCTGGGATGTCGGGCGAACAAGGGGTGCTTACTAGTAGACGCAAGGTCCCAGGTTGGAACCCCACTTCTGATCTAACTGGCTTGGGGGGCCTCCAGCTTCCTAGTGTGCTTCTCAGATGTGGGGGGCACGGCTCATGAACAAGGAATTTCTTGTTCATGGCCTTTACCCCACAGTGAGGCTAAACGTCGCTCTAACTGCCTGCAGACATGAAGGGCCTCAGCTCCCCCAGGGCTGAGGGTCACTGGGAAAGTTGAGAACGGAGGCTCTTCCACAGAGTATCCGCCACTGGCCCAGGCGCAGAGGGCTTGGGACGGAAGGCTGTATTGTGAAACCTCTGCAATCCTGAAGAGCATGGTTGGAACAAAAAGATAGAATACAAAAGCGAACTGAGTTAACTCCGCTGCTAACTAGCTGAAGGGCAGACGGCTCTGAGAAGGGTGTCTTTGGGAGACCCCTCTCCTCAGCCTGAAGGTGTATCTGACTCTGGGGCGGGGCCCTGGTGGGCACTCCAACACTCCAGTTCCCATCACTATCCAGGGCAGAGATGTTTCAGTCCAGTCATTCCCAGTCTGGGTTCTCAGGGATGGAAGGCTCGCTCCACTTCCTGCCTCTGGAACAGTCTGGCTCCTTGCTACAGATGGAGATCCCATTTCCACGTGTAACGCCCACAGATGCCAAACCCTCGGCTCCACTCGCGATGCTTGCTAGGAACTGCCATGATGAGCCACCTACTCGCTCACACAGGCCATTTCTAGTCTTGACCTTCAAGCCACAATTAGCACCAGTAACGCGATTCTTGGTTTGTACCACAGGAGGGATTTCCGTTCAGTGTGTTCTCAGAAATGTAATCTTTCAGCACGAAACTGCTGATGGGTGGTGAAAACAGAACCCTTTCCCTAGAGGAACATCAGATAGCTGGTCAAGGAGCAGCAGGGGGCTGACGGGCAGCGTTTATTCAGCATGCTGCGTGGTGGGCAGGAGTGACGCTCACATCTCTGCTTCCTGGTCCCACCCACCCCTCGGACAAGCCCTCTGACATGGGAGAGGGGCCCCGACATTTTACTATTCCTGAGAGCCACCTGCTGAGGGCGGAGCTGCCTGAGGGCCAGGTACCGAGCAAAGTGCTGTGTTCAGGGCGATGGTTTACCTATGGCCCACGGCTCCATTGGACGTGACCCATTGTGGGCTCTGACCTCACCGTGACCTGTGGTTTTCCTCCTACCCATTAGCAAAGTCAGGTGGTAACAACAGCTGCAGATGAGCTCCCAAGAAGGTTGGTCTGTTTCCCCTTTACAAAATCCGGTTGCTCAGCCCATCAGAACAATATGACCTATGGCCTGGGAGTGAGTCACACAGGTTTGCCTGGCGGGTGAGGGGACACTTTGGGGATGGTGGTGCAGAAAACCCATGGGCTGCTGCCATCTCTCCTGCAACCCTTAAGGGGAGCCCACGGTCGGGGCGCCAGTGGCAGCAACGTGGAGGAGTAAGCGTTCGTTCGTAAGACACATTCGCATGGGGTCACTTGAGGCGTCTCGTGTCGGGACAAGCCCACCACACCTCCCAGCCCCTTGACCACCTGAGGGCGCTGCTTACCTGGGCCCAGCTTGGAGATAGCATACAAAAGGTCGTAATTTATGACTGGGGTAGCGTCTTCTACTTGCTTCCAACCAACCGGTGGAGAGGCGGGAGGAGAGATGAGAAACTGCTTGTCTGGGTTGGGTGGAGCCAGGTGTGAACTTCCTATGTGTAATGTCTGAGGAGAGAGATCAGTTCATCACTACGCTGAGAGGGAGCTGCAACAGGGGTTTGCAGCAGCTCACGGAAGCCTTTGGGAGGCCAGCACGGATGGCAGACCAGAGGCCAGGAGTGGACGGGGCGGGTCCCGCTGAAGGGGAACTGTGAATGTCTGAAGGGGGTGCAGGGCGGACGAGCTCTGGTTTTGGTGCCTATGTTGGGCTACGGCAACACTGGATGGAAACGGCCGAAGGGAGAAGTGACAGTTTGGTCTGTCAGTGTATCATCGTGGGGTGGGGCACGGCAGAGTCCCTGGTGTAGTCACCATGGGGGTGGCATGGCAAAGCTTACAGTGGCTAGGAGCTGTAGAAGCATGTTACACGTTACATGGTGCCAACCAGGAAGCAAAGACAGCTCCAACCAGAAGAGGGGCTGGGCTCCAACCCCTCCGTGTCCACCCTGAGTGAGATATCTGGCTTCTTTAGGCCTCCACAGCGAATTTCTGTGAGGCTCAAAGGCTAAAAGTCATCTCAGGGGTAGAGGTGGAGAAGGCTCGGGGCCTGGCAAGGACTGACTTCACCTTGGGAGTAAAATTCTAGAACCTTCTTTCTCTTTTCTTGGCACTCTACCAGTCCCTGTTACAATATGGAATGGAAGTTGGGAACCGTCTTGAAGGTGCACCTGGGATTGGCCGGACCAAGGGCAAACCCATCCATAGATCCCCCTCTCTGCACCCCAGCTAAGAGAGGGTTATCAACCATCTGATCACCATCTCACGAGCCCATCCCTGCCCCCTCCCCGCCCCCTCCCCACTAACAACCCTGTGCTGATTTGCACATAGGTTCTTCACAAAGCCAGGGTGTTGCTGGAAGCCATGAGAACCTGGGCCAGCTGGTGACCTCTATTGACCGGGTCATTAGCCTAATCCCTGAGACACCCTGCAGAGAGGCCCAATGTCCAAATCCCAGCGTACCACAGCAGTTTGCAATGATGCCCACCCCCCAAGCTCCCTGGGTGAACAAGGAAGGCTTCTTGCCCTCATTCATGATTTATCCTAGGAAGCCACAGGGTTCCTGTCTCTGAGGTGGTTTTCACATTCACCTGGTTCCTTCTTAGACCAGGTGAGACCCTGAGAATCCAGGGTAGGGCCCACTAGACAGCCAGCTCGCTATCTGGAGTCTAACACCATCAGGACTTGAGGGGCTGGCGGTAGACTTTTTGGGAGGGGGGGCTGCTTCACAATAGGCACACTCACCTGCGCAAAATACAACTTCATTTCTTTCCCCAGGAACTCAGTCTTATGCAGCTGCAGCCTGGCATCGGCTGCGGATAAGGGGTTGCTGAAGTTTATTCGGACACGTTTGAAGCTCTTAAAATACTGGAAGGTGATGTCCTTGTCATACGTCCTGAAGAGGGATTCAAATTTGGCCTGAAAAAACAATACCGATAAAAGGTTTTAAAATTCACCTAGCCATTGCCTTCCTTGGTGAAGAAATGAGTTATCAGGTTATCAGTCATTTCAAGGGAAGGAGGGAGGGAGGGGGAAGAAGGGGAGGGAGAGGAGAGAGAGAGAGAGAGAGAGAGAGAGAGAGAGAGAGAGAGAGAGAGAGAGAGAGAGAGAGAGAGAGAGAGAGAGAGAGAGAGGCCGCTTCTTCCAACGGACTGACTGTGCTGTTTGTCTGGTGCTGGGATTAGGGGTTAGGAGGCCTTGCACCCTGCTAAGCACACGTGCCACCGTTAGACTAATTCAGATGATCTTATTAGCAGAGAATGTTCAATATACTAAATTCATTTAACCAGCAGGACAATTGTCACTCCTTTTAAAAGTGGGATAAGCATTTGCCAATGAGGTAGAAGAGTCCGGCCGCTCATTACTCCACAAGACTGATGTTCCCATGACCTTCCACTGTCCAGCCAACTCCACCCAGAGTGGATATTGTATTTTTCAAATATTTTTCTTTAGGGCTCAAGGTCATGCAGCACATTTGAAGATTCCTTAGAAACTGAGAACAAAGGGACAAAGACCTTAAAGAAAGTCTTGCCACTCCTTAGAGGAGGCTCCCATGTGGTTTTACCTCAGCCTGTTACTCTTTAACTCTCTGAAAGAATACTGGTTTAAAATGTAATGCGGGTCTGCAGGCGGGCCAAGCTTTCATGTACGGCCTCCCTCTGGTGCTTGCTGTAAGGGCTGTTAAGAATTAGGAAATATCATGAGCTGGTAGTGTCTGGAGAGCCCGGATTCTGGGATTGCAAGCTTGGCTCTTGGCTTCTGGAAAAACCTCATCAGCCTCCTGGGAAAGGCTGGGGAACCCCACCCTCTCCTGCAACAGTGGGGATGGGGGCTGCACCTCCTGGGGACACCAGGAGGATTCTGGGAGCTCTCAGAGTTCCTTTCTACGGGCTACACAGTCAGGACAGTTTGTGGGGGCTTCTGAGGGTGGGGTGGCAGGTGAGAAGGTGGCTGGCAGAGGGCCTGGGTCCGAGCCATGCTCTCACTCCTACTCAGGAGGACGACTGAGGCAGAGGAGGGTACACTGCCCATTTGCAAGTCTACCCGGCGTAGAGTCGGCCGTCTTTGGGACTAAAAGCCTACTGGCTCTTGGCGTAGTCCAGGTGGGTGCAGCACCTCTTCTCTCCGAGGCAGGTGGCGAGGGGACATATCCCTGCCCCGCAGGAGCATTTCTATGACTTTCCACTAGGGGCTCTGGCAGGGGTGAGCAAGGCGGAGCTGACATTTAACCTGGATGCCACCAGCTGGGCGATCCTGTCCAGCGTCTCAGGCACTGAGCAAGTTTCTTTCTGGCTGAGGGTGCCAGGAAAGCTGGGATTTCACATGACCTCATCAGGAGGCACTGTGACTAACTGTAGTTTTGAGTTATGATTCAGAATTTGGGAGAGATGACTTGGTGAATATTTTTAGAGTGCAAGTCAGGGCTCAGAACCAGAGCATCAGAGAGCATGCATTACTGCTAAATCCACACCCCCACACACTTAGGAAATGATCTTATCTGCTCTAACAGTAGACACCCAGCTGTTACGCCTGTGGTATAGGATCTCTACTTAAGTGCTTCCTAACTACCAGGCTAATATTCAGCGCATCAAGTCTGCAGTGCGTCTAGGAAGAGACCGTGTCTGACAATCACATTAAAAGGCTACAGTCCCAGTCTTCCAAACACCATAAACAATTAGCTGACTCTGAGCAGCCCTTTTACATGTCCCAATATGTCTTGAATAAAAAGCATACCACACAAACCCCATCCCCACAAACAACATATTCAATATCCATTCATATAGGATTCTGATTGATTAAAGATCAATTAGTTACTATCACTCAATGGCTTGATAGTAACTGATAAAAAAAGAGACCTCTTATGCTTTTCCCAAATAAAGAAAAGTACAGTGATTAAGATGACTATCTCTCCAGCCAGGCGGTGGTGGCGCATGCCTTTAATCCCAGTACTCAGGAGGTAGAGGCAGGCGGATCTCTGTGAGTTTGAGGCCGGGCTGGACCAACAGCCTCCAAAACAATACAGAGAAACCCTGTCTCATAAAACCAAAAAAAAAAAAAAAAAAAAAAAAAAAAGATGACTATCTCTGAGAGCTGCTACCTTGTCCCACACTGAGTTTTAATATTTGGTATGCCTGCATTTTTCTCCAGTCGGAGAGATCTGGATGCTGGAGGCAGACCCTTGCCATTCCTGCAAACATGCGGTCCATTCACAGGTTATTTGGACCTCCAGAGGCAGGAGCTGGCAGTAGCCACCCTCTGGAGTTCAGAGGAGCCAAATGTGGCCACACACTAAGTCCGCACCTCCCGCACACGTAGGGAACCCGGGAGCGTCCAAAGCCGGGCTACACAGCTCCCCTCACGGTTAATTCTTCAGGCAACAGCTTCTGATTTTCAAAACTCTAAAATACTCTGGGGGTTACTTGGTAAACCCCAGAGAGAGCCACCCACCCCTGAGTAGTTCGGCTAATTGTCCCAATTAGCGGCGTGCTTGGAAAATGCTCAGAAATCACAGGTCGCCAGAAGCCTTACCCTGGTTTCACTTTCGCTGAAGACATCACCGTTTGCCACACAGGCAATCAGGGAGCTAAAATTGTAGTTAAAGTCCCTAAAATGCATTCTGCTTTCTTACGGGGCAGAAGCTAATGACTCAGGACTCACACTCTCTCGCAGTCGAGCCCAAGCTGGAGGTTCCTTTGCAAGAGAAAGACCAAGGGTCCTTGCTCCAGCAGGGTTTATAAAGCTGCTGGGAGGGCCAGCCCCCTGGGGGTGGGGAGGGCTCGGCTTCCAGAGCATCCTGTTTGGACAGCAAATTCCTGAGTCAAGTCCGGCAAGCTCGCAGGCAGACAGGGACAAAGTGTAAGTTTCTACTGGAAAGAGGTGACGTCAACACCTTAGTCATTTTCCCTATGCTAATTGCCGCTGCTCCGAGGGTGGAAAAGGCTGCGGAGCCGAGGTTTGCTGAGCTCCCAAACCTCACCCCCCTCGAGCGGCATAGTTCCCACTGGTAGTAATTCCATTCGGCAGCCCAGACAACACGCTTCTGGGGCTGAACTGGGCGGGCCCTGCTTAAGATGGAAAATGTTACGGAAGGGACAAAGGTCTGAGGCTGTAAACAGCAATTAGCCTCCAGGGAGCCCTTAGGCTTGCGGAGACCTGGAAACCACGTCCTGGGGAGTTGGTCGCCCTGAAAAGCCTCAATGAATGTTTCTTGCCGGGCATCAGAGAAACATTTTGAAATCTGTCTTGGTCAGTGAGTTCTGTTTTTTTTTTTTAAAGAAAAAAGTTGGGCTTGTTTTGAAATGCAGTATTTTTTAACCCCCCTCCCCAATTGTACTTTATTGGTTCCCAGTGGGATGGTGGGAAGGGCACCCAAGATGGTACTATGAAAAACTTCCTGCCTGGGTTGGAGGGCCAGGGGATGGGCAATGTATACACGCTTCCCAAGGCTCAAAGGATTCAAAGGATGTGCTACAAGAGCTATGACGGTAGAACACGTGCCCTCAAGTCGATGACCAAAGCCACAGAAACAAAAGTCCCACAGAGAACCGGGCTCTGAAACTTAGCGGACGGTGTGTGTGTGTGTGTGTGTGTGTGTGTGTGTGTGTGTGTGTGTGTGTGTGTGTGTGTGTGTCCTGTTCAAGGATACACACCTTTTCTTTTTATCAAAAAGGAAGAGAGAGACGCAAAGAGTGTGCAGTTACAACCACCAAGCTCGTCTCGCCAGCCCCGGCGCCCGCTGTGCAGCCAGAGGGCCCCAGCTCCTGCTTCCACCTACAGCCCTGGCAGCCAGTCCGCCCCACTGGCCCCAACCTCGTTAACGCATTCAAAGACCGCTGCCTTCTCTAGCTGATTTGCAGACTCAGCTTCCACGTGTCCACACGTTAAGCCGTTCCCTCCACACTGAAAGCTTTCCTCAAAGCTCTTCTAAAGTCAGCCAGCAATTACAAAGAATGTATGCAACCGGAACAAACGGGACGCTTATCCCTCCACCCCCCCCCAAAAAAAGGCCAAGGCTCCTCAGATGAGCCAGTGTTGCTACATTTCAAAGCCCGGCGCTTCGCTGCCAACTGTGGGGTTATGTAAGAAACCAGTTATGGTGTTTGCTTTGCCAAATCACCCAGGGCTGCCAGCCCCAAAAGACTTAGATGCATTTATTTATTCTAAAAAAATGTTTGGTGCACTGAACAGTAGGTGTGTGTTAGACACCAGGGAGGCTGGCGACTTTGGGTGGTGTGTGGGGAGGGTCAGGCACTGGACCAACACGTGTCACTCCCTGCTCCTTCAAAGAGCCCCAGGCAAGACTGCTCCCGCTTAGCTACCCCCCCCCTCCTCCTGTCTTCTCCTGGAGCCCACCTTGACAAAGCTAAAGGGGATCAGAGGAGGACAGGAGCCTGATTTCATGGCGTTTGTGTATGTGCACACATGCGCTCACTTGTGTATACACACATGTACATGTAGGCCAGAGAACAACCTTGGCTGTTTCTCAGAGATTATGCACTGGCCTGGGGCTTGCCAAGGGGGCTCAGGGTCAGCCTGTCCCCATTTCCTCAGGGCTGGGGTACAAACACCTGCCATCACCCCCAGAGTTTTCACATGGGTTCTGAGGTTAGTGCAAGGCAAGCCCTTTTCTGGTGGAGCTGCCTCTCCAGCCCCTCATTCTTTTTCTTGTAAATCATGACGTTATGCTCCAGGTAAGGTTTGTAGGCAGAGCTGGGCCACTCCTTGTCCAGCTGAGGCAAGGTGGCCGGCTACTGAAATTTTAGGACCTTGATTGGACTATGTGAATGAAGGCGGGGGATAAGGGACATCAAGGTAAAAGAATACTGCTCAAGTCTTTCTCACAGAGGTGACAGATACATCTTCCACTAAGCTGTCCCCGAAGCCCGCACAAAACGTGTCATTCTGTTCCTGTACCAGAACGGATTGGTCTCATCTAAATCACATTTCCCTTAGTGAAGGTGAGACTTCCAGTTACCATTCAAGAACTGGGGCTGCTTCAGATGACAGCTGGCATCATGTGGGGAGACTGGAACAGGGTGTCACCCACAGTGAAATCACTGGTCACACCGTGTTCCAGAACCCTGGCCTACGGGGAAGGGGGCACCCAGGATCTGTTAGCAGAGGGACGCGGGGCAGACCGGAGGGCTTCTGTGCTACCTGGGGAGTCTGCCGCCTGGGGGTTCCTGGAGCACCTGGAGAAAGCACGGGTTCCCATCCATGTCAATTCCCTGCATGCTCTCTGTCTCTCCCGCGTGAACCTAGACCCCCTGATGCTCCCACAGGGAAATGAGTTACCCTTAAGGCATGGCCTTTCCTTACCAAGAAGAAAACTGGTCAACACGTGCATTTTAAAATTAATTACTTATGGAGGCAGAGTTTCTCTGTGTAGCCCTGGCTGTCCTGGAACTCACTTTGTAGATCAGGGTATCCTTGAGCCCGGAGACCCTCCTGGGATTGAGGCATGCTGGGAGTGCTGGGATTAAGGCTGTTTTTGAGACAGAGAGCACAGGCATTCTAAAGGTGCACACTCTTGTCCGCTTGCTCCTTGTGGTTTGGGAGACGGGTGCATTCTTTTGGGACAGGGTCTCAAGTATCCCAGGCTGGTTTTGAAGCTCTGACCCACATGCCTTCACTTCCAGAGTGCTGAGATTACAGCATACTCTGCCATGCCTGGTTTATGTGGGGCTGGGAACCGAACCCAGGGCTTCGTGTGTGACAGGCCAGCCCTGTACAACTGTCCCCCCCCCAGCATTCTCCATCCTGATTTGCTAGTTAAAGGGGGAAGGACTGAGGGCAAAAGTGCTCTCACAGCAGAGTTCATCAGGACTCAGAACAGGAAACCTGACGCCGGAAGCTAAAGGAGTAGCAGCCGCTGCCGTCACCCAAAGCTCTGTGCCCTGTGTTCTTCCACTGAACCATGGCCCCCCCCCCAGGAAGCCTCTCCAGCTCGCCTTCCCCTAGGCAGGCCTGCCCAGGCCAGCCGTTCCTGAGAGGGAGAGCTGCTCTTCAGTGAATTCTGCGCCCCTCTCCCACAGTGGGAGTTCTGAGGTCCCCCCAACCCTGTGCCATGCTTCAACAGTGTGGGGGGGGGGCTCGGAACTCCCACTGTGAGAATCCCAAGGAGCTAAACATGCTGCCAAGGAAAGTGTCATAAAACCAACTAACCCTCCGCTCTGTAGACCAGGCTGGCCTCGAACTCACAGAGATCCACCTGCCTCTGCCTCCCGAGTGCTGGGATTAAAGGCGTGCGCCACCAACGCCCGGCTGTCAAGGTCAGTTGAAGCTTAAAGTGAACTTGAAAATTACAACCACATGAGAACTCTAATGAGAAGGCAGAAGAGGAAGAGGAGGGAGGAGGAGAGTGGAGGAGGAAGGGAGGGAGAGGGCAAAGGAAGAGGGAGAAGAGGAAGGAGAGGAGGGCAAGGAGGGGGGGGAGGGAAGGCAACGGTCTCCATCCTCTTTCTCCCCAAGGCGTGTGGGCAGGCGTGTGTGTGTGTGTGTGTGTGTGTGTGTGTGTGTGTGTGTGTGTGTGTGTGTGTGGTCGCTGGCGCCTCCTCACAGATCTCCCTCTCTTGCTCGCTAAATTCTTGTGCTCAGAATCTGATTAGCGCCTGTTTCCTTATTACTGCAATCTTTCCTGGGTACATAAAGATTACCTTCCTTCGGTTACTTCTCGGAAAAGCACTGCTTGCAGAGTTTCAGAAGAAAAAACGGCCTCAGGCAAATCACAGAGGGTCAGGTCAGGCCCCTGACCACCTGGTGGCCATTACCCAGGACTAAGGGAGGCAGCCAGAGCTGCCACCATCAACCAGCCCTGTTTGGCTCTTTTGGGTCGGTCTTCCTGGACTCGCTTGCTTTAATGGTCGCTTTTACCTTCAGCTCTGCTGTGGTCCTCACCCAAAGGCACGTGCTGGCACCTCCCACAAAACCCGGGCTGCTGCCTGTGGGGTCTGGCCGTGTGTTTAAACGGCAGCGCTGTTCTGTTCTGGGAGGCTACTGAACCATCAGGAGGTGACACAAAGCCGGGAACACAGGCCACTGAGAGGACCTTGTGGAGATGACAGCCCCTCCTCCAGGTCTGTCTCTGCTTCCTAAGCGACTGCATTTCAAGCCCCCATGACCCAGACTGTGACAGCTGTCCCGCCGGCGGGCATTCTCCGATACAACGGACTGTGTCCTCTAACCCCCAAGCCCCACCCCGCCGCATCCTTTTCTGTTGTTTCTGTCCCGCAATCCACATTGGCAGTGAGAAAAGGCATGAACAGAGGCCGCAGCGGGAAGACGGTGGACAAGAACCAGATCGTAGCTTTCACAGCCCCTGTGGAAGGATCAGAGATGCATGGGGCATGGGGGGGGGTAGGGGGCTGAAGGTAGTTCCAGGGTGAGATGCTGTAAAGATTTAAGTGGATGAGTGTTTTATCTGTACGTGTGTAACTACGCATGTGCCCAGTGTCCGTGGAGGCCAGGGAAGGGCACCCCAGGAACTGGACTTGCTGGTGGCCGTGAGTCGTCACATGAGCCTCTCTAGGAGTTGGGGTGCTCTTAACTGCAGAGCCATCTCTCCAGCCCCTGAGGGTTTTTAAAGATACTTCTTGGGAAGACAGCAGTTTAAACTGCTTGTGTAAAGATGTATGACATAGGTGATCAATCATCTTATGGTGAAAATAACTATGAAAACCATTCAACCTTGTTTTATTTCTTAAACATGCCTTGGGATGAGCCAACGCTCTGAGAAATGGTTGCAGAGGCTCTACGATGATGCCCTCACTCGCTACAGGAGGTAAGTTAACAGTCGTCAACTCTGTCAGTTCAATCAACCGGCTGCCGCCTGATTCCCCCGGAACAGAGGCTCCTGTGTGAGGGGATTATGGGCAAGTGTGGGGAGCAGGCCCAGGTAGATGCAGAGGGCTCCATTGTGGTTTTGTCCCCGTGCACAACTTTCTGAACCCGTGGGGGGGGGGGGGGTCTCAGGGATGGGGCAGGAGGGGTGGGCCTTGTTCCCCATGTCCAGGAATGAGTACAGTGGTTCCCCTCAGCTGGAGCGATCGCCAAAGAGGGCAACACCTGAAGGCAGCCAGGGGGTCGATCTTCACTCCTGAAGGGAGTCCCAGTTACCAACCGGCCAAACAAGGCGTGAGTGCAGGGAGATGGAAACTCCCACCATCAATCACCTGAAAGTCTGACGCATAGGGCACTGTTTAAACCACAGGAAAGCTGCCAGCACCACGGACATTAGCTCATCCACCTAGGCAAACAACTTGGAAGGGGCTGAGTAAAAGAAGTCTGGACTTCCAGTAGTGTCCTCTGAAAGCCTCAGACTGACAGCAACTCACTCCCAGGAACTTAAACTCTCTTGACAGTGCGCTAAGACGGAAACGTGCCCTTTGGAGCAAATGAGTATCTAACTAATGACCAGACAATAAAAATGAAGTGTTAACATATATTTAAAAATGAAGATGCTGCATCCACTCAATAAAGGGAGTGAGATGTTATATAAAAAGATGCTAACATTTACTGAACTCATTAGTGTTAGCAACAATTACTAATAGTACTATTGTGACAATTTTGTGACACAGTAAATATAAATAATAAGGAAGACTGCTGTGTTTCTCTTGTGGCTTATTGTAGTCACAAAGTTTCCACAATGCATACTGGTTACTTTTTGAATATTTTTCCTATTTCCCCCACTTGATGCTGTATCTTGATGGTCAAGGTTAGCAGATACGCTACATAAAGTTCAAGGTTACAGGACCGATTTGGCATTAGGGTCATTAATTTATATTGCCTTCACTAGTCAAAATTCCTTAGCTCGGTGATTTCTTTTGGTCTTGTATGTGTCATATGCATGTGCGTGCGTGTGCATGTTTGTGAGCCAGAGGACTTACCCCAGCTGTAATTAGTTCCTCAGCAGTGTTATCCACCTTGTTTCCATGAGGCAAGGTCTCTGTCACTGACCTGCAATTCACTAAGTAGGTTTGGCTGGTTGGCCAGATGGCCCCAGGAATCTGCCCATGTCTGCCCAGTCAGTGCTAGCATTACAAGCACACACTGCCAAGCTCAGCTGTCTGTATGTGGTTTCTGGGGTCGAACTCAGGTCCTCATACTTGCAGGCAAGCCCTACTGACTGAACTATTACCTCAGCCCAAGCTTAGTGTTTTTAATATATTGATATTGTATTGTCAGTCATTGATTTTTTAAATCTTTTCTATGCCAAAATTTTACCATAAGTATTTATTTCATTAAAAAAAACAACAACAAAAAACGGTTCTACAAACCATCATTAGTGGAATATGCAATTAGTGAGTTGTGTTGGCTGAGGTGTGTGGTGGTATCTTGCTTGTACAAATAAAGCCTGTCTGAAGATGAGAGGATGGAGCTTGTCAGTAGCTAGCCATAGAGGGCTGGAGGTCTGCACGGACAGACAGATGGCTGGGTGGAGACAGGAAGTGAACTGGTTGGGAGGAGAGAGGACATAAATGGGAAGAAACAGGCACGCACTCTTTCCCGCTGGGAAACTAATGAGGTTGAGGTGGTTTTGGCTTGCTCCTCCATCTCTCAGCACTCTCCTCTGACTCCAGGTTTTTATTATTTAGACCTGTTAGGAACTCCGTTTACAGAGGTGTTTGCAGTACACTCGGGGGCACCCATGTGCCAGGGAACAGTCACTTGACTGCCCTGCGATGTGTCACAGGTGGCGGAGCCAACCTCTGTGTTAGTGTGAGCAGACCTCAGAGCCTAGAACATTCCGCCGACTCCAGCGCGGAGCTCAGCGGGAACCAACACGTGCCCACTGGAAGGTCTGCCGTGTGGACACGGCACTCGAATCTTGGACTTGCTCACCCATTTCCACTTCTCTAGAGCTCTGGGATCAAGCTGGGTATGCACTCCCCCACCCCCGTGGCCCCTTCCTTGGAACCACCCTTGTAACAAGACTGGAATGTTACCCAACAAACTTTCCCCATTACAGTGCTAATGATAACAGCTGTTTAATGTGCAAGGCCTTCTAAGAGAATTTGTATTTAATCAGCGAATTCTGGAGATCAAAGTCTCAACTCCAGGAATGTATTGCTAAAGGGAAAATTCCAGGCAAGAAGTTAGTTACAGAGGAAAACTCCCAGGACCCACAAGGCCAGGATGACATCAGTCAGGCTTTCAAGTCTCAAAGAAAACGATGAATCTGTCCATCCAGCTATCACTTAGTGTAGATCTGTTGTGTGTTCTAGTTTGCTTTTTTTTTGTTGCTGTGATAAATGTCATGACCAAAAGCCGCTTGGGGAGGAAAGGGTTTATTCCGGGTCACAGCCCATCACTGAGGGAAATTAAGACAGGGACTCAAGCAGAAGCGGAAGCAGAGACCACGGGGGACGCTGCTTGCTGGCTCCAGCTCAGCTGGACCTCTTTTTTTCTCTTTCTTTCTTTCTTTCTTTTTTTTTTTTTTTTTTGGTTTTACGAGTCAGGGTTTCTCTGTATTGTTTTGGAGGCTGTTGGTCCAACCCCGCCTCGAACTCACAGAGATCCGCCTGTCTCTGCCTCCCGAGTGCTGGGATTAAAGGCGTGCGCCACCACCGCCCGGCTCAGCTGGACCTCAGGACGTTCACCCTCATGTCCATGAGGATGGTGCCACCACGGTGGGCTGAGCCCTCCCACACCAACTACTGATCAAGACAGTCTTTCAGAGACATGGCTGCTGGCCAGTCTTGCTGATAACATTTCTCCAGTTGAGGGTCCTTCTTCCCAGGTGACTCTAGGTTGTGTCACGTTGACACCAAAAACTAAGAAGCACACTATGCAAGGGTCAGAGGACCCCATTAAACATCTTGTAAAGGAACCTGGAATTCTTAGCTCTCACCACATGATTGGTTTCCTCCACTAAACTAAGGGCAGACCAAGCTACATGCCCCAGAACATTAAAATCCCTTCGTAAGCATGTGCTGCAGCACCTAGTACAAGCTTTCCCAGGAGATTCATACGGGAGGAGGGCTCAGTTACTCCTTGTAAAATCTCCCAGCAAAACTAGTCAACAAAACAAAACAATCTCAGGGCGGTGCTGGCGCACGCCTTTAATCCCAGCACTCGGGAGGCAGAGGCAGGCGGATCTCTGTGAGTTCGAGGCCAACCTGGACTACAGATGGAGTTACAGGACAGCCTCTAAAAACAATACAGAGAAACCCTGTCTCGAACCGCCCCCCAAAACAAAACAAAACAAAACAATCTGTCTTTACTAAGTGGAAGGGCTGTCCACTTCATCCCTGTGGAATATTGAGTTCTAAAACCAGTCCTGGATGTTGTGGCTAAGTGGGAAGGCCTCACTTATGTCCTGGATATGTGAGGACGTCCTACCTCTGCATACTTGATTTTCAAAGGAAAAAAAATCCCTCACCAAAATGCATTTAAAAGTATTTTGGTGAGAACACCAACATAAGTAAATGAATACATTAGACGAAATCTTTTACTAGGTCCTATGTGGGCCTGGAGAACAGGGTGTACGTGATGGGGCTGGGAGCAGGGCAGCGGGCCGCTGTGACAACGGTCCTCTCTGCAAACACAATTTCGAAAGACAGCTGTAACACCATCCCTCATCCACATGGCCCTGTGGATCACTGCCATTCCCCCATCAGGAGGCGGGGCGTGTGCCCTGCCCTAGAAGGGAGGCTTGTCGGAGGGCTTCAGGGACTCTGTGTGGTTCCTGGAAAGTCAGAGACCCTCACACCCTCAGGGCACTTCTCCCTCTTCCTACGCTGCCTGCAGCATCTTGAACGGAGGCTCTAGCCTCTGGGCCAAGCAGAGCCAAGTACTCCGCAGACAGACAGACTGACTGACGCCCCTGCAGAAATGGAAACTCGGGAGCAACGCTCATGGCTTTCTCTGAGCTGTGAAGTTTCATCATTCTGCAGCAACGGGAACGGGAACATTTCCCAGCTGTGCTTAAGGGGCAAGGCTCGCAGCTAATCAGACTGGAACGCAAGTGTGCAGGGTCAGCCATCAACTGCTTTCCCACCTGACTGAACGCAACAGCAGGCTTTCTGGGTGCGGACGGCTCCCTAAGGACCCCAGGATGAAGGCACTGGAAGGTGGCGAAGCCTTTAGGGGGTTGGGTCTCTCGGGAGATCCTAAAGTCAGGTGACTGTAGGACTCTACCACTCTCTCTTAATTTCATTGCATATATTCAATGCATACAGCACTGTGTTAGTAAGGACGCTTTCCTGCAAGTGTACACAGTATACTTCGTACTTTCCCTACCTGAACCCTTCACCGTCTCCACTCCCACACCCTGAAGACAGTTTGGACTCCAGGGACACAGGGACACAGCTAGCTGGGCAGGAACCCTGAAGGACACTCCATTCCTTAGCATATAAACACTATATAGTTGTGTGTGTTTATTTATAACTAATATATATATACATATATATATATATTTATAACTTTATCTGTGAGGATGGATTATCATAGAGCCCAGGTCATGAAGTGGTTGTGTACTACCAATGTGGTGGCTGTGCTCCCTGATTATCAGGTGGGCTGATAGGGGCCCCCAGAAATGACTGCTCTGAGCCTCCTCCAGGGCAAGGGGAAGTACACACGCAAGGCCAAGGCAAGGAGACCAGACGGCAGAGGCGAGGGGGGCAGTGACCGGGGAACACATCACAAGACAAGGGAAGTGGGAGCCTTCAGGACTGGGGAAAAGGCACTGGCTGCCCTTGCACAGGGCCCGGGTTCAGTTCCCAGCACCCACACTGGGGCTCACAGGCTCTGGCAACTCCAGAGATTCAGCACCCTCTCCTGGCCTCCGTGGGTGGTATGTGGGCGTGGTCTTAAGAGCTCAGCATCCCACCCGCTTCTATTTGCAAACAGGGTCTCATTATGTAGCCCCAGTTGGCCTTAAACTTGGAGCCATCTGCCTGTCTCTGTCTCCCCAGTGCCGTCATGTCCAGATGGGTAGATGGGTGACTTAGTGTTCGCGTACTGACTGGCCAAAGCCTGGGCGTGACCAATGGCTCCAGCCCTTCCTCCTTGCCAGGGTGGTCACAATGGGAGTCACAGACAGACTCCGGCTGTAGTCACCACGAGCTCCTACTATAGCTGAAGAGCTCTCAGCTGCAGTTTCCTTCTCTGTGAAGCGGGACAGTCTACACCAAATCCCCTGTCCACTCAGCAGACGTAGGTACTTCTCCAACATCAGTTGCCAGGGAGCAGCAAGGCCACCACAGAGGGGGAGGGGAGAGGGCTGTGGGAAACATGCTCTATGCTCCATCTACTGCAGTAGGCTGGACTCTAATGTGGCCCCTGAGGTTTACCCCTGGAGTCCATGGCCTGCATTGTTTGGAGCTGTAACTAGGGTGGCCTCCTCCTATTCTGTGATTAGATTAAGTCACTCACGGAGATTGGACAGGGTTGAGACCCTCTGGCCAAGTATGCAGGCCTGTGATCCCCACCACTCTGGAGACTGAGATGGGGAATTCCAAGTTCCAGACGAGCCTGGGCTACATAGCAAGCTCAAGGCCAGCCTGGGCAACTAAGTGAGGCTATCTGAGAAGCAAATAAAAAAGAAGGGGCCATTCTCTAATTGCTGACTGTGAAGATGCTAAGGAATGGGGGGGGGGCAAGGGATGCGAGTGCCATCAGGAGCCAGGAAGAGTTGACCATGCTGGGAGGCAGAGTCCCCTCCACAGATTCTGACATTAGTGCAGGCCAGCCACGACCCTGCCTCTAGGAACCAGAGTAGCCAGTGAGCAGCCCTGTCAGACACCTGTGGTGCAAACCACGAGTCTGTTGTCATTTGTTCCACAGCAACAGAAAACAGACACACACATTCGCTGACTCGGAAACTCTGTTTGACAAGCCTTCCAGGTGACTAGCATTGTACAAGCTGGAACACCACTGTGTGGATAATTGAGGCACCTGGTAATGTTTCTGGCCAAACAGGATTTGTTTGCTCACATATAGACTTAGGTTGGCCACTGGACATCTTGAACAGCAGATTAGCCCCTCTGGACATTCCCAAAACACATGTGAGAAGTGACAAGAGACACGGTGCCTACCTATGGTTTCTATGTGCTGTCTGGATCATGAGGTATCTCCAGCTACACCTGTGTCCTGGACCGCTGATGCTCCCCAAGGCTGTCTGCATGTCTGGTGCCCTGAATCCCAGTCTCCCCCATGAGTGCATCCCCCTCCCTTATCTTTTCCTGGCTCCTCCCCACTTTAATAGACAGTTAAACAGCTCAACTCTTCTTGGAAAGCCTGCCCCAGATGCCTCATGTGGGCGAGCCCCTGCTGGCCCTCCTTTATTCTGACTCAGGTGACAATGGGTCCCGGTCTATAAAAAAAAAACCCAAAAAGCCCAGGTTGCCCAAGGGCTGGAAAACAAACACCCCAGCTTTCACACCTAGCCCAGTTCTGGGTAGGAAGGAGGTGGCTCATTGACTCATTGTTGACAGAATGCCTGGATGAATGAACAGTCCAGATAGCGTAAGCTCCATAATGTTGACCTGAGAAGTGGGTTTTAGGAGACACCAAACATGCTGGAGAACGGCTTTAGGTGGGAATTTCTGCATTGTGTGTCTTTCACCACAATTTGAAAATTAAGGGGGGGGGTCCCTGATGTGTTTTTAAATCATTGTAGTGGGTTCTGATCTTAGGTTATAACTTTCTTAGCCTTCCTTCCATTGGTGTTTCTGAGCCTCTTCCTCGTGGGAGGGGCCTGCTGACCCTGAGAGGGCAGTGAGGGGAACCCACTCCAGCCACCCCTTCCTCGGGTCCTTAGGAACAGTAAGCGGCTGGCATGGCGGGGAAGAGGAGGGGAGGGCCCACATGGTCGTGGGTCACAGCCGAGCATGCGTGGGCCATCTTGGAGGGTCAAGCGTGTTGTTTCTCAGAGCTCCGTCAGAGGACGCTTTGAAAACCCAGCGTCTGCTGATGGAGGGTGGACGGCCGTACTAAGAAGGCCATTTCAGAAAGGGGGCAGTGTGTGGAGGGCTCTTCAATAAAGAGGGAGGCACCAAGGCATGCGTGGTGTGTGAGCCTGGGGAGAAGGGGGCTCACAGGTGTCTTAATTATCTGAGCCCTGTTTTCACTCAGTGTTCCTCAACAGAAGACATGTGGGGTGAAACAATTTCTCTTTGTGTGGCCCTGTCACTTGCCATCTAGACTCGGCCCCTTACGTCCCCAGCATTTTCCCCCGCTGCTCCTCCTGATTGTCCTGAACGCCAGCTACTGTCCTCTATTTGTTCCTGCAATTGCGAAGCCTTCCAGAGATTGCCAGATCTCCCTGGGAGAGCAGCCTTAGAGAATAATAACGCCGGGATCTAAAATTAAGCAGGTTGTCCTAACACGACAAGAATAGCCCCAGCACACCAAATGCACTCATTTAATTTCTTATTCAGCAGGAAAGAATGGCCTCTTTTAATGTAGAACACCTTTGAAATGTGTCATTTCAAACAGGTCCCGAGCAGATCCTCATACTTGTCCACAACTCAAAAAGTGGGTTGACGCACACAGGCAGGAATGATGGAAGGCTTTGGAGGCTCCTAAGTGAAATGCCTCACACATACAAAATGCTCTTTGGCCATCTGAGGGATGTTAGCAGGAGGGGATTTACTAAGTAAAAGGGAGTGAGAAAAAAAAACACTTCAGTGATTCAGAAGCTGATTCAAGGGGTTGGGGGTGCGGCTCCAATGGTAGGGTGACTTGCCCCGAGTGTGAGAGAAGTTCAAGGCCGACCTCAGCCACAAAGGGGTTCAAGGCTAGCCTAGGTCAGGACGATCCGTCTCAAAAACAAGACAGCAAAAGATTTAAGACTGACTTTTGTTGTTGTCTCCTTCATAAAATAAAACCCCACTCACAATAGTTTTCTACTCCTGCCCATTCCTAAACCAAGAATGTATTGCACACAGGCTCTAAGAGGAAATGACATTTAAAAGTTGAACTTATGGTATGATGAGAATTTCTTCCTTATTTTTTTTTAAATAAGGAAGTGGTTACAAAAAATAGCATAGAAACTT
This sequence comes from Mesocricetus auratus, assembly GCF_017639785.1. Taxonomy (NCBI): domain Eukaryota; kingdom Metazoa; phylum Chordata; class Mammalia; order Rodentia; family Cricetidae; genus Mesocricetus; species Mesocricetus auratus. The sequence goes on along the minus strand of NW_024429192.1, from coordinate 5,310,749 downwards.
TGTTTCAAACTAAGTAGGCTCTAACTGACATTTACTGCTACAATTAGACTACTTGAAAACCCCCAAATGCCAAAGTATCAACATCCCTCCTGTTTATCCTAGAGCTCAAAGGGAAAATCAAATGCTAACAAGAAGACTTGCTTCAGTCCAAAAGCCAACCACCCTCATCTTTGCAGCCCGGAAACAAATGCAGCCGTCTCTAGCGCCATTACACATGCAGTTTAACTGCAGCTCAGAGAGTGGACGCTGGAAGCCACAGACGGCAGTCCGCAGACCAGGAACTCGACAGGAGGAAGCAGCTTTAGAATAGCAATGGGTCACCCCCATCCATATTTCACAAGAAATGTTTGATTCCATTTCAGATGTGGAAAGAGAGCATGTTTTTCCCACCGAGACGGGAAACAGGAAAGGTCAGGGGCCCCTAATCTATTACCATGTCCTCTGTGGAAACTGAGAACAGCGGAGCCAGTGACGAGTCACAAAGACATGAGTTAGGAAAAGCGGCTGAGCAGTGGGGTGAACCCGATGAGGAAACAGCTCAAATGCTATTGGGAGGGGGGTCTGTATGCAGGAAAGAGTCACACAGTATACAAGTCAGTGAGTTTTGTAGGACTTTCTCCCCGCCTCCCCAAGGGAGCAAGGGTGATGACTCACAGGGTACTGTACTTGTCATACATGCAGGAGGGTCCCTGGGACCCACACAAAGCTACACATAGGAACGCCCGTTTGTAATCCCGGCTCTCCTTTGGTGGGACTGGAGGCAGAGACAGGAGAATCCCTGGGGGTTAACCTGGAGGTACACAGTGGTGAACAGTGAGAGACCGTCTCAAACAAGGTGGAAGGTTGTCCTGTGGCTTCTCCTCATGTTCCATGGGATGTGCACACCTGCCTTTATACACACACGCGTGCACTCACACACACACACACACACACACACACACACACACACACACACACTTGAGTAACATTAGCCAGTCTCCCAAAGTATGGGAAATACAAGTTGTCTGTGTTAAGTCACCTAGTCTTTGGTAGATTGTGATAGTCTGAGCTAGGATGCCCATCCCTCCTCTCCTCCCCCAGTCTATGGCAGTTTCGGACAGACTGAGCTTAAGATGCCTTCACCAGTCTGTGACAGTTTGGGATAGCCTGAGCTAAGATGCCCTCAGCCACTCAGCTTTTAGAAGCAAGCTTTAACAGTCTATGTTCTTGACTTCCTGCTGAGAGGCAACAAATTAAGACATCCAATGTCTTCTTTTAATTACAGCGCACTTTCTGCTTTCAAAGCAATGTAGGAAACTGATTTGCGAAGTTCGTTATATGCTGGATGGATGAGGGATTTGTTTGCCTAGTCGGACAGCAATTCTCTTCAACACCTTTTTCAGCTGAGGTTGCCAAAGGGCTTTTTTTTTCTCCCCTTGGGGAAGAACGAAACAAGGTGAAGGCAGCTTGTGAATAGGACAAAAGATTTCTGAAATATGAGCATAGTACTCTTAGCAGCTTTGCTGAATAATAACATATGTGATGTTACAGTACAGTCAACGTCTTCATGCACTGATATAACTGGCATAGTGCTTGAGATCATAGGTATGGTTTCTATGGTTGTTGTTTTTGTGTGGTGTGCATGGGATGCAGGCATGTGACTGTATGGGTTCACACCTATGCATGCACACGCGGAGGTCGGAGAACCACATCACGTGTCTTCTCCATCACTTCACTCCAGGAGACAGGGCCTCTCAATTAGCCCGGAGCTAAAAGCTGTTTGGGCTGGCTGCCAGGGAGCGTCCGGGCTCCATCTGCTACCTCAGCACAAGGCGGGGCTACAGCCACCAGCAGCCATGGCCAGCGTTTTCCTCAGTGCTGCGGATTTGAACTCACGTTCGCACAGTGAGTGCTCTAACTCACAGTGACATCTCTGCAGCCCAATTCCGTCTAAAAGAGGTCAGCAGAAACATGTTAAATTCTCCCTGGGTGCCAACTAAAAAACAAACAAACATATTTTTCCAGGCTGAAGAGCCTTTCCGTTCTTGCAGAGGACCCAGGGTTCAGTTCCCAGCTCCTAGTATGTGTAATCCCAGTTCCAGAGGGTCCAATGCCGTCTTCTGGCCTTGTATGGCCCTGCACACATGGTGCACATGAGCTCACACAGGCACACACGTTTACCCATGCCGGGCAGTGGCGCAGTGTTTCCTCCGCGTGCTTGCTCTGCACATGTCCTGCTCATCCGTGCATGTCTGACGATCACACTTCATAACTGCTGAGCTGGCCTGTGGTCAGACACCAGGAAAGAAGTGTCCGCTTGGGACCGGGTCGGGCTTTCGGCTGCTGGCTGCTGGGCTGTGACCGCAGCCTCTTTCCTAGTCATCTGCCTTTCACCGTCCCTGACCTGTCGAGGTCAGCCTTCGGTCCATGACTAGGGTGCTGTGCCCACACAAGCTTGGCCTGAGTGCTGACGTGCTGTGACTCATGCCCTTGGTGGCCCTCAGGGGGTGAAAGGGGAGTCAGACAGTGAGAACTTCACTTTGGTCAGCACGAGGTCAAAGATGCGAAATCCTCATGTGTGTGTGTGTGTGGGGGGGCGTCCGGAACTCAACCTGTGATTTGATCTAAATACTGTTTTTACTTCTTTTATAATTGCCCGCTTCCTAACCTGGTGGTAGGGTGATAGTATAACATGCTCTGGGGCTTGAAAACACATCTGCTAGCTGACTCCCTGTGGCTGCCCAAAACTAGTATTAGTGGTGAGAGCCCAGGACCCCCAGTGATAAATCACAGAGGGCAACTTAGAAACTGATGCTCACAGGCGGGGTGGCAGTGGTGACCCTCCCCACAGTAGAAATGCCTATGGGGGTGAAAGAGCAGAGGTCATCAGCAGAGACCAGGCGGCTCCCTGCCGGCTGCTTGCGATGCTTCCCCGTGCGGCAGCAGTGACTCCCTTCAGCCGTCCACTCGACACTGGCCACCGTCTGGGCTCTGACTAGGCCATATCTTGGGGTCCAGACACAACTGTGTCACCGTTCCTTGAGCTGATGGTTCCATGGGGCACATGTGACCACCCCCAAAAGACTGTCGGGGGGCACTAGCATAGACCCAGGTGTGACCCTGACGCTCCAGTCGATGTCATTGGTGGCACCGGTGGCTGTGAAGCAGCCCCAAGGTGGGGTCAGAGACGCCACCCAGTCCTGGTTTTGCTTTTTAACATATTTGGAATTGAATGCAGGACCTCACACAGGATAGATACAAGCTCTACCGCCAAGTGGTAGCTTTAACCCCTTTTTACTCTGTATTTTGAGAAGCTGCCCAGGCTACCCTTGAACCCATTCTGCAACCCAAGCGGACTTTGAATTTGTGATCCTCCTGCTTCAGCCTACTGAGTAGCTGCGATTACAGGCTTGAGTCATGGGCTCAGCTACGATTTACACTTGTAAGTGGCAAAGGTCCACTCGAGTATGTCCTGAGAAGCCTTCTCATGGAGTCGAGCCTTCCCCAGTGGCCCGGAGTACAGCACGGAGACATTCAGTTCTCACCTGCAGGCACAATTCCGGTCTGCCCACTCGGATGGAGGCAGAACACCATCAAGAAGGAAGTGCCAGATAACCCGAGTCGAGGAATAGCTCTGAGATTCACCATGGGTTCCTTTGGTATGGGCCGGATGGTACCCAGGACTGCACGTGTCTACTATCCAGCACTCCCCACGTGACTGCACCTGAGGGGAGGCCCTGTCTAAGATGTTATGGTAAAGAGGCCAGTAGGGTGAACCCTAATTCAGCCTGCGGGGTGTCATTACGGCAGACTTGGAACCTTCGAAGGAGACAGTAAAAAGCCAACGTCTGCCTGCCAGGGAAAGGTCACAGAAGTGGCAACCCCACCCCCACCCAATGATGATCTTGAACTTATAGCCTTCAGGAATGGGAGGGGAAAGGCCCCGTTGTTGAACACTTAGTCTATGGTTTGTGTTGGTGTACCCATAATAAACTAATACAGTCTCCAACGTGAGAGGCGGCAACAGTGTAACATACGCCCATCTTGAACTAACGTCTTTATCCTACACAAGAGCTCCTATCTACAGCTTCTGTTGTTTCCCAGGGGAGATGAAGAAGAAAATGGTTAGGCAGGAATGTGAGGATGACTCCAGGTCACCTACCCCAGAGCACCCGCAGCTGTTTGGAGGGGTGCCTGGCTCTACTCTGGAGCCGAGGGCATGCATGTTCTGCCATCCGGCACAAGTTACAACTCACTGTACACGAGGACCCAGGAAATCACCAGTGACATAAGGGGGACAGGCAACTCGGAGTCACGAAAGCCGCTTCCCAAATGCCACCTTCCTGGCAGTCACTGGTAAGTCTCTTCCCTCCCCTCATGAATCCAAGGCTTCCAAGGCACCATCACAGTGAGAGAGACAGAGTGGATGCCTTTCCCTGAGCACTGCTCCTTTTCCAAGGTGAGGAGGAAGGCTGCTCGCTGCTCCAAGGTGGAGAACCCACACAGGGATGTATCCTTGCAGAAAATATCTGTGATTATTCCGTCCCTGGGAAAACGGATGACAAAGCCTGAATCACATTGTCCAAGACTTTGAAATGACGCTGATTGGCCGCTTTCCATTGGAGCAGGAGAGGGGAAGGAAATGTGGCAGTTCTGTCACTCAGACGGACGCAAGCCCACATTCTGACAGTGGGTAAGCTTGGTCCTGGCCACTGAGGTCGGCTGCGACACTCCCTAATGGACACTCTCTCCCTCCTGTTCCCTTCAGGCAGCTTTAAAACACTGGTAGCTCCCCCCGCCCCCAACCTTTCCTTACAGGACTCTGGCATCTCTCCTGCTCCTAGGCAGTGCTGCCAGTCCCTGACCCTGTAGATCCACAGCAAGCCCCCTGGAGAGCATCCAGGGCACAGAGCTGCATATACATACATACATATACATATGATGCCGAACTCAGGTCACAGATTGTATGGGGTGTTGGGGAAGTCCTGTTATTTGCCTGTTATTTGTCAATAAAGTACTGTTGAGCCTATAGGAATCTAGATAGGTGGGGCTAGGAGTCCAGGAGGATTCTGGGAAGGAGAAACACAAGAGAGTCAACATGTAACGCCATGGGGGTAGGAAGCCTGGAACTATTCTCCGGTAAGAAACATACTTAGATTAACAATTATGGGGTAATTACTTAAGTCAGAGCTAGCTAGTAAGAAACAAGCAAGGCCAACAGCTTCATAATTAATATAGCCTCCTGTGTGTTTATTTGGGACTGATGCGGCTCTGGAACCAGGCTGGCAGGAAAGCGGCTCTGGAACCAGGCTGGCGGAACGGCTCCTTCTCAAGGAAAAAGCTTCTCTTAACAATGGGGAGACCTGGGTGGCTGAGGTTCTAGAAACTCCTACTGAGATTCTGGGGGGGGGCAGGGCGAGGAAGGAGCAGCAGCCTCTCACTAGGCTTGAGATACGGGCAGGAATCTCTGATGTGCTTCCTAAGGTGAGACTCACACTGTCTCTACTGGACACAGTGTGTATGGGCAGGTGCTGCTAGGGAGGGTGTGTGGTGGCATTCGAGGCTCTGTGTTCGTCTCAGGTCATGATTCTGTTATAGGTTAGGTTCTTGGTGGCACTACAGACATACTTGCTATATATATAGTCTGAGTCCTCGAGGGACCCTGAGTCTACACAGGTTAGGTACCAGCCATGGGATTGCTGGAAACACAGAACTCTGGGCCTCAGGGCCCCCAGGGGACTCCTACGAGTGTAGTGAGGCATGCAGAGCACGACTCTGTGTGTGTGTGTGTGTGTGTGTGTGTGTGTGTGTGTGTGTGTGTACAGATGATAAGAACATGAAAACATCCAGAATTAACTTCTCTATATGGAATGTGCCAGACTGTCACAAAAGGCCAATGTGGTTTTCAGGGTTCTGTCCAGGGAAAACGTTTGGCACGTTGTCAAGGGTGTTAGGGTCAACTGCAGTTCAGCACCAGGGCTGGGGATGTGGTGTCAGAGCGCGTGCATAAACTGGGAATGTGGCGGAACCCTGCAATCCCACCACTCAGAATGGAGGCAGGAGGGTGAGAAATTCAATGTCATCCTTGGCTGCATAGTGAGTTCAAGGCCAGTCTGGGAAAAGCCAGAAAATAAACACCCAACGACTCATATACAGCCTCCAGTCTCACCGGAATCATTCCACGTGATGCGCTGGTTAGAAATGTGTGACACATGCCAACCTGAGACCACGGGGGGGGGGGGGGGGGCTGTGTGTACTGTCCAGAAAGACAGGGAAGAGGCTGGCTGCCCCAGCCAACCTGAGACCACGGGGGGCTGTGTGTACTGTCCAGAAAGACAGGGGAGAGGCTGGCTGCCCCAGCCAACCTGAGACCACGGGGGGGGGGGCTGTGTGTACTGTCCAGAAAGACAGGGAAGCAGCTGTCTGGACTTGGTTTTAATTGACTTACATGACCAATAAAGCAATAAACTTCTTTTCCTTCATGAGCAATTTTAGTGGTTGCCTGTATTTCCAGCATTTCCCTCTAGGGACCAGTTTTATAGACTTCACATGACTCAAACTTTTAATCTGCCCCGTTCCCACAAGTTTTTCTTTTCTCTTTAACGGGATGAGAGAGGACTGGAATACAATGGCCTTATTCTGAATTCCAGGCTACCTGAGACACAGCATAGAGAATTCTTTTCAAGACCACGTGCGTGACAACGTTAAAATCTGCCAGTCCAAGGTCGTGGAAAAAAAAAGGCAGGCCCAAAAGTTCTATGGCAGCCGCTCTGCCATAGCTAACTGCTTCTCAGACTCGGGGGAGTCCTCGCTGGGGCTGCGGGGAGCAGACGCCCTTTCCCAGTGGGGACTCACTGGGGCGGAGAGGCCAGTGGCTGACTCTGCTAAGTCCGCACTTGTCCATTTTCTCTCAAAAGTTAGGATTGGAAGAAAGAAAGAGAAGGCCCAGCCAGGTGTCTGGAGCATGCTGCCACATGACTTGGAGCGCATGAAACCATGGAAAGTCACACTACTTCCTGATAGCTCACAGCCCTGCCGGCCACCGCACACCAAAACACTCCTGACTAATTCATTCCATGCTGCCGTTTCCCATGGCTGACTCACAGACATCCTCTCGTCCTCTGTTTCCTGAGAGACTCTGATGAGGGTTAGTCCACATTTAAAAAGCTGGAGATATACATAAGACCCAGGAACCCAGGCACAACATGTGAGTTCTAGCTCCAAATAAATGCTTGGTCAGAAAATCCCAAGACTCTCAGGGTCTAGGCCCTGAGGGCCGGCCACCTGCACTCCAGTGGAAGAGCCTTTGGCAATGCTCTTCGGGCCCCAGTCAGAGCTACTGTCAGCCAAACACGTGGGCAGAACGCAGGCGGCAGCAGGGAAGCCTGGGGTCCAGAGACACAGTAGCTAGGATGCAAACGGGCTAAGCCACAGCACACGGCCCTGCTCAGCGGCGAGGCACGCCTTATTAAAGACCAAGCTTTAGCTTGTTTGGGCTTAAGGGAGGGGAGGGGCTTGAGCGTCACTGTGATTTCCTGAAACACATTTGCAGATGTCACCCATAGACAGGCAAGTCTCACTGTGCCAATCATTTCCCCACCAGCCTTCCTTTGCGTCTGCCCCCCCCCCACTGCTGGGGATCACTTCCAGGCCCCCAAGGATGCTGGGCAGGTATTCTACCCTTAAGGCGCAACACGACTTTGACTCTATGTTTCTAGTCATCATCCTGAAAGGCGTCCCTATAAGAAGACACTGTGAATCACGCAATCCCTTTGACCTAAAAAGCACTGTCGTAAGAGTCACTCAGTGTTTAAATGAGTAATTCAATGAGTTATTATTATTATTATTTTAAAGCCAACTTTCAAATTGACTTATACATCGAGTGAAGCCTTCACAACGACAAGCTGAAGGGTGGGGGTCAGCAATGGGCTGCTGAGCCCAGCCGAAAGGCTGGTGTGCCATCAAACAAGAAACTTGGTGTGACCAAGCTTCCAGCCACACGTGCTCAGACAAATGAGACCACGTCTTCAAATGCAAATGATTAAGGGTGGAACCCTGATATTACGACATAGGACAGACAGGCCGGCCAGAGTCGGCCCTGCTTCAGATCTGAATTCAAATATGCAAATCATAAAAAGGGCCTTCATGAAGCCAATTTGGGAAATCTGGGAGCAGAATGGATATTTGATGATTGTATCGAAGTTACTTTTTATTAAAATAGAACTCTTAGTGCCACGCACCTTTAGTCCCAGCACTTGGGAGGCAGAGGCAGGCGGATCTCTATGAGGTCAAGGCCAGCCTGGTCTACAGAGTGAGTTCCAGGACAGCCAGAGCTACATAGTGAGAACAACCCCCCAAAATAAAAAAATGAACAAAAACAGAATTCTTACATTTTAGAGTTGTGTACAATGGAACATGCTGCCTGAAGTATGTTCAAAATTATTTCAAGGTGTGAGGGAGGGGTCCACGTGCTGTCCAATGTTGACTCTGGGACGTCATTGGGCGACAGGCTACATCAGAACACCCTTCTTGCCTCTGTATGTCATTGGAAACCTGCATACTAAAAAGCTACCTCACAGAGTTTAAAGGAAAAGAAAGAGGACTTGGTAAGATTCCGAACAAGGCTGGCGCTGCCCACACCATACTCAGACTACTGTTTGGACCTGTGTCTAACAGCGTTCATAATAAAATGGATGATGCATGAAGCTGAAATGGGCTATTTGAGTTTTAACAGTTTTTCCAGAGATTGCAACTCTCTTAGAAACGGCTTCTTTGTACAGTCACTGTAATCAGTGGTAAAGACGTGGCCATTACTTTTTACAATCTGCACCGCTGTCAGTAAGCGGAAATACTGAGAGCCATGTGCGCCTGCATGGGGGACTGTCTCAGTGAGCCTTGCGGCCTGGGACGAGAACAACGACACAGTTGCATTGTCCTGTGTCACCTGGATCTAGCCAAGCTCATGGGTGGAGGAGGCACTCTTACTGTTCTGTCGGTGGCCACATCTGCCTACAGTTGGCTACGTTCACAGCTGTGAAGATCATGCCAGAACCACCAGTTACAGAGAAATCACCCAGCCGGTTACACCACCTCACATTCACGTGGCTCCTTCCAGTCACCTGTTTCAAAAAACCCTAACTCCCAGCTCCCATGGCAGCCAGGAGACACTGCTGCAGATACCGTGCTCGCTCAGGCCAGGGCAGGCGTTGTGGCCAAAAAGCACCTAGCCGGTGCTACCGATCCCACGCAGGCACCTTTGTTACCACAGGATTGCTGCCGAGCCAAGGGAAAATGATAAACCGAATGACATATTCAGGTACAGGTTAGCAGGTATCGTGAGGTAGCTTTTTTGATTTTGAGGTCAGTTTTAAAAATAGTAAACATGGAAACGAGGTTCACGTGCAGCGTACTCGGAAGAGGAGAGTGATGGTGCCCAGTGTTCACAGATGATGACCTTGGGGACTTAGCGGCACCGGGCTAGCAATGGTGATGGCAGGGATAGTGGAATGGCTGGCGGCCACTAAGGGACAGCTGGTTGCCCCTGCCAGGTACTGAGGTGGGCACTCTCCAGACATCACCACACCGTTCTGAGGCAGGCGGTAAGGCTGCCCGCAGTGCTCAGGTCTCTTGGGTATCTGATTTGCAACCAGGATTTAAAGTAACTTAACAATGAAACTGTACCCAGCTTGACACAGATTCTTCAAATAGTGAGGGGTGACCCATCAGCCCCGTGACAACCTATGCTGACAAGCTCCAGTTGCCACGGTGGTGCCCATGGCCCCAGGCACCCCTGCTGGAAAAAGCCTGTCATGTTCCACCATGCAGTACCCGCCCCACACCTGGCTGCTGTGTAGACGCTGTCTCCAGGCGAGGGGGCATCTCTCCAGGCGGGAGCAGGGGTTCCTGAAGAGAAGCAGCTTCAGACTCTTATCACTGGGGCTCTATAGACACCCCTCCCCCCGCTGCCCTGCAGAGGAGCCCTGCACTGGCTAACTGGTGTGTGAGAAAGTGCAGACTTAGCCTAGTGGTTAGAAGATGTGCCGACCATGCACACGGCCCTGGGTTTGATTCCCAGCACGGGGTGGGGGTGGGGGGTGGGGGCGGGGGAGGGAGCCACAGGAGAACAGTTTTCTGAGCATGGTCCCAGCACTCCAGAAGCTAAGGAAGGAAGGCTGAAAATCTGAGGGTGACTTGGGATGTGTAGTGGAACCCTGCCTCAAACACACACACACACACACACACACACACACACACACACACACACACACACACACACACACGAAAGAAAGCACAAGTAAAAGAACAGGGTGGGAAGGTTTTCCAGCTCTGTCACCTTCCCAGAAAGGCGGGTCTTGAGCTCAGGCACTGGGTTCCTGGCAGCCCCAACTCTGTCTGTGACTGAAGCTTGGTGCCGGTGAGCTATGGACAGAAAGGGCCCTACTGAGAATTACCATGAAAGCCGATGGATGATTGGGTTGACAAGATGGTTCAAGTGGATAAAGGGGCTTGCTGACAAGCCGGATCACCTGAGATCAATACCAGAGGCAGCCTGGAAGAGGTGTCCTCTCAGCCCTACGTGAGTGTGTGCTCTCTCCCCCACATAGTAAATGTAATAACTTCCTTTAAAAAAATGAATGAGCCAGCGGTGGTGGTACACGCCTTTAATCCCAGCACTTGGTAGGCAGAGGCAGGAGGATCTCTGTGAGTTTGAGGCCAGCCTGGTCTACAGAGTGAGTTCCAGGACAGCCTCCAAAGCCACAGAGAAACCCTGTCTTGAAAAAAAGGAATGAAATTTTGACCTACATACACGAATGAGGGTTGGAATGCACAGGTCCTACACCGGGAGGGGGGGGTTCTCGCCCTTCCTAATGCTGCGACCCATACAACTCCTCATGCTGTGGTGACCCCAACCATAAAATCATTTTCATTGCTACTTCATCACTGTAATTTTGCTACTGTTATGAACCATAATGTAAATACCCGATATGCAGATGGTCTTAGGTGACCTCTGTAGAAGGGTCGGTCAACCCTCGAAGGGGTCTTGATCCATAGGCTGACAACTGCTGTCCCCCACGGATGCCCGAGTGGTCAAAACTGTCATAGTCCACATTCACCCGCTCGTAGCAGGATTGTGGAGTGACCCTCCTGAACACTGTAAAGACCTGTCTTAATAATCGGCTTAATAGATATTGGTTCTTTTATTATTAAATATCAGACCAGTAACAATTGGTTTAATAAATACACTTAATAATTGGTTTAATAAAATGCTGGTTGTCCAGTAGCCGGGCAGGAAGTATAGGTGGAACAAACAGACTGAGGAGGATGGGAAGGAGAAGGGCGGAGTCGGGAGATGACAGCCGGACAAGCAGGACTTATGAAACGTGAGATAAGAAGCCGTGAGCCACGCAGCAAAGCATAAGCAGAAATATGGGTTAATTCAAGTGCAAGAGTTAGCTAGTAACAAGCCTGAGCTATTGGCTGAGCATGTATAAGTAATATTAGGTCTCAGTATGTTTATTTGGGAGTTGGTGGCGCCTACCGATCAACCTTCAGCTCTACAGCAAAACCAGCTGTCCAAAATGATGGTTCTTTCTAAAGGACTTCAGATGGGAGCACTGTTTTATTCTGGCTATCTGAAGAGCCATGGTGGCACCGTGGGGGCCTGGAGTTCTGGTCATGACAGGTCATGTGTTCCCCTGGACCTGATTTCCTGCTCCTGGCACCACAGCCTTGTCTGTCGCTAGGCTGACCACTAGGACTCAGTCATTCAGCCCTGATGCTCAGAGCCCAAGGACTCTGCAGGGATGCCGCTGAAAGCCATTACCCTGTTAGGTCAGCTTTGCCAACTGCACCTAGTGAATGCTAGCAGGGAGCTGTAAAGATGCCCGAATACCCAAAATAGGCCCCACATAATCCTAACGGTAATAAAGGCCATGCCACTCTGTCAGCGTGCTGCACATAATCCTAACGGTAATAAAGACCATGCCACTCTGTCAGTGTGCTGCACATAATCCTAACGGTAATAAAGGCCATGCCACTCTGTCAGTGTGCCCCACATAATCCTAACGGTAATAAAGACCATGCCACTCTGTCAGTGTGCCCCACATAATCCTAACGGTAATAAAGACCATGCCACTCTGTCAGTGTGCCCCACATAATCCTAACGGTAATAAAGACCATGCCACTCTGTCAGTGTGCTGCACATAATCCTAACGGTAATAAAGACCATGCCACTCTGCCAGCGTGCTGCACAGAATTCCCACTGGGGTCACTGGAAACTCTGAGAAGGCAGAGGTGGGTGAACGCAGTCTGATCGTTCCAGGAACGGTTGGAAAAGCACAACGAGGCTGAATTAGGGGAACGAGCAGATGAAAACATGCTTGAGCCATTAGTGGTATCGGGAAGTAAGACAAAACGTGTTTGATTCTCAGCACAGGATGCCTGTAGGAAGAACTCTCCACAAAGTCCAAATCGTTTGTCCTGAACGCTGGTCTAAATGCGAAAGAGTTCTTCAGTGTGCCCCAGTGAGGCGTCTCGGTAGACACCACTAAAGGGACCTCTTTAGTTTTCACAGACACAGACGAAGGTAAAAGATAAAGGACCCATTTATGAAGGACAACCGTGCCCCTCTGGCAATAGTAAAACTGCAAAGACCATACTCTGAAATATCTCTTTGTTCCAAGTGGATTAAGTCAGTCAAATGTCTGGAACCAGGTCCCACAGGAAGGCCTGACGTTCTCCCGAGCATAGCTCATACTTTCCAGCTCGTGAGGCAGCCTTTGCCTGACAACACGTCCACGTGACACTCAACCTACACTCCGCAGCTGGCAGTGTCCTTTCCCCGGCATTAACGTACTCTGTAAGAAATTCTGATGTTTGCAGGGAAACGGATGGAACCGGATCATGACGGTAAGCCAAATAAACCAGACTCAGAGACAAATGCAATGCACTCTTTCCTGTGTGCAGAGTCTACATGTAGAACTTTTGTATGTACATACATGACACACACGTACATGTATGTGACATGAAGGGATAGGGAGGACTGAGGGGAGCAGGTGGCTCTGGGCATAAGGAAGCAGGCTGAGCCAGCCATGGGAGCGAGCCAGTGAGCAGAGCCCCTCTGTGGCCTGCCTTGGGTTCCTGCCTTGGCCTCCCTGGATGATGGCTGTAACATGTCACCTAAACAAACCCTTTCCTCCCCAAGTTGTTTTTGGTCACGGGGTTTACCAGAGCAACAGAGAACTAACTAGAATCCTGATTGGTCCTCAGATGGCCCAGGAATTACTTGATGAGGGCAGTGAGTGTCCAAGTGAGTCTCTGACTTTCAGCTGAGAAAGATTCCTACGCTAACCCACTAAATGCTGGTCAGGGTCCAGGGCATGTCTGGATGCCCGAATACACACTCAGAACCTGTCTCAGTCGGTGCTACAGAATACACACTCGTGGTTTCAGTCTAGTGCTAGCCTGCAGCTGGCTGGTCAGTCTATGCTAATGCACACTATGACCCCTGCAGCTGGCTGGTCAATCTATGCTGATGCACACTATGACTCCTGCAGCTGGCTGGTCAGTCTATGCTAATGCACACTCGTGGCTCCTGCAGCTGGCTGGTCAGTCTATGCTAATGCACACTATGACTCCTGCAGCTGGCTGGTCAGTCTATGCTAATGCACACTATGACCCCTGCAGCTGGCTGGTCAATCTATGCTGATGCACACTATGACTCCTGCAGCTGGCTGGTCAGTCTATGCTAATGCACACTCGTGGCTCCTGCAGCTGGCTGGTCAGTCTATGCTAATGCACACTATGACCCCTGCAGCTGGCTGGTCAATCTATGCTGATGCACACTATGACTCCTGCAGCTGGCTGGTCAGTCTATGCTAATGCACACTCGTGGCTCCTGCAGCTGGCTGGTCAGTCTATGCTAATGCACACTCGTGGCTCCTGCAGCTGGCTGGTCAGTCTATGCTAATGCACACTATGACTCCTGCAGCTGGCTGGTCAGTCTATGCTAATGCACACTATGACTCCTGCAGCTGGCTGGTCAGTCTATGCTAATGCACACTCGTGGCTCCTGCAGCTGGCTGGTCAGTCTATGCTAATGCACACTCATGGCTCCTGCAGCTGGCTGGTCAGTCTATGCTAATGCACACTATGACTCCTGTAGCTGGCTGGTCAGTCTATGCTAATGCACACTCATGGCTCCTGCAGCTGGCTGGTCAGTCTATGCTAATGCACACTCATGGCTCCTGCAGCTGGCTGGTCAGTCTATGCTAATGCACACTCGTGGCTCCTGCAGCTGGCTGGTCAGTCTATGCTAATGCACACTCATGGCTCCTGCAGCTGGCTGGTCAGTCTATGCTAATGCACACTCGTGGCTCCTGCAGCTGGCTGGTCAGTCTATGCTGGCACACACTTGTGGCTCCCATTGCATTTCTTATCCCAGACACACTGGCACTGGTGAGGTGACTTATGAAAGCACCACATTGGAGGGGCTGTAAGATTCTTCAAAAGGGCTAATTTTAAAACCCTGAATCCTCCAAGTAAGACTAGCTTCGTCTCAGTCTCTCTCTGTGTGTCTCTCTCTGTCTCTGTCTGTCTGTCTGTCTGTTTCTCTCTCTCTCTCTCTCTCTCTCTCTCTCTCTCTCTCTCTCTCTCTCTCTCTCTCTCATGTGTGTGTGTTATGCAATATTTAAGACTTGGTCATTTATGAGTGAGTTGACTTGACTGAGGGTTCCAAGGCCTGGAGCCATTGAGAACCTCCTACCCCTTCAATCGAGACAACAGACAGGCCAGCGGGTGTGCGTCTGAAGTATGGCAGTGGTCTCGCTCAGTAACAACCCACTCTGGTAGGGAAACAGTCTGTCCCTTGAGAAGTAACCCAGGCCTTTGCAAAAGGCCTTAGCGGTTCTGAACTCCCCCAAGCACCTCCTACAGCTTCCTCTCCTTTCAACGCAATTCCCGGGAGTAAAATTTCAGGCTGTTTCAGCAGTGACAAACCGCACCTGAGCTACAGCAGATCCCAAGACCCGTCCCCGGGGCTGACGGCAAGACAGCCCTTTTCCTTTCCCTATCTTTACACGGAGAGCATGGAGACAGCAGAGAATGGGAATTAAAACTGTCTGTGTGAATGTCTTCCTTGAGGCCGTGGGCTTTGGTGGGAAACCACTTCCTGGAAACATCTTTACAAAGATAGCTGGAAATGAGGAAAGTAGGGTTTTATAATGGAAACTATTTTGCAATTCTTTAATACTTTTAATGCTTAATAGAATAATCTAGAATGTTCCAGAAGAAATTCTGGTTGAAGTGACAACAAAAAAGGAGGACTGTTAGAAGTCAGTGACACTGACACGGCCTCAGAGAGACTCCAGAAGGGGCTGTATACACACCAGCAGCCACCGGTGCCTGGGGCGGGGGCGGGGACAATGAAGACAATTAGTGGTCAATCAAGAGACAAGGAGCTGCCACAGCCAGTAGGTCGCCTGACTGTGCGATGAACAGCTCTGTGCTGAAGTCACAGACAGAAGGACAGCACGCGGGGGACGGCCCCAACCATGACCGGTGTAAACGGGACAGCTCCAATCCAATTTTCTCCAGCACTAGGCTTTTTTTTGGGGGGGGGGCAAGTGACTGCTTTAAAACTTTCATTTTTAGTGCAATGAAAAGTGATCCCCAAAGTACATCTGTAAGCCACGGTGGAACTATATTTTTGAACGCGGGAACAGTGACCCTGCCTGTACACCCTTTCTGTACCAGCTCTAACACTGTGCATAAACACAAAAGCGTTCAGAGTAGTTACGGCTTCCTCCAGGGGGTAAAGTATTGAGCAAGCTGTACGTGGCCCGAGTATTTCGTTTGAAAAAGAGATTTATTTTTTAAATTTTGCGTGCACGTGTCACCTGCACACGTGTTGTCACCTGCACTGGATGTGTCTGGTGCCTGTGGGGCAAGGGCAGGGCACCGGCTCCTCAGGAGCTGCAGTTACAGTATCTCTGAGCCACCGGGTGGGTGCTGGGAACTGAGCCCACGCCATTTCTCCTGACCCCGTTCAGCCAGATCTGTAGGAACTAGCTATTTCCAGAAAGTGTTACCTCTTTCTGGATTATTACAGGTAAAATCTACACCAGACATCTGTTTATGAAAATCAGTCAAGCATGAATCCAGAAACAGTTATGAAGAAATAAAGCCACAACTTTTAAATCTAGTGTGGTGACTTATTACGCTTTGGGAGGCCGAGACAGGGCGGTTGCTGAGCTCCTGGTGAATCTGGGCTGTACTGTGAAATCTGTCTGGGCTACGGAATGAGACCCTGTATCAAACCAAACAACAACAACAGCAAAAGCCTAAATTTTAACTTGAAACGTTCTTAACCTAGCTTTACGGCACTGGCTCTGCATGGACAGACACAGCAGTCTCACTGTTAGAACAGCGTGGATCTGGAGCTGGCTCCCACATACTGCGTTCTTCCATAGGCGAAGGACTCACAGTCCTACCCGTTCAATTCAGAAATTCCAGGTCATTTGTCATCCGTGCGCCACACTCAATTACGTTTCCCTGCATGTAGCTGCATCAGCTTAGGCGGAGCATTGCCTCACGGTTTCTGTGAGGTCATGCACAGCAAAGCCTCTTCAGTGGGGCCCACTGAGTGCTCTGGGGCTTCCGTGATGAGGACTTACAGCAGTCACTGTTCTCCACTTCTCTCTAGGACAAACCCTGAGGGCAGAGATGGGCTAAATGTCAATAAAGTGACATCTTTAGCGATATCATTGCTACGTCTTTACACCTCTGGGGATCAAAACAAAGCCGGCCATCTGTATGCATGGGCACTGCCACACGAGTCACAGATGGAATGGAACACATTCAGAAAGGGCACTGCACGTCCGTGTACAGACGTCGCTTCGTACACAACACAGTGGGGTGGCCGTGCAGAGCGTCTACACAGTACCAGTTATCACACGCATCCTGGAGACGCTTTCCAGCACACAGGGCAACGTGCGCAGGTCACACGCGAACACTGTTGAGTTTCACATGCGGGACTGGGGCGTCTGAGACCCAGGCCATCCCGACCCCTCCCACGGGGTTAATGCTGGACGGCTGTACTCTGTATTCCACTTGCCTGTAAGCTTCCTTCAGCCATCAATGTGTGGGTGGCGGCTACACGCCAGACATGCCTCTGCTTTCTAGGGGAGCCCAGCACACAGGAGGCACACGAGGAAGCCCAGCAACAGATGCTGTGAAGCAAGCATGTGCTCTAGGGAGGGGTCCAGAGAGCAGCAGCCTGGGACAGCACATGCTCGGCAGCAGCCATGCTCCCACGTGCTCTGGATCCCAGAGGGGGCTGTCGTCCCTGCCAAGACGCTCAGGGTAGGGGGGCCTGGTGGTGGACACAGAACGACAGCCCCTTCTCACATGCCTCCCCTCCCTACCCTTCCAGAGGACTCTGTGACTGTACATATTTTTAAATTTGAAATTGGGTAGACATAAACAAAATGCTTCAAAATAAGAAAGATACTGATAATTCACAAACATAAAACGTATAACGTTGAAACCCCAGCTCTCAGGGGCAGCCTCTGATAGGCGGTAACCATAATTACTCAGTGGGATCTCAAGTCAGTTTGGAAGCTTTGAGCCTGCAGCGGGAGAAAGCCCTGGCAACGTGAGCTTGGTGGCAATTTCCCACTGCTGCCATCATGAATGAGATGACGTCGTCGTCGTGATGAAAGGGGCAGGAAGACGCACGATGGCGGTTCCAATCCAGAGTTCATTCACGGCTCCATGCTGGAGCAGAACAAGCCTTCTCCCAGTCTCTCCAGCAACTAGTCAGCCGGTCAGGACTCGCCTCTGGGGATGTGGACGGAATGAACACACCAGAGTCACAGTGTATGTCTAGCAGTTCCCACTGGGGTCTCCCTCAAAGCCCGTCCCACCAGGAGGACGGTCAACGGGTTTTCTTGAAAGCCAGCCTCCTGCTTCAGCGCTGCAGCCTCCCGCGGGCTCCAGGGCTCCCTCCTCATTAGCCTCCTGCCATCAGACCTCACTTGAAGGCCAGGCGGAATTCTGTGTGCCTCTGGCAGAAGGAGACTAAAGGCTCTTGGGACCGGGTACAGTGCTCCCCCAGCCCAGCGTCTGTCAGAGGGCTTTGCTGTGTAATTAGACGGGCTGTTAGAACTTGATTTCAAACGTGTTTCTAAGGTTTCAGCTAGCTTTGAAAGTGGCACAGCCCAGAGCCTGGAGCGTGTGGCTCCCTGCAGTTTCCTGGCGTGGGTAATGGAACTGCAGAGGTTTGAAATGGAGAAGTGTGTGAAGTCCCTGCTCAGTCGGGGCTTTCTATGCAGAAGGAATGCTTGTTTCTGTGAGGAGGCAGCTCGCTGGTGACCACCCCTTTCCAGTACACAAGTGGCCAGAGCAGCGAAGGCTCATTTCCTCAGGGCTGCTTTCTGTTAGCGCTTCCCCCTGGGGTTCCCCACCAGAGGTAGACCACATCTACTGCACGGCTGGCTGGCTGCACAGGCGTCTGTGGAAAAGACCTTCCCAGCAGGCTCTGGGACAGTATTTCTGACATGGGGAGAATGGCTGGGTAGGGGACATCATAAGCCCCGAAGAACTGGGACTCAGCGGCTATCCCATTAGTCATCTTAAATGATTCAGTGTGGGGGTGGGGTGGGCTCAGCGGTTAACAGCACTTGTTCATGCAGAGGAAACTGGGTGTGGTTCCCAGCATCCACACACGGCTTATCCGTGTGTGACTCCAGTTCCAGGGAGTCCAGGGCCCTCTTTGGGTGCAGACATGCACGGAGGCAAACACCATACGGTTTAACACAATTCTAAGCCCCTCAAGAGATGCAGCACACACCACCCTATCCCAGAGCACCCTCTTCTGGTCACGGGGCTCAGTTGGGGAGCAGAGGCCTCTGTCTGCCCCCCCCTGCTGAGAACATGTGGATGGGACATCTGTGGGTGGGGACGGAGAGCATCTGGAGACAGAAGGACAGAAATGGAGGGACACCCTCGCGGTTTAAGTGCAGGTGAGCCTTAACACACACACACATACACACACACACACACAAGTAGGTTTCTCGGCTTGGCTGTAAGGTAGGTGTGGATTCCTGCTTGAGAGAGGAAACCACCTGCAGATCCAACTTTGAAAACACCCGTGATGAGACCTGTCCTACGGGCCCGCCTCTGTGGGACTCAGTGGAGGCGAAGAGGATGGATACAACGACGAAGCCGGGTGGCGACTCCATCCATCCCTTTTCCGGAAGCCAGCGCACACTGATGCTGAAGGGAGGTGGGGGGCGGGGCCCCGGCCTAGGCTCCGAGAGCAACCACAGGAACCTTTTTAAAGGATGCCTTTTAACTGTTTAGGTGTGTGTGTGTGTGTGTATGTGTGTGCGTGCGCGTGCGTGCGCACATGCATGTGGGTGCCCACTGAGGCTAGAAAAGGGTGTTGGCCCTGAAGCTTGGGAGCCAAACCAAGGTGCTCTACAAGAATGGCACCCACTTTTAACCATGAAGCCATCACTCCAGCTCCCTAGTGGACCCCAAACGGGGGAAACGTCCTTTCCTTCCTAAATACCTACACAGTCAAAAAATGTTACAGGAAAAACGTGAGCTAAAGCCGGGAGTTGGTGGCACACGCCTTTAATCCCAGCACTTGGGAGGCAGAGACAGGCAGATCTCTGTGAGTTTGAGGCCAGCCTGGTCTACAGAGCAAGTTCCAGGACAGTCTCCAAAGCCACAGAGAAACCCTGTCTCAAAAAAACAACAACAACAAAAAAACAAAAACAAAAACAAAAAAATGTGAGCTAAAGAAAAGAGAGCCAGGAACGTACGGCAGACAGCAAGAGGAAGCCTTTCCTGGCTCTGGAAGTCACCACAGAGGAAGGGTCCTCCTTCCCTTCCTCAGAGTCCACTGCAATGCCTGGAGAGAGACTCTCCATTTAACAGAGACTGTCACCACATCAGAACTCAGTCACCCCATTCACAGACGATGTCTTCTGTGGTTAGCACTTTTTCTAAATGGTCTAGTCCACAACCCTAGGGTGAGGAACGAGAGATGTTCACACACTCTTTCTGGAAATGTCCTTGGCTGACAACACGGATACTATTCAGAGTTAGGGTTGGTTGTTCATAGATGTAAGTGACTCAGGCCATGCGTGAAGAACTCCCATGGCTTCAGGTATCAGTGGGGCAAAGGCCCGCTGCGTAGGAACAGGCATGCATGGCATCTTGACAATCTGAGTCAGGGCTCAAAGCACGTGATATATGCAGTCCATGATGAACCCAGCAAGTTTTAAACTAAAAGTAGAAAGTGGCCATCCATCACCCATCTATGACTCTCACGCACGCTTGAACCTGGGGAACACACTTTTATCATAACTTGAAAAGACGAGCCACCTGCTTTTAGTAAAGAACCTTGTTTAGAAAGACGCACACAACGCTGCACAGAGGAATGGTTTTCCTTCCTTCCTTCCTTCCTTCCTTCCTCCCTCCCTCCCTCCCTCCCTCCCTTCCTCCCTTCCTTCCTTCCTTCCTTCCTTCCTTCCGTCCGTCCGTCCTTCCTTCCTCCCTCCCTCCTTCCTTCCGTCCTTCCTTCCTTCCGTCCGTCCGTCCTTCCTTCCTCCCTCCCTCCTTCCTTCCGTCCTTCCTTCCTTCCTTCCATCTGTCCTTCCTCCCTCCCTCCCTCCCTCCCTCCCTCCCTCCCTCCCTCCCTCCCTCCCTCCCTCCCTCTCTCCCTCCCTCCCTTCCTTTCTAATCCTTTCTCTGGTCACAGACTGCTGGTTCCACACTTTAAGCAAGGCCCTCAGACACGGTTAGGAGGAGCAAGGAGCTGAGGGTAGCTGTGCTGTGGGCGTCTGCATTATACACGGGACCCTGTGGAACACATGTGACTCATCTGAATGCACCGCACTGCTATTAGTTTCCCGCAGAGTCATCAAATCATTCTGAAAACAAAACTAACTACTTAAAAACTTATTAAATATATCCTATAAAAACTAGTGTATCTACTTCTTAAAAATAAGCAGTGCTCTTAGAACATGGAAGTTCTATAAAGAAATTAAATTTCCTTAATATTACCAATTAATTAAATTAGAACTACATAAAGGATACAAGTAAGTCTTTAAAAAACACATAATTAAGTTAATTTACTTAGTTTGGTAAATTAGAGCAAACGGCTTTTACTTCATGCCTACCCAAGCCCTAATTTAATAATCACCGGCAATAATTGGGAACCAAGAAGACAAGACACTGATCTGTCAGTGTGAGAAAACCCTCTTCTATCACCAGAGGACAGCAGAGTTGTCCCTTAGTGTCCATCATGGATTAGTTCCAGGCACCCCTGGGATACCCAGTCCCTCACACGAGTCAGAGAATTTTCACAGACTGCATACACATCCTTCTACAGTTGCTATGCCGTCTGAGCACTGTTTGAGTGGACACGGATAGACGCTGTCTGTGTAGACATGGAGAGAATCTGTCTGTGTAGACACGGATAGACGCTGTCTGTGTAGACATGGATAGAAGCTGTCTGTGTGGACATGGAGAGAATCTGTCTGTGTAGACACTGATAGACGCTGTCTGTGTAGACATGGAGAGAAGCTGTCCGTGTAGACACTGTGTGCTGTCTGTGTAGACACGGATAGACGCTGTCTGTGTGGACATGGAGAGAATCTGTCTGTGTAGACACTGATAGACACTGTCTGTGTAGACATGGAGAGAAGCTGTCCGTGTAGACACTGTGTGCTGTCTGTGTAGACATGGATAGACGCTGTCTGTGTGGACTTGGAGAGAAGCTGTTTGTGTAGACATGGATAGACGCTGTCTGTGTAGACACTGGTAGACGCTGTCTTTGTAGACATGGAGATGCTTATCTGAGTCTGTGGGCGAGGAAGGACACTGTGTGCTGTCTGTGTAGACACGGGAAGATGCTATGTAACGCGTGGATAAACACAGAAAGACACTGAGCAGAGAACCTTGACGTTGGCACCTAAGGTTCCCAGGGTCCATTTGCTCGTTTCTTCTCCAGACAGAAGCACCGGCATGGAAATGGTGATTCTGTGCAGCAGGGAGGGCTCAGAGAGATGAAGTCACACATTTGGACACAGTTCTGATCCCTTACCCAGTCTCCTATGGTAACCCTGAGTGATGGAAACAGTGTGCCCAATGGAATTCCCTCATCAACATTCCATCATCATGATGACTCTGCCAAATTTCAATGCAGCTCTTGGTCATGGGTCTTATACCAGTACTAGGAACCAGGCTAACTGGTCCCACTGCAAACACATCCTATGTAACTCCAGACGGGTCTGCAAGGCTCTGGGTCAGCATCTGCCTAGGAGATGAGCTCCCCTCCATCACGACTCCCAAGACTTCCCTCGTACCACACAGCATTTTCGTCTTGACTTGAGCCTGCTTCTCTCTAGTAGTAAGAAGCAACCACTTGTTCCCTCCCAAGGAGAGAGAAGGCATCCTTTTGCTCCCGCTAACCCTCCTGTCTGCCTCTTCCTCCTTCTCCAAAAGAAACCGCCCCTTTTCTCTCCAGTCTCAGGGCCCTGCTCCTCCAGGGCCTTCCTTCACCGTCTGTTATGGCTGATACAGGACACGTGGTTTTCCCAGTTGCTAGAAAATGGCGGAAACGACCAGTGTTGCAAAAGCACACAGACAGAAAACACAGTGTCTGAGATGGAGAACATTTCTTCGGGAGGCCCAGCATCACCAGAATCACACAGAAGAAATGAATGAAGAACGTACGAACGCCTTTAAAAGATCCACAGGACTAAAGGACCTGGGCCGTGAGAAACGAGGTGGACAGATGCCTTAGGAGACCTGCCAGGGACCGGACCCCAGGCTTCTGTCAGTCAAACTAGAGCAGAAACAAGTGAGAAATCACCCCTAGCCCCACCCGGGAAATCAATATTCATCAGAGAATAGGCCTTAAGATGCCTTCAGTACTGCCAGGGGAACACATGCACTTTAAGATATTTTCAAGAGGGAGGAGTGCGGGGGGGGGTTCACCCCCATAATCCTAGCGTGTAGGCTGAGACAGAAGGGTTGTGGGACATTTGAGGCCAGCCTGGACTACACACAACAATGAAACAAAGAAAAGCCAAGTAAACATATTATTGGGAAACGACGTGACTTACTTTGCGTCTTTTCCTCTGTGTGTGTGTGTGTGTGTGTGTGTGTGTGTGTGTGAATGTAGCCCATGGAGATCAGGGCAAACCCACAGCAGAGAAAGAAGATGTGGGGTTTAGACGTTGGTTCTGGAGGCTGAGGATGATTTAGCCTCAGACCTTAGCAAGGCCAACACAGAATGCACAACACGGAGGACGGAGTCCCAGCAGGGGCCCAATCCCGGGGCTGTGATAAACACATGACACATACAAGAAGACTTAGAGAAACTAAGTGCCACCTGCGAAAGCAGCCTGGACAGGCAAAGCGCAACGTGACACGGTGTGAGTCGGTGTCACCCAACCCTCCTGGTGCCGGGACCCTTTCAGACAGCTCCTCTTGTGGTGACCCCAACCATAAGACTATTTCATTGCTACTTCATAGCCCTCATTTTGCCATTAAGAATTGCAATACAAACATCTGATACCGGGCCGCTGTGGAAGGTTTGCTCAACCCCCAGAGGGGTGGAGACCCACAGGCTGAGAACCACCGGTTTGGGCGGCGACTGGCGTGTGAAACAGGCACACCGTCTTGCTCCTTCCCGCCCAGAGCCATGGGTGGCTCGGCCCTGTGGAGTATGTGTGCCTTTGTTCAGCTAGACACGCGCAAGCCCTGCTTGCTGACTTGCAGGCTTCAGAGAACTTAGGGGCTCGCGCTATCTTTATGCACTGCCCGCACCTGAGCTGGCCCTGAGTCCTTCAGGCTCACACCTCTACCACCCCACACTGGGGCCCCGCACCTGAGCTGCTCCTTCCAGCGGTACTGCCTTGGGGACGTCCAAAGGCTGGGTTCCAGGTGGCCCCCACAGACAACTAAAACACCTATGAAATACCCAAGAGACAAAGGCCTGCTAGAGGACAGCAGGGACAGGGGGTCTGGAGCCGTGCACGCGTCGTCAAGCGACATGACAGACATGACGAAACAAGGCTGTCGGTCAGAGTCCAGGGGACAGCCAGCATGGAGGTGAGCATGACCCGGGAGATGGGACAAGTGCAATGGAAATGCAACCCTTGCACCACTCAGACCTGTAGCTGCCGGGACAGACCCCCGCCCCCACTGCTGCCCAACACGTACCCCACATACATACATACATACATACATGCATGCATACATGATTTGAATAAGCAAATGCAATCATGCTGGACTCTGGGGTAACTGGAAATGGAGGCTGGGCACAATCTGGAAACCAGATCCCGCTTATCTGATTGAGCACGGAGCTGGGATGTTTGGCCAGAGCCTTCAGGAAGAGTTGGTACAGAAGGACAGACATCCGCTTGTTCTGTGTGTCAGCCTGCCATGCCGACTCGTGTAGGAGGAAATCAAGAACGGCCTTAGACCACAGGTCAGTCAGTCCCTCCCTGTGAGCAGCCAGAGAACCCAAGGAAGAGCAAACGACACATTCCCCCACAGACGCAGTTGCCACAGACAGCTGGGGGGGGGGGCTAACCTAAGGTCAGGTGGGAGCATCCACTCTGGCCTCAGAGGCATCCCTCTGTGGTACTGGGTGGGAAGGAAGGAGAAGGTTTTGCAGGTAGCAAAACAACCCATCCTAAGGATGTGGGGGGGGGGCAGGGGCAGAGGGGGGCCACACCTTAACTCTCTGCACCTTCATCTGAGAAGAAATGTCACCGTGGGCTGCACCAGCGTCGTGGAAGCTCCAGGTAGGTTAAAGAGAGTTGGCGCCCTCATTGAGTAGCAACAGATAGTCAATTAAGAATGACGACATTTGGTGGTGTGTTCTTGTTAAAGGTGGGTCAATAAAAAAATGATCATATTTAGTGATGTGTTCTTGTTAACGGTGGGTCCCTGAAAAGACTTTTGGCTGCCTGTTCAGGACCCACATGAGAGTCTGTTAAAAACGCAGTGGCTGGGGTGAGGAGACCAGCCAGTCAAATAAAGTGTTTGCCCTCCAAGTATCAGTTTGATCCTCAGCATCCAAGTCTCAAAAACGAGACAGAGCTAAAAAGCCAGGTGGATCCTGGGACTCACCGGCCGGCCAGCCTGGCCTACTTGTGAGTTATACAAGTCAGCGAGAGACATCAGCTCAAAACCAGAAATGGGGATGGTGTCTACAGAATGACACCTTAGGCTGACCTCTGCCTTCCACATGTGCACACATGCACATACACACCACACACATACACACACGCACAGGCATACACACACACACACCACACATACACATGCATGCACAGGCACACACGTGCACACACACACAGGCACATACTCTCCCGCACATACACACACACACACACCACACACATACACATGCATGCACAGGCACACACACTCACACACACATGCACACACACACACACACACACACACACCAGAATCTAAATTTTGCTTCAGTTCTTTATGTGATTCTGACACACCCTCACTATGAGACCACAGGATAGACGGTCCAATGTCCTCCCCAGGTCTCGTGGCACGTGATTCCAGGCATACGTTTACCAAGCCCTCAGGACCAACTCAGTAATGATGACCTAGAAGAGGAGCAGAGGCCGGCAGGATCATGGCACACGAACTTCGCCTATTGTATTTGAGCTGCCAGTTCAGTCATGGGCCTGAACACTGGAATCTTCGTTCCTTTTCTTTCAAATTACCGTTCCACTCTGTGAACCAGCCGAGAGGAACACATAGCATCAGCCATCATTTGGACAATCACCACTCCACCAGGCGTCAGGACTCAAGGGGACAGGGTCACACCAGCTCTGTCAGACCCCAAATGCCCACAACCTGGATTGCCTCAGCATCTTAAAATAACAGATAAGTGGCCAAGGACTACCAAGGAGAAAGGGGTGGCTGGCACTTTGCTCTAGGGGATAAGGAGAGTCCAGTGGGACACGTCAAGCCGTCTTCTCTGTCATCAAGTGTACAGAGGCGAGGCTGCTCCCCGGGGTCAACGGTTGTCACGTCCTGCAGCTAGCCCTGCTGGCATGCAGGCCTGACAGTTAGCAGGGTCAGCACGAATGGAAAGAATGACAATGTGTCCTTCTACCTTCCTGAGGCTCGGCTGATATGGAAACTGGCTGGCCTGGCGGTGATGGAAAGTATGAATCCATTCTTCCTTAGGGTTGGGTGACTGAATGAATAACCAGCCCGGGGCCCGTGCTAAAATATCACTGCAGCTCACTGTGCTGGCTGGGGTCCAGCTATGTCCTTCCTTGGAGCTTATGGGACCTGAGTGTGTGGCTCTTGGGTGTGGTGGCTGCTGGTGAAAACACCCGCAAAGCACCCAGCAGCAGGCAGCATAGACTCTTCCTGCCGCTCCCCACCTTGGTGCTGGACTCGGGGGGCTCTTCGGAGCTTGACAGTTCTCGTCTGCTCTTAGGACGCCTCTATGGCTGGCTCAAGACTGCACTAAGCGTGGGACTCAGAACGAGCAACGCCCCCCCCCACACACACTGGAAACCCAGCAGAGCACCAGGAGGCCCATTCTGCTGGGGATGGCTGTGAACGGGGCTGGGGACAGTAGTGAGAGTAGCTTCAGGTCAGGATAGGTAGCTGCCACTCCCAGAGATCAACACCTTTACCTCTAACACACACACACACACACACACACACACACACACACACACACACACACACACACACACACACACACACACGTGCGCGCGCGCACACGAAAAACAAACAAGAAAACCCTAACCCTGACAAGGAAAATGAGAGCAGTAACGGGCATTTAGGAGTTGGGAGAGCGGTGGGTAAGTGGTGGATGAGGGAGCAGACCCAGACCTGAGGAGCAGCGCCCCCTGGAGCGAGCAGCCCCTCAGCGGACGGCAGGGCTGACCTGTACTCAGACACTTAGCTTTTTCCTGGGTGTGTCCCAACTATGAGGAAGGCCCCCAGGCCTTTCCCAGCTGGGGCGGGGGGCTCAGCTCTGTGCTCTCAGCCTCTGACACCTCAGACTCTCTGGAGCCACAGGAGGACACTTATCAGTGTGACACTGATTCAAGATCCAGGTGTTGTCTTAGGTGCTGGGTGCTGGGAGGCCAGAAAGACAACTTCCTGGGTGCAGCTGACAAGTAGGCGATGGTGTTCTGAGCTGTCAGGAGGTGACCCATGCCTCAGGACAGTGGAGGACAGTGTGCTGCTGGAGAGGGAGCCGAGAATGCCGGGCTCCAGAAGCCGTCTGTGAGGAGCAGCAGCAGCCTGGAATCCCAGACAGCACCCACCACGCTGGAGCAGCACCTCATGGCACGAGCAGAGTTGAGGGGCTCTGGGGGGCAAAGCAGCCAGTTCAGTCACGTCCACTGGCGCTCGGCGGCACGCCGGGATGCCCTCAGTGTGCTGGCAAAGGGGGGGACCGGCATTTCAGGGACAGGAGAGGTGATGACAATCAGGAGGCTATGGCTGAGAGGCCGAGAGGAGCTGGAGAGACAGCTCCGTGGTTAAGGCGGGCTGTGTTTACAGAGGACCCGTCCAGCTGCCAGCACCCACAGTAGCTCACAGCTGCCTGCAACCCCAGTTTCAGGGAGTCCCAAAACCTCTTCTGGCTTCCCTAGGCACTGGGCATACAGGTGGTACGCGTACACATGCGCACACACACACACACCACACACAACATTCACATGCATAAATAAAATATGTATTTTTCAAAGAGATGTTGAGGCTGTTGGAGACTGGAGAAAAAGCTCAGAGCTGAAAGTCCTGTGCTGAGGACCTGGGCTCCCAGCACTCACAGTGAACAGATGACAGCCTCCATTACATCGGCTCCAGAGGACCTGATGCCTTCTTCTGGCTTCTGTGGGCAACTGCACTCGCATGCACCCCCACCCCACCCATACACACATACACACACTTTTAGAATAGAGTGTGTGTGTACGCAGGCAGGGGCCGTGGAAATCCTCAGACACGCAGTAGCATTCCACGTGAAGCTGTGTGAGGGTATGGGGCAGGAAGCCAAGGACCAGCTGCGTGGACACCAGTATGATTTTAAGCGCATGCGAGCACCTGCTACTTACTTCAGACATAATACTGTTTGCTAGTGAAGCCCTGCAGGTACTCTGACTTCGCCCTTGGAGAGCTCATGTCACCACCACCGTTGAGTTTGAATCCACGTCCCTCTGTCCCCAGTTACAGATGGCCTCATGCGAGGTCACCCTCGGGCCTCGTGTGTGAATACCTGGTCCCCAGCTGCCCCACTGTCTGGGGACGCTGTGGGACAGGTAGCCTCGCTGGCACCTGTGCATCCCTGGGGGTGGCTTGCTGGCACCTGTGCATCCCTGGGGGTGGCTTGCTGGCACCTGTGCATCCCTGGGGTTGGGCCTGGGAGGCAACAGCCATTTCCCATTCTAGCCGGAGCTTTCTGGTCTCGGGCCTGCTGAGACCTGTGTCTGCCACCACAGACGAGCCCAGCTTCTGCCGCTGCTCCTTCCATGTGTGAGACCACGAGGCAGGGTAAGTCCTCATCCCCTAAGCTGCAGCTGCTCCTCCACGACTTCCAACCCAGCACGGAAGCCCTCACTGCCAGGGCTGTGGGCTGAGTGTCTCCCGTCTTCTGAGGGGATATGTTAGGACAGGGTCACTAAGTGGATCTGGACTCTACCTGTCATCCCCACAGACAGAAGAGGCTGGGCACACAAAAGTCACTGGGAATCCGTGTATAAGGATGAGGCAGACAAAAAGCAGCCTGCTCCACGGCCAACAGAGAGGCCTCAACCTCCTGGCACCAGAGCCGTTCTTTCTGTGAGTCGCGGCCAACTCCGAGGAAACCGGCGCTCTAATGGTTAACATGGTGCCCACAAGAAGAAGACAGGCACTTTGTTCTTGCAAAGGTGCCTGGAACACACCCCTCTGGCTAAGGGGTTTCTGCTGTGACTCGTTCTTCAGCAGTCGCTGAGTCGCTGATGGCTGTGGAAAGCCACACTCTCTGTCGGTTGCTGAATCCAGTCCTGCTGATGTTAGCGCTTGTTATGGTTTCCGTTAAATTGCCTGGTGAGCGGGTGTAATGAGGGGCAGTGGTGGAGGGGGGCCACCAAGGACGCAGGGGGTGCAGGTCAAAGGAGGGGAACACTCAAAGGTCACCATTCCCTGAACACCGGCTTACTTTGTGTCTTCAGAGGAAAATCACAGGTCCCCAACAGCTTCGCCTCAGACAGCAGCCGGGGACAAAAAGCAAGTCCCAAGTGAGGGTCATGCTGCAGAGTGTCGTAGTATTTTATACAGACTGTACACGCTCTTACTAAGTCACTTAGCAGTTACTCTTGTCTAAAATACTTAAAAAAAAAAAAAGAAAAGAAAGGAAAACCAGTGGCAAGAGTTTAAGAACTTAGTTTCTAAGGATTACCTTTTGGCTGACTCTGGTGATCTTTGCAGGCTCTACTCTATACCAAAGGGGGAAATGCTACCTGCACGCTCACTCATTAGCTAGAGAAGATAACAAGAGACGTCGGTGACAGGAGGTCTACACACGCCCTGCATTAAATCAGACACATGGGCTGCGAGGTAGCATTCAAACTGAAATCCTGTCTTTAACAGCCAGGTTACTGGAGGAGGGAAAGTCGTTGTTTTCAAAAGTGCTTGCTACAAAGGAAGTAACCCAGACCAGACCGCGAGGCAAACGGAAGGCAAGCGGGTGACACGTGGGGTGGCAGGCCAGAGTGGCAGGCAGTCACCAACCACAGGTGCGCAGGACGGCTGTGTCCCACGGTGCCCACGGGCTTGGAGCCAAGCGAGGGCGCTACAGCCTGGGTCCTCGGTGCCCTGCAAAGGCACAGCTAAGGGTGGCTCTGTGGGGAGGAGCTGGACCCTGGCCATTCCCCTTAGGCTGCTTTCTGGCCTTGAGTTAGTGGCTTTGCTCTACTGTGCAGCTCTCCCCATCGCTGCCATCCAGCACCCCACCCCCCACAAGAGAAAAACAGGTCGCCCTGATCAGAAATGCGGCTGCTAAAACTGGAGATGAAAGCGAGCTTTCTCCTTACAAGCTGAGTATTTTGGGTATTTTCTTATAGTCACAGAAAGCTGACAAAGAGAGATGCATTTAATAATGAAAACCCAAAGGGTCATTTGGTTTTTTGTTTGTTTGTTTGCCAATCCTAAGTTTGTATGCACCTGATGAATCTGTAGCTTCAAGACTGTACAGAGCAAAAGCCGGCAGAACAGGAGAACGAGCAAACTGGAATCACGGCTGGGAGTTTAAACACGTTTCTCTTCACACGGGAAGTCCCTCCGGCTGTCTGTCCGCAGGCTGATGCTGCCACCCCTAGCTCCGCTGATTCTCAGGTCTTCAGACTCTTGTGGGGTCACACCACACCTGTCTGGGTCCCCTGCTGGCGGGACACCAGGTGTGTCTCCACAGGACACCTCTACCTGCACAATCTCCGTGGATCTGTTCCTCTGGGTCTGTTCTCTGAACAACCGTGCAGACTACTGAGTCCTCTTCGGTCCTGCCTGCTGCCCTGGGTTTACTGCCTTCTGCTCAAACCAGCGTCACCGCTGGCTCACGGCCGCATTGTTCTGCTAAAAGTCACCTGCTCATGTCCTTCACTCACGGCAATAACCACGTGGCAGTCACATATTCTGAAGTAGCCTCCAGCTCTCACGGAAATGCATTCTGTTTTGTGCTCCTGTGACTTGGTGGATGAATGGTGGAAAGTCTCACGCACTCCAGGGCAGGAGAGAGCAAGAACAGCAGGCTCCCAATCCCCTTCTAAACCGCATCTCTGTGAGCGAATGCTGTCCCTATGTCCCATCCCAGCACGCAGGAGCAGCAACAGCGCTGGCACCTTCCCAGGCTCTGACCCCGGGCCACTGAGCTTTGCCCATTGCATCCCACTGGGGCCTGGCCTGTGGCTGGTCTGTCACATACTTGATGGTCCCTGAGTGCAAGGCGCTCTCAAGGAGGACTAGAAGAGTATCTGCCCCATGCCATCATCCCTCGGTACCTGCAAGGAAATGGTCCCAGGTACCTGATGTAGCATCTGAAAATAACCTACGCACATCCTCCTGAATTCCCTAAGTGCCCATGCTGGCTCGTGGCTTTTCAGCCAGGCAGACAGTGCCTGATGGTGGTACCCAGACACATGGCCACGCTCCTTGGTCCTGTCACTGGATGATACTAAAATAAGATAAGGCTCAGTAAGTCCTAGGGTCAATTCCGGACTGCTGTCCTGCACACAGTACCGGTGAGCTGCTGAACCAGGTTCAGGCAGGGGGGCAAAGTCCCTTTTCCCAGGTCAGGGCACAGATGAAAGTCAATACTAAAATGGGACGGTATGTACCAGCACACCCAGGCGCAACCCCTGACCTCCGGCTTCATTAGACCCACGCTTCTGGGTCGGGAAACATCATTCAGTATCAAACCACAGGTTCAACCATCTGTACCCGTGTTTCCCAATTCTAGGGGGAAATGAAAACACACTTCCTGGCTGAGGTCATCTCACCTCTGGCCAGGTTTTCCTATGCAATGTCCCCAGCGTGCTCTAGCGACTGACTCTGAGACATTAATCTACAATTATAGGAAAACCTGGTGGCTTGACTTGGTTAGCAGACAGGAGCCCGTGGGTGGGGCCGTGCGCCTAGGTCCACGGGAAGGGAACATGGATAGGGACTGTTCTGTTGCTCACCCGTGTTCACGGCACGGAAAAAGAATGCTTGCGTGCTCCTCCCGGAGACAAGCTCAACCCTCCCCTGCTATGTGTCTACAAAATCTGCCCCCTACTTCCTGGAGCTGATGGTCTCCACCTTGCTAGTTCCCTAAAGCTCATTAGAGGATGAACTCTGAGAAACCTGATCAGAGGGCGGCACAACAGGGACACACCCATTTTCTGGTAAAAATGCCAAGTAATGGTAAGCTCCAGTGTTTCAGCCTAATTCTCGCCGGCCCCCACCCAACTTCCACCTGTTGACGGCACCTGAAACTGCCGGGCCAGGGTGTCCCTGTATGATTCCCTCAACACACCGGCCGGGCCGTCTGGAGACTCACTCTTCCATGTGGGGAGTTAGGATGCACTGTTAGGCAAGGCAGATACACCTGCCATTTTCCTCATCACTAACAGTGGCACTCAGCAGCCCCGACTGGCTGAGCCTACTTCCTGGAGCAGTGAACTATCTGCAGGAGACAGGAGTGACCGCCTACCTTACAGGACGCTCCCCACTGCTGCAGGGAGTCCAGAGGGACTAGGCTTCGTAAGCAGATGGAAACGGTCTGGAATGCTGAACTAGGTCCTATCTGCCCTCAAGGGCAGAGCAATGGTTTATGCCCCAGGGTGACCAATGCCCCAGCCAGACCCAGAGTTCTACAGTAAACAGGAAGGCAGGTTAGTGTCCACTCACTTTGAAGTTCTGGAATCAGAAGGGAGGGGAGGGGTTAAGTGCTCTTCCACGTTTATTCAGCCTCGAGGGCAAGCGACAGAGATGTTCCCTGCAGACTGACAGTTTTAGCGGGTGTCTCTGCTGGCGCTTGGACCAGATGTGGACCTCCTAGGACAAACGAAAAGCAGCTGAGCAGATGAAGGGTCTGGGCTGTCACCCACAAGGGGCAGCAGAGCCACAAGCAGACCACGGGGAGAGAACTATCTTGTAGTCTGAGAAAAATGGCATTCTGCCGCAGCACAGGGGCCCGTGGGCCCCTAAAGTGTAATGTGGGGGTGTCTCAGTTTCTTTTCCTGTCGCTAAGATAAAACCCTGACAAAAGCAACTTAAGGGAGGGAGAGGGTCACGGTCCAACATGGTGGGGCGGCCAAGGTGACAGCGGCTTCAAACAGCTGCTCACATCACGTCCACAGCTGGACGCAACCAGGATCCCAGTCAGGGAGTGGCGCCACCCACAGTGGGCGGGGCTTTCCACCCCAGTTAACATAGTCAAGATAATCACCCACAGGCATGCCCAGAGAACCTCACCCAGGTGACTCTGGATTCCACAAGGTGACAGTTGACACTGGCCGGCACAGGAGGCACGGAGCAGGACACAGTGCAAGGGACTGGAAGTGGACAGTGACAGAAGCAGCCAAATGCTTGAAAAAGAAAAACTGTAGGTTCCAGTTTTCAGACATGCTCCCCAGGCTTCAGAGTCCTCTTTAGGAAATAAGGAGTGTCCCATGGATCCTGGGGGTTAGACACAGGACCAGCCAGGACAGCAAGGAGTGTAAGAGCATGCACTCTGAAATAAGACAATGGGGGTTCGTAGCCGCCCCCTAACCCTGCCACTAACACCAAACAAGTGACCCTCCCTCGAGAGGCTGAGATGACTCCACCCAGAGAATTGGGAAAAGCTCAGCGGACACGCTGGGAGGCAGGAAGCGAAAAGGGTCATCTAAGAGGAAGGAAAAGTAACTGAATGTTGAGGCTCTACACGCCTCAAGGCTTTTCCCCATCACAGAAGCAAACTAGAGCAGCAGCAGCTGGAAGAGCAGAGCCCAGCCGAGGGAGACCCTTCAGCAACGCCAGGCCTGCCAAGAGCGCGCAGCCCTCACTCACTCAGCACCAATCCCCGGGGAGCGAGCAGAGCTGGGCGCTGCAGGTGGCTGCCGCTGAGGAAGGGGGACCGGGTCCCTGCTCACCCAGGATCTGACTTAACTGGCCACAGGTAGGCCATCACACAGGCTCTGCTGCCTGCTAGGGGCTCAGTGCATGGTGCATCGTGGGAAGGACACAGTGCAGGAAAGCTGTTCGCCTTACGGAAGCCAGGAAGGGGAGGAAGGGTGGAAGGAGGGGAGGGGGCGGAGGATGGGAGAAGGAAGGGGAGGAAGGAATGGAGGAAGGGAGAGAGAGACCTAAGATTCCGAGCATACACCAGCACGCCTGCTTTCCTCTCTTATCCCGTCACACGGACTCACGAAGGTCAGTGTCCCCAGTCAACGCTCACTGCCCTAGGATACACTAATAGATTTAGAGCAGGAGAACCCAGGAACAGACCCCACTGCAGAACAGGCCTTAGGATAAAGGACAGCCAGGAACAGACCCCACTGCAGAACAGGCCTTAGGATAAAGGACAGCCAGGAACAGACCCCACTGCAGAACAGGCCTTAGGATAAAGGACAGCCAGGTTCAGGACCTGAGCCACAGTCGGGGGACTCTGCTTACCAGCTCTACCTTGGGACAGAGTGAGGTGACTCAAGCTAAAAATTCAATACTTGCACAAACACTTGGGCCAACCCAGCCTCGAGACAGAAGTCGGTGCAGTGCAGGTCTGTTTGCTGTGCTGTTTGCTGGTGTGCAAACACGGGCCAGGGTCAGCATTCACACATTGGAAAGGGGGGGGCACGCATGTGGCGGGGTACAGAGACCCTGTGTTGAAAAACCAAGGGGGAATGAAAGCACTAGAAGCAAATACTCGCTGCACACACAGGACAAAGGAGCCATGTCGCATCTGAACTACAAACGGAGCAAAGAATAAGAGGTCCTGTGAGGCGGCCATCACCAGAGAGCCACGGGGCCAGGTGGAGAGACTATCTGTGAGCTCAACGAGAACGCACCGATTTTCTTCATATATGAACATAAATAAACAGCGCTCTTAACAAATTCTTAGTCACAGGCCAAAAACGCACCAGAAAAACGGTAAATGACATAAGCCATTTACAGAGACAATGCAACAAATGACCAAGGAGTCTAAGATGGGACACACTACTTAAAACAAGGAGGTATCCTTTTCCATCTGTCAAAGGCCCAAAATGGCAAGGGACGGGATTCCACGTGATGAAGAGCAAACTAGCATAGGCTGTCACACAGTCATCCATGCCTCCTGCCTCAGAGATGTGTTTACACACAGACAGACGCGTTTACACACACAGAGACACATTTACACACAGACATGTTTATACACAGACAGACACGTTTACACACAGACACGTTTACATACAGATAGACAAGTTTACACACACAGACAGACATGTTTACACACACAGACAGATGCACATTTACACACACATGGACAGACACATTTACACACAGAGACAGATATGTGTTTACACACATAAAGAGAGACATGTTTACACACATAGACAGAGACACATTTACACACATAGACAGAGACATATGTATACACATAAACAGAGACACGTTTACACACATAGACAGATCTGGGTTTCCACACAAAGAGAGGCATGTTTACACACACACAAACAGAGACATGTTTAGACACACAGACAGAGGCACGTTTACACACATAGACAGAGACATGTTTACACACATAAAGAGAGGCACATGTATACACATAAACAGAGACAGGTTTACACACAAAGAGAGGTGTGTTTACACACACAGACAGAGATGGGTTTGCACACATAAAGAGATGCGCATGTATGTGAGAATTTGCTGAGCACAATGCTGTGGTAGGAGAAAGCTCCCTAAAGCGCTACATGCTCATCAGTGGGCAGGGCTGGTCTAAGGTGGTTGTGTCATGGCGGAACCCCAGGCAGCCAAAGGAACGCAGGGTGCAGGCCACCACACGGGAAGACAGGCAGCTGAACAGTCTTGTCACAGCACTCCACAGCTTGTAAACATAGCACACGGTTCCAGTCACTACTTATCTCTACCCACTAGACTCCCAAACATGCATATAAACAACACACGACGCGTCCCAGACGCCACCTCTGAGGAAGGAGGTAAGAAAAGACCAAGTGGGGGTTTAGTGAATGCTTGTAGTTTTCTTTTTACGACGACTTTTGTAATTACCGAAATGGCGGCAAGGGACAGGACTCCATGACTAAACAAGTGCAGTGTCTACGGCTGGCACTCAGCATACAGCTCCCCAAATATCCCACCTAGGGCTACCAGTTATCTGTGCGGCCAGCAGGGGGCGGCAGGACTAACAGCTGGAGGACGGCTGTCTGCTGACGAGTTATGGGGGCCCCGGGAACTCAGTATGGACGCACTGTGCCAAAGGAGTTGAAAGGACTGACTCGCTCAACTGCGAGCGCAGCGAGGCTTGCCTTGACGATCTCGAGCCAGCACACGCTGAGGATGGCAGGTCGCCTTCCCTCAAACAGCCTCCTGCACGCCAGCGCAGCATTCAGGGGTAAAGGGTCACGGCGGCGTTGGCCTTCCGAGGACCAGGCGTGTTAGAAGACGCCCAGCGGAGGCTGGGGGCCAGCAGGAGAGGTGGGGGTACAGCAGAGATGATTCTGAAGAGGTGTTTGCCTCCTAAAAGGAGAGAGAAGGGGTGGAAGGAAGAGAAAGGGACGAGAAGAAAGAGAGGGCCAAGAGGGAGGAGGGACACTCCACATGACATTAGCGATCACCTAATTGAATTTGTTTTCAAGTTGTACTAGGGACCCTAGGATTTGTTATCTGCAATACTTACTGACTGACGCATCACAGTTCACGGGGTCTCTATATCTATCTGTGTTCACAATACCTTTTTTTTCTTTTTGGTTTTGTCGAGACAGAGTTTCTCTGTGGCTTTGGAGATTGTCCTGGAACTAGCTCTTGTAGACCAGGCTGGTCTCTAACTCACAGAGATCCACCTGCCTCTGCCTCCTGAGTGCTGGGATTGCAGGTGTGCGACACCAACGCCCAGCTTACCTTTTTTTTTATGTGCTTTAGTTCATAATTTGCTATCAATTTTGGGGCAAAGTTCATTTCACACTAAGTAGCCTTTTAACAAAGTCCCACTGGGCGGTGGTGGAACACACCTTTAATGCCAACACTTAGGAGGCAGGTAGATCTCTGAATTCAAAGCCAGCCTGGTCTACAGAGCAAGTTCCATGACAGCCAGGGCTACACTGAGAAACCATGTCTTAAAAACCAATCCAAACTAAAAAAACACAAAATACTGAAGTCCCCAAATTGTAGTTTATTCTAGGTGTTTCCGAGTAACAGGTGATTCTAGCCTGTACATCTTACTTTTGGGTGTTTGGAAACATGTAGGCCTGCCTCTCTCTCTCTCTCTCTCTCTCTCTCTCTCTCACACACACACACACACACACACACACACACACACACACACACACACACACACACACACACACACACGCTTCCCCCCCTCCCTTAGAGCTGCAGGTAGTCCTAGGAAAACAAGGGTTACCATTTCATGGACTTAAAAAAGCCATACTTGTTGGGTGTGGTGGGACAGTTTTAAATCCTAGCTTTCAGGAGGCAGAGGCAGGCGGGCTGTGAGTTCAAGACCAACCTGGTCTAAGTAGCAAGTTTTAGATCAGCCACAGCTACATAGTAAGACCCTACCTAAGGGGGGAAAGGTGTTATTTTTCATTTTTATGGTGGTCTTATTCCCACTGTTCCACCAAAAACAAAAACTTGTTAAATACCTGCAAGCAGCAAGCCCAGTCATCTCTGCATGTACACTAGTTATAATAAAACTCAGATCCACGCTATGCATCTGCAACACATCTGGCATCATTCTCCGAGCTCCCTGCTAGCCCCTTTCACCCTGAGCAGGCCCCTGGGGGCACTGTCACAGAGCAGCTAAGCTGCTCCCCAAAAGTGACATGGCCAGCAGCTGGTGACCTGGGCTTAGAGTTCTGGCTGACTTGTCTCGTGGGCTCAGCCTCTCCTTTCCACATGGTGTGGCCCCTGAGGTGACACTTCTGGCTGAGGAAGGGACTCACTGTAAGGAAGGATGGGTTCCAGCGTGTGGCCACGTGCATCTTTATCATAGCCCTGCTCCATGAGAATTAACCAGGTGAGTAACACGCAGCTGGAAGCCCTCGCGTGGGAGAGCCTGCCCAGGTGATCCCGGCCCTAATGGTAGGGGAAACAAACATCAGGTGTGGACCAGCACGGAACCAAGGGGACATAGTCACTGGCGGTACAGTGAGGGCCTCACAGGGACCGTGTCAGCATTTGAGAAGTGGCTCCCATCTCCGTCATTATCGCAAACGCCACCACGACAGTTCCCCCAGCATCCCAGTGGCCACACACCCATGGCCACATACCATCCTGCCGGCTTTCCCACCAGACCCTGGTTGAGCCCTCTAACCTGAACACCTGAAATGCTTTCATTGGATTTCTAAGGCTGTTCAGCTGGTAAAGCCATGCAAACACCCCAAAGTCACAAAAGCTCCCAGCTGGGCCTCAGCTACCTGCGGGCCCAAGTATTTCAGCTAAGAGAAACTCCTCACAAGGAGGGGACTGCTTGGGATCCCAGGTGACACTCTCTGCCCCAGCGGCTGAGATTCATTCTAGTGCACATGGCCCCTGCAGTCTGTCCCCTGCCCAGCTGTCCTCTGCACTCACTGCCGGACACACAGCCCTCCACAACAGCCCACCTTCCTCCCCATCTACTCTGAGAGCTCCATCTTGGGTTTACCTGGTCTAAGAAGCTACACACCTAAACAAACAGGCCCGGAATCACTTTCCAACTGTCTGCGGCTGTGCAGGGCAGCCCAGTGATGGATTCTGGCAGTGGCCTGTTTTTAGGAGCTGGCAAATTTTACGGAGCACTGACAATGCCTACCTGAGATCCACAGGTCAGGAAGTCTGAAGGCAGCTGGACCAACCCCTGCCTGCCCGTCCAGAGCGATGTCAGTGTGCTCTGAGCAGGGGAGATGTTGGGAGTTGTTCTTGGGCATCCTTGTGAGTGAGCTGGTCTACATACACCGTCTGCTGACTGATCTGTACGGATAAGCTTGTTCTAGGTCCCCACTCAAGTGAGCAGGTCTGAGCACTCTCTCTGGTGACCCATTTGTGGGCACTAGCGTCCCCTTTTTACAGTAATCAAGTTAGCAACCTGATACAGGACGCTGCTCAGAATGGCCTAGTGTCCCTGAAGTAGTGGACATTCCCACCAGTGACTTCTCTGATATTTTATTGTGGTGGTCATGGTGCTGGTGTGAAACCCAGGGCCTCGCCCATGTCGGGCAAACGCCCTACCTACCGTGGAGCTACATTCAGTTCTAATTATTTATTCTGATTCTTTATTCATGTCATTAAAAAAGCCAAGTTTTCCGAGAGACATTTCACAAACTTGTGCCAGGGGACGGGAGGGTCACTCCACCAGGAGGGCTGGCTCCCTGTTTGGCAAACTCTGTTCTCCAACGATCTCAGTGTCCAATCAGTGGCGGGTTTCTGCTAGGATGGTTTCTCTCCCCTCTGAGGTTGAAACACAAGCTTGTCTTTGCATCTCTTAGCAAGACTGCTCACACTTCCTCTGGGGAGAGGACCGCCTCAACAGTCTTCAGCCACCCTGGGGAAGTTACTCCCCCTGGTGGTGACCATTGAACAGCAGGGGTACTCTGCTCTTCGGCAGACCCTTCTTCCCACGGGCTCCGAGGGTGCCAGGGTCAAACCTCTCCGGGAACTACGAGATTGTGCGATGCTCGCTATTTTTTACAAAGAGAACTCACCTTTGCCTAGAAAGTGAGCAAATGGCAGTGTCTCCCTTAGGTCATCAGAAAGACGGGAAAGGTGGCACACAAACTGAGTTGGAACAAGTGGTGAGACGCTAAATCGACGTACTCAGAGTCGGTTTTGGAATTACTCGTTTTATAATTTACCACCCAGACTGAAAAGGTGTGTTACTGAAAAATACCCCTAGCCCGGAGTGCTGGTGTGCATTTGTAGTCCCATTTACTGGGGAGGCTGAAGCCGGAGGATTGTCTGAAGCCAGGAGTTGGAGGGCAGTCTGCCGACACAGTGAGACTTCATCTTGGGGAGGGGGGGGAGGGGGAGGAGAAAGACCTGATTTCCCCAGGCAATAGCATAAATCAGGTGGACGAACAACTACTAGCCGTCCTGTCAGTAAGGTAAACCCGCTGTGATATTTAGAAAACTCTCTGCTGTCAGACTTTAGACAAATGTCATTCTGGTGTTTTGGAAATTCTTCAGACGGTGCCTCGACCATTTATTTAATGACCAGGGCTGGGGTCACTTAAATCTTCACTGGTGCAAGATCATCAGATTAATTTTACATGAATTTCCAGAATCAATTAAAGGTGCAAAGTTTAAGTGTCTGAGATTTACCCTCCTTTAGGCACAAACAGTACAAGACACGGTGGGGGAGGGGATGGAGGCTGGGGGTGGGGATGGAGGCCGGGGGTATGTATGGAGGCTGGTGACCTGGAGACGCCTCATCTTGACCATTCTAACTGGGGAAAGTGTGACTGGACCTGTGGGTTTGGGGAGCAGGAAGTAAAGGGACAAGTGGACTGTAGCACCCATAGGGAAAATAGTACACTGTGGTTCTGGAGCTACAAATGACCTTGAGGCTCTAATCTAAGCTGCTCAATCGACAGGAAGCAGACACGGTTTGAACAAGAAAGCCATTCGCCCAACAACACATAGTTCATCATCTGCGTGGCATGAACAACATCTTAAATTAACTTTTACATCTTCCCTAAGGCCTGTAATTTGAGGACGGAGATGCTGACTGGGGCGGTAGGTCTTCTTAAACAGACTTTCCTATACTTTGGGCAGAGATTATGTGGTCTTTGTGCAACTGAGGAGGGTGAGTAGGACGTGTCTGGGCTCCCATGGTTAGACCTGAACTATGTAACGTTCAGGATGTGAGCGGGTACCTAGTCAACATTTGCTGGATGAACACACACGTGGATGAATGAGTGCAGAGCTGGACCAGGTCCGCCTGCTCCAGTGTGCAGGCACAGGTCAGCTTCAACACACCACCAGCTTAAAGGCTGCTTCCGCACTTGACCCATGAGGATCGCCAACAACCTCCGTTCAGAGCAAAAGGAGTGACCGAGTTGTAACAAGTCCATCTGCACCCGATGCACAGAACAGACCCTTCACCAAACTCCGTAGGGTGTGGATGGCGTGTGCCACATCCACGTGGACCCTCCATGTGCAGTACTGTCCCACTGTGAGAGGGTGAGCATCAAGACCTCCTGAGTGAGTGAGAGCCGAGCGAGAGTCAGGTGACCTGGGATTGATTGGAGACACTGAACCCACCACCTGAGCAATGCTATGATGACAGCAGTGACTATTTCACAAGGTTCTTAGAAAGGGAAACAATGTTCCATACAAACGGGTTAATAGGGCACTTGTTACAAAGATTAACCAGGAATGCAAAGATGGGTAATTAGGCACTGTCTGGGCCCCTTCCTCCTCTATCAAGCTCACATGCTGAAACAGAGTGTGGCTGGGCTGAGAGATGAAGGAGATGAGTTCTCTAAGAAAGTGAGTAAGGCAGGGTCCAAGGACGGGGACCCTGTGCCCTTACAAGCCCTCATAAAGGCCACAGGAGCACTCCCTGTGCCCACACACCAGGAAAGACCCTCTAGGACACAGTGAGAAGGCGCCACCTGCAGGCGAAGGACAGAAACTTTACCCTGATCCCGGTGGCGAGCCTCTGAGCTGTGGAAATGAAGGTCTGTCAGTGGTGTTTGGGAAGACCGATGCCGTGATAAAGTAAGGAGAGCTACTGATTGTTAGCTTGAGTGGGAAAAAACATTTCCAAAATTAGCTCTTTAAATTAAATAACATTTCTGTCTTCTAATTCTAAATTCAGGCCAATCCCAAATACCCCTCTCCACTGGGTTAATTACGATTGCAGTGGGAATTTCATACCCTGCCTGTCAAAATTAGCCACAAAGGAAAAAGTACTGGGCCTTCCCAGGCTGGTCAGGGTTCGTTTCTCCCATGCAAGCTAACGAGACCCGACTGCTCATCCTCTGAGGCGAGCCAGGGCCTGGTGGTCGACGACAAGTTTAGTTTCCCTGACAGCTTTTGATTCTTGGGAGCTCCACAGTGTAGACGTAAGCAGTTTGTGTAAGCTGTGGAGGCCAAAAGTGCATCCTTCCATGAACCTGAACTTAAAAAAACAAAACAAAACAAGAAAACGTAACACACACCTTTTTTTCTGTGCTGGGGCTTGAACCTGAGTCCTTGAGCATGGCCAGCGAAGGCTCTACACACTGAGCTCTATCTCAAGCCTGCTTTAATAAACATTTCTGAAGGTTAACTGCTCCACAGAAGCCCAAGGGGTTTGTAAGGAAAACAAAACAAAAGCAACAACCCGACCGGTGTGGCGCTGTGCACCTGCAATCCCACTTGGGAGGTGGAGGCAGGAAAATCAGGGGTTCAGGGTCACTCTCAGCCCACGTGTGCCTCCTGAGGCCGCTCTAAAAGAAAACAGCCAGGACAACAGAGGCCCCGCTGTGGTGCTGCTAGGTGCCCAGTTCTCGGGTCCTCGATACTTACGGATACCTTGTATTGTGGGTACTTATGGCATCCATAAGTACCACCTTTGTTCGAGGGCTGGAAATTCAAAAATTCGGGAAATAGTGGGCAGATTCTAAGCTAAACCTGCGTTTGTACCTCACTCCTAGAAGAACAGGACAGCAGTGACGCTCACTCTGAGACTGTTAGGCGGGGATGGTGGGTTCCATCCGTTCTCATACTCTCTTGCTCTGAGGGAAGCCAGCAGCCATACTCTGAGCTGCCCCGTGGAGAAACCCAAGGGAAAGGAACAAAGGACACCCCGAGTCTTTAGCCATCAAAGGACTGGGGCTCCCTGTAACAGCCCACAAGAAATCTCCTTTGCCGGTCTTCACGTGAGACACAGATGATGCCCGAGTCCAGCTTTGGGCCAAGCTCGGTCACCCCTGGATCCCACAACCACGGGCTCACCAAAGTGTTGGGTGAGCTTGTTACACAGTGGTTGAAAATGGTTACAGTAACTCACACAGCAGCTGAAAACTGATACAGTAACTCATGCTGAACCTTTGCTAGATCCCAGTCACCCACTCCCCCCCCCCCCAGCTACTGTTGGCAATCCCCATCTCACAGGCAGAAAAATGAGGACACAGGCTGGGTGAATGTGGCAGACTGGAGGGAGACCTAGGCTCCTAACCACTATGCTACATGGTCTCTTTGTGGACAGGTCTCGGCAGGGTTTCTAGAGACTGAATTTTAGACAACAGGAAGCCAAGTCTTACTGCACTGATGCTCCTAGCTCTAATATTCCGCTGACCCTACATTCTGACACCTACATTCTGACACATTCGGTTTCCCCCAGAGATCACTGTGGCGTGACGGGTGGTTGTTAACTGAACTGCATCTGGAATTCACTGAACCCCAGCAGCTGGCCGTGCCTGGGAGGAAGTTTTCTTGGTTGGAGCATTTGAGGTGGGAGAGTCACCCTCAATGCGCATCATTTTATTTGAGGCCAAAAGACCCACCCTAAATCCAGGCAGTTCCACTCACTGGCAGGCTTATCTATCCTCACCCAGTGTTCACTGGTGTTAGATCCCACTTCTTTGGAATGCCAACATGGACCAAAAACTGTTACCTTTCTAGGACTTCCCTAGGATTCCCGCACCAGATTGGGGCTGCTAAGACATCGCGTCAGACACTGAGCAACTACTGCATCCTTGGTCTTTCTGTCGGGAGACAGCCATTGTTGGACGACTTGGACCAGTCTGTAGGTCACTCTACTAATCCGTGTGCGCACGCACGTGTGTGTGCGCGCGTGTGTGTTTATGCTAACAGTTCTGTCCTTAGAGAAACCCTGACCAATGCAAATGCACACGAGGCATCTTTACCATCTACTGCTATGGGAACCCGGGTACTGCTACAACACAGCAGAATC
Source organism: Mesocricetus auratus (assembly GCF_017639785.1). NCBI lineage: Eukaryota > Metazoa > Chordata > Mammalia > Rodentia > Cricetidae > Mesocricetus > Mesocricetus auratus. Next base: position 5,267,155 of record NW_024429192.1, on the reverse strand, counting down.
GCTCCTCGTTTCATCACTGCAGTATCTGCCGGTTCTCACGGTCATTACAGTTTACAAAGGGAACTCCCCCACCGCTCTGAAAATGGCTCCTAACGACAAGTACAACCAAGGCGTCTATTCAACACACACCCATATACACACCACCCCATACACACACACACACACCACACATACACACACACCACACATACACACACACACACACACCACACATACACACACCACACATACACACACATACACACACACCACACATACACACACACACATACACACACACCACACATACACACATACACACACATACACACATACACACACACATACACACATACACACACACATACACACACACACACACACACACCCCACTGCACAGAGGCAGTGTGTTCAAAGAACTAGGAAAAGCAGCCCTTCACTGGCTGGCACTGAAGAGAAGATTATGTTTTCTGGCCACAGTTTTTAAGGGAGATAAACAAAGAGACAAAGAACGCTGCCTGACATGTAGATTCAAGAGTCAACAGCCTCAGCCTCTTGCTCTGTCACGAAGCCTATTTCTCTGTCACCTTATGTAACTGTCCTGAGGACTGAAGAGTCTGTAGTTGTAGGCAGGGTAACAGTTACAGCTTCTGCTATGAAGAATGCTGCAAGACTTGGGGTGGCAGAGAGACTGAAAATTGAAAAAGGAAAGCAAAGTGTGCCTATAAAAAGCGTCCTATTTGTGAAGTCAGAAACTCTAAAGCCAAGGAGACAGTGGGCAAATCCTAAACCAAGCCTTGCACCTAGCTAAGGTGGGTTTTCACAAGTTAACACAGCATTCCCAGTATGTCCAGATAAACTCAACCCACTGCACCCGAGGCCAAACAACAGAAGAGGAGACTTCACCCAGGATGCACGTCTGAGAGAACGCACCCTTTGCCCCCAACAGGCTGAAAGGTGAAACCTCCTAGGTGTCTAACTCTTTACACCCCCCCCGCCCCCCCAGGGGACGCCATATCTCCATGTGTTACACAGACTGACTTGGGATGGAAACAGGCAGAAACATGGAGTGGAAGCTGTGGGCATTGTCTGTACCATTGCATTTCCCCCATAACATTTCAACCATCAAATTGCCATGGGGTGCGGACTTGCCTACAAGTCTGTAATCTGCCGGTGGGGACCCCACGCATACAAGGGTGAGAGGAAGGCAAAGACACAGGCTCTCTTCCTGACAGTCAGCCATCCCGCTTAGGCTTCAAAGCCACACAAGCTGGCATGGAGAGGGGGTCTCAGACCTGAGAGCCTGACCACCACCTCGGGCTGGAAGGAACCAAGGCACAGGCAGGCTGGATATCTGCTCAGACGGGACCCAGGGACCAATCACTCCACATTCCCTCTAATTATGCATGGCCTCTTTCTTTCTCCCACCCACCTTTTCTCCCCGCAGGGTTTCACGATGTAGCTCAGGCTAGACTGCAACCAGTGTAGCTCAGGTCTCAAACAAAAGACAATCCTCCTGCTGCTTCTGCGCCTACCTCCGAGCGTAAGCTACCTACCACACCTGGCTAAGGTCAAACCGCTTGTAGCTGAGCAGGAGGCATGGTTTCAGTTGACTAAGACAGTCAACCCATAACCATCCCCAGTTCCCATGCCTCGATGGGGGAGGGCAGGGGGAGGGCCAGGGGCAGGAGGGCAGGGGGAGGGGTGTTGAGCCGACTCAGCAGGTAATCCCTGATGATCTGACTCTGAGCCCCAGGACCCAGTGAGAAACCAGATGCCCAGGCTGGCATCTAACCCCAGGACCTCCGCGGTGGCTGAGGTGGGAGGCAGAGGCAGGAGAAGCATGCCGCTTTCAGGCCAGCTGCAGAGCCTGAGAACCACGAGACACCCTGCCTCTAAAACCAGACAGAAGGAGTGAACGGGCTCCCAGAAGCTGTCCTGACCTCCCGGGCATATCCTCCTCCGACCCAACACACACACAGTTTTTTAAAACAAGTTCCAAGGTGTGGGTACAGTTGGAATCTCCTTGCTGGGGGCGGGACACGTATGTAAGGAACTTAGGGCCCTGCTTAAGCTCCTTTTATGCAGATCAGAATAGATGTTATTAAAAGAAAATCATCTGTCATGAGTCATAATCATTTTAAAAGAACTGTGTGTTGAGTAGAAACAAGTAGATTCTGTATGATTTCCAGACAGCCTTCGCGCAAAGCTCTAGCCATCAAATACACATTTGTGTTTGAGACATCAAGGCAAGTGCATGTTTCCCGACCGTCCGGAACTCTGCCCTGCAGAAGCCAAATGGGAACTCTGAAACTGCCCGTCAGCTTGGTGACAACAAGGCAAAGGGAACCAGCTAACTAGTGCCAACAGCCCAAAGCACGGGTAATCACTGGTTCAGAGCAAAGCTTAGCTTTCTAAGTAGAAGTATTCATAGAAGGAGCAGCTAGTAAAATGGGATCCGCCAGGCAGATATTTGCCCGAGTAGAAAATAACCTTATTTTAATAAGGGTTTCCACTCACTTGGAACAGTATGAATCTCTCTAGTGATGTTACACTAGTGATGATAGTTCTTTATGTAGACATTTAATTAACATACTCTACTCAAAGCAAATCTCACATTTCCAACTCACATATTAGAAGTTATAAGAGTTGGCCAGGCGTTGGTGGCTCCCTTCCCTGCAGGACGGTTTCCACCCGACTTTGATGTTAAAGTAACAACCGAGTCCAGCCCTCTGGGAACCCTTCCCTGGTTGCTCTTCAGACCTTCCCTCCGTGGCAACCTGCCCCTCAACGCTCACTTGAACTCCTTCCTTCCGGCCTTAACCCCAGTTCACCCTGGCATCTGCACATCACGTCAGCATTGCTATTCCTTTTGCATGGATTCCGGACACAAAACTCCCCTAAGGAGCTTCTTTCCATCAACCCAGCCAGCCTGTGCAGAGGCCATCCTGGGCTACTCAGTCTGATGCCTCAGTGAGTATCTCTGCACCCACACTGTCGCCAGAACCCCTCTCTGGACCCCGGAAGGCAGAGTCCACCATTGGATTTGGGATGCCCAGGTGAGGCTCCCTCCCTGCGAGCTTTGGCACCTCAACTCCACACCTTCGGATCTAGGACTCCTCCCAGACAGCTCCTCACAGGGGGTTCCAGCCACGCTGCTTCCTCTCCTGGATCTAGCGTCCGCTGCTCGTGGCCAGTGCGGCTCCTAAGGCTGGCCCAATTAGCCAGCTCTTTGGTCCAGCATCCGAGTCATCAATGTGGGACCCTGTAAGGACCTGGCTGCCACCCAGCCTGCCACCGTTTCACGTTTATATGGTGCCCACTGTTAATACTCAGGCATCTATCTGCATGGGCCTGTCCTTGGGGTTCTCACAGGATGCGCCCTCAGCTGCAGCCACTAAGAGCACCACCTGTGCACATTCACTGTGTTCCCTTTGAAAAGGGCTCTGCCCAACTCCCATCCTCCTTTCTCTCCCTCTCTCTGTGCCCCCTCTTTCCCTTTCTCTCCCCCTTTCCTCTCTCACCCCCTCCTTCTCGTCTCCCCCCCTTCCCTTCCTCCTTTTTATGATCCATTCCCTAATTAAAAAAAAAAACCCTGTAGCTGGGTGTTGGTGATGCACGTCTTTATCCCAGCACTCGGGAGGCAGAGGCAGGTGGATCTCTGTGAGTTCGAGACCAGCCTGGTTTACAAAGTGAGTTCCAGGACAGGCTCCAAAGCAATTCAGAGAAACCCTTTCTGGAAAAACAAAAACAAACAAACAAACAAACAAAAAACCAAAAGCTCACCTCTGCTTGATCCCCTTCGCATGGCGTCTTTCTCTCCCGCACTGCTTTTCTTAAATTACAACAACCACCACTTCTGTCAGCCCTCTGTGCCCACAGGATCCACATGTACAGATTTGGGCAATCTGGAGTCTTTTCTTTTTTTTTCCTTCATAAAAACTGCACCAGTAAGAACATGCACAGACCTTCCCTTCATGCCATTATTTAAAAAAACAAAAAACAAGCCAACAGTATTTAACAACTATTTATATAGCATTTACAACCTAGTGGATATCACATGTAACCTAAAGATGAGTTAAAGCACGTGGGTTGATATGCGTAGGCTATTTGCACGCATTACACTCTTTTACACAGGAAACTTTGCCATGCGTGGATTTTAGCATCAGAGGGGTGCCCCAGAACCAAAAACCGCCACAGATACAGAGGAATAGCTGCGCTTAAAAATAGCTCGTTCCCTTGCTTCTCTCCTAGAATCCGAGCCCCAGGAAAGCAACAAGCTCACCACCATACCTTCCTCTGAGCCTGGGACCTCAGTGTGGAAACCAGCACCAGTCATTAGCAGAACCAACGCATTCCAGAGAATGCCACTGCCCTTTCGATGCCCACTGCTCCCTGAGCCCCCCTCCCCCCTCCCCCTCCTCTTCCCCCCTCCTCCCCCCTTCTGCTACATCTGATTATTTACCTTTTCTGCTTCCCTCAATCAAACGCATCAGCAAAGCTTCCAGCGCCTGGCGCTGGGTCCATATGTCAATGAACCGCAGCTGAAGGTCACTGCCGGGAGACCCCACTGTGTCTTGGTAATTTGTAATTTAAAGCCCGTTTACTCTCAGGAAGGATTTACAGTGACCGCGTAAGCTTCCGGGCATCCCGTGCGAAGCAACAATTGTCGCCGTTCAGGGGCTCCCTCATCTCTCTAGCAGGCTTAGCTCTGGCCAGCACTTCAACCTCTCTTAGGGATCCCAGGCTCTCTCTTTCCCGAAAGCAAGGTGACTTCACCGTGAGACCGTCCTTACTCGCTTGGGTGCCTGCTAACCCACACATCTTGTGGAAAGATCCCCCAAACAGCATTGTCTACGATCTGCCCCCCCCCCTTGGGCAGACATTTACTAAGATTCTGTGGCGGGGCTGTCTGGGGATGTGAGGATACAGCAGAGAATAAAATTGCAATTTTGCCTTCAGGGCAAACAAGCAAGCGCTGGGCCTCATAATGAGTTATCATCTCTAGTGGCCAGGGGAGCTATATACCGTGTCCCTGGGGGGTTAGCCCCCGCCCTGCGTTTACTCGGTAGAGGAAGGGGTTCACCTCATTCACTGGGAGGCAGGAGGGAACAGACGTGACCCACTATTCATACATAGGACTCGGGCTCTGCATTCTCAATCTGCACTATTGGAAAAAAAAAAAACCGGTGTTTGGGTGAGGATCCATCCCGGTTGCTCATTATCTCGCGGTTGATTGGCCAGTTTGGGTAGAAGGGTGTTAGGGGGAGGGGGACCCCTTCCTGCGCCTTTAGGATACTCGGTTCCTTACAGGGGTGACACGCCACCATCAGGGGCACTCAGTACCCCGGGAGTTAGTTGTTCCCTCCCCTCCCCGATCTGCACAATCCGGACACTCTGGGCAGGAGAGGCGGTGGTCAGGAGGAACCGATCTCACAGCTCGAGCGAGCCGGTGGCACGCGATCTGGAGCGCGCGAGGCGGTGCAGGAGGAAGCCCGCCTTCGGGGCCAGCGAACCCCGGCAGGCGCCGGGCTGCGGTCCGTGTGCAGCCCCGGCCGCGCCCCGCAACAAGTGTCCGCCCTCCGCCCCGACGGCCGCACGGTCCTCACCCGGCACAGGCCGTCCACGAACACGCGCGGGTCCAGGTGGCAGGCGATGGTGGCGCTGGGCAGGTCCTGCAGGTCCACCTCCTCCATCTCGCAGTCGATGAAGCTCCAGTCGCCGCCGCCCTCGTCCGCCTCGGCAGCCGCCGCGTAGAAGGGCGCGAAGGGCCGCAGAGTCACCCGGGGAGGCGCCCGCGCCCCGACCGCCTCCGCCGCCTCCCCGAGCCGCGGCCCCGCCACGCCGTCCTCCATGCCCGGCGCGCGTTCCCCCTCGCTCCGCTCCGCGCCGCGGCCGCCGCCGCCGCCGCCGCCACCGCCGGCTCCCGCTTCACCCTCGCCGGGTCACCGCGGCGCCGGGACGCCGGCTTCCAGCGCCCGCCCCCGCCCCGCCTCTGCCCCGAGCGGGAGGGGGCGGCCAGCCTGCGCGCGTCGGCCTCGGGCCTCGGATCCCCGCGGAGCCCAGGGGCGGTCCCTTTAAGGTCGGCTCGCGCCGGTCATCGAGCCCTGCCCTGCCCAGGGAGAAGACCAATAACAGAGCCGAGTTTTGTCACGTGAGGTCCGGCCCGCCGCCCTACGCGTGAAGCCGCGGGGCGGCCATGTTTGTTAGGGGCAGAGGCCTCTTGCCAGGTCTGCCCGTCTGACAGCTGGCGGCGCCTGTTGAAGGACACCGGCCGGGGGATCCATCGCCGCCGCGGATGGTGACCCTGGAGGCAGCGCTTCCTACGGTCCCCACGCGGCCACGTTCGGAAACGTGTCAGCCGACTTTAGGGGACCTACACGAAGTCAGTTGGAGGCACTGTTCAGTGGCCAGCAGCAGCCTTTGGGTATACTTAGCCTGTGCGGCCACCGAATCACAAATGAGGGTTGAGTGACACCATGGAAACGTGCCTCGCGTTTGCATGTCAACTTATTAGTCATGGCATCACTGCCCAGTTTTTAGATGATTAGACGCATTTTTAGCGCACCAAACAAATGCGCTTTAATTGTATGTATGTATGTATGTATGTATGTATATCGTGTATACATAGACAGATATCACTGTATTTTGCTCACATCGGCCCTCCCTTGTGCCGTTTACCCCATCGTGCTGGTCTCTTTTCTTCCTTCTAAATACTTCCCTTTCCACTTTAATGTATTTTTTAATCGCCATGCATTATCAGTTACTTTTCTGTTACTGTGATAAAATACCATGACCAAGGCAACTTACGGAAGAGTCTATTAGAATCTGAAATAGAGTACAGAGGGATAAGAGCCCGCTTTGGTGGGAAGACCACGGCGGTAAGTAGCAGGCATATGAGCAGGAGCTGGAAATTGAGAACTCATACCTCAACCACGAGCCCGCCTAAAGCAGGGCCGGCGAACTAGAAATAGGGTGAGACCGTGTCTACCAAAGCCCATCTCCTGTGGGGCATTTCCTCCAGACATCCCCAAACACTGCTATCACACGTGGTACCAAGTATTCAACTGCCTGAGCCCACAGGGATACTTCTCATTCAAACCACTGTACACAGAAGGACAGTGGTTCTCAACCTGGGAGATGGCCGGCCACCTCACCGGGGTCATGCCGCATCAGATACCCTGCATACCAGACATTTACAGTATGATTCGTAACCGTGGCAAGATTACAGTGATGAAGTAGCATGAGATCATTCTTTGGTTGGGGGTCGCCACACCATGAGGAACTGTATTAAAGGGCCGCAGCATCAGGGAGGGTGAGAACCGCTGCAGGAGGAAATGAGGCAAGACACTGGACCTTGGTTTGGGGGGGGGGACAGGACCAAGGATAACACGGCAGAGTGAAAACTTGAGCGCGGCTCCATCTTTCTGTTAACTACCTGGAGAGCAATCTAGACCCTGGTTTCCTTCCCAATTAAATGAGGTCACACGGGAAGGGATTCAGTGCATACTCAGTAAATGGTACCCTCTGCTAGTGCCCTTAGGTTCTTAGGGGGATGTTGAGTGAGGGCTGTGTTTTCTCCTCAGATAGGAACACCTACTGGTCAGGATGTGGGGCTTTGTCCTACAATGTACATGCAATTAAAAGCCAGGATTTATTTAAAGGGTACCGTGTGTAAGGCCCTGTGATTGCAATTAACGATGCCTTCCAGAGCCCAAGAGAAGAAAGATAGCTCATTTGGAAATAATTCACAAAAGCCCAGAGGGGTGAGGATGGGAAGCAGCAGGGACCCTGGGCCTGCAGATGGTTCTGTGAAGTGACACAATCACTCTGCTACACAGTTTGGCGGGTCCCCTGGCAGAGAAAAGTCTAGAGTTAACCAAGCAGGTGTACGGAGCAGTATAAACCTGTGAAAAAGAAAGTCACGCAGCACGCAAGAAGCCGCACGTGACAGTTTATGGCATCTTTGCTCACGGGAAGAAGCCACATGCCCTGTGGATGGAGGCACCAGGAAGCATGTCTACACAACGGAAACGTGCTTGGCACACGAAGGAAAGAAAGATTAATGTGGTCACTGCCCCCCATGATGGAGCTCAGAGACATTATACCAATGAGAGAAGCCACTCACAAAATGTCATCTACCCCATTCGTATGGAATGTCCAGATTAGGCAAACACACAGAATAATATTATAGCTCAGTGGTTGCCAGGGACGGATGGGAGGGAAGCAGGGAGCGACTGTGAGAGTCATATTTCTTTGGGGCGTGACAAACAACTAAAGCTGGTTTGGTGATGTCTGCCCGACTCCTTGATTGGAAAAAAAACACCTCGTGGTGCCTTAGGAGGTAAATGTTATGGCATGCAATTGTCTCCACGTGGCCAGCATTTTAAAAATAGGATACGATAAAGGCCATGTGGGATTAGATGAGGTTCAGCAGAGGGAATGACATCACAGGGTCAAAAACCCTCTGCAAACCCCAGCCAGACATTCTCAAGAGGATGACAAAGGGAGAGAGGCCCCAGTGTTGGGAAAATATAACACTCAGCCAACCAGTTGCTGGGTGGGTCTGTTGTTTTCATCCTTGGGACAGGGCACCGCTTCCTGGCTGGCTTACTCTAAGCCATTTGTGGCACAGAGAGAGTGGGCTTGGTGGGCAAGGAGCGTGAAAGAACTCACTATGGAGACAGAAACCCAAGCTGTGGTCAGAGACGCAGTTACAGCTGGCTCAATGCTGCCGCTGAGGCAGGAGGATGGGGGTCAGCCTCAGGCAAGCAGCAAGGACAAGGTGGCCGTAAGGAAGGTTGGAGCACCCGCTGCTCATTGCTAGGTTACTAATAAAGAACACTCTGCCTCCCTGGCAGCAAAGCGGAGACAGGGGTGGTTCTCAGGTCTGATGGCCCAAGGCTAGGTGGATAGCAACAGCAATACTGGTACGTTTTAAATGTAATCTCCCCCACCTCTCTCTCTCCCTGCAGTCTCCTCTTTCCCTCTCCCCCTCCTCCCTCTCTCTCCCTCTCCTCCCTCCTGTCCTCTCTCCTCCTCCCTCCCTCTCCCCACCGCACCCCACCCCATCTCAGGGATGGTTGTGAGCCTCCCTGGTGAAGGTGTTGGGAACTGAACTTGGGTCCTCTGAAAAAGCAGCAAGAAATCTTAGCTCTGAGCCATCTCTTCGGCCCCAGACAGGTTTTGTCTATTTTTTTTTAATGTAATATTTCATGGGTGCACCTGCCAACCAGCTCATGTCCTCAAAGACAGGTGTTACTCCTGCAGCTTCTTAGAAGGCAGGAACCGGGAATCCATCAAATGCCTGTCCCTCGAGCAAACAGGCAGAGGCAGCAAGTCATTCTCATGCTACCTCAGTCCCTGCGGTCTCCTGCAAAAGAAGTATGAGCAATGCCCAAACTAACATGGCATAAAAGGTTTGAAGCTGAAAGAAGGGAGCAGAGATAATGATCCCGAGAGAGAGGTGCACAGGTGCCCTCCTCCACACGGGTGTCCCCTCCACACAGACGTCTCTCTCCACACAGGCTGCCCCACAGGGCACGCCCTGATACACCTGAGCCAGCTCCTGCTGGATGCCTGGAAGACAGCACTCTTAAAACTACCAGGTCGGCCGGGCGGTGGTGGCGCGCGCCTTTAATTCCAGCACTCGGGAGGCAGAGGCAGGCGGATCTCTGTGAGTTCGAGGCCGGGCTGGACCGACAGCCTCCAAAACAATACAGAGAAACCCTGTCTCGTAAAACCAAAAAAAAAAAAAAAAAAAAAAAACAACCAGGTCAAAACGCAGTGTAAGAATAGGATTGAGCTGGGCGGTGGTGGCGCACACCTTTAGTCCCAGCACTTGGGAGACAGAGGCAGGTGGATCTCTGTGAGTTTGAGACTAGCCTGACCTACAAGAACTAGTACCAGGACAGCCTCCAAAGCCACAGAGAAACCCTGTCTGGAAAAACAGAACAGAGATAGAGAGAGGGAGGGAGGGAGAGAGAAAGAGAGAGAGAGAGAGGGAGGGAGGGAGAGAGAGAGAGAGAGAGAGAGAGGGAGGGAGGGAGAGAGAGAGAGAGAGAGTGAGTAGAGAGAGAGAGAGAGAGAGAGAGAGAGAGAGAGAATAGGATCAGCACCATGCCTTCCATACGCCCTGCTCCTCTTTGCACTTAGAACATAGCATTTTATAGCCTTATGCCTTTTAAATCCAAGCTTAATGAAGCTGTGCCTTATGCTTCCTGTGACACCGGCAGGATCAACAATCAATAGTTGTCCCCGGAAAGGGAAAACCAGAAATGTAAGCTGTCAACAGCAAAGGCAGAAACCAAGCGTGACACATCCCTGGAATAAATATAATCGCAGCCATTTCTGAAGGAAAACCAACTGAACTCGGGGCAACCTTTTCAGAGAACATGCCACCCACCGTAAAGAATGGGTGACCCTGCCCCCTGTCCTGCCCCGCCCCCCTTGGGGGTCGTTAACTGAAGCCCTTTCTTTTACTGGCTGCAGCAAAGGGGACCTCAAATCTATCTAGTGTCTGGCTAGAGACATTTTCCTTCCTCATTGGCAGGAGGCATGCTGCATGCAGATGATTTGATCCAGAAGGGAAAGGAACCCGGAGAGGTGAAAAAACTCCTCAGGTCGCCCCTTCCTCCCACGCATTCCCCCCTTATGCTGCATTATGTCAGCTCAGGACCCCCGTGTCTGGTTTTGGTCCTTGCACCTGCCTCTTCCGTTGCCCCTCCCTCGGGTTTGCAGCCACGCCCTCGAGGGATGGGCCAGCCCATTCATCCTCCAGGCTTCATCCTACCACACCCCCAGTTGCTTTCTGTTCTACTCTCTTCTGAAGAGGGAGGGGGCTGTGTGCAGCAGGCGTTGGTGACTGATTGCTAAACGTACCAAAGACGTTTCTGCAGAGTCTGAGAAATTACTGACACTCGCAAGTGTTACCTGGAGTGGAAGGTAAATTGCTGACTTCTGGAGTGTTCCAAGGTTGCTCAAGCAATTAGACTGACTGACCAATCAGGACACACAAGCCAGAAAACCAGTCAAAAGATTATTTGTTTTGCTTCTATTTGTGCATTTACTTCTTCCGTGTGTGTGTGTGTGTGTGTGTGTGTGTGTGTGCATATGTGTGTCAATATGTGTGAAAGTTGGATGTGTGTAGCTACACATTTGTATGGGTCCGTATGCACATGGATGCACATACATGTGTCTAAACCATAATAACCAGCTTAAACCAGGAAAGGACTTTTTATGGGGAGGCTTATATGCGCTTAGACTCAAACACCGGAGGGAGGGAGGGTAGCAATGCGCATTCCAAGGGGAAAGGCACGTTAGGAGGTGTGGTCTTGTTGGAGTGGGTTGGTCTTGTTGGAGTGGGTGTGGTCTTGTTGGAAGATGTGAGTCACTGTGGAGGCGGGCTTTGATGCTCAAGATGCCTCCCAGTGCCACAGTCCACTTCTACGTGCAGCACCCCCTTCTCCAGCACCACGTCTGCCCACATGCCGCCAAGCTCCCTGTCATGATGATAACGGGCTGAACCTCTGAACCGTAAGCCACCCCAACTAAATGTTTTCCTTCGTGAGAGTTGCCGTTGCCATGGTGTCTCTTCACAGCGACAGAAACGTAACTAAGACAACATCCGAAGGTGGGTGTGTGCTTCTTGAGAGAGTCCACAGGAGACAATTTAAGTTAAAGGACACAGAGTGCCCCGTGGGAGGCAAAGGCAAGGATGAGGCCAGCCAGGCCTCAGAAAAGTTCTAGAAGCTGAACCCTGACAGTACCCAGAAGCTGGACGGTCTGTGGAGGCCATTTCGAGTGTATCTCCTGAGAGTCGGTAACCTGCGCACGCCCAGTGCACACTCATTGTTCAAAACGTCCCTTGATTCTGAGCTAAAATACTCACCCCCACGTCAGAGTCACACTTTCCTGTGCGGCTGGGGAAGCCAGGCAGACCTGGGGTGACGGTCATTTCTCGCTGTGACTGTGTGGAAATCCCCCACGCTCTTTGACATTGTCTCCTTCCAAGACGCTGCAGGAGCTTGCACAATGTCCAGTCAACAATGCCTCAGAAGGGGTCAAATCTGTACCCTTCCCCTTCTGCTCAGGGACTCACCTTCCTTCCAGGGAGGGAGTGTCAGAGTGCCGCCTGGGTTCGTCCGGTCACTCATTTCCTTTCCCAGCTTGGAGTTCTCCATGCTGTGACTCAGCCCATCTCATCCCCAGGAAGCTGGCCTGCACTAGTTAATCAAAATACCTGATATATTTCGTTAAGGAGTGGGCTTAAAGGGGGAAGGGGATGTCTTGGCTTACAGTTCCAGAGTACACAGTCATCGTTGTGGGGAAGTTACCGCAGGCCATGTTGCGTCAGCAGTCAAGAAGCAGAGGGGGGTGGAGAGGGAGGGGAAGAGAGAGGGAGGGAGGGAGGGAGGGAGGGAGGGAGACAGAGAGAGAGAGAGGGAGAGAGAGAGGGCGGGGAGAGAGAGAGAGAGAGAGAGAGAGAGAGAGAGAGAGAGAGAGAGAGAGAGAGAGAGAGAGAGAATAGAGTCAGGAGGGCAATCCAGTGAATACCGAGTGCCCCGAGTTTGTTCTTCACCGTTCTTAAATACCCCAACCAAAAAGGGGAACATGGCAAAAGACTTCTTTATCATGTACAAGGAAGAAACAGACTTTCCTCCTTAATTGTCCAAACATTTGATAACCATGCCTTAGACTAAATTTCTTGTTATCTGGCCTTGAAAGTCAAGAGTAACTGCACCTCAGACCAAGTCTCTTGTTATTTAGATAAGACACCCATGCCTAAGACCCAAACATCCTACAGTAGCCATGCCTTACACCTTTAGGTCTTTTGGCTTTAACCTTGAAAGACTAAGGATAGTTTTGAACTCTCTGACCTTAAGCCAAGATGAAGTGAAGTGTTTTTACGGGTCCTGGACAGGCATCCATACATGGAGAGATGACAGTGGATACCCTGCATTGTTCCCAGCACACAAGAACAGCATGGTGTGACCGCCGGGCAGAGGCTGGGAAATTCTTTATGTTTGCTTCAACCTTGTGAAATAGGAAGTGAGAACAGAAGTCTGGAGTATTTAAAGTGAGAGAAAAAAAAACGGTGAAGTAGCTCATCCTCTAGGAACCCGAGATAGTGAGTGGAAGGAGAATCTCCTCACACGAATGTGGCATGGGTTGTGTGTAGCGGGAAACACACACGTCTAACATATAGGAGGTTGCTGTATGCATAAAGCTAAAATATGGGCATATACATTCATAGAAGTGAGCCAATATATAACATTTGCAACATATAACAACACAGTTGTAACCTACGGTTCCCGACGGATACTATATGCAATGTGGTATATGAAAATATGTTCACACATCACACATGAATATGGAAATATGGTTAATAACATGTAATAACATTGCTATGTTATATACATTAAAAATGCAAAATTTTAAACGCCTGTATTATTAATGATCTCTGTTTCTTTCACTCTATTGATACACTTAATGCCTGCTATAAAACATACATTGTAGTGGCTGGAGAGAGGGCTCAGCAGTTAAGAGCACTGACTGTTCTTCCAGAGGTCCTGAGTTCAATTCCCGGCAACCACATGGTGGCTCACAACCACATTGAATGAGATCTGGTGCCCTCTGCTGGCATGCAGGCACAAGACTGTATACACAATAAATAAAATAAAATAAAATAAAAGCATACATTGTGGTAACATTGACAGCACCAGGAAGAAAACAACCACAGATTTAAATATGGCTTGCCTGTCCTCTGTTCTCCAGCATGGACGCTTGATGACGATACAGTGTTAATCCAAATTATGATCTGTACAGCCTAGAATGTTCTAAACACATACAGGATCCCAGTAACACTTGCTGAATGGATTGATAAAATAATGTGACTTTGGTATTGCGATGTAGTTGTCAACTTGGGCATAGTGTAGAGTCACCTGTGAAGAGAGTTGCAGTGAGGGCTGGTCCAGCTCAGACAGGCCTGCGGGTGTGTCCAAAGGGGATTGTCTTTTCATACTAATTGATGTGGGGGACCCCAGCCCGAAAGCGGACGATGGGCTTCTGTGAGTTTGTGACGTAATGAAGCGGAGACAGCTGAGCAGTGGGCAGGTGCGCGCGTTCTCTCCTTTTGACCAGAGGCAGCCGCTTCAGGCCCACGCCATGACTTCCCTTCAGCAATGGACTGTGGCCTGGGTTTGCAATCCAAATAAACACTTTCTCCCTCAAGTTGTCTTTTGCTGTGGTGTTTTATCCCCGCAAAGGAATGCAACCAGACTCTTACCAAGAGTCTAAGACGGTTTAGCTGGGTGTGGTGCGGCATCCCTCCTGCTCATGGAGGCTGAATTAGGAGGTCACAAGTCTGGGGCCAGGCTGGGCTTCAGAGAATAAAAATCGCTTTGTCTTCTCAAGGCCCTTGTGGTCCTTTTGATTGCTCATCAACAATCGCCCTGTTAAGCGTATTTCCTCTTCGGGGCATCATTGTGCACCACGCTTATTAACTTACAGTATTCATACTTTCAACCCCATCTACATATATACAGAAGAATAGCATTCCTAGTTTATACACTTAATGCATTTCCACATCCCTGGATGTCAGTAAGTTGCTCTTGCAAATCTATTGCAATTACTTACTTTTATGAACTTCACCAATGGGTGCGACCCACAGGAACCCTTGAAAGAATCTGACTGAAATTGTCTTCATGTTTTAAAGTTTGAGATAGCAGAAATTTTACAGATACCACACCTTGGATTTTGGCACTGAAATTACTTAATGACAGAAATCTTTCCAAACTTTTTTTTTTTTGAGACAGGGTTTCTCTATGTAATAGTCCTAGCTGTCCTGGAACTCACTTTGTACACCAGGCTGACCTTGTACTCACAGAAATCCACCTGCCTCTGCCTCCCAAGTGCGGGGATTAAAAGCATGGCTTCTATTTTTAAAATGCTCTTCTATAACACAATTTTCTGGCAGGATGTGGCTACTTACTCATTCATTGTCAAGTGTCCCCTTGACCTTGGGTGGGCAGGTGACATTTGCTTATGTATTTCAAACTGCTCTCAGTACCCAGTCCCTATAACCATGGCTGGCAGTTGTATATACACGGAACAGGGGGATGCCAGCCTTTTCTGCCCTGTAAAGAGAAGCTTTTTCCTTGAGAGAAGCCTTCCCACCAGCCTGGTTCTAGAGCCGTATCAGTCCCAAATAAACACACAGGAGGCTATATTAAGTATGATGCTGTTGGCCTTGCTTGTTTCTTACTGGCTAGCTCTGACTTAAATAATTACCCCATAATTGTTCATCTAAGTATTTCTCTTACCGGAGAATAATTCCGGGCTTCCTGCCCCATGTCGGTACATCTCGACTCTCCTGTGTTTTTCCTTCCCAGAATCCTCCTGGACTCCTAGTCCCACCTATCTAGATTCCTATTGGCTCAACAGTACTTTATTGACAAATGTACAGGACTTCCCCCATCATCTCCTCTTTTCTGTTTAAACAAAAAAAAAGGTCTTAACTTTAGCATAGTCAAATTATATATAACAGAACAGTTATCAAGTAAGAACACAGTTACAACATTTTGTCTATTAACATTTAGCAAGATCTAAAGAAAATATCATCCATCCCATCCTTGTGAGTCCAAAGTTCTATATGTAGCCTATCTTTTATCATAACTAAGGAAAACTATAACTATCTGTCTTCAACTCCATCAAAGACCACAGAAGGATAATATATAAACACTAGGATTGACAGAGACATCTTGCTACCTGGACAGTCACCCAAAGTTCCTCTGTAATGTTGGGGCATCCATCTTCAGCCCATAGGCCACAATGTGTCTGGAACACTTCTCAGCAAAGCAGGAAATTTCAAACTGTCCATCTGTATTGGCAGTCTGTCAATCATTTTTCTTTGTCCTGCAGAAAGTCTTGTAGACTCTTCCATGAAGCAGGAACCCTGTAAGACTGAGTTCAGCAGTCACTTTCCTGCGGGTCCTGCATGTTCAGTTTATACAGCAACAGTCAAACAGAACAGGCAAGAGCAGTTTCTTGCCCAAATGGCTAATCTTGCCATGTTGAAAGCAAACTCCATAACGAGTTTCTTCGATGCCCATCTTCCTCTCAGACATAATTGGTGCTGCCAGCAGCAGACATTTCTCATTGTCAAGAAAAATCCTAAACCATTTTAAATGCCATTTTCTGAAGGTCTTTGAGAGGTTTGAAGACTATCTATCTGTCTCAAATACATCTCTATATATCTAGAAAACCTAACTTACCTAACTGTAAGTTCTGACTATTATATGTAAATATCTATAGTCTGTATTCAATTATGCATTATGTTTTAAAAAATCAGTATAAGCACAATACTTAATCAAGAGGAGAAATATACACATCACAAAGTTGACCTTGAATTTGTATCAATAAATGAAAAACCATACCCATACCATAATTCCCCTTTTTACCATTAAAAAGAGATTGGCTGTGATCATTAGCCAATTATGAACAATCCCATTTAAATGAAAACAAAGATTTATAAACAAGATGGGAATTAGGACATCGCTCATTCCAAACTGCTTCTTGCTGGAAGGGGGCGCTGTTCATACCATGGGGATCATGACAAAACTCAGAAACCTGTATAAGTCCTTATTTTCGGTGTCTGTAAGACTCCATCATCTTAGCTGTTTCAGTTGTTGGAACACCTGGTCCACTGCTTCCGGGGGTCTTGGTTCGTCAAACCACAGAGGCCTGGAAGGAATCCTCAGCTTTTCATTTTCTGCAGAAACATAAACAAAATCTCCTTTCCCAAGTAACATACCCTTATACTTAAATTTTGAAGTCAAGGCATTTTCAAAAGATATAAGTTGAATTAATTCAGCAGCATTTATAGTCAAATGTATTTTAGCAGTTGTTCCTTCCTGAGCAATCAAAAAACTGAAAAACACAATAGCATACAGTATCCAGACTTTCTGTGTATTTTCCATCTTTATGTGGTTTATGTATTTATCTATTATTACTCTATTTCTTTTACTTTTATTTCTTTTTCTCTTTGGAAATCCGCCTCTGCAGCAAATCTTACTCTCCCTCCCAAGTGCTGGGATTAAAGGCGTGTGCCACCACAACCGGCTTCTCTATTTTCTCTCTCAATCTTACGTATATTTTGAAACACACTGTAAACCTTTAGAGGTTTTGTTCATCCAAGTCTGACTTTACTGTAAATCTTTATATTTTTCTGGCCACGTGTCTTATCTGTTAAAACTGCGGCTGTTTAAACTGCTGTTTCCAAGATGGCGGGCGTAAGCGTGACTCCAGCTGCTGGCTTGGAGATGTGGTCGCTGCCACTTCCAGCTGTACGTACAACTTTTCAATTGTTAGCAGAGCCTCTTAAAGGAACCTTGCTGGGTTTTTTTTTATGCCGCGTCAGGAAGACTCCCGTAAGTGAGCCACGTGAATCTCGGCCTGTTGCTAGCAGAACAGAGCCCACCTGAGAAAAATGCTGCTACCAAAAAGCCGTGCTTCTCTCTGTTCTTTTGTTTCTAAAATTCCTTTAAAGCTTTTGTTACTTTGCGTGGAAATTCAATCCCGCTTCTGACAACCATTATGTAAAGAGAAGCTTTTTCCTTGAGAGAAGCCTTCCTGCCAGCCTGGTTCCAGAGCCTTATCAGTCCCAAATAAACACACAGGAGGCTATATTAATTATGAAGCTGTTGGCCTTGCTTGTTTCTTACTGGCTAGCTCTGACTTAAATAATTACCCCATAATTGTTCATCTAAGTATTTCTCTTACCGGAGAATAATTCCGGGCTTCCTACCCCATGTCGGTACATCTCGACTCTCCTGTGTTTTTCCTTCCCAGAATCCTCCTGGACTCCTAGTCCCACCTATCTAGATTCCTATTGGCTCAACAGTACTTTATTGACAAATGTACAGGACTTCCCCCATCACTGCCCGTCTTACTTGTTGGATAGAATTGGTCTGTCGTGTTTCTTAGTGTCTCTGTAACGAGCTTGCTCCTTTCAGGGGGGGTTAACCTGGTGATAAGTGAGACAGTATAATCCACAACTCCTCCTCTCAGGGCTTCAAGACCTGCGACAACAGCAAAACTCTGGAAACGGTGCGGGTGTACAGAGCTGTTGTAGCCTTGGTCATGTGAACGGCAGGTGTCACATTCGCGGGCTTCCTGCATCCTTGGCTTGGCTGGCTCCTGCTGGGAGGATGAACCTGGCCCGGCCCGGGTACCCTGCGGGTGTCTGCCCACACAGCACCGGCTTCTCTAGGCTCTGCCCCAGACTCACCTCACAAAGCAGTGGAACACAGTGCCTTTTTTTGTTTTGTAAAGAACCCCCCCCCCCCAAAGAAACAAAGGTCCAGATATTTTTCACTGATTCCAGTGAGTGGAAGCCATCACCGTCTACCAAGGAGTCCTGACCCAGTAGTACACACAAAATGGACCAGATAAGACTTTACTATTGACAGCTGTCTCCATAGCAACTGCCTCATTCTGTGCTCCTGGATGTGACTACTGACTGTGGGAATTCCTGTGTTTGCCCAGGTTAGAAACACAGACCAAACACTCAAGACTATCTCAAGTTCGAAAGGCCAAGAAGCAAGCTGTCTTGCCTCCTGCCAAGCTTGCCCATCTGCTCCAGCCTACAACTCCCGTTGTCTCAGTCTCTGAGGGAGAAACACCGGTCCCCTGTGAACTGCTTTCAAATGACCAGAGGGATGGGTGTTAGGTCTTGACTGTTTTGCCTAGTGAATCACTGTGCCGTATGGATGAAGTTAATGGCTCTCTTCTCTTCCCACTTGGGGTTGACTCGCTCAGGACTGGACCGTTTCCCATGTAGCTCGCTTCAGATGACTCACAGCTGAGACCTTGCTGCAGGTCTCATTGAACAACTGTCCCCTCTTCCCACACCCTCTCCCCATCCATCCTATTCCCAAGCTACCTTGTGTGAATGAAAGGAGTCTCTGTGTAATTTAAAAAGCATCCCAGTTTCTTTATTTCCCAAGGATTTCTCCTCCTTAAGTGTGGTGCTTTGGATGTAATTGCCCTGTAAGCTCAGGGAGTGGCACTATTAGGAGGTGTGGCTTTGTGGTCTTGGAGGAAGTGTCACTATGGGGGCGGGCTTTGATGTTTCATATGCTCAAGTCACACTCAGTGTCTCAGACAACTTCCTGTTGCCTACAGGTCAAGATGTAGGACTCTCAGCTCCTTCTCCAGCACCAAGTCTGCCTGCATGCTGCCATGTTACCCCATGATGATAATGGACTAAACCTCTGAAACTGTAAGTCACTCAATTAAATGCTTTCCTTTATAAGAGTTACCAAGGTCATAGTGTCTCTTCACAGCAATAGAAACCCTAACTAAGATATTAAGTTAAGACTTTATTATCTTAGATGTCTCTAAAGATTTATTTGGATTGTGTGTATGCATGTCAGTGGGCATGCACACAAATTTGTGTGTGCATTTTTGTTTCAGGAGCTGTCCGCCTTTGTTTCTGAGACAGGCTCTCTTATTGATCATTGTTCACCAAGTAGACTAGGTTGTGTGGCCAGTGAGGGTATGGGGACCTGACTGCCTCCACTTGTCCAGCAGAGCGATTGGAAGTGTGTTCAACTTTTGTTTTAATGTGGGTTTGGGGAATTGAACTCAGGTCCTTCTTGCTTGCATAAAAAGCACTACCCACCGAGCTATCTCCCCAACCAGGACTAGTTGTTTTGCTTTTGATGTGTTGAGTTATATTAGCCACTTCCAAAACATAAAACATATCTCCTCACTTCTCTTGGTCGTTCTCTTCCAACTGCTTATCTTTATGTGGCTGCTGAGC
This sequence comes from Mesocricetus auratus, assembly GCF_017639785.1. Taxonomy (NCBI): domain Eukaryota; kingdom Metazoa; phylum Chordata; class Mammalia; order Rodentia; family Cricetidae; genus Mesocricetus; species Mesocricetus auratus. The sequence goes on along the minus strand of NW_024429192.1, from coordinate 5,247,351 downwards.
CTTGGTGAACTTCAGAGAAGTACCAGGTCCCTAGGGTGCATTTCCGTTAGATAAGACCCACCCCCATAAGTGATTGGCGGTGCTGTGCCCAAGGAAGGCGCTGCTGAATGAGCCACCTGTTGGCTGTTATTAGCCAGCTGCTAACCTTTGGATCCCAAGAGGCTGGAAGGGAAAGGACGTTCCTCAGGTTGCCACCATGATACGGGCCATAGTTGCTCCAGCGTCTGCCATTTGTGGGATGCTGTGTTCTGTATGTTGTATATAGGCACACACGTGTTTACATGTTTACATGTATACTGTGTGCAGAACACTCAACACCAAGAATGGGCTTTATTGTTAATTGCTAATTTAGGTAATAATTGTGTACCAACATCGGCATGTTAGTTTTAACAACTGAGCCACACAGCTGCAAAATGTTAGCAACGGGAAACCGAGGGGGAGAAGAGGTAGGTCAGCCATTTGTAAAGCTCAGCGTCTCCTCCACTCAGTTTTTTTGTAATCCCAAAGTGCTCTAAAACATAACTTGCAATTTTAAAGGAAGGCGTACATTCACAAAGAGCAATGCAGGAAAGCAAGAGAGAGCGAGTTGCAACTTGTACCCCTTCAGGGCCACACAGGATGGCTGTCAAAAGAATAGTTTTACTCTTGCAGCCACGAACTGTGGCCTTTTCTCAACGTTTAAAAAATATGTGTAGAATAGAATTCATCCCTCACTGGAGCCCTCTACCAGCCAATTCCAAGGTTCTGATGAGCCGCTTGTGCAAACACTCCCCCTAGTGGTCAAAGACAGACTTCCAAAACTGTGATTTTTTTCTATATCAGACTCTTTTTAGTTACAAGTGTCTTTATCACTGGGCACACAGAGAAACTGGGAGAAGGAAGAAAGGAGAGAGAGAGGTGGATGGAAAGAGTGAGCGTTTGAATGCAGAGGAGGTCAGGTCTCTAGTGTTTTCCATCAGGTCGACTGGCCTTGAGAGACCGGTGGAGTCTGGAGACATGGCTCTGCCCACACTCCCCGCTGAGTTACACAAGAGGTGAACACACAGGATGTCGTCGTCGTGGTGAGGTGAGTATCGGGCAGGATCTGTTCCGATCAGGCACTCCTGTTAGGAGCTCAGGTGGGAGTTTAAAAATTACCTTGGCTAATTAATCAATTAACTCCCAGTGTGTGTGTGTGTGTGTGTGTGTGTGTGTGTGTGTGTGTGTGTACAGGCATGCACGTGCGCATACATGCCCTACGGTGCACATGTGGAGGTCAGAAGACAGCTTGCAGGCCGTCCCTTTCCTTGAACTCTCGTCATCAGGTTTGACAAGAAGTACTTTGTCTGCTCTGCCGTCTTGCTGGTCCTTAGGATGGAGGGTTCCCAATGGCATCTGGACGTATGTCAGCATTTTCGTGCCGTTCTGGGCGGGAGAGATATGCTTTTCAGATTCTGACCGGTCAGTAGGGCGGGGCCATCGGAGGGCAACTCTGGAATCAGGGAACTGGGATCTGGAGCTCCTGGCTGGGGGGATATATTTAAAAGAGGTTGTGGGGCGTGAAGTGTCACCTCCAGACTTCACGCATTCGGATGTCTGGTCGATGTCTGGCTCCTGACTCTATTGAAAGTCTGTGGGAGCATCTGGGGCTTAGCTAGAGGAAGCGAGGCTGGAGGGGCAGGACTCGAGGATTGCATACTGGGCTTCTAGCCTGTGGTTTCGTTGTAACAAGTCATGCTGAAAGCTCCTGGCTGGAACCCATGCCCTCCTCACCATGCTGGACCATCTCCCCTTAACCTACAGGCCAGAATAAATGCTGTCACTTTTAATTGCTTCTGCCCATCACTCTGTGAAATTGACTAATACAGGTGTCACTACCACGTAAATGGGAGATGGTCTGGGCAAGAGACAGAGGTGGCAAAAAATAAAAAGGCATCTTCAGGTCAGCTACGGACAGCAGCTCATCTGCCTTAGTGAAACATGGCAGGCGATGTCTGGCCCGCGTCACTTTGTCTCTGTGGAGGAAGCTGCCTATCTTCAAGGGACTCTGGGAGGGCTTAAGCCTCTGCTCTGAGGTGTGACGGACAAGCTAACTCTCAATATGGGTTTCCCGAGGCTACAGGGAACGCAGTACCACCAGCAGGGGATGCTGAAACTCCCAAACTCTGGGGACCACAATCTTAGGTCAGAGGTCAGCGGGACTGGACTTCTTGGAGGTCTGAGGCAAACTGCTCCCTGCCTCTTCCAGCTTGGGGCAGCCCCTGGTTTTCCTTGGCTTGCACGGCATCGTTCTGATCTGTCGCCACGTGACCTTCCCCTCTACGTGGCGTGGTTCCCAAGCCTTTATAAGGATTCCAGGCACTACATTTGGGGCCCCCTCTCATCCAGTAGGACCTCAATTCAAGGTGATTACGTCACAAAGACCCTACCTCCAAATGAGGTCAGGGTTAGCGTTTCCTTCAGCACGCAACCCACACAGTACCGTCTGGGTAGTGTATGGCGTAACCCAGCGGGATGGCCGGCCTCTTCTGCTTTAAAAGCTGTCTGTGTCCTCTGGCTTAGGGCCTCGCACCACAGAGACCCTGAGTTTGCCCTGTCTCTTCCTCTTTTGCCTCCTGTCCCCCACTTTAGGAACATTTAAGATAATCACATTAGTTCCACCAGGAGAGTCCAGACCACCTTACAGTGAGCTGACTAGCGTGGGTCATTTTATTCGCTGCTGTCATTTCACGTCGTCCTGTGGAATTTTATAGGTCCCAGGAACCTAGGTGTAACCATGCTGAGGGCATCCTACCCCCAAAATTTTTGGAAAGTTCACAAAGCTGGGGTCCTTGTTTCCTTCTTCTTCTTCTTCTTCTCCTCCTTCTCCTTCTCCTTCTCCTTCTCCTTCTCCTTCTCCTTCTCCTTCTCCTTCTCCTTCTCCTTCTCCTTCTCCTTCTCCTTCTTCTTCTTCTTCTTCTTCTTCTTTTTTTGGTTTTACAAGACAGGGTTTCTCTGTATTGTTTTGGAGGCTGTCGGTCCAGCCCGTCCTCGCACTCACAGAGATCCGCCTACCTCTGCCTCCCGAGTGCTGGGATTAAAGGTGTGCACCACCACCGCCCGGCTTGTTTCCTTCTTTTTTGTGATTTTTGCATTTGTTTATTTTGTGTGTGCATTTTTCTGTGTATATGTCGCGTGTGTCTGTGTCTCTGTGTGTGTGTGTCTGCCAGCGTGTGTGCATCTGTGTGCCTGTGTGTGTGTGTGTGTCTGTGTGTGTGCATCTCTGTGTGTGTGTGTCTGTGTGTGTGCATCTCTGTGTGTGCGTCTGTGTGCCTGTGTGTCTGTGTGTGTGTGTCTGTGTGTGTGCATCTGTGTGCCTGTGTGTCTGTGTGTGTGCATGCATCTGTGTGCCTGTGTGTCTGTGCGTGTGTGTCTGTGTGTGTGTGTCTGTGTGTGTGTGTCTGCCAGCGTGTGTGCATCTGTGTGCCTGTGTGTCTGTGTGTGCGTGTGTGTGTCTGTGTGTGTGTGTGTCTGTGTGTGTGTGTCTGTGTGTATGCATCTCTGTGTGTGTGTCTGTGTGTGTGCATCTGTGTGCCTGTGTGTCTGTGTGTGCGTGTGTGTCTGTGTGTGTGTGTGTCTGTGTGTGTGTCTGTGTGTGTGTCTGTGTGTATGCATCTCTGTGTGTGTCTGTGTGTGTGCATCTGTGTGTGTGCGTCTGTGTGTGTGTGCATCTCTGTGTGTGTGTCTGTGTGTGCATCTGTGTGCCTGTGTGTGTGCATCTGTGTGCCTGTGTGTGTGTGCATCTGTGTGTGTGTGTGTGTCTGTGTGTCTGTGTGTGCATCTGTGTGCCTGTGTGTGTGCATCTGTGTGCCTGTGTGTGTGTGTGCGCATCTGTGTGTCTGTGTGTCTCTGTGTGTGTGTGTCTGTGTGTCTGTGTGTGTGCATCTGTGTGCCTGTGTGTGTGTGCATCTGTGTGCCTGTGTGTCTGTGTGTGTGCATCTGTGTGTCTGTGTGTCTGTGTGTGTGTGTCTGTGTGTCTGTGTGTGTGTGTGTCTGCCAGCGTGTGTGCATCTGTGTGCCTGTGTGCCTGTGTCGCTGTATGTCTGTGTGTGTCTGTGTTGTGTATGCAAGTGGCAGACACCCGCAACCTGCCCACAGGGCTGCTGAGGCCACTGGTACCCCAGGCCTCTGTTACAATCCATGATAAACGCCTTTCTATGCTCCGAGCCTGTGCTCGCCAAGCCACCTGCTGGCTACAAATCTGCTTCCCAGGTACCTGGGTGGCAGGAAAACAGCGCCCCAGGATCACTATGAAAGCCCACGGATGAGACACTTTCAGTGGCAAGAAGGCCCCCAAGGGACTCAAGGGAGGAAGAAGGTTCCATCAAAGCCTGGCCCTGGCCCGCCGTTTTAGATGGAGGCAAAGTCGTCAGTCACCAGACTTCTCAGCCTCCATATGGAGGTGGGCCACGCCCTGGTGATCTAGAAAGGATGTAGCGGAGCGGGCAGCATGGGGAGAGTGGAGGAGGAAGTGAGTTCTCCCGGTCCTTGTTCACCTTGACTTGCATACACACTCGGAGAGGCCTAAAGATGCGATGGACACACCCAGTGGGGGATGGACACACCCAGTGCGATGGACACACCCAGTGTGATGGACACACCCAGTGCAATGGGCATGCGCAGTGCGATGGACACACCAGTGTGATGGACACACGCAGTGCGATGGACACACCCAGTGTGATGGACACACTCCTCAGTTTAATGGACACGCCCAGTATGATGGACACACCCAGTGCAATGGGCACACTCCTCAGTTTAATGGACACGCCCAGTATGATGGACACACCCAGTGCAATGGACACACTCAGTGCGATGGACACACCCAGTTTCATGGACACGCCCAGTGCGATGGACACGCCCAGTGGGTCGGGTGAAAGGCGTGAGTGCAGTATTTCACACCCGCCTGGATGGGTCCTCGGAGAAGACTCTCCCACGGTGAGACATGGATGGATTTTGAAGCCTCCAGAGCATCAAGGACACACAGAAGATGTCCCTGTAGCGGCATGTGTTCAGCCCTGCATCCCAGAAACCCCAACTTGGAAAGGCTCTAACAAGTGACTGATTTCCTGACTCATCCGACTGTAAGTCTGCAGGAAGCTCAGACTTCACAGCTGACCAAACCCGGTGAGGGTGTGGGGGCTCCAGCTACCAAGTTACCTTCCGGGGACTCCATAATGCCATATTTCTAGCAGACTCGGTTGGCTATTTCAGTTTCAGTTTCATCAAAACTTTGCAGACTACGGGCTGAGGGAATGGTCCAGTCTTCAAAGTGCCGGCCATGCAACCACGCAGGCCCGAGTCTCACCCCCAGAGACCATGTTGCAAAGCTTAGGCGTGGCTTGGGAATCTCGGAGAGCCCTGGAGCTTGCTGGCCACCGCCAGTCAACTGAGTCAGAGATCTCCAGACCAATGTGGGAGCCTGTCTGAAAAAAACAAAGCAGAACAAACAAGCAGCATCAAAACCAAGGCAGACAGCATCCTAAGGAATGGTACCTCAGGTTAACGTCTGGCTTCCACACACGCACGTGTTTACACATTCATGGGTACGTGTATGTGTACAGATGTTCCTGTGTGTGCAGAGACATACACACCCACGAGCTATTGCACACTCCGTAGTGATTTCAGACATATTCATGCTGTCACCTGGGAAGAAATCCCAGGGCTAACATGTCCTCTGATGTCCACGTGTAGCCCCCAAACCCTATAGAGAAGGAATCTTCCTCATATCCAATTTCCCCTGCACAAAGTCTTCTCTCTGGTCCCACCCAGGATTTTGATTTCCACAAAGAGAGCCAATGTAGGGCCAGCCCTTGGGAAGCCAGGGGGACTCTGGAGTCTCTGTACCTGGGCACAGAGACATGCCAAGTACCTGGTGCTGTTGGACATGTCATAAATTCCAGAGGCCCTCCGAATGAGGGAGTTGAGCCCCCTAATCTGGGGCTTCAGATTCCTGGAGGCTGATCAGCTGCCAAAAGCTCCTTAACAGGTGAATGCATTCTGGGGGGGGAGGCTTACACACCTCGGATACATGATCCATCCTCCTAGCCACCAGTCCAGCATTTTAAAAGCCTTCAGGGATGGTGGCAGCAGAAGAAAACTGGAACTTTGACCTCCCGGAGCCTATGGGTCTTAGTGCAGGATCAGGTGACCCAGTCAAAAGCTTCCCAGGGGGAAGAAATGCACTTAGCAGGTAAGCCAGAACAAAGAAGTTCACCGAAACCAGACCGAGGTGGCTGGCCCAGTTTAAAAGGGAGCTGGAGCCTTTTTTTTCCTTTTAGACGTGGGATGCACTCTTGCTTGGTACATGACATAGGAAATCAACAGGATGTGTCCTGACATTTACAGGAAGCATACAAAATAGTCAGTGTTGCGTTTTAATGAAGATGTCACACGCTTATCAGGAAGAAAGGTCTTTAGACAAACGTAGGAGCTCCACACAGATGAAGTTCAGAATGGGGTGGAAATTTGGAAACTGGCCTCGCTCATCTCTTTTTAAAAGATCGACATTATTTTTCAGGTGGCTGTGACTCAAAGCCTCCAAAGTCCAGGCCGTGCTAAGAAGGGACTCACAGCGGTAGCTCGCTCCGGCTCTCACACCTCCATTGCTTGTTTAGTCTTCCAGGGTTTCTTTGGGGGAGATGCAATCAGCCCCTCACTGTGATCCCCCCCCCCCGGTGGGTGAGCATCGAGAAAGGTGAGCAGAATCCCATGTGACCAAGATGAGCAGCTTAGTGCAGGCACCATTCCACCTTGCCACGCTCACCACCATTGAAACGGAGCCTTCTGGCCAAGCACAGAGAGACAGGCCCGGCCCAGAACTCAGGAGTCACAGGTGGAAGTTAAAGCCACCGCACATTTGCCTCAAGCTCTATTTGGTGGAAGCCATAGACAATTCTTTGAGGAACCAGGTAATGAGCTTCCCATTCCACTTTCAATTTTTTGGAGGCTAGAAACTTCTGGTCTAAGTATTTTTAAAGCTCTGGAATAAATAGAACAAACTTTCCCAGATCCAGTCACCCCCAAATCTCAGCCTTTTGAGGAGCTCCCCCCGAGGTGTGTATGTCTGTGTGTGTGTGTGGGGGGGGTGTCTGTTGAGGGTTGGATTCATGTGCGACAAACACATGCTGCATTACTGGGCTGTACCTCCAGAGCCAACAGCTTTTGACTAAGTGCCTCTGTTATTAGTGGGGAAGAAAAACAAGCACATGATCTCAATATTCCTATTTATTATCAACACACTAGTAAATTTCTGTACATATTCACATACATAAAACATACTTTATTCATGTTTTATATATTAGTAAAGCTGTTACTACACTTGCATATTATTTGTGCTATAAAATGACACAGAAAATATGTAGTAAGGGTGAGGTTGGCACCCAAGACATCTCAGTGTGTTCTCAGAAGGTCATGGCCTGAGTCTTGGGGTGTGGGCACCCCGCTCCCCTAGGGACCACTGCCCCACATCTCCTAGCCCTTCCAGTGAAGTTCTATGTTGGTTTGGATGCTTGTCTTCTCAGCACTCTACTGAATGTTCTAGATTGCTCAGAGGTGCCAGGGTTGGGTGTTAATTGGGTATTTGTAATGAGCCAGACACATTCTCAGTCCTTCATGTCCTGGGCACGGGTCATCTGACATACCATCCGAGGTACCCGAGTGTCTGGGGTAGGTGACCTGTCACTTAGCACTCCTGGCTGCGGATGGGTGTGACCCCCCTATCGCTGACCTCCTCTGGGGTGTCAGGAGACTGGCAATGGATTTGAAAGCCAATGTAGTAACATGACATTTTATTTTGTTTGTGTTACTGTGTAGCGTTGTACAAAGATTCATTAATTGATCATTTTAAATTGTGTGTCTGTGTGTGTGTCTGTGTGTGAGTAATGTATATGTATGTGTATCTGTGTGTGAGTTATGTGTCTGTGTGTGAGTTATGTGTGTGTCTGTGTGTGAGTTATGTGTATGTGTGTGTGTCTGTGAGTTATGTGTATGTATGTGTGTCTGTGTGGGAGTTATGTGTATGTGTGTGTGTCTGTGAGTTATGTGTGTGTCTGTGTGTCTGTGTGTGAGTTATGTGTATGTGTGTGTATCTGTGAGTTATGTGTATGTATGTGTGTCTGTGAGTTATGTGTGTGTCTGTGTGTGTGTCTGTGTGTGAGTTATGTGTATGTATGTGTGTCTGTGTGTGAGTTATGTGTATGTGTGTGTCTGTGTGTGGCACACAGACTCAGAGGACCTGGGTCAGACCCACACAGGCTCCCTCCTGATTGTCACCCCAGTCTCTTGAGCCCCTATGAGCCCCCGCTTAGCTGACTCTGTGGGAGGGGTTCTGCTGGTGTCAGTGACCTCCCTGGCTCCCACAGTCCTTCCTCCTGCTTCTGTCAGATCCCCTGAGCTCCAGCTAATGTTTGGCTGCGGGTCTCTGCATCTGCTCCCATCACCATCGGCTGCTGGCGGAAGCACTCTGATGACAATTGGGCTAGGCACTGATCTGACAGTATAGCAGAATATCATTAGGAGTCGTCTCATTGACTTTTTTCTGTTTTAAGTGGGGGTGTTTGGGTCTTCCCTAGTTCACTGAGCCAATCAGCTTCCAGATCCTGGCCATCCAGGCAGTGTTGGGCCTGGGCTCCCTCTCATGATAGGGGCTCCAGTTAGGCCTGTCATCGGTAGGCCACGCCCACAGGCTCTGAGCTCCCTTGACTCCAGCTCATCTTTTGGGCAGGACAGGTTGTGGGTCCTAAGTTTTGTGGCTGAGTCGGTGTCCCGGCCCCACTGATGGGAGCACAGCATGGCTGCAGGAGGTGGCCAGGTCAGGCTCCATATCCTCCATTATTAGGAGTCCCTCTAGGTCTCCCTCGTGGGTGACTGCACTCGATGACACACGCTTTGCCTGGCGAGGGTTTTTCCCCAGGTCATTTCTCTCTCTACCTAGAGGGAGTGCTGCCTCCTACCTTTTCATTCTGGAGGGGGATCAGTCCAACATCTCTTCTTCTTTAATGTTCCTTGGATCCAATTAATTCTGTCTCCACCTCAGTCTCGGGTCACAGTCTGGTCCTCATGCCGCACGCTCCTAAACACGCAGACCATCTCATCTCCCCACGGCGTCGACACTCAATTGCTCCCAGGAAATTGGCTGCATGAGGACATTTTCTGTGTGGCCTTGCTACCCCCGTGTCCTCAGCACAGCTACCAGTCTCCCGGCGTGTCTCCATGCATATCTTCTGAGTGTGTGCACACACAGCTCGGTGCCAGGAATAAGTGCGTGTTGTCCAAAGGCGAGGGAGGGTCAAGGTCGCAGAAGCCAGAGCCAGGTTGTCTAGGTAACATTCTTGGACTGCTGTTTTCCAACTGGGCACCCTTGGGCCCACTACCACTCTAGTTCTTTTTCTTTAGTAGAGGTGACAATAGCAATATTCATGCCAGAGATTGTTATTAAAATCATATGAGATGACACAAACCACATGCTTAAAACAGGGCCTGACCTATAGGCGGTGGGAATTTCTAGTTTCCAAATGTTTCATAGAAATTACTCTCCATGGAAGGACAAGGCTTTTGATCAGAGGAAGTAGGAGGTGATCGTGGTGGTGCAAGGGATGATGGGAGCTAGGCTGGGTAATCCTCAATAAGATAAGACAAAAGCCAAACCTAGAATTCTCAAAAATGGCATCAGGTGGGCTGGAGAGATGGCTCATCGGTTGAGAGCACTGGCTGCCTTTCCAGAGGACCCTGCTTCAGTTCCCAGCACCCACACGGTGACCCACAACTGTCTCAGCTCCATTGCCAGGGAGTCCGATGCCCTCTTCCCCCCTTCAGGAGAGCCTTCAGGCACTGAGTGTGCACAATGTATACACACACACACACACACACACACACGTCCGCGCACTCATGCACACACAGACACACACAGACATACATGCACACACGCATATGTACACACACACAGACACACACATGCGTGCATGCACACACACACGCACACAAAAGCACACATACAGGTAGGCAAGACACACACACACACACACACACACACACGTAAAATAGAATTTAAAAAATGACATCAGGCCCCCAGGGAGGGAGGCAAACATGGGTAGGAATATCTCAGAGTCGATCATTTTACAGGAATCTTTGATAGATCATTAATCTTGAATTCACAAGAGGAGAGTAACATACTTTCTTTTTCTTTCTCCTCTTCTGGGCTTTTCTACTCAAGACTCACATAAAGGAATATTCTTGGCATCTGGCCGCTGCTTTATCTAAGTGTGGATTTTAAGGCCCAGCCCTCTAACTTGCTGATAGACCCACCAGGAAGGGGGACCGAGGGCCATGGGGGACCAGCGTGATTCTGTCACTCACCAAGCGTTGGGTGAAGTGGGGAAAAAACCAATCTGTTGACAGCATTTCTAACTCCATGTTTAGCCATAGGATACTACACTAATCAAGTTCCTCTGTTTGCGTTTTCAGTTTGCACTCAGCCAGGGAGAAGTCAGGGCTGTCAACTCTGGGGTTTTGTGCATTCAGGGTGTCCTAGTTACTGTCCTATCTCTGTGAAGAGACAGCATGACCAAACCAGCTTGTCGTTTTTTAATCTAAGTTGCTCTAGTACCATTAAGGACTTGCGAGTTAGACATTGGGGAGAAAACCTGATAGGTCAAAGCAGGAGGGGGAGCAGCCAGCCGACCTTCCCCTTCCCCCAGAGCCCCACAAGTGTGTCCGCCACGGGTCTCCACGTCCCTCCCTACACTTTCTTGTGCATCTTCTCTGTCTGCCTCCCTGGGTCCTCGGTACTCTCTATGGCGAATTCCTGTCATTTAGTCACTGACTGCCCCCACATGGAAGGTTGATTTTATTAACACAGTCTTGGAGTTTCAGAGTGACATCAAACGTCCCACAACATCTTACAAAGGAAAACATTCAACTGGGGACTTGCTTACACATTGAGAGGTCCAGTCATGATCACCACGGAGGGGAGGCAAGCACCCAGGCCTGGTACTGGAGTCGCAGCAGAGAGCTTACATCCTGATACACGGGCAAGAGGGAGGGAGAGAGAGAGAGAGAGAGAGAGAGACAGAGAGAGAGATAGAGAGACAGAGAGACAGAGAGACAGAGAGACAGAGAGAGACAGAGAGAGACAGAGAGAGAGACAGAGAGAGACAGAGAGAGAGACAGAGAGAGACTGGCATTGGCTTTTGAAATCCCAAATGCCACACCCACTGACTTCCTCCAACAAGGCCACACCTCCTAATCCTTCCCACATAGTTCCAACAACTGGGAAACAAACATTGAAGTATATGAGCCTAGGGGCAATTCTCATTCAAACCACAACAAAGGGACACTGACCTCAAACTCTGAACACAGTGCATTGCTATAGGAGAAGCCAAGGCCAAGGGCAGGGACATTCTCCTGGGTTTTGAGCCTGACGTCTGGGAACACACAGTGATCTGTAGACTTCCCTGTCATCAATGGCGTGGGCTCACACAGGTTCAAGTGCAATGGGAGCCACCCAGCAGGTGTTGTGCGAATTTGGCCTTACCAAAGGAATATAGTTAACAAAAGCATCCTAAATGCCCTAGGACCTGGAGATGGCTAAACAAACCATGGCATATCCATATAGCAAAATGTTTCTCAGCGACAGCTAGAGCAATAACAGTAATAATGAATAAATAGTACACCATTGATGCGTTCGACAACACGAATGGATCTCAGATTCATTAAGAAAAAATGGAATAAGCAGAATAAAAGTATTCTATGCTGTATGGACTTAGGTAATTTGGTTGCCATAACCTTAAAAAGGGGATCAGATTCCTTTTTGATGGTTTCTTATTTTTAGAGGTTAATTACTTTATTATTGAATTATATTGTAAAGTCTACATCTAGGAATTAATAAATGCTTTGCATTTACATCAAGGACACATTTACCCTACTGGAATAAAATAGACACAGACAAAAGACCAAGTACACTTTTAAAAAATGGCATGTTTTATCTGGCCCTATTTTTGCTATATTGGACCATACTTTTCCTATTCCAGACTGTATAAGCCTGATTTATTTCCCCACATTTTTAAACATTAAATGGGGCTTCTCACAATTTTTAATTATAAACAAAAGACTAAAAGCAATATGAGAAGCAATGTCTGAAAACAAAGGAAAAAAGATGGCTATTACCTTAGAATGGAAAAGTTGAGTAAAACATGACCCCCCTGTGGCTCATCTCAAAAGAGACATTTTTACTCAGAGAGGCAAGCACTTCAGATCTAAGTCAGTTTCCCACATGCCCTTCATGTTCTGGTCTCAATGGCAAAAGCTTACATAAAATGTCCATGAAATATCTAAAAGCTAACTACAATAATAGAATATTGTGTGGTCTAAATATTCACTTTTTGATGGTTTCTGTATACACCTCCAAGGTCGAGGATCGAGTGGAGGTCCTTCCTTTTTTGTGTCCTGCCTCATGCCTGAGTAGCACACCCATTTGGAACAGATACATAATCCTAGTTGTTTCTGTGACCTAGGAAACTGCTCCTCTTACAACAGTGCAACAGTGATTCCTTCAGCCGTGACTCACGGACGAGAACTCAAGCAAAGCCCCAGAAGTTGTCTCTAGCAGACGGAGTAATCAGCACCTTCACCTCTACCGGGGAAACGTGCTGCCCGGGCTTATCACAGCGTCAACACACCAAAGACAAAGCCCAGAAGAGCGAGAAGCAAGAGTTTAGCTAAGGGTAGAAAGTACACTCGATGATTTGTGAGCTCAGAGTTTCTACTGAAACCAGGGCCAGTGTGATTCTGGGAAAACTCGGCTTCCTGGTTTGAAGACCGGGCTTAGAAAAAGCTTTGAGTTTTAACATATATCAAATGGCTCCGGACTCGCCCAACAGGATTTTCTTCACAGGTCACGAACAGGAGTGCGCCAGAAATGTACAGGCCAGCGACATCTTACAAGCCACGTACTTCAGTAGAAACATGCTAAAAAGTTCTGATTCTACCCCAAGTAGGGCTGTTTTGAAGTATATTCATTCACTCCTCTTCTCGCTCCTCAACACAAACAACTTTCCCATTTCCAGCACATAGTTAAATTACTTTTAGAATCACGGTTGCCTTAGTTACTTCTCTATTATGAGAATACACACATTGAGATTGAGATTGTACCTCCATTACATTCTTTACAAAACGGCATAATAATGTTAGTCATCTGTCAAAGCAAAAAAATCCTCACTTGACATTCAGATGCCTTCAAGTTTTTAATGGAAGCTTTCATTTCTCAGACAGAGAGATAGGAGACAGACAGACAGAGAGAGAGAGAGAGAGAGAGAGAGAGAGAGAGAGAGAGAGAGAGAGAGAGAGAGAGATATTACTCACTGGCCTAAATTACTATGAAGGTAGGGTGGTTTGTTTGACTCTCAGAGTGGTCGTCCCCAATCTGGAAGAGCACGAGGCATTACAGCAAGGCTCATGGAAACAGATGTCAGGACCTGAGGCTGCCCAACTGGAGAAGTGTGCCAACGGTCAGATCCAGGCACCATCCGTCCTGACACTCTCGCCTGGCAATTCTGATGCACAGCTGACCTGAGCACCCCTGCCTTTGACCTGAGCACCCCTGCCTTTGACCTGAGAACCCCTGCCTTTGACCTGAGCACCCCTCCCTGCCTTTGACCTGAGCACCCCTGCCTTGGACCTGAGCACCCCTGCCTTGGACCTGAGCACCCCTGCATTGGACCTGAGCACCCCTGCCTTTGACCTGAGCACCAACAGTCTGGATAACAGCGTCTTTCCTCCGTATGTCAGCAGTTATGGATTTTGCTCATGAAATGAGCTTGATCCTAAATAAATGTGAGGCTGACAGTAGGGACCACGTTCCCATAGCGCATACAGGCTGGGGAACTGAGGGCTGGAGGTATTAAAAGGGTCGATGGGAGACGCTTAGGTTCCAAGTTCAGAGATGAAAGAGAAGAGAGACTGAACTTGTCCTTGCCCTCTTGCGAAACTTTGTGGAAAAGTGAAATAATTCACTGTATTGACACATGCCACGAGCACCAGCAGTGAGAGGCATGGGCTTGCATGGGAAATAGGATCTTTTAAAAAGCTTGCTTTAAAAAAATGCAGTCAGGAGCTGGGGAGATGGCTTGGTGGGTAAATCTCTTGACCCACAAATGTGAGCAATGAGTTGCAATGAACAGAACCCACAAGAAAGTGAGGTGGGTGTGATAGCCCATCTGCAATCCCAGCACTCTGGAGGCAGAGGCAGGCTATCTCCAGAGCAAGCTGAGGTGAATGAGAAGAGCCATGTTCACTGAGACATTGCCTCAGTATAGAAGCTGAACAGAGGAAAACATCTGATATCAACCTCTGGACTCCATATGCATGCACGCACACACACACACCTGAACACACATATACCTGAATACACACACACACACCTGAACACACACACACATACACACAGACACCTGAACACACACACACACACCTGAACACACACACACACACCTGAAAACACACATACCTGAATACACACCAGGACACATACCTGAACACACACATACACACACAGACACCTGAACACACACCTGAACACACACACACACTCATACCTGAACACACACACACACCTGAACACACATATACCTGAATACACACCAGGACACACACCTGAACACACACACACACACACATACAGACACCTGAACACACACACATATACACACACACATACACACCCCTGAACACACACACACACTCCTGAACACACACACACATGAATCTACACATGTGAACATGTACACACATACACACCACATACATACACATGCAAAAATCATAAAGAATAATGAGAGAAAGCCTTGCAGAGGGTCAGTATGCTGAGTATTAAGCATACATTTTTCTACTTTGGATCTTTCGTTTCTGGTATGAGAGGATACCATCTGTGAGTCTGTACAGCAGGAGTGCTGTGTTTTGAATGAAGAAGCTATGCCGTATCAAGAGTGGCAGGGTTGCCCTGTGGCTTATGTATCCTGAGATGGGGCTTTCAGACTCAGGACACCAGGAAGGAACTGTGTATATAAACCCACAGAAGAGTTTCCTTGGGATTGAACTGTGGGGGCATCCTCCAGACAACGTGAAGGCAAGGGACAGTGAGGTTTTAGCTTTGAGATGGGCAGGACTCTGCAGGAGGGTGGGTGGGTTGTTTCTGCCTGAAGAAATTCCTGGGGTTGTGGGCCAGTCATTGCTGGGAAGACCCTAAAGGAAAGTATGTGAATACCACATGCAAATATACACAAATATTTCCAGCAAGGAAAAATAAGGGAGTGGCATTGAAATCTTGATTTTATACACAGTTCATAATGTGAGTGACTTGCTCATTTCCATCTGGGCACGAACTAGAGTCATTTGGCCAATTTGTGCCTGTTTGATAATTGACTGATCAGATGCTTACATAAGCATTTTAAGTGTTTGCATTGTCTTTTTTTTAAATTTACATTTCCAGTGAGAGAAGCTGTCATCTATATAAACCAGCAGTGTTGGCTCTGCTCTCCAAGAAGAAAGTTTAGTTGTGTAAGTGATGGGTGTTTCAGAGTGGAGGAGCCCTCCCGACTCAAAATGAATCCTTCCATTCACATTTCCAAAGCTACTGATGGGATCAAGGCAAATTCTGTTTGTGGGGTGGAGTGTAGCTGGGTTTCCTCCAACACAACTATTGGTGTTTTTATCTGATGAATGATTGTAGAGGGTCTCTCTATAGATTTTAGGGTATTTAGCAACATTTCTGGCCTCTGCCACTAGGAACCCGTAGTGCCAACAATTATGACAACCAAAACCTGTGTCTAGACATTAACAAGTGTCCCTCAGCTGAGACTGTTTCTCACTGTTACCTGCTTCAGCAGGACAGCATCCACCTAGGTTCCAGAGTCCTGCCCAGAAGAGGAGAGGAGAGCAGGAATGGATTAGAGGATACTGAAAGTTCCTTAAACAGGTAGAGAGAAAATATAATACATAATATATAATATAATAAAAAATATACACACACACAACAAGCTGGGTGGTGGTGGCACACGCCTTTGATCCCAGCACTCAGAAGTTCAAAACCAGCCTGGTCTACAAGAGCTAGTTCCAGGACAGCCTCCAAAAGACCAAAAACAAATCTATATCTATATACCTCTCTATAAAAAACAAACAAAATGTTCACAGGTAGCGGTGGGAGGTTTAAACTGAGTTTCCGTAAAGTTTTAGTGCTGTGAAGTTTCTGGAAGAATTGACACTCTTGGTTCTGGAGCCAAGAATGAAGGTAATATGAGAGTGAGAGGCTTGAACTGCAGACTCAAGGAACCAGTCTGGCCTGAGGACGCCACTGTTTCCACGCTCCCCTCCACCCCACGCTTGATGGCTGCATTGCATCTAGGGCCTGTGGTACCTCTCTGTTTCCTCCCAAGAAGGACTTCCAGGAAGTGATTTACAATAAAATCATGGAGGGGGGCTTTTTTGTCCCCCCTCGTCCATCTTTCCAACCATTCAAGGAAAATGTGTTCAAAATTAGACCTGTTTTGAGATGACGTGGAGCGTCTCAGACAATGCCGACGGTAAGGCCTTCTGTGTGTTTCTGTGCGGTTTATACTCCAGCCCAGGGCACCACGGAGAGGGACGGGTGACGGGGGTCACACTGCAGTCACCACAGGCACCGTTTCCTGCATCGTCATCACTGGGTAAATGACAAGGGTCACCCTAGTCCTGTGACTTTCCTAACCCCTATTACACACCGCTGTCAGGACGTGATAGCGTTGTCGTCCGAGACAACACTAGGAAGGTCACTGCGCTAACAATAGAAAACAATAGGCAAGGTACCGATAGGTTATCAGACTTAAAGCTCACAATGACAACAACCCTATCGGGACCACCATTGTCCCGGAGGAGTGCTGGATCAAGATCTTGCAGTGTTTCTAAGATACGGTCATAATTCAGCTCAGGTAATCAGACCGGAGAATCTACCCA
Source organism: Mesocricetus auratus (assembly GCF_017639785.1). Classification (NCBI taxonomy): domain Eukaryota; kingdom Metazoa; phylum Chordata; class Mammalia; order Rodentia; family Cricetidae; genus Mesocricetus; species Mesocricetus auratus. Next base: position 5,230,353 of record NW_024429192.1, on the reverse strand, counting down.
TTTCCCCTGGTTACCGTTTAGGTTAGTTCTGCACCATGGTTTTTTTTTTTTTTTTTTCTGGCTTGCAAGGTGATAGCTCAGGATTTGTTGAGAACTTCCTGATTGATGAGCCAACTCTGCAGTCCTTGCTTCCTAGTTTAATTAAGACTCTTCTGTGCTGACATCCACTACCGCCCGATAGTGCGGGGTGTGAGCTTTGTGCATGCTAGGTAAATTTACCACTGAACCAGATTCCCTCCCCTCCCATGAACAAAACTGAGGAGAGAGAGAGAGAGAGAGAGAAAGAGAGAGAGGGGGGGGGGGGGCGAGTCTGTTCTTGATCCAGGTCTACGACAGCTCCTTTGCAATCTCAGTTCTGGACTTTGTGAGTACTTTTCCTCCACGGTAGGAGAGCACTATGGCGACTAAGAACCTTGCCTCTTGTCACCCTTTCCTTAGGCTGCCATCTCTGTTTAATCCTCCTTAGTATTTAAATAGCTAATCTAGTGACGGCGACTTGTTAACAGTACATACAGGTCGCTGAGTAGCTTCAAAGAGACCCACACAGTCTGCACCACTGTTTACTGGTGTTCCTTTAGTGGCCCCTTATAGGACTTGCCCCTTGCTAATAATTAACACATCTGTTGAGGTCGTCGCCAAAGGGATTAGGAAAGGATCTCTGTGTCCAGCGAGTCTCATGACATTATCTTGCCCCCTGCATTGGAAAGACCGATGGAGAAAAGCCGTTTGGAAAACTAGTTCAGTCAGATCGATGCTATGCATCAGAAGACATGTGCTTATTTCGTCAGTACATTTCCACAAGGGTCCTAACATGTGTCTTGTTCTGTTCCAGACAGTGATAAATACGAGCCCCTTGCCGCCATGGAAACGGCATCATTGTGGCGTGGTAGGCTAGATGGAAAGAGAAGACCTATTGCACGTCAGGAGGAGATAAGCTAGAGGGAATGTAAGGTGTAGAAGGGCTCTGGGGTGCAGGGGTTGTGCTTTGCCTCTTACCAAAGCCAGGCCAACAAAACCAAAGCCCGTGGATAAAGTAGCCTGTGTGTGCAGGTCTGTCTTCCCCAACAAAACGGGCTTCGTTAACCCGCCTTTGTGCAAGGGCACAGCCAAGACTGAGGCTAACATGGTCAGACGGCAGGCTTGCCCGGGCAGTGCCAGCTCCACAGACAACAGCTTCCTGGAGGCATTGGCACCCTTTTTATCAGGACATTCGCACACAGCTCCTTGAGTTAAAGTCTATTAAATATCAGCTTACGGGAGCGTGGACCCTCACTCTGTTGCTCTGAGAAAGGCGTGGGGCACATTGGCTCTGTATTAAGACGCTCCACACGGACTTAGACTTGCAGTTTCCACAACAGTGCAAGCAAACCTAGCTGCAGTTCTCCAGTGGCGCATATCCATATCCACAATCCCTGTTTACGCTCAGAAATCCCCAACAGCTCCAAGCACTGCAAGCTTTTGAGGGGCACTCTCCTCCAAGCAAGCCGATTTGGCTGGCACTCATCTGAAGGTCAGCTTTAGCTGTATGTATAGTTTTTGCACCTATTTTTGGCTTTTGGCGTTTGCGTCTCTGCGATTATGTGACACATGTGTGTGATGTGGGTGTGTGCCACGTAATGTATGTGCATATGCATGCCTGCACATGTGTGTCCACACAGGCGGAGGCCAGGATAGGACACCACAAGCCCTGCTTTACCGATTTCTACCGTTTTCCCCTTGATGCAGGGTCTCACTGAACCCAAAGCTAGGTCGGCGGCCAGCAGACCCCAGAAATTCTTCTCTCTGTGTCTCCCCCAGTTCTGGGCTTACAGGTGCTTGTGTGGCCACCACACCTAAAAAGGCTTTGCTGGGGACCCAAACTCAGGTCCCCATGGTCGCACAGACGGTGCTCTTACTTGCTGAGCCATATTCCCGGCCCCTGGTTTTTACATTCACTGCACAATGTGCTATTTATCTGTGTCACTAAGAAGCCACCTCCACATTTGATCAAGGTGGTGGGTCATACACGTGAAGTAACATGCGATACGAGGAATCATGCAATCAGTTTCTTTTTTTCCAGAGCTGTCTTTCCTGCAGTACGTCTGGTCTCGAGTATTTCCATAAAGGAACAGAAACACACGCCACGTGCTGTCGGGATCTCACTGCTGCCTTTGCTCTTCTCGTAGAGACAGAAGACACGAGTGTAGGACGCTTCCTGGCTCTGCCTCCTAGGTGTCTGGAGCCAGTGGGTTCGACCTGCCACGCCCACTTATCTTAGCCTGTGTGGGCAGCTTTGAGTGGATGTCCTGTGGCACCTGTTCAAAGCCGTGGCTTCGGTCCTATTTCTTCCTAGGTAGAGTTCAGCCTCGGAGAAAGGCGCTGTGATGTGGGTGTCATTGGGTTTCTGTCCTGTTACCTTTGTGCTGTGCTTCTTTGGCAGAAGATCATGGACTGAGTAATTAATAAGGGTAGGGAATTTGCTGCTCACAGCTTTGGGGGCTGGGAATACTGATATCAGGTATGTCAGCCTCTCATAAGTAGCTTTCTTCATGCATTGTCCTGTGGTAGGAGGTGCTTCTTATATAGGAAGAAAGGGCAACAGGAAAGAAAGGAGAAGGAAAGAGAGAGACAGAAAGATGCACAGACAGAGACAGACACACAGAGAGACAGACAGAGATAGAGACAGAGACAGACACAGAGACAGACAGACACAGACAGAGACAGAGACAGACACAGAGACAGACAGAGACAGAGACAGACAGACACAGAGACAGACAGACACAGAGACAGAGACAGAGTGTGGGTGGAGATTTAGCCCATGTCTCCCTTCCTTGTCCTAAAGCCGCTGATGCCACCATGACGTCCCTTACTTCACACTCATCTAACTATACATACTCCCCAAAGGCCACCTGTAAGCACCACTCAATGTGACGTTGACAATTAAGTTTCCGACACATGGATTTTTTCGGGGACACACTTAAGCTCTGGCCATTCCGCCAGTGACGGGCAGTGGGAATTCGAAGGCAGAATTTAGGTGAATGGCTACGTGCACCACTTCAAGATCAACCCACTCCTGCAAAGACAGCAGAATCCTCCGGGTGTGATGGCTAAAACCAGGAAGAGCCTGAGAAGTCCAACTGGGATCCCCACTGCGCCACCGTTATTTTTAGGATTCAAGATCATCCTCAGCTATATAGTGTGCTTAAGGCCAGCCTGGGCTACATGAGACTACACCCCCCACACCCCCCTGTCAAAAACAATCAACTTCTATTTTGTTGAGCTATTATCCTTCTATGTAAAACTTTCAAGGTTTTTTCATTATGAAGGGATGTTGAATGTTATCAAATGCACTGTCTGTACCTACTGAGAGGAACCCATTATTTTAAAAAAAGATTTGTTATTTTATTTTTATTTTTTTTGGTTTTTTGAGACAGAGTTTCTCTGTGGCTTTAGAGGCTGTCCAGGGACTAGCTCTTGTAGACCAGGCTGGTCTCGAACTCACAGAGATCTGCCTGCCTCTGCCTCCCGAGTGTTGGGATTAAAGTCGTGCACCACCACCGCCTGGCCTTTATCTTATTTTTATTGATGGATATGTGTTATGCGTGTGGGTTTGCACACATCAGTGCAGGTGCCATTTGCAGCCAGAAGAGGGCACAGGGTCCCCTGGAACTGGAGGAGGTTGTGAACCACCTGATGAGGAGCTGGGGATCAAAGTCAGATCCTCTGAGAGAGCAGGACCCACTCTTTTTTTTTTTTTTTTTTTTTTTTTTTCAAGACAGGGTTTCTCTGTGGTTTTGGAGGCTGTCCTGGAACTCACTCTGTAGACCAGGCTGGCCTCGAACTCACAGAGATCCACTGAGCAGGACCCACTCTTAATCTCAGAGCCATCTTTCCAGCCCTCACTCAGCCATTCTGTTGACACGATGAATGGCATCTCTAAATTTGTATGTGTTGAATCATAATTGCAACCCTGGTAGGAAACCAGCTTGATAACCGTGAATGATCCTTTTGACACGCTGTTACATTCAAATCCTTGGTTACATTCAAATCCTTGGTGTTTTGTTAAGACGTTTTGCACCTGTATTCATCAGGTATATTGGCCTATAGTTGTTGTGACCTTTGATAAGAGGGAAATACTGGCCTCAAAGAATAATTTTGGGAGGGCTCCCTCCCTTTCAGTTCCACAGAATGGTTTTGAGAAGATTAGGTGTTTTTCCTTTTAGACCAGAACTCCCTTCTCTTTGTGGGGAGGTTCTCTGATGGGTGGTCCCAGGAGATTCCTAGCCCAGAGAATTCCGTAACGTTCCCCTCTTTCACATCCTGAATTTTCTTTCCCCATCTGCAGTCTCAAACACCTTACTACAGCATCGAGGCTCAAGACCTTATCATGAATTAGAAAAGCGGGGTGGGGGGGTGGGGGGTGGGGGGGCTGTGGGGGAGGATTCAGGTTCCTAGCATCTTCGGGGGAAGGGAGAGAGAAACTTCTGGTGAAGAACTCTTTCCCTGGCTTTGCTCCCATCTGGAACCCACGGAAATGGGAAGGCAGCAAGCCCACCTCCCCGGTTCTTTCCTTTAGGGTTTATACCTTTGCTGTAGAACGAGAGGCTGGGTTCCACTCAGGACCAGAGGCGCCCAAGTCTCCTTCATGGTGAGGTGAGGTAAGTCTAGAATTAGGCACTGACGTATGTGATTGTGATTGTGATTTAAATGGCACGGAAACTTGAAGCTGTTCCCGAAAAAAAAAAAAAAAAACCGCCAAAGTGGCCAGTAAACTCAGCCTTTTCATTAAAAATCCACAAAAGCCACAGAAAGGCTATCATTGGCCAGGTTCCCAGGCCACCCAAACAGGCTGGGAGGTGGGGAAGACAAACCCCGCCCAGAGGACTCCTGGTCAACTTCTGAGACAGAAGAGAACCAGTCCGTTTCTTCTAGGCGTTCAAGAGGCAAGCTGCGTTCTTTAGCCTTACACCCGGGCCTGCGCATCAGGGTTGAGTTCTGGTTGCGAATCTAAGAGAAGCACGAACCCTAGACGAAGAGCCCAAGGATCTTAGAGGGAAGGGACAAAGCTCTTGGGGCCGGCTGGATTCGCATCAGGCGAAACCTTCACCTCCTGAGCCGGGAGTGGGGTGTCCTCTCGGAGGGGGCTTGGCAGTCCCTGTCCCTCACCCCTGAGCAGCGTCGAGAAGAGTGATTCGCCATGGCTGAGGCCGCGGAGCCCAAGGAGGTCTCTCAGGGTCCCCATGGGCAACCTGAAGGTGCGAGGATCGAGGGACTAGGAGAACCTGGGGCTGCGGACCCGCAGGGGCAGGCGGCGAGCAAGGAAGCTGCAGAGGCGCCCGAGGACCAGGGGGCGGGCGCAGAGGCGAAGGCCTCGGGGGAGGAAGAAGGAGGCTGCGGGCAGGACGAAGGGGTCGGGGGAGCGCAGACGCAGGACTCGCAGACCGGCTCGGGGACAGAGACTCCGAGTGCCGGCGGAGCGCTGGGTGAACCGGAGGCTGCAGAGCGCGACCCAGAGGGCGCCGGGCTTCCGCAGGGAACAGAGGAGGAGCCGGGCGCCCAGCAGGTGCGAGAGCCGAGCCCCGGGCTAGACGAGCAGGGTGAGGCCCCCGATGTCTCTGGGGACGATCGCCAGCAGCGGGAGGACCCCATAACCCCAGAGGCGTGTAAAGAGGTAGAGTCCAGTCTGGAAGTGCAGGGGGGCAGTGCACCAGGGTCGCAGATCAATACGGAAGCCCAGGGACCCGCAGGGGAGAGCATGGACACAGATGCACCCGCAGGAGAGGCTCACGGGTCAGAGGGTGAGCCCCGGGGTGGAGGGGAAAGCAGCCCCCAGCCTCAGGCTGAGGAGACTGAGGTCGCAGCCGCAGAGGTCGGAGGGCACAACCCCGGGGAGCTGGCGGGAGCTCCAGCCGAAGATGCCGCGGAGGGAGCGGGAGCCCTGGGGAAAGACGAGTCGGAAGAAGCTGCTACGGAGGAGGCGAGGGTAGACGCTAGCGAGAATGGCAAGCAGGGCGGGCTCCAGGAGGAGACCGGGGAGGAAGAAGCGAGGCCAGAACCCGGGCTGGAGGGACGCTGCGGGGAGAAGCGTTCCGACGGCAGCCCTGACCAAGAGGAGGCCAAAGCTGCCGGCCACGAGGAGCCCCAGGCGGAGCTCAGCAACCACCTCGCCGAGGAGCCCAGCGCTCAGGGAGCAGAAGAGCTGGGGCGCGTGAATGACCGCAGGGAGAACGGCCCGGCACCCGAGGTGGAGGACCCCGGACAGGAGCATGACATAACTCTGTTTGTCAAGGTAAATCTGGCACCCCCAGGCACAGGACTACCCTGTCGTTCTAATGCAGGCCCGTGCAGAACCAAAACCGTGCACGCTTCCATCCATCAGCCAGAAGGGAAAGCTAAGATTTGGGAAACGCTAGGGCTGTGGATGCGGTTCAGAGGTAGAGCGGGTTTGCCTAGCATGTGAGACGTGCCAAGTAACTTCCCAGTTACTGCACAGGAGCCCGCAGTGCGCACCTGCAGGGGGAGGTTTGGGAGTCAGGTCTGCGATATTACTATTGATGTCCCATTGTCCCTTGTCCTGAACATCCTAACTGGCCCGTCCAGTCCCAAGGTTATTAAAGAATTAGGAGGAAAACAAAAGTGGCCCGCCTTATTGGTCTTCAAAAGATTACTGCCAAAGGAGCCCTTAATCCCTGAAGTGAAAAAATGTGAACGGGTAGGTTCAGTGTAAGAATTCCCAGACTTAACTTCCAGAGGCTGAGGGTTGCCCAACATTTTCAGCTGCAAAAAGATAATTTCGTTTTGTTAGAGCAGATAGTGTGCTTTGGGGGTGGGGGGCAGTGAAAAGTCTCTTATGCTGCCCTGTTTACTGGACATTTTAAGATTTACTTTGGAAGAATTAACCATGCTGGAGACTTGAACATCATTGTGTAGTATGAGCTCCCTCTAGTCAGGAGGAAAGCCACGATTTCACTTTTGAAAGAGTCCATAGACGCACAAGGAGGAAGTTTTGAGTGTAAACAGGTAATTTTTACAAGGCTTCAAAAGAAAAAAAAAGGTGGACAAAGTCCAGCAGCGGCTCACACCGAAAGCTTTGTTTGAAAAAAAAAAGTTCTTCTCGGGACCTTTGCAGAGACCCCAGGAAGCTAGAGATAATAAGATGAGGAATGTGTTTCATGTAGAACCCTAATCCTTCAGAAGTACTTTCAGGCTTACCGGAGGTACTTGGGTCTAAACCTCCTTGGCTGGCAGAGATTGTAATAAGTAAAGAGAAAAATGTTCCCAGGAGATCAACGTCAGGGTTTAACCAAGTGTCTGGACGGCTAGGATCGGCCCGTGCTTCTAAACAGTGAGATGGTTCCCCACTCCCGGCTCTGTTTTGCAGACCCTGGAGAGTGTGAAAAGTGATGGAGTCCATCTTGAGAAGGCCCAGCCCAGGCTAGTCCTGTAGGGACTGGAGTGCATGAGCTGGGTGACTGCCGTCTGTTTCCCATGGGGGGACATTTTGCATTGTTCTGATCGCATGGCTGAGGCAGTCCGGCCAACCTGCTCGGGTTGCAGTTATGAAGCAAACCAAGGCTCTTACTGATTCCTCCGTTTCATCGTCTGTTTATGGTAGAGTTTCAAGTAAACCCAACTTCCTGGCCCAGGCTCAAGCCCTTCGTGCCTCAGTTTCCCCCTCCTTTTTCTCTGGCCTTCCCTTGGCACTGTGGGGTGGTCCATGTCACTGATGACACTGCAATGCTGGTTCTATGCTATAGAGAACAACCGCAGTCCGGGTCCTGCCAACCTTGAAAACTGGCACCCATTCCACCCTCTGAGTGGTGTCCCCCACGAGCGCCCTGCCCCTCCCTGCCTCTGCTTGGTTGTGAACTGCATCTTCATGTCCTCTTCCCTGGACAGACTGAACGCGTCGTTACATCTCCCGTGCAGGCTGAGGCATGCACGTGACAAGGCTTTGAATGAGGAACTGGCCACTGGGTCTGCATCAAATCCTGGCTTTGTCACTTTCTTGATGCTGGTTGTCTGATTTCACAGTAGCATGGCACCTGCCTTGGAGCTGTGCGACGCTCTGCGTTATCATAGTGTCAGGGACTGTGCTCACTGCCGCCTTTTCTTTCTTCACTCCAGCTTTCTTTGATGTGGCGCCTTCCGCGCCCGGCCATTTTTAAGGGAGACTCCCTCTAGGTGTTGAGTTTTCATTTGCTAGGGACTAGGGTGTTGTGAAAACTCAATGTATCTTTGTGGACATTGTGGTTGGTATAGACAAAGGTCAGGTTGCACGGAGGGAGTCGCCCATGGTGGGTGTCCCTAGGATATGGGTTAGCTGACTCCCAACTCCCTGTTTGTCTTTACTCTTCTCTGAGAAAACAAACAGATCTCCCAACAGTGAGGTCAGGTAGCTTCTGAGGGTCACTTAAGACCTGCCTCATGGTGATAAGGCCTCTTGGTTTCTGCTATCTACTAATCACTCCCTCTGCAAAACAAAGAAGTAACAAAGAAGCCCACAGGAACAGAGAAACCCATAGGAACAAAGAAGCCCAAAGGAACAAAGACACCCAAAGCAACAACAACAAAACCTTGTCGTATCTTCTAGATTTGCCACATTGTGTTGGAAAAACCCAGAAGATGGGTCAGAATTACATTTTGTTGCCAGTTCAGGCTTGTTTAAGTTCTTCCCAGACCTCCTTGCAGGTGGACCCTGCAGTCCACAGCCACAGGCTAATCGGCTTCATCAGGGAGTTAGGTCACGTGCTCAGGGTGGTTTTCCTGGGGCCCAGCTGACCTGTTGAGCTCCTGGAGATGTTTGAAGTATGGCTTTTGGCTATAGCATAATTCTTCCCAACACTGCACTTTTACCCCTTTTCTTATTTTTTAATAAATAAATATATTAGCTATAATATTTTATCTATTACCATATGTAAATTTATTTAAAAACAATTTATTGTAATATGCACTAGAAGGTACCCTAATGACACAGACTAGTGATAACCATAGCTTTAAGTCGGCTTATGATTTTGGCCATCTGGTCAATTTATTGTTTATCGTTACGAGAGTTATCATGTTAACAACTTGTCATTTATTTTATTCTATGAATGCACAAGGATGTATTCTTGTAAAGTAGCTATGGCCATGTGCATCACAACAAGGAAGACTCCCTTGAGTCTTTGTGCGTCAAATTAATGGCTAATCATTAATTGCTAATCTTTTCTTTCCTTAGAGAAGAGATAAGTAGGTCACCAAACTATAGGGTGATTTTCCAAATATATTTATTAAGAGGACTGTTTTTCTCTTTCACTCAGGACTAGGAAAGAACTTCATGAGAGCACATACTGGGGGGTGGGGGGGTGAGGGGGTGATCAACAAACTAAATACCCACAGTGGTTTAATGGTCAGGGAAGTCTGGTTCACAGCACAGTTTGAAATCCAGCTTGTGTTTTCTGAGTCAGGGTTAGGGCTGGGCGAGTCCGAGATATGGCTTTTCTGACACATCTTGCATAACATAAAGATCCTCCATATGACTAGTGAATGACCCTGGGTCAGAGGCCATGGATTCTCAAGTATTGTGTTTTCCACAACTCACATTGAATTAGAAAATACAGGTGTAACAGCCTGTGGGCTTGCCTGGACCATCAGGGAAAAAAAAAAAGCTAAACTGAAATTTGATGAAAGTAAATTAAAACTCAAGGAAGATGTAGCTTTGGGCTATGTCATCAGAAGTGCCAAAAATAAACAAGCTATAGAAGGCCGTCAAGCACTGTAACACCACACAGCTGGACAGCACTATGCCAGGACCTGCTTCTTAGAGACTACTGGTCGACCAGCAGGCTGGTGCTCCCTGTGAACATTCTGCCTGGCGAGAACATGTTGAGACCTGTTCTGTGGAGCTTGGTCTCTAGGGAACCTCCAGGGGAGATGTTATTTTCCCACCAGGGTGAGCACTACGTGTTCTCTCTCAAGGAGAATGAACAAGAGAGCACCCCTACAACTTTAATCTTCTCACTCTTTGTTTTCTGATTATCTTCTAAAATTGCCTTGAAAGTGACATACACAAAATCAGCAGTGTTGCTTACCAGAGTGATGAGGATGATGTGCGATTTTTCTTCTTCTTCTCTCCTACAACTGTACAGGCACACAGCGGTGGGGTAGAGGAGGCAGGTAGCCACACCCCTCACCAATCTGAATGAGATAGGGCCTACTTGTTTCAACCCTCCGACCTGGCCCTCCAACTTCACGCTCCTCACTTCGTCCCTGCTTTGGTGACGCTCATGCTGAAGGTTTCAAGGTGACTGATAGTGAGAAGCAAGCTCTATACACAAGCCTGGGTCTCCACAATCCCAGCCCAGCATCCCCTTGGAAGAAGAATAAGATATATTCTTTCTGGGCACGTGTTAGCTGTAGGGCTATGGATGCTGGGACTCGGGGTTGAGGCATCTGTTTTCTGCTCCACTGCTGATGCCACCGAGCCTCATGGGAGCAGTGGTGTCTCCTGCCCAAGCCCCTCCACCTCACCTGAGGTCTCTTAGGGCCCAGATTCCACACAGCCAACATTTCTCAGTGTGGCATGCTCGGCTGCCCCGTCTCTGGGAGCGTTGGAAAGAAGCAGATCCTTTAAGTGTTTCACCCTTGCATTTTAGATACATAGGTAAGACCTAAAAATTGAAGGACCATGTAAAAACCCAGATGCAGGTTAATGTTTTTGGGTCAGGTGATATACTGGGCGTCAGGATAATCTGTTATCTTGGAATACACAAAGTACTGTATTTGGACACCAGATTAGAATCCGAGCGCATTGGGGCATGTTTTAAAATACTGTAAACAAAAGACCCGAAGTTACCGTAACAATATGCTGGACTTTGTGCTGTTTATAAAGCAGAGAAGTTTATTTGGTTCGTGGTTCTGCAGGATGGGATCAAGAGCATGGTATTTGCTTCTGGGTGGCTGTGTCATAACACGTTAGAGGTGTCATTAGATGAGACAACAGGTCTAGTTACTGTCTCTTTCTGCTTGACCAGTGTTGTCCTGAGTACCTCACCCCCGTGACCTCATCACCCTATCCGTCTCCTAAAGTTGGCCTCCGAATAGACCAACATGTGAATTTGGGGACCAAGTTTTCAGCACTTGAACTTTAGGGGTTACATTGATACTGTGGCCAAAAAGCAAGACCACGAAGGTCCTTGTCCTCTCAGAGCGTATTAGCACGGAGGACCGACGCTCGGCAGGCTACGCAGATGGAGCTCTCCAGTAGCCTGGGAGCTGATGTGTAAAAGACCCTGCGGTTGTTTCTTTCCCTCTTTCAGCTCTTAGCCTGTCACAAAGCACAGGACGGTACCCAATGGGTGCTGGTGCGAGGGGAAGGAGACTCAAGCATGGAGGGTGAGGTGCAGGCATGTGCAGTGGCGTGCAGGCATGTGTCGTAGTGTTTAGGCATGTGCAGTAGTGAGCAGGTGTGTGCAGTAGCGTGCAGGCATATGCAGTGGTGTGCAGACGTGTGCAGTGGCTTGCAGGCATGTGTAGTGCGTGCAGGCATATGTAGTGCGTGCAGGCATGTGTAGTAGCATGCAGGCGTGTGCAGGGCGTGCAGGTGTGTGCAGTGGTGTTCAGGCATGTGCAGTGGTGCACAGGCATGTTTAGTAGCATGCAGACATGTGCGTGGCGTGCAGGTGTGTGCAGTGGGTGTGGGTGTGTTTAGTAGTGTGCAGGAATGTGCAGTGGTGTGCAGGCGTGTGCACTAGCGGGACCGGAAGACACAGCTGCGCCTGCTAAAGAGCTCCTTTTTAGTTGCACACTTGTTGGACACAACCACTTCCCTTTCTGCTCCACGGATGACGGGAGCCCTGATGATCTTCAGCACAAGCTCTTCAAGTCTTTCTAAAGTGGCCTACGTTTGAGCGGCTGCATCTATCCAGCAAAGTTGTTTTCTGAGCAGAGCTAAGCCGAGGTGACTGAGGTTGAGAAGGGCACCAGGAGGAGACATGCTCTCAGCTGCAGTTACAAGGGGCTAAAACAGATTCTGTTTTTTTTCTTCTTATGCAAGAGATAGTTTGCAGCAGTTGGCAGCGTCAACAAGAGCAGTCTGACACTCTGGGTCCCTCCTCGCTTGGCCAGCTGCATCAGACCTTTTCCAGGGAGGTCAACACAGGCCAGCGGCCTTCTCCTCAGGCCCACCCCTTACCCCTCTACCTGGAAGTGGGTTTCCCTCTCTGTCCTGTTGGCTAGAGTTGGCTGATGGCCCCGTCCCTTCCAGATCTTTCCCAGGCACAGGGAGGTGAGGAGACAAGTTGGTTCAGTATCTGCTCATCTGGAACCTAAGACTAGCTATTCACCTCTAAGTGGCTGAAAACATCAAAGGAAGAATATTTTAGGACCTTGAGAAGCAGGCGAATTACGGTTTTATCAGTACCCATAGAGGTTTTCAGAGCCAGCTATGATCGTCCCCAAATTACCTGTTTAGGATCGCTTTTTACACGGTGACAATCGGAGCTGAGACTCTGTAGAACTCAAAGCCTAAAATATTTACTGTCAGGCCCTTTAAGAAAAAGGACCCAATTAAAAAGTGGGCTGCAGAACTAAATAGAGAGTTTTCAATAGAGGAGTCTAAAATGGCTGAGAGGCACTTGAGAAAGTGCTCAACATCCTTAGCCATACGGGAAATGCAAATCAAAATAACTCTCAGATACCATCTCACTCCTGTCAGAATGGCTAAAATCAAAAACACCAATGACAATTTATGCTGGAGAGGATGTGGTGAAAGGGGGACACTCCTCCATTGCTGGTGGGAGTGCCAACTGATTCAGCCACTTTGGAAATCAGTATGGAGATTCCTCAGAAAAATGGGAATAAACCTACCACAAGACCCAGCAACTCCACTCTTAGGCATATATCCAATAGATGCCCATTCATACAACAAAGATGTCTGTTCCACTATGTTCATAGCAGCTTTATTTGTAATTGCCAGAACTTGGAAGCAACCTAGATGTCCCTCACCTGAAGAGTGGATAGAGAAAATGTGGTACATTTACACAATGGAGTACTATTTAGCAGAAAAAAAATAATGGAATCATGAGATTCGCAGGCAAATGGATGACACTAGAAGAAACCATCCTTAGTGAGGTAACCCAGTCACAAAAAGAGAAACATTGCATGTACTCTCTCATATATGGATTTTAGACATAGATCTGGGGAGTGCCAGCCTACAATCCTATGGCCAGAGAGTCAGGGAAACAGAAACTTTATTTAGTGGCTGATCGAAGAAGAGGCAGACTCCCTTGGTTAAGTACTGAGCCGAACTCAAGAAAGCCAGTAACAGAGAGGGAGGACTGATGATCAAAGGGATTAAGACTGGGCTGGTTTAACCCCCAGAAGCAGCTGTCCAGACAAAGGTTAACTCTTGAATCCCAGGCATCAACCTGGGAATCCAGCATGGGACTGATCAAGACCCCCTGAATCTGGGTGTCAGTGAGGAGGCCTAGGGAATCTATTGAGCCTTGGGCAGCAGATCAGTACCCATCCCAAGTATACACACGGACTTTGGACTCCCATAGAACAATGTGAGGTGCACTCTCACCCCGAACTCTTGGGGAAGGGTCTAGGCCCTGCCCTATATGAAATGACAGACTATGCACACCACCATGGAGGGCCTCACCCTCCCTGGGGAAATGAGGGGATAACGGGGGGGAGGGCTCGGGAGGAAGGGAGGGAATGGGAGAGGGACCTGGAACTGACTTGTGAAGCAACCTTGTTTCTTATCTAAATTTAAACTGGAAAATAAAATTTAAAAAAAAAAGAAAAAAAAAGAAAAAAAAAAAAGAAAAAGTTTGCTGACCTCTAGGGACACTAACTCTGAGGTAGACACACATTGCCACTTGTACAAATATGGGGTATGGTTGAGACAGAGGAAAGGGAGCAGGCTGTGGAGAATAAAGGACCCCAGGCTCTACCAGAGTGAGCGGGAAATATATAAGACCTAAGCATCGTATGCAGTGCTAGACACGCATTTTCTGTACCAAGTCCACAGCTTTGATTTCATCAAGGTCAAGGTAGAACACAGATTAAACCCGTTCATGTACAAACTAAAACAGGTGGTGTGTGCAGCCTATGTGGCTCTTACTGAAATGGGCTCTGCATTCTTCCGAAAAGATAAAAATTAGCATAAGGGAAAAATACGAATGTAACAAGTATGCTACAGTGAAAAACGAGTCTTTTTCCACCTCTGAGCATTCGTGTTCCAGCTTTTCTCCCTAGAGATAACCACTAAAGGTCTCCTGGAGACATCCGTGCATAGCAAACTTGGATGCCAGCCCCCTCGGCGGATTTGTTATTAATTGCTTTGTAGAATTATGCCAAGACTTAGAATCCCCGAGCTGAGACATTTATTGTTCAGAGTTGCGCAGGCACAGGGATCCTGGAGCAGCTTGGATGGGTTGCAGTCAGGATGCTGGCTGGGGGTGAAGGGTTGATGGAGGCAGAGAACCTCCTTCCAAGATGGCTGACTCACTTGCTTCTTAGCAGGAGGTTCAGCTCCTCAGCAAGTGGGACACGGCCAGGCTGTGTTCACATCTTCCTGGCCTGGTTTGTGGCTGTCCTTACAATGGGGATCCAAGGAAAATCAAAGAAAAGGTTTCATTTCAAAAGTCACAGTGTCATGGTTGCGGATGTAGTTCAGTTAGTAGAATATCTGCTTGGCATGCTCAAAGCTCCGGGGTTTGGTCCCTGGCACCACGTAAATAGGGTTTGATAGGTTGAGGCAGACAATAAGAAGCTCAAGGGCATCCTCCACTGCATACCAAGTTGGCGTCCAGGTGGCCGTATACAAGACCCTGCCTCAAAAGCAGAACAGTGACTTGTATGCCATTTTGCTCATCAGACTAGAGCTACCAAGCCCATCCTTGAAAGGGAGTGGTGCCAGGCATCACCTTTCGAGGGGAAAGTCAAGCATTTGGGGATACATTTTACCAACATCAATTCTGGCTCTATTGTGTCACACAAAAACAGTGCACCAGAAGCACATTTTCGATTTGTTCCAGTATGTTAACATTTTTTTTAGAAAGCATCCTTATTCCTGTTGAAAATGTCTTAGTACTCTCATGATACGCTAACCGGCACCATACTGAACATCCTTCGGGTCAGGAACAGGAAGCTAAGTTCTTAGGAGTGGCATTGCCAGGGGAAAAGGGATGTGTGCGTAGAACGTGATGATTTTCCTTCTCACAGATGGGCTTTGTAAAGTCCTCTGAGGTCCTGCCGTCCCTGGGGCCATCCCCTCTCCTGTCCTGAGTAATCAGACTCTTTGAATCCGGAAGGTGCAAAGTGATGGAGTTGTCCCTTATTTCAGGTTTCTGCGTATGATGCCGACGGGTGGGGCTGCTTTTCGGTGTCTGAAATCTCCTGCTTCCTGCTTTCTGTGACTGATTATGTAGGTCCTTTGTCTGATTTTTTCAGACGGGCTTTCGAAACCTTATTCTTCCTGATTTTTGTCCCGAAGGAATCAGACCTCTGTCTTCGCATGTTCTCCACTTACTTTTGTGGGAACGTGTTTGCTGTTCTCATGGTCGTTTCTGGTCATCGATGCTTGGAAATCAGTGTAGGGCTACTCTGGCCTGGATGCCTCTCACTTCACTGGCTGCCTCTTCCTCCCGAATGCTGGGATTAAAGGCTTGTGCCACCAACGCCCGGCTGCTAGGTTGTTTCTACTGTTGAAGACTGCGTGACTTCTGCCCATTCACTGGTAATCCTGAGGCCACCATGATGGGGACACCTCCTGCAGGCAGTGCATTTGATGGTCAGTCTTACAGCTGTGTTCACAGGGCACTGAACACCCGCGTGAAGTTACCTCATGTTGCCCACAACTGGCCCACACACCGGCTGAATACCAAGTCACTTTGCCAATGCCATGTGGGGTGCAAACAGCACCTGGGCAGCTGTGTCTCCATGACCCCCCAGGACTGGCGAGATAGAAGCACTTGCTGTGCAAGGCTGGAAAGCTGAGCTGGATGTCCGGATCCCACAAGGTAGCAGGAGAGAACCAGCTCCCGAGGGCCTGTGTCTGCAGACTTCCCGGGCCTGCTGTGGCGTGTGCGCAGCTGATTACACACACACAAATGCCGCTTCTAAACCATCACGAGATACAACACTCTAGATCCCCGATCCTGGGGTAGTCTGTCTCGTGGCAGCCAGTGATGGGGCCATGTAAGCTCATATATGTTCTAGGTTGGTCAGATACAAGCAGATAAGAAGGTAGGGGCCCAGATGGCAGGGACGGGATGGGTAAGGGCGGTGTCGGGACGGCGTGTAGAGGGGGTGGCTGCCTGTCGCTGTCGGGCTTTCTACTTGGTTTCCGCACATTTTTCCCCCTTGGAGCCAGTCTAGGGATTGGAATACTCTGTCACTCAAGAACTTATAGCACAGGGTGTTTCAGAACAAGGTGTTCCTTTGTTGTAATAATTCCCTGTGAGAATTTTTACAAGGAACTAAGCTTTTCATCTCCGTGTAAAAGCTCTGGCTGGTATTGGCCATATTATTAACTGAGGATTAAAAATAGCCTTGCATTTTCTGAGCTTAATTCACATAAGGAAAAAAAAGTCAAGGGCCGTTTTATTTGTTTACTTACTTTTCATGACTTGATTGTACTTGCTGTGACAAGGAACGCCGACATCACTAAGCATTTGAAAGCCGAAAAGCTATGTGGTTAGGCAATTAAGCTATGTGGGTCAACTCCTTGATCTCTCTAATAATTAATTAATTGTTACAACAGTTGACAAGAATAAAAACCGTACACAGTTTGGGCTATGTTTAGGGCTAGGGGGCTGTTTGAAAAGGTAGCGTCTGAGTTTCATAGTCTTGAACTCTATAAAGTGTATCTGGGAGTCGTTGGAGTGGTGGCGAGCCATTTCTGAGTTAAGTGGGGGAGGGGGCTTTCCTCCCGGTAGAGCAGAATTCCAGAGGAACCTGCAGACACAGCTGACCCACGTTGGCAACGCACCTGGCTCCTCTTCAGGGGCCGCTCACTGTGCAGACTTTCATTTGGGGGGGGGGAACCCACTACGTTTTATTTTTGCTAAAACAAACCTTGCCTCACCTAGGACAGTTTTCCCCTTTGTGGGAGAAGTGAGACCCATATTTGTGTGGTGGGATCGTCAAACAGGGTACTGAAGGGTTCCGAGGGCGTGTGGTGGACTTGGGGTCACCACAGACTTTCTTTTCTCTCCTCCTCAGGTGACAGGTGCCTGCACATCCGTCTGTTAGCTTCTCACTTTGCAAGGAACCTCATCTCTGTCTCTGGGTTTGGTGCTTGCTGCTGTCCTAGAGGGGCAGGCAGGGGACAAAGGGACATAGCCAACCGAGTGGTTTCCTTCACAGTTAGTGAGGGTCCCTTCCCCTACCCGCCTCCCTAAAGAAGCCAGAGACTTTCCAGGGTGTCTGCAGGCATCTTTTGTGTCCTGCCTGTCGGTCCTGCCCTCTTTCTCAACTTCAGGGTGGTCTGCTCTGGTCACCCCAGTGGCCCTCCCTCTCTCCCTCCCTTTCCTCCTCCTCCGCTTTTTTTTTTTTTTTGAGACAGAGTATGTAACAGTCATAGCTGTCCTGGAGCTAGTTCTGTAGCCCAGGCTGGCCTTGAACTCACAGAGATCTGCCTTCCTCTGCCTACCAAGTGCTGTCACTAAAGGCGTGTGCCACCAATGCCCAACCTTCCTTCCTTCCTGCCTTCCTTCCTTCCTCCTCCTCCTCCTTCTTCCTCGCTTAGTTTTTCAAGACAGGGTTTCTCCATGTAGCCTTGGCTGTCCTGGAACTTGCTCTGTTGACCAGGCTGGCTTTGAACTCACAGAGATCCGCCTGCCTCTGCCTCCCGAGTGCTGGGATTAAAGGTGCACGCCCCCACCGCGTGAGCCTTTTCATGGTTTGCCCCGTGCCCGTGTTTCAGACAATGATGTCAAGCTGATCCCAGGTTGGGGAACCCTGAAACAGGGTTAACCCCTCTCGTCCTCTATCCCCAAGGGTGAGGGTGAGGGTGGGGATGGAGGGCCTGCCAAACAAAACATGTGACACGGAGAAGACTTCCTTCTAGCTCAGCCAGTATGCTGGCCTTGGCGGCCGGTTGTGTTTCTCCCTTAGCAAGCAGCTGATCCCACTGGGCCTTGGGCCAGGGACCTTCTCCTTGTGTCAGTCAAGCCAGGCCCTAGTTGGAAATGGGGAGGATAAAGCTTCCAGATAATTCTGTGTTGTCTGAAGTACCCTGGAATGCTCCATTTGAACTGTCAACACCTACAGAGTGGCGCTGTCTTGGCTGACAAAGAACTTTGAAGTTTTGCATATTAATCATCCTGACCCAGAACCCTTGACTATGTAAGGATTTAACTGTTACAAGATGTCCAGTGACTCTGGGCTGTTAAAAGCGGAAGAACACTCCTTTGGGACAGAGTTCCGACAAAGTTTTGTGATTTCTTCCCCCCCTCTCTAAATACCACAGCATTTTGTAAAAGTCACCACTGATTGTCTGCTTTGAGAGCTCACCTTCACCTTCTGGCACATTTTACACGACGGCGTGACCTCACGGTCACCTGATTAACATCTGTCACTCTTCACCAGAGGACCGCAGCCCAGGTTGCTCCTAAAGCTGGTGAACCCTGGCATTTTGGTTTAGTCGGACAGGCTTATTTTATAGTCTCCAAGTGTCAGCGGTCAGGAGGCTGACACAGCCTGGGGTTTCGGAAACATGAAGCTACAGATAGACTCCACTAAATAACCCTAAAACAGAGCCGCTCCTCAGTGGGAGAGCTTTGACAGGAACAGAAACAAAACAAAACAAGAGGCAAAAGCAAATGAACGGCTCTGAGCCCTAACAAAATGACTATAAAGAAAACGCAGGTGACAGCATGAGGCTCAGTGGGACCCCGAGCCCGGTGATGTCACAGGAGGTGGGGCTCTGTTTTAGGGTTATTTAGTTTTTCTAGACTTTCTGGATTTATTTGTTATTTTCTCCCCCCTCAATGTGTCTGTGGTATGGACACATGTTCATGTGTGTGGGTGTGTCCTTGCCCATGGTGTCATGTGTGTGTGTGTGTGTGTGTGTGTGCGTGTGTGTGTGTGTGTGTCCTTGTCCATGGTGCCGTGTGTGGAGTCTGGAGGCGGTCATCAGCTGTTTCCCCTCTATTGGCTTCTACCTTATGTTGTTGTGCTCACTGAATGTAGAGCTCACTGATTCAGACTCTCTCTCCTCTGTCCCCAGCCCTGGGGTGTATATGTGGGAACAGATTCCCGGCTTTTCATGTGGGTGCTGGGGACCTAAACTCAGGTCTCCATGCTCACACAGTTAGCACTTTTACTGACTGGTCTGTCTCCCCAGCCAGAAAATTCATTGCTCAACACTGAAATCCTACGCAGAAGGACACTCCCCCAAGTTCTAGGGACATCTGGGTGATTAAGGCGCCTTAAGGGGTTAAATCCTAGTTACATTTCACTCGCGGGTATTTCCTGGGGGCTGTGGTGAGTCAAGAGATACACGTGGAAAATATATCTTCTCGTCACCAGGGGGCACCAATGCCTTCCCTAAGCAGTGGCTAGGTCTCAGAGGGCAGGCTGCAAATCTTCATCTGCCCCCAGAGGCCATGCGGAGGGGCGAGCGCGTCTCCGGTGTTGACACCAGAACAGCTTTGGTAGTTCTGGGGCTCACACAGAAGCTCTGGCCTCTCAGCTTGGGACAAAGGAAGCTCGCTGGCCTTCCTTGGCGCCTGCGCCATTACATGAATCCCCGGAGCGGCTCCATGAAGGAAGTTTCTAGAAACGGGCTAAGCACCCGCGGTGTCACAGGTTGTCCCTGTTTCTGACCCACTGAGCTCACCTGCCAGGCTGTCTGGGACAAGTGTTTGGATTTCCCGTCGGAAGTTGCGCAGCAGAGGCTTTCTGGCTCTAGGTGTAGCAGATTTCCAGAGTCTAGAAAGCTTAGGCGAGCCTGGCTTGCTGCCTTACGGTTTTGCTGGTCCGAGCATGACGGCCTCTCACTGGCTTCCGGAGGGCTGGATTCTCCCGAGGCTCTAGGGGTCCATCCGCGTTCTTTCTTCTCCAGCTGCTGGAGACCACCCGCCCTTCTGGATCCACGACCGCCTCCTTCCACACATCAGGGCCAGCAACTCCTTCCCTGATGGTCCTCCCCTGGTGGAAACTTTCCTCACAGCCGCTAGGAGAGGGCTGCACTTTCAGGATCCCCCATGATTGGGGCTAGAGGCTTCGTAATCATGCAGGGTGACACCCGCGTCTCAAAAATTCCTCACGTGGGCAGGATGCGCACAGACCTCTCTGCCTGGCAAGGCGATGGGCTGGGAGGTGCTGTGAGTTAGGGTGCGGGTGCCTTTAAACGGGTCACACCCCCCTCCCACCGTCTACTGCATAGGTGAGAACTGTCCGAACTCATTTCCCCCATTGCCGTCATTGTCAGTCAATGGCAGAGACAGTGGTGGTCAAGGGAAGACCCGCTTGGGAAACCAGCTGGGGAGTATTTCCCAAGCTTCTTGGGAAACTGAGGTTGGCAATGGGTGCTTCCTCAGGTGGAGAGTGGGAGGGGCAGGCTGAGAGGTTAAGGAAACCCAGATGAGTCAAGCAGCCTTCCCGCTACCAGAACCAGAAGCTGGAAAGAGAGCGAGTGCGGTTCTGCTGCAGCCTTTTATAAGAACCTCCGTACACGCCCTCTAGCCACGCCCAAAAGTGGGCCTGGCTAGCGGCGTCGTTCACCGCCCTGTCTCTAGTCACGCCCAAAGTGGGCGTGGTTAGCGGCGTGGCCCCGCCCTTTCTTTAGCATCCTTATGCGTCTCTAGAGCGCCACATGGCTAATGGCGCCGTCCTAAGTCTCCTCCTGCAAGACAGAGGTCGGTGTTAGGAAGGACTTGGTTTAGTACCCAGCACTACCCCTCCCTGCTTCTCCTGAAAACTCTTTGTGGTCAATGGGGGCAGTGGTTCTACCCACTTTAAAGAAAAACAAACAAAAACCCAGACCCAAACTCCGTGGTTGGCCACATGAAGCATACGGGGTGGCAGAGAGGGGACAAAGGCCACAGCTCGCAGCTGTTTTACATCCGCCTCCTTTTCTCTTGTGGCGGCAGTCTTGCAGGGTCAGGACTCGCTGTTAATCAAGCCGGGCTCCTTGCACTCCAGGGTTAGTGGAGTTACAAAGTCGACCTCGTTGCCCCTTTTCCTGGCGAGAAGAGGGAGTGTGTCGTTTAGGAGCCCCAAAGGCGCCCACCAGCACCGTCAGGTACTCCCTCCCACTGGTTCGGCACACAGGACGGCGCAGCCAGGGTCCCAACCCTGCTCCATCTCCCTTCCAAACATGGCGTCCCCTGTGCTTGCCTGCTTCTGGCACGACTCTCCTGTTGTCACTCAGAGTCTTGCAAGCCGCCTTTGTACTGCAGGGATGAGGGAAGCAGTCCAGAAAGCACCACCCAGCTCTGGAAGCGTTCCCACGAAGGCAGAGGAAGGGCAGGGGTCTCTCCCATTTTCATAGCACGAGATGAACTGGATTCACACTAGCTGGGTCCTTCCATTCAAATCCTGCTGTGTGGCCCTGGGCAGGTCCCCTTGTCTGTCTGTCTGTCTGTCTGTCTGTCTGTCTGTCTGTCTGTCTGTTAGCTCTCATCTGTAAATGGAGATAGTAACAGGACATACATATCCACCAAGGCCCTTGTTAGGATCGATGGTAGTAACTTAAGTAACACGTTTCAGACAGTAAGCGTCACAGAATGCACGCTGTGTATGTCCAAGTCACTGTTGCGGCCCTGGCCACCGCCATCATCGTCACCATCGATATTTCACGGTGTGATTGCTTAGTTCATGATTCGACCTGGAAAAGACAGGGTGGCTGTGGGCTTCTCAGGGCCTCAGGCCTGTGGCTTGGAGGAGATGCAGGTACTCTTGGAATGGAGGCGGGAGCCTGTGTGGCTGACACAGGTCTTTTGAGCCTCAGCTTCCTGGGAGGAGAGACCACCAGGACCTACCGCCAGGGGACTCCTGCCAGCTTTCCCTGCTCATTCTGGATGCAGACTCTCTGGTTTGAGTTCAGGGGAGCCCCCTGGAGGATGGGAGAGGAACGGAAGCCTTTGTTGAGAGAGACTTTGAGAGGGAGAAGGGACTCGTTCCCAGCCCTCTTGTTCAGTGTCTGTCGGTCAGGTGTGTCTGTTACGTGTTCTGCGCTGAGCTATGCTGGGGGTGTCAGCCCTCTGATGCCTGGTTTTGTTGGTCCAGCTCAGCAGAAGTCAGGCCCAGAGCAGGGTGCAGATGCTGACTTGCGTTTAGCTCTGGGTAGGCTTGGGCTGTTTAAGGCCCCGCCTCCTCCCTGTACCCCATAGGTCTCACTCCTTCGTCCGCTCAGTCTCCATGGGAGCCGATGGGTCCTTGCCGTGGGATCTGGGGCCACCTCCTCAGCCTTCATTGTCAGCTGTGGAATCTGCTGTGTCCTCCCATGCAGATGTTCTCTGGTGGGGGTGTGGCGGCCTGCTTCTGGGTGACCGAGGAGGACTTCAGTAACATCTGCCCAGGTGTTAGGGTGAAAAGCCCTTCCAGCTTGCCTGGAACTTAACACGGGCAAGAGACTATTGGTAGACTTGGTCCTGGGCAAACCAGGCAAGCTGACCCCTGCTTGGGTGCCCTAGTACTAACCCAAGTCAGGAAGGAGACAAGCCTTTTTTAAAATTTAAATTATTTATTATGCACACAGTTTTTTAACTGCGTACATGCATGTACCTCAGGAGAAGGCATCAGACCTCACTACAGGTGGTTGTGAGCCACCATGTGGTTGCTGGGGATTGAACTCAGGACCTCTGGAAGAACATGCAGTGCTCTTAACCTCGGGGCCATCTCTCCACTCCAGAGACAAGCCTTTTATGAGCATGGGGTCATATCTTCTGGGGGGCTAGTCAGCCCTGCCATGGTCAAGGTGTGCACACTCACCGCCATGGACCCTTCATTAAAAGAGGTCAGGGCGGCTCTCGGACTTGAGTGCCAGGCCAGAAGTCTTGCCTCTTTGCTTCCTGGCTGAAGATTTATTTGCCTTTTCTACTAAAGGCATTTGAAGTTTTTCCTCCGAGTAGGTATGGGATGGGTGACTTGTTGAGAGAGGGGAAAAAATCCGTTTCCCTGAGGAGGACGTGGGCTGGCATGAAAATCACACTAATTGAGGCTTGTTAAGAAGTACCTTAAATTCCGTAATTGCCTGTTCTGATGGGGTCGGGTTTGGGAGAGTAGCGATGCTGCTGCTGATAATATGACAATAATAGCTCCCTTTATTGGGCCCCCAAGATGTTTAGGCATATCAGTAATTTTATCCCTGCCCCCTGCACTCTCTCTCTCTCTCTCTCTCTCTCTCTCTCTCTCTCTCTCTCTCTCTCTCTCTCTGTGTACCTCGTTCTTTCAGACAGGATTTCTCATTGGCCTGGAACCTTCCAAGTGGGCTGTCTGGCTGCCAGGGAGTCCCAGGAACCTCTTTTGTCTCCATTCCATGGCGCCGGGATCACAGGCGTGTGCCATCATGCCTTGCCTTTAAAATGCGCAGGGTCTAGAGGGCCAAACTGTGGGCCCCGTGCTTTCAAAGCAAGATCTTTACACACTGACCCACGAGCTCAGGGCAGATCTTTGTTTTTAAAGTGACGGAGGCTCGCGATTATTCAGCAGCGGGGGGCCGAAGGCTTCCCCTCCCCTGCACCAGGGTTACCTCTTCCCTTTTGGCCATGTCTCAGAGGAACTTGGTGTTGCCTAGACATGGAGATGTCGGGCTACGGAGACAGGTGGCTCAGTGGGTCAAGTGCACACTTGCGGCGCGAGCCACGGGGTCCTGAGTTCGGATCCCCGGCACCCATGGAAAAACATGGGTACACAGTACACGTCTGGAACATCGGCACTGCAGGGTGGAGATGGACAGATCCCAGGGGCTCAGTTAGTGAGAGGCCTTGTCTCAAGAAACTTAAGAGGGGGAGCCATCGAGGAAGACATTCAATGTCACTTTCTGATTATCACACACACACACACACACACACACACACACACACACACACACACACACACGGTGGGGCGGGGCAGGAGTAAATTAGGAATAAGTGAGTTAGGGCCATGAAGAATATTGCAATGTAATTCTTTTTTTCAGAATCATAGGAACTCAAGGTGTCTCGGATCCCAGCCCTACAGCACGGGCCGTCACTGTGACCCCAGGAGGCTGGGGCTGAGGTGGCTTGCTTGGGGAAGATGCTTTTGACTGTCACTAGGGCCTCTCGCTGCTGCCTTCCTCTTCCACCTCCCGGTCTCTCCCTTTGTGGCACATGCGGCTCAGCGCGCCACAGCTCTTTGCAGCGAGTACGCGTGGGTTTTACACAGGCCCAGAAACTCACAGCTATTGACACAGCAGAAGGGGCAGGGTGCTCCCATGGGGTGCTCCCAGGGGGGCACTGGTTCAATAAAGTCACTATCAGTAGAGTCCCAGATTTCTCTTTGCTGCCAACTGCTAGTGCCTGTGAGAATGACCAGAGACAGGGACAGATAGGGTCACCGGCTCCAGGAACTCACTGAGGCTTAGAGAGACCTCAGCCCTCCCAGGAAGGCCCAGTGGGACAGTCCCCATGTACCCTAGAAGTTCCTCACCCAGGAATGGGGCCATTTGCTGGCTTTTAACGGTCCACAGAGCAGACACACAGTGGGAGCAGACACACAGTGGGATTCTTTGCCCAGGTGCTCGTCTCTTTTGACTTCAGGAGTGACGATATTCTCCATGTTCTGACGTAGCAAGAAGGCTCTCAGTGGGGGCTGGCACCTCCACCCCGGACTTCTCAGCCTCTGGGGTTATGGGAAGTGAGTGTGTTGACATTGTTCACTACCTGGCCACTGGGGTTCCGTGACAGCGCCAGTTCCAACTGGTCCTTTGCTACCTCACTCCCCTCTGAAAGGACTCCAATTGCCCACGTCCATCTTCCTTCTGACATGTACCTCTTCTGAGCACCCGCCATCTCTATTTAGCCGAAAGTCCCCCTTGTATCCTGGGAACAACGGCCATCGTTTCTTGTTATCTCTCTTCAGAGCCTTGCCAGGCCGCCATATTTACTCTCCGATCCCTCCACCCCACTCTGGTCCCTTCACCCCTGTGAGGACCAGGAGACTTCCTGTGCCCAGGACACGCGTGCCTCCTCTTTCCTCATTTGGCATCTGGGCACCAGAAAAACGGGGACACCAAATTCACTGCTTTCTCATCTCTCCTCAACACCCAGCATTGTTTCTCCTGGGGTTTGCTAAGAGTAGAAAAAAATGTGCTTATGTTACAGAATATAGAAAGAAGGTGGAACCAAGAAGCTGAGAAAGTAAGCTGGTGGGTATATGTGTACTTGTAGGTTTCCTGCTTGGCAGGTCCCGTCACCCTTGGGCCCCCAAATAACACACCGACGCTATATTAATTATAAAAGTGTTGGCCGGTGACTAGGGCTTCTTATTGGCTAGCTCTGTCTTAATAATTAACCCATTTCCATCAGTCTATGTATTGCCACGAGACTGTGGCTTACCCAGTAATGCCCTGGCGTGTTGTCACCCCTTTGGCAGCATGGTGATTCTGTAGCAGGCTCCGTCTGCCTACCTTCCCAGAATTCCCCTCATCCTCGTCCTGCCTATCTTCCTGTCTCACTGGCCACAATGTTTTATTCATCAAACAATAAGAGAAACATATAAAGAAGGAATTTCCCCATCATATATGGTCTTTTGGCGTGAAAGAGCGAGAGGGCGGGGTGACGAGGGCGGGGTGATGAGGGCGGGGTGATGAGGGCGGGGTGATGAGGGCGGGGTGATGAGGGCGGGGTGACGAGGGCGGGGTGATGAGGGCGGGGTGATGAGGGCGGGGTGATGAGGGCGGGGTGATGAGGAGCCACCGAGTATGCTTGAAGATTGTCACCAGCACTGAGATGTCTACTAGGTCCGCTGAAAGCAGTCACCACAGTGGACGGTAACAGTGCGGCTGTCACCTGTACCTCCAGGGCAGTGGTTCTCAACCTGTGGGTCACACCCCTTTGGGGGTCGCATATCAGATAGTTACACTATGATTTGTAACAATGGCAAAATTACAGTTAGGAGGTAGCGACGAAACAATGTTACGGTTGGGGGTCACCACAACACCAGGGACTGTACTGAAGGGTTGCAGCGTTAGGAAGGTTGAGAACCACCGCTCTAGGGCATCAGAATGGTCATTTGGTCAAAGGGAAAAAAAGCTTACAGGTAGCAAACAATTCCTTCCACAAATTCGGGGTTAAGAAAGTGTGGCAGATTAGTGGGGGCGGCTCTGGTATTTTGAGGTCCTGGGGCAGAAGAGGATCTGTTCGCTGCTGCATTGCTGCTAGCTAGACCCTTGTGTCCACAACCTGGGGTCCCCTGAGTAGGCGCAGGCCGGGGACCAGCCATGTTACTGCACCCCTAAGGCCAGGGTAGATGCCATTTGCAGAGGAACCTTCCGCGAACAGGCCGGAGGTGAGCTGCCACACTCTGAGACCTGCCATCCAAGACGCCCCCTGCCCCACCCTGCAAAGTGCAACATTTCAGTGTCTGAGGCTTTGCTGAAGATGAAAAAAAAAAAAACACTTCAATTTCTCAAGCTACTTAATTTGATTTAATCAGAAACATGGACCTACAAAAACTTCCCCTGCAGGCTGAGAACCCTGCTGAGAAATCTCAGCCCAGAGTGCAATTAGCCAGAGAGAATTACCAACATTGGGAAATAAAACCCCGTATGATAGAGCCTCCCAATTATGGGGACAGTGTCAGTTATTCACTCCGAATGTATATGTATTTATCCCATCATCTTGTCGGGTTAATGATACAAGCAAGGCGATCCACTCCCATTATTGCTCAATAATGGACCGTGGAGATGGCGTATCTCCGCCTTTATTTTTGCTGGCACATCCTAGCACTGAAGCGCATTAAAGTAATAAAATTAAGCAAGGCGTCCCTGTCCCTCCCACCATGTTCCCGTAACCCCCTCATTTGCAGCAGACTGCGCTAGAAAGAAAGTTTTAGAGCAATTTAGGATGAGGCAACGCTGGATCTGTAAATCCTGTTTTATTGGCAGTTGGGGGGCAGCTCACGAAGATGCCTAGCAGCCTTCAGTTTATGGGCTCCTCTGGGTTGGGATGATTCCGTGTCAAGGCCACATGGGGGATCATGGGCAGTCAAACATCTCTTCATTGTTTTTACACCATGAGTTTTGCGGCCTTCAGGACCATTCTCTCACCTGTAGACTGGCCTGCTAAGCTTTAGGTGTGTGTGTGTGTGTGTGTGTGTGTGTGTGTGTGTGTGTGTGTGTGTGTGTGCGCACATGTGTGGGTGCCCATGGAGGTCAAAGGTTGGCACAGGTGTCTGTTTGTTTGCTCTCCACCTTATTTTTTCCAGGCAGGCACTCTTGTTGTCCCTGGGGCTTGCCACAAGTCCCCGAGATCTCTGTGTCTCCATCTCTTTGGAGTGGGATTACAAGCATGGGCCACTCTGGCTTCTTTTTACATGGGTTCATGGGCTCAAACTCAGGTCCTCACGCATGCATAGCAAGCATCCAGCAGCCGGACTATCTCTATGACTCAAAGCCAAAGTTTCTTATGGAGTTGAATGTCAAAAGCAATTTGTATATGCTTTATATATGTGGTATCTCCACCAAAGGCAGCAGCTGCCAGGGTTGAGGATGTGGTGAGGACAGCTTTGAGGGAGAACATGGGTGTGAGTTTGGGAGCATCAGATAGAGCAGGGTGGACCCGCCTGTGTAATCCAGTTCTTCTCTGGGTGCTGTGTCGTGAGGCAGTGAGGGGCAGGGAGGCTTCGTGGACAGAGCACATTGTCCTGTGGCCCTTCCGACACACTACATAACAGGAGAACTCAGCAGGGCTTTGCCCCGTTCACAATGAGCTATGACCAGGTCCAAGGGGCGAGGAGAACCATCACCCCACTCCGTGGAACTTCCAGACGTTATTGTGCTCAGCGGAGCTATTATAAAAACAAGAGGCTCAAAAGCCGGTGGGCAAGTCAGGGCTGGCCAGACTGCACACCCCTGTGTCTCCTCTCCCTCTCCTCTGCTGGGTCTGACTGTGCCCAGACCCGCACAGGTAAGAGAATGTAGGACAGGCTTCCAGACACCAGGGGCTGGGCATCCTGCACAGCTCATCTGTGCCACAGACCAGACAGCGGGAGGCCAGGGCAACAGGGCAATGGGGTCCCGGCAGGTGTGTCCTCAAGGTGGGGGAGGCAGGGCAGTGTTTCAGGGTCCCACGCCATGGGATTGTGAAGAATCCTGGGCGGGCTGTGTTTGTCAGCCACTGGGCCGTCACGTCGCCGACTCCACCTGGGGGAGTCCCCAGATCCTTGGCTTGTGATAGGCAGATAACCCATGTCAGCTGCAGGAAGGGAGGCCTGGCTTAGGGGATACGGGACACAGACAGGGAGCTTAGGGGACTCCAGGTCCAGCAGTTGTCGGGGTCAGTGGGAGACTCCTGTGCACGCAGCCTTTGTGGCTGGCGCTTTTAGAAACTGAACTGCCATCATTTCTCCTCTTAACCCGTAGGAATATCTGTTCATGGGTTGTCTGCTCACTGACTTACCGTGGATAACAAAATACCCGAGGTTGGAGAGGGAATGAAGGATAACTCACCACCAGGGGCTGCCATGCGTGACGCTGGCCTCTGCCCAGCTATGACGACAGTCTCACAGCAGACAGTGTCACGGGGCGGGGGTGCGGAAGTGACTGTGTAGTGAGACAGGAAGTTATCCACAGTCCCAGCTCCGGGGCGGGGGGAGGGGAGTGGCAAGGCTAAGATTCAAGGTCATCTTCAGCTATGGATGAGTCTGAGACCAGCCTGAGTGACTTGAGGTTCTGGCCCAAAACAACCAAATAATAATAATAAAATAAAACAGCCAAACAAAACAGCAGCCAGACCCAAGAAGCTGGCAGAGCCTGGCATTGCCATTTTTTTGTCTTTTTAAGTAACATTTTACTTTCATGAGAATCACCCCCAGAGACCAGTCTGAAAACTTCCCAGAGAAAGTCCTCCATGGCTTTGTCACCATCTACTTGGTCCCAGTTTTTTTGTACATTAAAAAAAATAAGATTCATTTATCTCTATTATATGTGCGTACTTGTCTTTGTGTTTATGGACTATGTGCATGCAGTGCCCATGAGGGCCAGTAGGGGGAGTCCGACCATCTGGAACTGGAGTTAAAGACGGTTTTGAGCCGCCACGTGGGTGCTGGGAACGGAACCCAGGTCCTCTGCAAGGCCAGACAGCACTCTTAACCACTGGGTCGTCTCTCCAGGCCGAATCCCCATTTTTTCCTGTGTGTGTGTGTGTGTGTGTGTGTGTGTGTGTGTGTGAGAGAGAGAGAGTGTGTGTGTACAAGCATCCTCCTGCACCATTTCTAACCCATGTAGACTCTGAGTTAAATGACCTCAGAAGGCTACATGACTATTCATAAAAATCCATCATAGTTTGTGTGCTTGCACTGTGACTGTTGACATCTTTCGCTGTGAGAATAGGTCAGATGAAGATCTCTTCTTTTTCCTACTCTCAGGCTGGTTATGACGGGGAGAGCATTGGAAACTGCCCATTTTCTCAGCGTCTCTTTATGATCCTCTGGCTAAAGGGTGTTATCTTCAACGTCACAACAGTGGACCTGAAAAGGTGAGATGAGGCTTCTGGGTCATTGAAATGATGGGACCTAATTCCCTGCACGAGGCAACACACTCTTTCGTGTAGACAAGCATGTATACGCACATACACAAACACGCGCCTGCATGCTGCTAAGGGCCGCGGGCATGTAATGGTATGTTTATCCTTTAGCCTTGAAATGAAGACCGAGTGCTAGCCAAGTGGTATGATTCATATAGAGCTCATGGGCTGCAGGGAGACATGGGGTTTGGGGGCCAGCGAGAGCCTGCTTTCCCTGTTATCCCGCAGCTGCATGCCTCCGGAGGTCTGCTGAGCAAGCACTGTTCCTGGAGGGTAACGCTGGAGAGCTAACTGTCCCACCTCTGCAGCCAGAAAAGGGGTTGCAGAGGGGTGAGTTCACCCATCAGTAGTTAGTGTGTTCCTTGGCTTTGATCTCCAGCAAGCCACCTTATTAATTCACGGGCCACTTTCAGATTCTCAAGGGCTGTATCCCTTAAGTGGCGCAGCGTGCCCTCGCCCATGACCCCAAATGCCGAGACCATCTACGCAGACTGTTCTTCCCTCCTATCTAGGAAGCCTGCGGACCTCCAGAACCTGGCTCCCGGGACGAATCCTCCTTTCATGACTTTTGATGGCGAAGTCAAGACGGACGTGAACAAGATCGAGGAGTTCTTAGAGGAGAAGTTAGTTCCCCCACGGTAGGCCTCCTGGAGCTGATACAGCATTGTTGGTGCTTTTCTCTTTGGTCAAGCACAGTAGGCCAGAGGAAACAGCTGGGTTAGACGACTTGAGTTAAGATGGACTCTGCTTCTAGTCTGATTTCAGTCCTGTTGCTGTGATGGAAACATCCTGACAATAAGGCAGCTGAGGGGAGGGAGCACAAGGTCTGTTTTCTCACAGCTCCGAGTTGTAGTCCAGGATTGCAGGGTAGGATGTCAGCCGGCCACATCCCGCTCACAACCAAGAGCAGAGAGAAATGCATGCCGGCACCTGCTACTATCATGCCTGCCCCTACATAGTCCAGGACCCCTTCCTAGGGAATGGCACCTCCCACAGTGGACTGGATCTTCTTGTATCAATTAACTATCAAATCATACCCACAGGCCAATCTATTCTAGACAGTTCCTCAACTGAGGCTGTTCTCTCATGTGGTTCTAGAATGTGACAAGCTGACACTTAAAACCAACTATCACAGCTTCCCTTCTTTATGTCCACAGAGTGGCTGGCAATCAGGGTGGTACGGCATACGGCATGGAGGAGGCGTTATTGCTGTGTGGGATAACTGTTTCTCATGTCTGCTTTTGTGAGAGTGTGGACCCTTTAGGAAGTCAAACCCTTTCCCTAGACCAGGGAGGGAATTAGGTCATGAACGTCTGGTCGACCCCCGTGTCCTAGGACTGGTCTTTCCAGGGCTTGATACAATGCAGTTCTCCCAAATCGTGTTTCTTACTCAGCCCTGAGATGCATAGTTTGCTAACCCAGTGCAGGGGAGCTCGCTGTTTTAATATCTTCCCAGAGGGAGATATTCCTCTCTGCTGCATTATCCTAACCAGCTTTTGTTCTTTTTGTGACCCTCCAATTTTGAACTCTTCAAGGTACCCTAAGCTGGGGACACAACACCCCGAATCCAACTCAGCAGGAAATGATGTTTTTGCCAAATTCTCTGCATTTATTAAAAACACCAAGAAGGATGCAAACGAGAGTAAGTATTCCTGTTCTGGGCTCTGTTCCCACGCGGTATCCCACATGGCTGCTGGAGAGACCCCGGGCATCTGGCTTGTTTCACAGAGGGTACAGATGGAAGTCTGGAAATAAGGAAGATGCCCCCATCTTTAACTCTGCCTATGACTTTGGAGAGCCTGTTTCTAGAGTTTGGGAATCCAAAATGCAACACTATTATGGGGAAACATTTCAGTACCCAGCTGTCCCCACCGGCAGCACAGCAGCTGTTTAGATGATGTCCCTGTCACTCTCTACCTAGTCATAGCTTCTCGTAAATGTTTGAAGAGTTTGGGCTGGAGGCATGACTCAGCAAGTAAGAGCACACATTGCTCTTGCGGAGGACTGGAGTTTAGTTCCCAGCCCCTACGCTAGGTGGCGCATAACCACACCTAACTCCAGATCCAGGGCACCTGGAGACCTCTTCTGGCCTCTGAGAACACTGCACACATGATATATACACACTGCACACATGGTATACACACGCTGCACACATGGTATACACACGCTGCACACATGGTATACATACACACTGCACACATGGTATACACATACTGCACAAATGGTATACACACACTGGACACATGGTATACACACACTGCACACATGCTACACATACACACAGGCACAGACACAGACACAAATAAATACAAAAGTTTAGTTAGAAATATCTTTTAGAATCCAGACGGGTCCTAGCAGCAGCACAGCTGTGAGGGTGCCCAGGGAGACTGAGTTCTGTCTGCCTCCGTGTCCTTCTGGCCTCCTCACTGCTGACCAGCCCTGTCTCGGAAAGGAAGCGCATCCAGCTCTCTCTTGCCAAGGCAGAAAAACGAAGCGGCAGCCGCTCGCACGGCTTCTCTCAGGCGTCTCTTGCCTTTGCGTTTTAGTTTATGAGAAGAGCCTGCTCCGGGCCCTGAAGAAGCTGGACAGTTACTTAAACAGCCCACTGCCGGATGAGATAGACGCCTACAGCACAGAGGATGTCACTGTTTCCCGAAGGAAGTTCCTGGATGGGGACGAGCTCACACTGGCCGACTGCAACCTCTTACCCAAGCTCCACATCATTAAGGTTTGTCTCTGCGCCTGACTCTGCACCCCGTGCTGCACGCACGAAGGAGGCTCTGTGGTTCTTTGCTCTGACTTGCACTTCGGTCAGACCCCGAAATAGGCCTAGAACACAGGCTTGAATCGAAAACCTGCGGTTTCTGTTCAAGGCAGCCAGGCTGCGGTGTTCAGACAAGTGGACCCATGAGCTCCAGGTGTTTTCCTAAATACCAGTGAATGCGCTCCCTACCTGTCTTCGCCGATAGTCTCAGGGTCTCCTTGGTTTTTACCATATGTGGCTTGGAGACGATGCATTGTTGACAGTCGCAGGGATAAACATTGTTCTAGGGTGTCCTGTCAATTATTAATATCAGCTTTCCTTTGCTAAGAGCCGTTGATATAGCTACTTGGCTTGGCCTCTTCTGTAGCTGGTACCCTGTCTTTCTACAAGACCCAATGGTTGTATCCAACTAGAATTATTTGAGGGTGGCTTTTAGATTTTTATTTTTTTAATTTTAGTTCTCACCAGGTGACCTAGCACATCAGAACTCGTACCGGCAACCCTGGGGTTCCCAGGCGGCCGGCCCACACTTGGACTTCTGAGTTGCTTCTCTCTCCCCCGACCCTATTGCTGCCACTTAGAGGTGTCAGTTGCTGTTATCACGGCTGCCACTGCTCCGTGTGTGACCCTCAGATGTCCAAAGTCTTGCATGGGGGCATCTTGAGTTTGACTCAGTTCTCGATGGGTCTCGGGCTGGTGTAGGGGTGTAAGGGTGGGGAGAAGGGAGACATGGGAAATACCAGTCAATGCCACGTTCTAGGTTCGTGTGTTTAATTGGCTGGTGGAATCACCCATCTGGCTCCAAGAGTCCGCGGTGGGCTACCTTACCTTTCTCTTCCCGAACACCATCTTCTTCCCGCTCTCTCCCCCTCAGCCTTTAGCTTTTCCTTTCTCTCTTCGGTGTTGTGCTTCCAGGAGACCTACTTAAGGTGGACACTCGTGATTCTTTGGGTGAATTATCTTTGTTAATAGCCTTGTTCGGGTCCCAACATCCAAAGTCTAACGAAGGCTTCTCAGCTCTCCAACACCTGAATCTAGAAGCCATTTTCCAGTGAGATACTTACACCACTGCGCTTTTGTTTAGTCCCTCTCAGGGATGGAATTTTAGTCTTTGCTGTGACTGACCCAGCAGCACACAGGTAGGTACAGGATGAAGAAGGGATTGTAGTTGCTCTGACAAATGCTTGAGAAAAAGCAGTATCATAGAGAAAGGTTTGTTTTGGCCCATGGTTTCAGAGGTATGGTCACACTCAGCTGGCTCTGCTGGTGTTAGGCCTGTGGTGAACAATACGGCACAGGCAAGCAGCTCACTCTGTGGAAGCCAGAGAGCACGCTAGGGAGGGCCAGAGACAAGACCCTTCCCAGGATTTCAGTGGCCTAGGCTCCACTTCCTATTACCCAGTCAATCCACTGTAATTAACCAATCGGTGAAGCTATCACTACCAGTTGGGGACCCAACCTCCCTTGTAAAAGTGTTGATTATCCAAACCACAGGGACATGAGAATCATCACAGCCACAAAGCACTAATCACAATGCGATTATTCATATAAAAAAGGGGGACTGGAGAGAGGGCTCTGTGGTTAAGAGTGCTTGCTGCTCTTGCAGAGGACCTGGGTTTGGTTCCCAGTATTCACATTGGACAACTCACAACCACCTGTAACTCCAGCTCCAGGGGATCCACATCTCCTCTGGCCTCTGTGAGTACCTGCACTCAGATGATTGCATTCAGATGAGATGAGCACACACACACACAGACACAGACACACACACACACACAGAGAAAGACACATATATACACACAGACACATACATACACACATACACACACAGACAGAAACACACAGACACATACACACAGACACAGACACAGACATACACACGTGTAAAAGTATAAAGGGCTAGCTGCAGGAATGGGAGGGGAACGGGTGTGTGTGTGCTAAAAGCAGTCCATGGTGCTAATATAAGACTTAGACACGAAATCTTCAAGCCATTTAGTACTTATAATGCTAACTATTTAATGATCTTCCAAAACAGAGCACTTCTGAAGGAAATGAGAATTATGGTAAAATGCAAGAGTGGAGAGATTTATAATTTATCTCCCTTCCTGAAACCCACTGAAAATGATATTAAAAATAGAGTATTGGTTTCATCTTTCACAAGCCTGCAAAAGAATGACAGGTCACCCACAAATGAAAAGAAATGTAAGAGACGGGACTGATGTATGGTTTTATATATATATATTTTTTTTTTCTTTTACACCCTAAGAAAATTGTCCTTGATCTTCAATGAGTGCTTCTTAATTTTTTTTTTTTTGGAGACAGGATTTCTCAGGCTGGCCTCGAATTCACAGAGATCCCCCTGCCTCTGTTCGGATTAAAGTTCTTCAGAAGTAGATAATTTGTTTCTGCAACACTGAGACCTTTGCTTAGAGGGTGGGGTGTGGCGGCGAGGGAAAGATTATAGAGCACACTTGGGCGATGTCTTGAAAGAGATGGAGTTGAAGGAGGGCTATGCCGAGGACACCTTTATAGCCTGTGCCCAGCCACTCACCCGCTGGGACCCCCTGGAGGGAGATGGGGTAGCAGGAGGGAGGGGATCTGGCACTGTGTTTTGAGGCTGCTGAACAGAGTTCCTTTATCCTAATGCTAACTGCTGAATGCTCTGATGCTAACCTCTAACTCCAGCTCTGATGTGTCCCTGAGTAGAGTAGAGGCCTGAGGTTCCCAGGCGATGCTTGGTTGTGAAGACTGAGTTTGCTCTCCCGGTGGCCCTGGCCCACCCTCTTATAGCCTCACAGAATTTCTAAGCAAATGGTAGCCCCAACATGTCTGCCTTACTAAACCATGACTAGCAGCAAGAAAGAATCCACATGGGGCCACTGTATAGCCAGAGATGATCTAAGTGGAGATGAGCTTGAATCTGAAAACAAATCACCCAAGGTCAAATGGACAGGCTCTAGATGCTTAAGTTCATGATGGGAGAAGGGGGAGGAGAGAAAGGAAGGAGAGGGAGGACAGAGAGGAGGGAGAGGAGAGGGAGAGGAGAGAAGAGGAGAGGGAGGGGAGGAGAGGAGAGGAGAGGGAAGGGGAGGAGAGGGAGGGAAAGGAGAGGAAGGGGAGGGAGGGAAAGGAAGAGGAGAGGAGAGGAGACAGAGAGGAGAGGGAGAGGAGAGGGAGAGGAGAGGGAGAGGAGAGGAAGAGAAGAGGGAGAGGAGAGGGAGAGGAGAGGGAGAGAGAGGAAGGGAAAGAAGAGGGAGGGGGAGAGGAAGAGGAGAGGGAGGGAGAGGCAAGGGAGGAAGAGGATAGGGGAGGGGAGGAGAAGGAGGGAGAGGGGAGGAGCTCGTTCATGCTCCATCTTACATGACTGCCTTATTTTTATATTAGTACTGTAATTATTGTCTGCTGAGGATCAAAGCCAGGCAAGGGCTTATACATCGTTAGCCCCAAAGCTCTGCTCCCAAGGCCATGCCATGTGTAGGAAACATTCCCAGAACAACACGGTGAGACTTCACCGAGATTCTGCAGTGGGGGGGGGCCCTTAAGAGCTGCACCTGCTCCTTTCCATTGTCATAACAAGATGTTTGAGGCAGGGGTATGCAGGAAAGTTTACTTATCTCTCAGTTTTAGAAGTTCAAGAGCAGGAGTCAACTCTGGTGGGGACCTTACGGCATCCCAGGGTAAGTGTGTGTGTGTGTGTGTGACCATAGCTAAGACAGGAAGTGACCATAGCTAAGACAGGAAGTGACCATATGGTGAGACAGGAAGTGACCATATGGTGAGACAGGAAGAGACCATAGCTAAGACAGGAAGTGACCATATGGTGAGACCTCCCCACAGAATTAATCTGAGTGCCATGAGAACTACTTCAGTCTCTCCTGAGTGTGTTGTCCCAACCATGCCCTCCTCTAGAGCTCTTCTTCTTGAAGGTCCCAACACACATTGTCCCACTGAGACCCAAGCTGCCAACATGTGACCCTTTAGGGATGGTACTCAAACCACATCAGACAGTCAATAATGCTTAAAAACAGCAAGGACGACACAGACAGACCATAGAACAACCCACGGGGCAGGGGTGGGGGGTTGGGATTCACAATGGCCTCAAGTATCTTCATGACATCAAAAATCAGAAAACAGTGGCCTTACTTCAAGAGAGGAAAGGGAAGGCTGTCTGGTGTTTTATGAAAGAGTGTTATATCCCCGGTTATTATCCACCCAGACACTGGCCTCAGCAAAATGAGTGCTCCTGAGCAGTGAAATTGCTCTATGATGAAATACCCAAATGATCACGAAAATAGGAATGGGAGACAGATAAGGCATGTGTTGGAAAAGGCTGCTGAGAAACGGAAGCTATTTCGACCTAACTTAGAGCATAGATTTGCTCAGACACTGGCTTGCTCAAGGACTATCGGAAGAGCGAGAGACTTAGCTACCCAGTCCCAGCACACACACAGCTCTGCCATTCACCTGTTTGGTTTCTCTGTTCTCGTTTGTTTGGAGAACACACGACTCAGGGGCTTAGAGAGGGTAATTATGTTTTAATTAAAGATGAGATAAATTTATAAAACGAATCCACAGCTGGAAATTCAATAGGAGGGGACAAGTCCTTCTCAAGAGTTGCTTTGCTTGGAGTTGCAGCCCTTTCAGTAGGGAACCTGAGCTGATGCTGGCTCAGAGACCAAACAGCTGCTGCAGGGACAGAGGAAAGCCAGGATGTGGTAAACTTGGGTGTGGTCACAGTCACCAGGTGGGGGTGGGGGTGGGGCACAGGAGAAGAGCCGGGAAGAAGTGGAGATGTAAACATTCCCTCCTGTGATGCCACCAGGAGTCAAACTTGATAGATGATATCAGCGGACTCTCACAAAGAATGAATCCTCAGCCCTCTGGTTATTGAAAGGGGATGTATGCGTAAATGTGCATACACACACACACACACACACACACACACACACAAAAAGAGAGAGAGAGAGAGAGAGAGAGAGAGAGAGAGAGAGAGAGAGAGAGAGAGAGAGAAATATGTCTTTAAAACAATAAGATGGGACAGGAGGGATGTTTCCGAGGTTAAGAGCACTTGCTGCGTTTCCAGAGGACCTGAGTTCAGCACCCATGTCAGGCAGTTCACAGGTGCCTGTAACACTGGGTCCATGGGAGCCAACACTCCCTTATGGCCATCACAGGCATCTGGACTCCCATGCACAGCCATCCCCCCATCCATATAACTTTAGAAAGTAAATCTAAAAAACATTTAAAGTGCAGTTAGCAATCAAGAAAGTCACCTGGTGCCAATCTGAACTCCACAGTGTGTGCACACGCTTGCACTCCATCATACGTAGTTACACAGGCGCATGGAGATTATACACACACAGAGAAGTTATACACGCAAGAGTCCATGCACGAGAGGCAGACGTTTCGCAAATAGCCTCGTTAATATTAAAATATCCAGGCCTGATGGCGCAGGCCTGTACTACCAGCTGCCTGTGAGGCTGGGGGAAGGAAATTGCAAGCTCGACCCTGCCTGGGCTACAGAGTGAGCCCAAGGCCTGGCTGGGAGAGTTAATAGGACTCCACCTCCAAATAAAAGGTAAAGAGGGAGCTGGGCTCAGCGGAGG
Source organism: Mesocricetus auratus (assembly GCF_017639785.1). Classification (NCBI taxonomy): domain Eukaryota; kingdom Metazoa; phylum Chordata; class Mammalia; order Rodentia; family Cricetidae; genus Mesocricetus; species Mesocricetus auratus. The sequence continues at coordinate 5,192,299 of NW_024429192.1, read as the reverse complement.
GGCCCTTGCTAAGCTTGCTTGAGACTCTAGGCTAAGACTTTTCAGAAAGGTCAGAAGTGAGGCAGGTGAGTGCCAACCAAAGAAATGGAAACCCCTGGCCTGAGCATCCTGAAGTCTGTGTTCAGGGAAGGACGCCACACCATGCCGGAGGCTTTCCAGATGTTCCTTGGTCCTAACTTGCTGCCACACTGCGCCAATGGCTGCTAGCGGATACTAAGATCTGATTGGTGCTGTGTCTCCTGCTTCATCCCGCCATGCCAGGAACAGCAGGGAGGGAGGGGACACAGCAGAAATGGCCACTGAGGCAGATGGGATCGTGCCCCTCCCCCAGCGCGTGTGTCACGGTCTTCGTCCCTTCAGTGGAGGCAGAGCCCTGATGAGGTCTTGACTTCAGACCCCTGGCTTCTGGGACTCTGACAGGATGACTTCCTGTTCTTGGTTCTTCGGGTGTGGGGCACTGGAAGTCTTATATCCCCCAGCATTGGGAGGGGTCCTTAGCGTCTTGCCCATCTGGCCCGCTCCTCACCAGGGAAGCGTCTCACGCTGCTGCGCTTCTTAGAACATGCACCCCACTTGCTATTTTTTTTCTTGCTTCCATTGTCTCCACGATGATGAGGTCACACTGTTTCGTTCATGCATCCGGCAGTGACGGACTTCTGCAGAGATACCACACGCAGATGTTAGGGATTGCTGGCGATGAGAATGGGGAGCTAGGGGGGAGATACGGGAGGTTCAAAGGTCCTGACGCAGTCTAAGATGAAGACTCGTCACGTGCCTTCACGCAGCACATGGTGACACCTGACAGCGGCATTGCCGTAGACACAGGGAGGAAGCCACTGACGTGTGCACGCGCACGGGGGATCCCAAGGATCATTTCTGGTAGCTTGGCGGGTGGGACTGCAGGGATCTCAGATTAGTTGTTATTGTTATTATTATTATTGTTGTTGTGGTTTGCTTTGACATATTACAAAAAAAAAAGAAACTTAGAGGAGGAAGGTTTATTTTGGCTCACAGGAAAGCCGTCACGGCAGGGAAGGTGTGGAGGCTGGAATGGGGAGGCAGATGGTCACATTGCATCAGCAGTTAGGACACGGACAGCGATGGGTGTTGGTGCTCAGCTCCCTTCGCCCTTTGAATTCAACCCGGGCCCCCAGCGCACGGAATCGTGTCTGTTACAGCTAGTGTGGATCCTTCTACCTCAACTGACGCAGTCTAGGGACTCCCTCACAGACAGACCAGAGGTTTGTGCCCTAGGTGAGTCTAGATTCCATTATAGAGTGACTGCACTTGGTTCCTGTCCCTCTGTGACCCTGCCTGTCCTCAAGGTGCCCTAGCAATGTTACAGTGCCACCAAGGGCATCCCAGGATGACTCCAGGAGCTACGCCGTGCATCTCCTAGGGGTGAGATGGTCTGACTTGGCCCGGGAGAGTGTTGTACCCCTTTCCTCATCATTCCCTCTCGATTTTCAGATCGTGGCCAAGAAATACAGAGGTTTTGAGTTTCCTTCTGAAATGACTGGCATTTGGAGGTACTTGAACAACGCCTATGCCCGGGATGAGTTCACTAACACATGTCCGGCTGACCGGGAGATCGAACACGCGTACTCGGATGCGGCAAAAAGGATGAAGTGATGCTCGCTTGCCTTCCGGTCCCTTTCTCAGATGAGTGAGCGAGGCTTCCAGGAGAGCCCTCTGTGCTTCCCCAGAGGCGGCGTTTGCACGATGTCTCCAGCTCTCTGAATGCCACCACAGGGTGCATGGCCTTGGATTTGTCTACTCATTGCTACATCTCGTCTATGCTAACCCCGTACTCTCGTGATCGTGCTTAGGGCAGCGGTGTTTCGCGCTGTGCTTCAAAGACTTGGACTTCCATCCCCCTGTTTCACAGAAGTTAGTCTTTCTTTGATATTTCACATACACAGCTTGCTTTTCTCTTCTTCAATATTAGTTTAAAACGAAACACTTTAGAGCACTGTTAGAGGGTACGAAGAAGAAAGTAAAAATCACCTAAAACTTACTGTGTGTAACTTTTGGTAACAAATTGTTGAATATTTCTAGATTCTTCAATCTTTCATGTATGCCTGTGTGCACATGCGTGCGTGTGTGTGTGTGTGCACATGCGTGTGTGTACGTGCATGCGCACATACACATATACACACACATGTGCACATGCAGATACACATCACACATAATTTCCTTCATACATGGTGTGGCATTTGTAAGGGGCTGATGAGGGGACCTCTTGGTGCCTCAATGGTCATCACAGAAGACTTAAGACAAAGGATTTGTCCCCGATGAGTCACATAGGGACCGTAGGCGCCCCCCCCCCCCCGCAGTGCCAAGGGATAGCAGGAACTGGGGTGATGGGACCAGGGTGTCCTCTTCTGCTCCGAGGATGCTGTCGCCTCTGAGTCCTGGAAGGGTGTAGAGAGTGTGCTCCTGGGCCTTTGGCTCTAACTTCCTTCCCGGTCCCTTCTCTTCTCTGTCCTCTAGAGGAACTGTGCCTTCACGGGGACTCTTTCTGTCAGCAGCAGTGTGGAGAATTCCCCCTGTCTTATGTCATGTGAGCCTATGACTTCTGCTCGTGGCAGTTCTTCAATGAGAGCGTGCGGCTGAGGCTAGCTCATTCATGTCTACTTTCTATCTCATTCTGAGGCTAGCTCATTCATGTCTACTTTCTATCTCATTCTGAGGCTAGCTCATTCATGTCTACTTTCTATCTCATTCTGAGGCTAGCTCATTCATATCTGCTTTCTATCTCATTCTGAGTCCAAGCAGGGCAACTAAATTCCAGGAGAAAGCTCAGAAAATCCTACTCTTAAGCACTCCTGCTCTTTAACGAGGAGTGTCTGGTCTCCTGTGGCATTCCCTCCTTCATCCCTGGGGCCGCCCAGCATCATAGCTAGGCCCATGGGTGGCTGCTGGGCTCCAGCCCAGTTGTAGATGAGAAAATGTGAGGCTGCTTAGAGGCTCTACCAGACATCTCTGGCTGTATCTTCACAGCCACACGTCTTCCAGGAAACGTCTCTTGTAGACTTGGCTGTGGAGCATGGTGGGTTCTGGAACCCTCATGCGTAATCTACTCAGTGGGCAATTTGTTTGGATGAAAGTGAGATTCACGCAAACAGTAAGATCCTAAGATTGGGTGAAGAATGTCTCACAAGGACATGAAGTCCAGTACGGAGGCCTGTTCATATCCTTGTTTCTTATATGCTCTGGCTTCAGCTCAGTAGTTAGTTTCTTTGTCACTTGAGGGAAGAAGGTTTTAGGATCGTGTCTAGCCCATATCACCACAGTCCAAATTATTTCACATCTCTTTAGGAGTCAGCTTTTACAATGTGACATTCACACTTGGTAAATGAGTGGATAATAGGGTGTTAGTCCTGTTAATTTTGATCTTTTAGATATTAAGATGATCACCAATGGTGTGCCTTACAAATAAAACATTTTCAATCAACTTTATTGTTTTTCTTTAGTTTCTTTTGTGTGTGTGTGTGTGTGTGTGTGTGTGTGTGTGTGTGTGATGTGCCTGCATGTGTGCCTTTGTGTTTGGATGCATGTGGCTGCCGTGCATATGTGGTGAATGCTTGGGAGGCCTGAGGATAATGTCAGGATCTTCCCTCCTTACTCTTTCGGGGCAGAGTCTCTCAGTCAAACCCAAAGTTCTATATGGCGCATCTTGCTAGACAGCTTTCTTTAGAGATCCCTCTACACCTCTGAGGCTAGAATTACAGGGTGGGCTGCCATGTCCACATTCGAGCAAGCTGAACCCCAGTGCAGCAGGTACTTCAACTGCTGAACCACTCCCAATTCCAGTAAAGACTGAAAGTGAAGCCAACCTCCCTCCCTTCTTCCCCCTCCCTCCCTCCCTCCCCTCCTCCCCCTCCCTCCTTTCCTCCTTCCCTTCCTCCCCCTCCCTTCCTCCCTCTCCCCCTTCCCACCCCCTTCTTCTCCCTCCCCCTTCTCTACCTTTTCCATTTTGACTTAAAGGAATAAAATGAACCTCCTTTAAAAGAAGGTGAGATCAAATTTGAGCCAGAGGTTGCTGGTGTGAGATAATCCATATGTGAGCTATGAACCACAGACGTGTAAGTGGTACCTCAAGAGGCCTGAGCAGGTATGTGTGACCTCTTTGTCCAGGTGACGGAAACAGGTCATCCCATTTATACTGGTAGCTGTAGGAAGGTGGCTCCTTGGGGCAGTCACCTTTAGTCCTTGTTGCCAGCCTCACTCCCATTCTGCTCTTCCCCCACCCCATCCCAGCCCCACCCTCAGCCCTGCCCCATGCCCCAGCCACACCCCTTGCCCCAGCGCTACCCTTATACCCTAGTCCCACCCCCAGTGGTGGAATTCCAGAGAGACTGATCGTAACCTTTGGGATCATGCAATTCTATTCTCACTTATTTGTTGCTGCGACCTGAGAATTAGAAAACAATTTTAATATTTTTTTTTATTAGAAAGCCAACTTTCCTGGTGGGGCTGACTACAGACAGCCGCAGCCTGGGAAAGAGCATGGGTATCCTCTCTAGTCCTCCCAACAACTGGAGATGGAAGAACAGTCACCCTGCAAGACCTCCATCCCCTACGTGCAGACTCTCTGCACACTTGCGCACACACACACAGTTGAAGCCAGCCTGCAAAGCCTCCTGTAACTTTAATGCTTCTGGCCTGGCTAGGTCCTGCTACCCTTCTCTGCCCCAAAGAAACACGCGGGCGCTATATTAGTTATAAGTTGTTGGCTGGTGACTTGGGCTTCTTATTTCTAACTCATAACTACTAGTCTAAATATTTCCTTGTGATCTTATCTTACCGGAGAAAAGGTCCAGGCCACTTATTCCTTTGGGGTCTACATGGAGTTTTCTCAGTGTCTCTGCAGAGAAGATTTCCTGCTTGTCCCTGCTTCTACACTGATTCTGCCCTGCTAAGTCACTTCCTGCCTGGATCACAGGGCGACTTCTCTTTACTACATTTCCCAGAATCCTCCTTGATGCCTAGTCCCACCTATCTTGCTTCCCTATTGGCCAGCAGTACTTTATTCATCAACCAGTAAGACAAACGTATACACAGAAGGCCACTCCCCATCAACCTGCACTCCCTGTGTGCAGACCCTCTGCATACATGTGCACACACACACACACACTCACAGTAGAAGCCAGCCTGCAAGGCCTCCATCCCCTGTGTGCACACAAATACATGCACATGTGTCCTTAACACCTTCACACGTTCCCACACACATCTGTGTGGGCATCCACACACACACACACACACACACACACACTCACACACACACATGCACAGCCTCCCCCAACTCCCAGAGCAAGTGGAGCTCAGGGCTCCCCTTCAGCACATGCTTCGTCCTAAGAATATGTAATCCACAGTTCTACGAAATGGACCAATTAAGTGGTAAGCATTACAAGATGGCAACGGTTTAGCTTTTCCTCTTAAGTCGATTACCTTTCAAAGTTTGAATTTCTGATTCATCTCTCACCATGCCCTGGGTGTGGTCACTTTATAGTGCCGAATGGGTAGTTGTGATCCCTGGCCACAGGCACAGGTTCATCTGGGACTTGCAGGTCATGTCTGTCTTCCTATGTCCTCTGTGTGTCTAGGAAGCCACCACTGCTGTTGTAGCCTGGCTTAGGCAAAGTCGCTGTTCTCAACTGCAGAGGGTTCAGCTTGAGTTTTGGACAGCTGTGTCTCTGAATGACACTGTATAGTCAGGGAGAGCCCAAAGCTGCCATTGTGTGGCCTAAACTAGGACAGGTAACTTGGTCAGGTCATGGTTCAAGGAAAATTACGTTCTGAAGCAGTAATCCACAACCATGGATGGCATGGGGAGTCCTCTGTCCAGAGAGTTAGGTCTCAGGTCAGACCACCATTGAGGTCTTATCCTACACACTGTTCACCTCATTCATAGCCATCCGTAGGGGGAAACTTAGTACTCCTCCATTAGCCATGTGGTGTATTAGAGGCGCATACAGAGGAGGTAATAAAAGGGCGGTTTACCGCACTGCTAACCACACCCACTTTAGGCGTGACTAAAGACGTATACTGATGTAGGCGGTGAACTACGCCACTAGCCAGGCCCACTTTTAGGCATGGCTAGGGGCGTGTACGGAGGAAGGAATTAAAGACTGAGCAGCGGAACCTCTCACTTTTCTTTGGCTTCCAGTTCGGTGGTGGAAAACTGCTCGGCTCCTCAGGGTTGTTCGCTTCTCTCTAGTGAGTAATTTCTGCAATAAACAGTTACTATGCCCTCGATAGCTGTGCCGCCTATCCTTGTAGCATCAGCCATCCACCCCTCTCCCCATCCTAGAGCACTCTGGCTGCTTCCAGGGATGCCGGCTGCTTGGCGGACTTAGCCACCCTCTTGGAAAGAAGCCGTTTTCCCTCTGAGGGCACTGTCCACCGTCACCTCTTCCTCGACGCCTCCCTTAAATCTCCTGGTGATGGGACAAGGACAGTGGCACCAAGGGCTGGCCTAGGGCTGCCCACAGTCCATCAGATCAGCTGTCTCTGTGGCCCTGACAGAGCGTCTTTCCAAGTGGCCGCTGTTTGTGAATCCAGGTTAGACGTCTTTCTGAAGCTCTGATTGCCTAAGTACCAACACCTACCAAGGTTCTTTCAATCTTCCCATGCCTACAGGCTGCAGTGTTATCTTGTGATAACCCCAACACCCGGAAGTGAGTTAGTCCTTTCTGAGAACGCACCCCGGTTTGAGAACAGGAAATGTTTTCAAATGACGTTAAGGTTTTCACTTGCTTGTTTGATTTTCCCATTCAGGGATTAAGTACTTAGAAGTTGACATGTTTCCAGTCCCTTTCCCCAGAAGGGCTTTTGAGGCAGTACTGAGAAACAAAACAAAACAAAACAAACAAACAAACAAAAAAAGCAACAGCTAAATCCTGAGCAGACTTAAGGTCCAAAAACTGAGCTGGGCATGGTGGTGGCTTACCTGGAGCCCCAGAACTGGGGAAGCCAAGGCAGAGAGTGAGTCCCTAGAGTTTGGATCTAGATCTACAATCTACAACATATCTGGTTATATGTCAATTAATATTTAATTCTGATTGCCTATTGGCATAAAATGTAAGTTGTCGGAATGAATTGGGCATGAATTCACAAGTTTATGGAAATTTGATCCTTTGTCACAAGGGTGGCAAACATTTCTACTCTGACTTCTTGGCTTCACAAGACACAGGGAAGTTGGGATGGTGGTCACCTGAGCTTCATCTGTTCCCCTTCAGTCTCTGGGCTGACCGGGTGTGGAGAGCTGGCCTAGGGCTCTGTCAGTACACTGATCTGAGAGGCTCCACAGTAGCCGGACAGCTTGAGTGGGAAGCCATCTTGTTTGGCTTGGACACGCCGCTCCCTATTGCAAGAGACTCGGAGAAACGGGAGAGGTGATAAACCAAGGGGAATAGCCTCCCTGAGGCTGGAGCCCTAGACCTATGCAAGCCAGCCTCCCCTTCTCACCAGTAGGTGGCACTTCCTCCCACCGCAAACCTCTCCACCTTCCACTGGGTTGGACTTGAAGTACCAGTGGGCCATTCCAGTCTGATGCAGACATAGATTTGAGACTTTATCCAAGCACAGCCCGTGTCTCTGGGTGACGTCCTAGGGGACTAACCTGTCAAATGTGGCCCTGTGGGGCCGGAGAACAACGTGTGAATCCACCCTGTTGGCCCCAGGAAGCCCACCCCCAGGTATTGGTTGGTCCCCCCCCCCCATACAATGAAGAATGCGTTTGAGAGGGGGCATTTTTCTCAGCCCTGCAATTTTCTGTCTTGTCAGAAGTGCCAGGAACAAGAAGTCCCTGGTTATGCTTGACACCAACACGAGTGGGACAGCCGTGCGATGAAATCAAGTGTATGGATGGCTGTCTGTCTGCCGAGAGATTCAGGGACCCAGAGATCGCGCTCCAGACTCATGGGTGCCCTCTGACAGGAGGGGCCCCAGCACGCCACAATATGCAGTCTTTCATGGTACCAGGGATGCCCCAAGAGTGCCTGCCCCCTTCCTCATCCCACTCTCGTTCCCCCACAGACAGAGGTGTACGAGGCACTATCTCATGTGTAGCTGGGCGCTGGGATCATTGTCAGTCGCTGGCTAGATGTCCTCTAAGGCTATCCCTTGTTCAACTCTGATTTCTGAGTCCTGGGTTATAGCATCACGCAGTGTAGTGATGAAGACCATTGTTGGGGAGGACTTGCAGATGATGAAGGCAGCTGTGGTTAGATCTGAGTACACATGCGTGCGCGTGTGAACACACACACACACACACACACAGCGACTTAGAGCTGCGCAGTGTGACCTTATTTCAAAAGAGGATCTTTGTAGATGAAGTTAGTTGAATTCCCGTGAAGTCCTATTAGGTGAAGCTAGTCCCTGATTCCAGTGTCGCTGACGACATCATAAGAAAAGACAGTACACAGACACACACAGGGAAGGGACCATGGGCAGGCGAGGGAGAGGCAGGAAGGGTGCTGCAGAAAGTCTGGGAACCCCGAGGAAGGCTGACACCACCAGAAGCAGGAAGAGGCGGGGAAGCACCCTTCCCCTGAGTGCTCACGTGGGAGCTCGGCTCTGCTGACGCATGAATTGAAATATTGAAATGCTCATGTGGGAGCTGGCTCTGCTGATACATGAGTCGAAGGTTCCAGTCTCTGGGCCAGTGAGAGGGTAACACATTTCTGATGGTTTAAGTGCCACCCACTGTCTTCATGATACATTGTTACTGAATCCCCCGGAAATGAATAGCAGAGTCCTGCTTGGGTGCCTGTGGGAGAGAGCTGTGTTAGTCACTCTTACTACTGTGACAGGACTCCTGACGATGGAGGAGGAAGGGTTTGTCCATGGTCATGCTCTGGGCGATATTACAGCCCATCACTGTGGCAGGAAGGCCCGGGGGTGGGTAGAGGGGGCAGGAGTCTCTTCAGTCTGAGGCCGTGGAAACATAAGGCCATGGGCTATGTTGCTGAGACTAGAAGTGAGTTAGCCTGTAACCCTCCGATCCTACTCAGAGGGCCCTACACCTGCCTTCCAAATCCTTATGCCCAAAGGTTGCAAAACCGTGCCTGCCTTCCAAGCCTTATGCCCAAAGGTTGCAAAACTGTGCCAGCAGGTCCAAACACGTGAGTCTACGGGGCATGCTCTGCATCCGACATAGCTGACCCTCCCGAGCCTTGCTTCCCCTCCTCTGTCAAATGCCGGGGCTGCGTGGCGCTGCCTTCTATACCCTTTCAATCCATTCAGCGTTCATCCCTGGCTCAAGCTGCCGGGCTCAGCCCCAGTGATAATATTTGAGAACAGTCCCCAAGCCCAGAAATGCACACGGTCTCTATTAGTCACTGCCTCATTGTTGTGACAAAAATATTTGACAAAAGTAACTTAGGGGCAAGGGTTTATTTTGGCTCACAGCCTGAATGCACAGGGAAGTCATGGCGACAGATACATGGCAGCTGGCCCTGTGGCATCTGTAGCCAGGAAACAATGAATGAGAGTGGAAGGCCAGCGCTCAGCTTCTCACTCGGTCCGGGACCCCGGCCCATCGGACGGTGACACTCACCTTTAGAGTAGGTTCTGCGGTTAAGTCTCACAGGCGTACTTCCATGACACGTTTAACCCCGTCACGTCGTCGACAGTCAGTGCCCACCGTAGCTCGCACACCAGGGCAGGTTCTTGGCTTGGATGCTGCTTATCACCTGCTTCAGGAAGTTTTGGTAGACATTTTGCTTTCTGAAGGGGCCACTCCCCACATTTAGGGCACGCATGACATCTGTAACTACAGGAACGGTGTCTACTCACCTGACCGATCATGCTCAGCGAGGACAATGGGATGCCTGTCCACAGAACAGGTCCCTTACCTTCATCACAGCTTTCAGAGGTGTAAGCAGTAAAAGGGGCCCCCATAGGTCCATAGGGAGGGGCACTATTAGGAGGTGTGGCCTTATTGGAGCAGGCATGGCTTTGTTGGGTGAAGTGTGTCACTAGGTCTCAGAAGCTCAAGCCCAGACTCAGTGACTCACAGCCACAGAAGGACATGCTGCCCCGGGAGAACCCTCAGCTCCTACTCCAGCACCACTTCTGCCTGCAACGCCCCTGTGCTTCCTGCCGTGATGATAACGGGCTGAACCTCCGAAACTGTAAGCCAGCCACAGTGAAATGTTTTCCTTATTAAGAGTTGCTGTGGCCATGGTGTCTCCTCACAGCCGTGGAAACCCTGACTGAACCTTCCTCCACCTACACCTCAGCTCGCTTCACCAACGAGTAGCACACACGCCTTGGAAGGAAGTATGTCCAGGAAACATGGATGTGGAGAAGTCCAGGCGTGTTTTCCCCTGCAGTACCTAATGCAGAGTATTTGTTTTTGATCATGGTGATCATGGCGATGACACTGGTGTGTGTGTGTGTGTGTGTGTGTATACGTGCTCCTGTGTGTGTGTTACATACAGAGGCCAGAGGAGGCCACCAGAGGCTCTCCTCTCATTGCTCGCTACCTCATTTAAGAGGAGATCTCTCACTGAACTGAAAGTCTGCTTTGTGAGCCGAGGAGACATGCCTGCCTCTGCCCTTCCCCCCCCATCCCCACCATAACACTGGGTTTGCAACTGCATGCAGTCGTGCCTGGCTTTCTATGTGGCTGCTGGGGATTAAAACTCAGGCCCTCACGCTTGCTCTCTTACCCTGAGAGCCTTCTGCTTAGCCCTGAAGTAGCTGTCTCCTACACCATGCAACCAAGGTCACACGCTTACCAGCTCAGCACACACAGCAACCGGCCATGGCCCTCACCCCTGAAGCTGCTCCCCTACATTTTTCCTTTTAGCTGATATTTTTTTTTCCAGGTGTTTCATCACAGTGACAGAAATCTGACTCATCTACAAGAAGTTGACGTGTTCCATATCTGGCTGTTTTGTTCAAGGTCACAGAGGCCAGAAAGGGAAGGAATTGGCTGAAGCTGGAGTCCCATAGAGGTTTGAGGTCAGCTCCTGGGGTCTAAACTTCTCTTCTCTGACCGCTCTAACTCACCGTCTTTCCTTTGAAGGGCTCATCCGATTAGTCCACACCCACCCAGGGGACCCTCCTTTACACACAGCTGATGGAATCAGACATTTCCAGAATGGAGTCCATGCACTCAGATCAGCTGGCTAGGGAGGGACTTGCATTGTGCATTCCAACTCCCTTCACCTTTGTCCCGTCACGTGACCCAATCACAGGAATCGTGTTTATTCGCAGGTTCTACCCAGCCTCAGGAGTCGGGGCATGTATACAGGGCCTGGGAATACCAGGAGCCATCTTAGAATACCGCTGCCATGGACAAGCTGGAGTCCTTGTGATGAACGCTCTGGAGGAAGTTTCCACCAGCAATGCTCAACCCCTGAGTGAGGTCAACAGAGGCTGCATTGCCAGACCTCTTAGGTGTTCCCAAGCCAAGCCGTGGCATCAGATGTCTGCGGCCTATCTTCTTGGCGAGCTCCCTCCAGACTCTCTTACTGTTAATCCTCGGGCTCAAACACCGTGGGGCGGGAAGGTCTGACATTCCCTGAAGTCCACTTGACCTGATTCCCAGGTTCCTCTGACAAAGCAAGAGTTTGTTGACCTCTACATCTTGGCACTAAGTGTACTTATTTACTCAGTTTTTTCTTTCTCCAAAGGGTGGGGAGAGAGGGTGGAGCCGAAGGAAGGATTTTTGTTGGTCAGTGAGGGGCTTTGCTATGACTTCTGTCTGAGTTGAGCAGGTGGCCAAAGTGTCTCAGTACAACGCAGACACGACTCTCCTTCAGTCCTCCCTGATTACATGGGGGGGGGATCTGTCCAAATAAGAACACTAAGGGAGTGACCAGACTCCTGTGGACATGGCAGCCGAGCGATGCCTGCCTGTGCCACGGCAGGTCGCCGGGGCAGAAGCCACATGGGCAGAAACCGAGTCCCCAGGCCTTGAAGCTCTTGGTGAAGAGTGAGGGACTCAGCACCTCTGAGATTTGCTTTAACAGTCCTGTTCTGTGTGACATTTTGAATATCTGACCGTGTGGCCTGAGCAGCTACGTCATGACGTCACAGCTTTTGAAAGAGGCCCCTTTCAAGGAAATGACAAACAAGGGTTTTGTTACTCTGGGAGATCACATTCTGGTGAGAGGTATCATTATTTGTTTAATTAAATTAACATTTCACATGGTATGGCCCACTCTTCCGATTCTTGGGATCTTACGTCCTGGGGAACACAATGAAATCGTGGCTTTCCAGGCAAGTTGGTTTTGTCCTCAGACATGACTTCCTTTGGTCAAGTTGGAGGAGACGGCAGTGTCCTTGGTAAGAAATGACTGCATAGTCTCAGTCACAGAGTGCCTTCACAGATGACAAGCTCGATACCCTTGTCAGGAAGCACCTTTTCTGGGGACACTGGGTTCCCTGTTAATGTGATGGTTATAAAGGCACACACTCCCATCTTGTCCTGAAGGCCAGACCCAAAGAAATGCTCTTGTGAGTTTAGGAGTTAACTTGGCTTCATGATGACTCTCTAGAAAACAGCAGTGGCTTGATCTGAAATGACTGAGTTTGAGGAGGTGTGACATTTACCCCCAGGACATCTTGATAAAGAAAAAACGTCTCATCTCTCTGAGACATCTTGGGGTTGCCCTGTCTGGTAGGGCTGATCAGACTACTGGTTGACCTGGTAGCAGCGCTCTCCCTTCTGAGAAAGAGATTGGCACTTTGGAGGCATCTGAAGATCCGTTCCACTTTGTTAAGAGAAGTGTGAGTAGCAGGGTCTCTCACAGGCAGAACCTTTAACTGTGACACCTCTGTGCTTCCAGCTCCATAGTCGGGGCTCGGTGTCACTGAATGCTTCCCTACTGTAGGAAGTGTGACCCTTACTATCTGGGATGCAAGAGGTGTTCCCAGGGTGCTCAATGGCGGCTGGCCAGTCTTGGGCGTCTTCCAAGCTAACAACTACTAAGTCATTTAATTCTTACCTAGAACTCAGAACATCATTAATAGTTAACGCCCGAAGCTAATTTCGGCATCACAGACAAGTTCAGAGGAATGAGATTTCCCAGCAACCCAGCCCTCTCCCCCTCTCGCCCCATCCTGTCCTGAGACTTTCTGTGGTCCCCTTTGCGCAAGCACATCTGCGTGTAGCAGGATCAGTGACATCAAACAGATGTGGCTTCAGATCCACTCTTCGTGAGAGGGGATGGAGAAGGAAGTTGGGGCAGATGAGAATCAGGGAGGGGAGAGGGAGGAGTTAGCAGTGCGATTACTCAACACTTGGATTTTTAATCAAGGGATCTTGGTAATGAACAATATATCCTTTGTTGGGCACAAAAAGAAAAATGCAAACCAGAAGCCAGTAGAGATTTAGTAAACAGAGCAATCTATAGGGCCCCGGAGGGGCATGTGTGCACAATGGTTGTTTTAAACTCTGGGAGAGACAGGCTTTGGTTCAACGGTCAATGCCAGTCTCCTTTGGCAGTATCTTGCATTGACCAGGAGTCAACGCAGAACATTTTGGATTAACTTGGATGATTAATGCTCACAAACAGTAGGCCTGCTGTGTTTATTGTATTCACTGAGCTTTAAGATAATAAAAAAGGCTTATTTGGGACAAAGCCTTCCTCCTTTGAAAGGCTCTCAGAGTTGTGATTAGTCCTTTCAGGTGAGGGATGGCAGAGTGGTCACTACGGGTACTGGAACTCCCAGACAGTTGTCCACATTCCTTTAAGGACAGCCACCTCTAGACGGCTAATTTCCCACCATTACATTGCTGGTCTGCCATTTCTTTCTATCTGGGATCCAGACAGTTAATTATGACTCAAGATGACTGGGCAAAGAGCTGCATAGCCTTGGGCAAGTTATTTAATTTCGTTGAATTTCAATTTGCTCCTCTGTGAAAGACTTTTCCCACTCAGCTTGGAGCTCTGATAAGAATGCTCATGAAAATGCATGAAAACCCGAGAAACTGGTGAAAGCCCTTGTCAAGGGTTTCTCCCAGGTGCCGGGAGAGCTTTCTGTGTATTTCCACACCAGACGCAATGGGCACACACCAAATTCAGAGGGGGTATGAATTTGGACAACACTTGAAACGTGAAGGAGGCCACAGGAGGCAGGGAGCTGGGCAGGACGTTGGGTTGCAGCTGGTTGGATGTAGGACAAGCCACTTCTCTCCTCCAAATCACACACCTGGCATTTTGACTTTGCAAGAAGAAATGGGAATGAAATAATTCTGACTGCCAACAAAACAGTGTTGTGGAGAGCTACACAACTCCAAAATGGCTTTAACAGGAACGGCCTAGTCCTGTCCCAGATGCCTTTTGTCCCTCCCTTCCCTAAAGACAACACTTTCACCTGGGAGTTCGGGAAGAGGTCCATCTGAGTCCAGGTCACCTCAGAAGCCATAAGAAAGTGCAGAGCACTCATGTCTAGCCGGGGTCACTTCATTCATCCAGCTGAGAAGACACATGATAAGCCAAGCAAGGCACAAGCCATCGTTCTGCTGTACTTGTTTCCATCGTGTTCTGTCTTACCTTCTAGATAGCCAGCCACCATTAGAGGTGACCACAAACCTGAAGAGAGAGTCATCTCTTGAAAGCAGCCAGGATTCTGGGAGACTCCGAAGAGGTAGGACAGAGGAGATGTCCATTATGTTGATGGCAGTCGCCTTAACCACCAACCTTCTAAACTACTTCAACTGGGAAACTCTTGAAAGAGACGAGACACGCCTAAGAGGCTGAACGACCCCACCCCGCTTTGCAACCGGCCACTCACAGCCAAGTGCTGTGCCCCCCCCACCAGTCCTTGATGAAGCTTCTTACAAAACAATGTGTTTTAGGTTCCTTGGTCATTGGTGACCCTGCTAGTTCTCAGGCTTGGTCTCAGGGGCTGGCAGAGCTGGAGGCAGACCTGAGGGCTACCACCTGGAAATCCTGGCTCAGCAGTGAGCTGGCAAACGAGCCTTCTGTGAAACACAGGAGTGCCCTTCCAATGGTGTTGAAGCCCAGCTTTTTAGAACTCTGTGTTTAATGTCGATACATAATTGTACATATTTTTATGGGGCACAGTGTTAGCTCCTGATACATGGTGTTTATGTTACATAATAGTCAGATTAGGGTATTTCACTGATCCGTCATACAGTTGTTATCTCTTTCTGATGAGAATGCTCAAGATCATTTCTTCCAGGTATTTGGCATGTTTGGTGTGGTCGTTGTTAGCCAGGTACCCTTGCTGCGCGCTGAAGTGTCACGGTGCATTCTTCCTCTCCAGTTCTAACTGAATGGTTACCATCCTCCCCCTCCTCAGCCTCTGCGAACCTCCATTCTAGTCTCATCTCCCGTGGCAGGATCCAGGTCCTTAGAGTTCCACACATGAGGCGTCACTTGTCTTCCTGCGCCTGGATCACCACGGGGAACACGGAGGTGACATTCCATTATTTGTTCTTTCCTTTGAGATTAGAAAACCAGCTTCAGTAAATCTCCCCACTTGCAGGTGCCTGGGAGCTGATAACTCCTTGTGTGTCGTGGGTGGAGATCCTTTTATGAAGGGGCCCGCCTCCTGCTTTGTGACACTAACGAGCAATAGCGGGCCTCCTCTCTGGGCAAGTATCTGAAGTCACCCTGAGGCAGGGAGGGGGGACACCACGAGATGGATCTAACACTGGGATGTGGGGAGTATGACGATTTCAGGTTCAAGTGTCCCTCGGGGGCTGAAACTCAGGAAGTCAGAGGTAAGCTTGAGAATGTCACTAGGAGAGCACAGTTAGCAAGTCAATGGTAGACTGAGACTAGAAAGTTCTAGAAAGAGTCTGGAGACAGTTTAGAACATTCTCTAGTTCCCTGTTTCTCCAAGCTGGCTTTCCCGTACTGGTGTGCTGTCTTGCCTGTGTTTCTTCCTCTTTTGCTTAGCCCTTCCTTGGGGATCAGCAGCAACTGGAACTGACCACCATGAGCTCAGGATGTGAACAGCGGCCACGGTTGTGACCGGGATCTAGGATTTCATCATTGAGGATGATACAAGGGTCCTCTGAGGGTGTGAACTACTTGTCCCTTAGCTGGTGACCGTGGCCATGGCAGGTAGTCCCCACGTGTGCTCCTTGGATTGGCAGTGGTGGCACCACACTGACATTTGTGCAATGGAAGTTGGCTAAGTTAGAAACCACCACCCTTATTTATTTCTGCTCCCCGGAGAAGTCACCTGTTTGCTAAAGTTTGGGAAGTGCTGTGTTAGAGGTAAGCTTGAGAATGTCACTAGGAGAGCACAGTTAGCAAGTCAATGGTAGATTGAGACTAGAAAGTTCTAGAAAGAGTCTGGAGACAGTTTAGGACAATGCACGCCTCTTAGGAGACCTGTGAGAAGTTTGGAGAGTCAGTTGCCCCCATAGCAGTGGCCTCAGAGGCGGAAAGGAATGAATGGTTGTCCTCAGGTCACCACTCAGCTATTGACTCTGAGAGCCTCTATCTGATGGGGGAGGAGGAGAAATATTTTCAGCCTGCACTACAGTACAAGCCTCAAGCTATTTGGCATGACTCAGGCTGTTGGGAAACAACCGTGCTCTGAGGACAGCCTGACATGTCACTCCAGCTAGGGCCAAGCTGTTCTTTTAAAGGAAAAGCTTTGAGCGGATTCTGAACTTGCAAGAGTCCAGCAACCAGCAAGAGGCAACAGAAGGTTGAGTCACATGACCTCACCAAGGCCACTCTCTGCTCAGCATTTTCACTCTGCAGCGCATGGCCCTCCTGGACCCATCCCGACCACCACCCTGGTTCTGTGCACAGCTGTATGGGTGCCTGGAAGCTAAGACGTAGATCTGCAGTGACTTGGCACAAAGGACTTCTGAGTTATTCAGGAATGTCATTTCCCTGGTCATCCGGGGCTAGAGCATTTTACTGCATTTCAGTGTTTGAAACAGAATGAAGTATGAGAAAGCTCGGTATTGGGAGTTTGCTATTGACCAGACACACCATTTCCAATCATGCTGAATGACAGAGAACTTCCTGCAATACAGCAACTGCTATTTGCGAAAGCAGCAGCACAGGCTGGCATGGACCAAGGACAGTCTCAGGCACTGTGTTATGGCTTTCGGCTCATTATCTGTGTCACCCTTGTAGGTTCCTACAGGGCAAGCTTATTACTGCTTCCATCTTACAGGTGAGTGGACTGAACCATGGAGGAGGCGAGCGACATCTTCCAAGTTACACATGAAAAAATTAAAGTGAAACCAGGCATGCACACACACACACACACATACACACCTCCAGCACACCAACACACACACACACCCAACACACAGACACATCCTAACACACACACACAACACACACACAGACACACCAACACACACAACACACACCAACAAACACATACACCAACACACACCAACACACACACAACATACACACACACACACACACAGAGATCCTAGTGAAAAATGGAATGGCATCTTAAGATAGCATGGTGAGTTTCTGTGTGTTGAGAAACTTGTAGAAACATCTGTTTCCTTGAGCAGAGCAGGAAGGAACGCCTTCTTCACAGGATGGGGGTGAAGAAGAAACGACTGAATTTGTTGAGATGCTCTGCTCACCGTATTCAGGGTCAAGCGTTTCTGAGAGTTGCTGGGTTCAAGTCCATCCTCAGAATTTCCGGTGCAATCCATTTTTTTCCCCACTCATGAGCTGATTCTTCTCCAAGCCCACCAATCAGCTTCCTTAATAATCGTCATCTGTCTGGCTAGGTGAACTACTCCCGGTTTTGCATGAAGCAGCTGCTGGCAGACTTGGACCACTTAGCCGCTCTGGCAGATGGATGCTGGCAACCTTGAAAATAAAGACGTCCTGTCTTAGGGCTGTGTTCAGTTGCCCAGGCACTGTTGGGAGTCACATTTTTCCTTTGACCTTTCCCACAGCCCTTGCAGCAGAGGTCCAGGGCCCCTGATAATACAGACCTTTCTTCAGCGTGGGTACCTTAGGAACCCGCAGGCTGAATGAACCCTTTTACCTATAACTCCGCTGGCTGCGACCCCTTGCTCTCCAGGTTCTGCTTTAAGTGAATTGTTAGGTAAAGCTGGGAGCGTGAGTCGGGTGAAACTTCCAAGGTCCGCGGAGAAGCTTCGTGCTGGAAATGAAATTAATGTTTTCCCCCCTTCCTCGAGCTTTCTAGAATGAGCAGGTCAATGGAAGCACCCTTGAGTGACTCCTGTCCAAATCTGGAACTTCTCCCAGAGGACAGAATCTTCGAATGAATCTGAAGTGTGGGGATTAGGAAACAGATAGACTGCTTTTCTCTCACTGCAGCAAAACACGCATCACATGAAATTTGCTGCCAGTCACCTTCAGTTCATCTAAGACGCGCGTGACCATGACAGCCTCCTAGGTCTAGATGCCCAAGAAGTCTGAAGGAGACTCTGCCTCCCTTGGGCAGTCATTCTCCATGTTCCCATGCACCCAGACCCGGGCGGCCACACACTTGTCTCTGCAGACCTGTCCTTCCTGGACGTTTCCATAGGAGACTAATAGGCACTTCTGAATATGAAAGTCTGCAATCCTCTAGCCCATCGTCCATCAGCACGGCTCCCCTCCTGCCCACAGATGCCATCTTTGTTTGTAGAACCTTCTAGAACTCATAGATCCCTGTACTAGGACACCTGGCATATATCGTATTTCCTATTTCATGACCAGTGACGTTCCACACACAATACGATGTTCCTTGTTCTTAGTCCCTTACCAAAACATCCCGGTCTTGAGCTCACATCAGCACCGGACAGCTTCCTCATTCTTTCTCAGAGCTGTGTCTGAGTTTGTTGTCCAGGTGCCCCACGCCTTATTTAGCCAAGCTTTTCTTGATGGGCATCTGAGTTTATTTCCAACTCCCAGCCCTTGCATGTGAGGCTGTGAGGAGTCATCTTGCACCCACGTCACTTTCTGAATATCTGGTGGCACAGACTCCGAAGAGTGGCTCAAGGGAATCGTGTATGATTCCCGTGACCCTCCGTGTCTACTGCTTGCCAGCCTCACCGAAAGCTGCCAGGCAGCATCTTGCCCAAGTTCGTTTCTTCTCTAGGCGGACAAGGCTTTCTTCTGGGCGCAGCCTCTCCCCAGCCCTTTGTGTCTTTGTTCACTGCTCTGAGAATAGACTCTTTATGGCCACATCCGCGCACACCCTCACATAAATTACGGCTGCGTCTCGGCTGGGTTCCTGTCGCCGCAGTAAACACCACCACGACAGCAAGCAGCCTGTGGAGGAAAGGGGTATTTCTTCTTACAGACCTCAGGTCACAGTTCCCCACGGAGGGAAGCCAGGGCAAGAACTCAAGGCGGAAACCTGAAGGCAGGAACTGAAGCAGAGGCCATGGAAGCTCCTCTGGCTTCCTCAGCCTGCTGTCTTTTACAGCTCGGAACCATTACTACCCAGGGGCAGTACAGCCCTCGGTGGGCTGGACCGTGCCACACCGGTCATTAACCCCACAGGCCGGTCTGATGGAGTCGTTTTCTCAGTTGAGGCCCATCTTCCCAGACAACATTAGCATGTGTCAAGGTGACAAGAGGTCCCAAGCGAGACAGGCTGTGAGGTTCCGCCTGCTAATTCTTGCCCTGCTGTAGCCGCCATCCAATCTTCATTCAGCTCCCTCCAAGTACCGCGCCCGGGCTCCAATAGTCGATTTCAAATTATTATGGAAACTGGGATCAGAAAGCGTGTGGGGTGCAGTGGCAGGGGGTGGGCTCATTGCACCTGTTCATCAGCTCAGGGGCTGTCTCTGCACCCCGAGTTTACTTCTTGTTGTTGATGTAGCGTCAACCGGCAAGTTCCATACTCTTGCCTTTTGACCGTTGCCGTTAAAACCCCAAAGGTGTTTTTGGGAAAAGTTATTTCAGAATTTTATTTCACCTTAACTGACTGTCGGGTGATCTGCTGAAAACCCCTTGGCTTCCTCCCATTGGGCAGAGTGGCTTGTTGTGGACATCCCTGTCTCTGCTGGGGTGGAGGAAGTAGCAGATTTTACCTTGCACCTACCTGTCACCTTCCTAGAGCTCCTTCTCTACACACACACGCACACACACGAACACATACACACTCACACACACACGCACACACGCACAGGTACACGCACACACAGGTACACACACATACTCACAGGTACACACATACTCACAGGCACACACACACAGGTGTACACACACACACACACACACACACATACACACACACACAGGTTGCTAAGAGCCTAGAGAACAGGTTGACATTGTACAGGAGACATATTTAACATTCAGCTACCCAAGAGGGACAGTCACCTGTGTGCAGTGACACCCTCATCTATCATTTCAAATTCAGGAAAATATGTTTATCTCCCAGATGGGATGCGGTACAAGAAAAAAGTAAAGGCAAGAAAACAGGCTGCTCTGTCTAATTCCCAGCATCAGCAACAGGGTGGGACACATGCTGCTTCCCACTAAGGGAAGGAAGTTTGAGTTATTTTCTGCATGGTCCTTGAATCAAGAGTCTGTGGGGTGGCATGGGTTCCCCAGGTTTCTGCATCCGCTGCTAAGTGTGTCCCTTTTATCCCGTAACCCTAAAGCACAGCCCGGTGTCTCCTTCTCCTCTTCCCCCCTGTATCCAACACTCTGACATCCCTTCCATTTCCACCTCAGACTTCCGCTGTCTGTATAGGATCCTGGTGATGGGAGAAACTGGGATAGCATCTTCCGTTGTCTAACAGAATACCCAAGCCTGTGCGTTAAATCTTTTAAATTTATTATTTTTTGTTGCTGTTCTTTAAAAAAAACCTTATTATAAAAAAAGAGCTGCGAGTGAAAAATTCCTCTTTGAGAGTGACCCTCTTTGCCAAGCCAGACTTCCCAAGCCATTACACGGGAAGACAATGATCGGGTAAAGCGTGGCGGCTGGGCTGGCAGTACGGACTTTCAACCCAGGGCACGGGAGGCTGAGGCAGGACGGCTGCCAGTAAGAGGGCAGGGTGGCCGATGTAGTAACAAGACAAAATGTGGCTGCCTGGCTTGGGTTGGTCACCTGTGGCCCAGCACTTTGTGCTCATTCAAGTGTTCACGTGTCGTCCCAGCTCCGGTCATGAGGCGTCTGTCGCATGGGAATCAAGATTCGCTAGACTCAGTACAGCTTAAATGAAGTTTATTCGGAGAGACTGCACTTACACAAGAGGCGGGTGGCTGCCTCAGGTTACAGTTCCCAGGATCCTCCCAGCTGTCCCCTGTGACCCGGCCAGCAGCAAGAGAGAGCGAGCTCTGGGGTCTACCTCCCAGATTTAGTCCTGTCCTCTCTCAAATCCTCACCTGTGACCACGCCCACCTGGGCGTGGTCAGTGCTACAGGTATGGGCATGGGCGATATCTCACTACAGGTATCTCGAGCTCTTTCCCCAGATCTGACTCTAAGTGGTTCTAGCCACACCACACGTTGTGACGAGGACACCAGGCCACAGACTCCGGCTCTGGATTGTGGAGGAGGAGGCCATAGCCAAGGCTCTCTGCCCCCTCTTCCCGTTCCGTGAGGGCAGAAGGATCCTGGGATGGTACCCGGGCCCATTCCCCAGCTCTGTTCCCCATATCAGACAAGCCCTTCCTCTGCTCAGGGTTCATTTAAGCAGGAGCCAATCTGAGGACCATGGGTATTGCTCATCTTGTCTCTGGGAAGAGCTCTGCACATCCTTGGTGTTTCAAGTCCAGTTTCTTTCTTTCATTTGTGATAACACTTTTTTCTTTATCTTTTTTTTTACCTTAGAATTGCATTGTTTTACTTTTTATTTAGAAAATTGTAGTTTTCATTTTGTATACCAACCCCAGTTCACCCTCCCTCCCCTTCTCCCGCCACCCTTCCCACGCCCTCATCCACTCCTCAGAGGGGGTAAGGCCTTCCTCGGGGAGTCAACAAAGGTTGCCACACCAAGTTGAGGCAGGACCACCAGGCCCCTCCTCCCCGTGTCAAGGCTGAACAAAGTATCCCACCACAGGGAGAGGGCTCCAAAAATCCAGTTCCAGATGGGTGTTGCTTCCCAAGGGGCGCCCTCTTCCACAGCGCTCCCCTCTCTGAGCTCTCCTGACCACACTCCCACACTCTTCCTCTTAGGGGTTGCTCGAAGCAGGGCTGAGCGCAGTGGGAGGGCTATGCTATGGGCTCAATGGACAACCGTCCTGGGCTTAGAAAAAAAAAATAAAATAAATACAATTTAAAACACACACACATGGACACCCGTCCTGGGCTTAGACAAAAAAATAAAATAAATACAATTTAATACACACACACATGGACACTCGCCCTGGGCTTAGAAAAAAATACAATTTAAAACACACACACACTCACACACACAGTATGTGTTTCAAGCTTTCTATGCTCTCGTCACTTGGCATATACAGAAATTTCTACCTAGCGAACACAGAAAATAGGAACGCTGCCGAGAGAGGATCTGCTGTGGCCTCTGGTACAGAGATCCCAGCTCCTCGCCTCCTCCTCGACACACCCCTGCTTCCCAGGGTGGCCACCATCACACCTTCGCCCGCTTCCCAGGGTGACCACCGTCACGCGTTCGCAAGGATCCTCCCCATCACAGTCTCCAGACGACACGTGTGGCTGTTCCGGCTGCCGTCACACCTAGAGCCCTTGCATGTACAAATGGAGAGACAGACCAATGGGTTCAGATGTACTACGCGGCTGCTACGCCGGGAGCTTAGGTAGGTCGCCTGACTGTGCCGTGCCTCAGTTTCCCCACTTGTAGACGAAGACTACAATGGCGGTATCCATTAATCCTGTAGTTGCGCAATAGATTAACCGCCACCCGAAAAGCGTTTGAGCAGCAACTAGCTGTGGCACGGCGCCAGTCTCCCGAGGTGGTGGGGGCCTAGCTGTGCCCACTCGTGACAACCTCTTTGTTATGTCCGTTGCTGCTGCTGCCAGGTCCTGGTTTTACCTTGACCAGGCTTGTTTCCGTTTCCAGTGGAAAACTGAATTTGGATGGACTGCAGCTGGGCTCAGCTGCTCTCTGGGTCCCGGCCAGTGAGCTCTGAGTAACTGCAGACACGGTTATTGCATACGCACCCCCATGGTTTTGGACAAGCCTCCTCCAAGGCAGCATGTCACACCTTCTTAAAACTGGACTTTCTGGAAGAGTGTTTGGGTCACTCTGGGTGTCAATTGGGAAAAAGCTGCTCTCGGGGCAATGTCATCCATTGCCACCTGTCTTTGCTTGGCAGTATGACTGAGCCAATGCCCACCGATTCACAGGGCAGCTGGCAGTGGTGATCCCATCTGCTGGGTCCCGACCCCTTCTCCATCATCTTGTACTTTCCTAGCCCTGAGGACACCCTCCAGCCCCAAGGCTCACTAACCTGAGCTCCTGGGGAGCAGAGGCAGGACGCCAGCCCCGTGTTCGGCTCAGACCACAGCCTAGGTCATTACCATTTCATCCTTCCTCCAGCTCTGGCTTAGCTAACCGAGCTATGTGCCTGCTCCTTGGCTGTCTCTATACCTCTCTTGGCATCCTGTGGACTGACTCTCAGTCCAGGGATCTACTGCAGATGAGCTCCCAGCTCCTGTTCATTCACCGTGACTCCAGGCTGACCTAGTAGAAAGTTCTGTCCATCCACAAGTCAAATGAAGAGAGTACATTCAGCTTGAAGCGCACATCTTGAGGGTGTGTGCCCTCTAAATATTTGTTTACTTATTTGTTTATTTGCCTAAGTCAAGAAGTCCCTAGTCGTGCCAGCCTGGGACACTAAATCATGAGGACGCAGAGACCAGGCAAGACCTCAAAGTTGAACCCAGATCACTCACAGGCCAGAGATGCCAATGCTGGGGGTGACCGGGCTATCACCAGTGATGCAGGAATGACACCCTGTCCTGAGTGAGCCCTTTGTGCCATGCTGGGCCATTGGCATCAAATGCAAAGGGAGTCGATAACGCTGGGAAAATCTGCCCGGCAATTTATCCCACTGGCACAGAGCCTAGAATTATAATCAGATCTTGACTTCTTCAAAGACTCTTGCTTTGGATTTTTCCAAATCAAAAATAAATATTGAGGGCAATTACCTTCCTCCCCTCCTCTGATGTATGAAGGGGAGTTTTCACCCATTAATTCAGGAGTCCTCTCATTTTACTCTGAAGGCTTTAGCCCATGGAACTTGTTAACGCAATATCAACACCATCTGTCCAGGCTGAGGCTGAGAAGAGAGGAGAGTCATTGTGTTCTGGGCTAGTATTTTCTCCGTTTTAAGGAGGCTCTTACCGGCCAGAGACTTCTTCGTAGACAAAAAGGGCTGTTTTCTTCCTATTACTGGAGGCATTGTTTATGTGGATCCATTTGCTTGCTGTTATCAGGACACTCTCCAGGGGGCAGCAGACCACAACCTGTGTGTGTTTCCTCCGCCTCCTTGCCCAGTTTAAACTGGTCTAACGTGGAGGAGGTCTGAGGCGTTGGACCCTGGCTGTCTGCTCTGGGCTTCCCTGGGCTCCACGAGAAAGCGTGTCTCCTGGAGGAAAAGCAAAGCCCCACCAGCCTTGTTTTTGGAGCGCTGTGGACATGACCAGACCTATTAATTACTTAATTGAGGCACAGGGCTTTGAAGATGAAAAGTGCCCG
Source organism: Mesocricetus auratus (assembly GCF_017639785.1). NCBI lineage: Eukaryota > Metazoa > Chordata > Mammalia > Rodentia > Cricetidae > Mesocricetus > Mesocricetus auratus. The sequence continues at coordinate 5,167,714 of NW_024429192.1, read as the reverse complement.
GTAAGTAAGTGGAGAATTCGGTGGCTTCCAGCCCAGGAGCGTCTTTTCAAGGTATGGCGTTCACTCTGGTGACCTTTGCCTGCGAGCAGACACCCCTACCTCCATTCCACCCCACAGCAGCAGCAGCAGCAGTGTACGGTGTACTGAGGGATGTCTCCTAGGAGGAATCCATTAGCAAAACTTCTTTGATCTCAAGCCACATCCCCTCCCCAGGGCCAGCAGCTAATTCCAACATCCCTACCTGTGGCCTTCAGGTGCTCTGACTCTTCCACAGGTCCCCAAGGTGCACGGGGACTCAGTCATCTCTACAGCTCAGGAATCGGTCACTGACCAGGTAGGACCTCCAAGCATGAGGTCACCCATAGGGACAGTTCTTTTACTTGGGAAATGTAAGCCATGTCCACTCCCTCCTTGTAAGGCTCCAATAACGAACACAAGTACAGTTTCCCAAATTTAACCCGGGCAATCAGTGAACTTATTGGGATTGCTTGTAGAGCATGGGTGAGCTTGCTAGTCTGTCCCGGCCGTCTGCATGCATGACGGAGAGCCCTCAGTTGCTCTTCTCCAGCTTGTATGCTCTGGTAACCCTTGAGAGATCACATACAACAGGGCTGAGGTCAGCTAGGATGGCTGGATGGAGTGTCTGGGCTCTCAGATGAGGATCCCATGTCCCTCCCCACCCCGCCCCCTTCTCCGAGGGAACACTGGGGCCAATCCCTGACAGTGCTGGTCTCTTACAAGCAGACACACCTCTAGGGAAGATGGCGGTTGTTTTGCTTTGAGGACTGTGCTGGACTAGACGGACTCTTCCTGGGTGGCAACTACAGCACGTTTTTGTTTTTGTTTTCCCCTTGGAGAGTCAAGGACATGGGGAGGTGAGGAGTGGCCATGGCAAACAGAATCAAGACACAGGTAATAAAGAGGACACATCAAGCGCTGGGTGAATGCTTTAGGTTACAGGGAACTCTCGCTCAGGTATAACCTTCAAGTCCTCCTGGAAGCCTGAGGGTGTGGGAAGAATGGGTACGAGGAGGCAAGAGCAGGAAACAGGATGGAGTGGGGTGGGGGTGTGGACCAGGACGGACCAGGTACCTGTCTAAGAGGCCAGTGTCAGCGGCTCCTTCATTATTGGGGTGGGGGTGGTTAGACAGGCAAAACCCCGAAGGCCAGAAATTCCAGGTGGTGCTCCAGCCTATGGTCTGAGCAGACGTTAAAACAAAGAAAATATCAAGGTAAAGCCAGGCTTTCGATACGCTGTGCTCTTGGTGGGGTAATCCTTGGAGACATAATTAAGTCCCCTTCCTGAGCATCTAAGAACGTAGAGCCGAAGGGGCCATTGTAGAAACTCAGTCTAGACTCCCTGTAAAAGGTTCTCAGGGAGCAGAGAAAAGCTAGACTCACCCTGGGCCCCAATCACCGGGACATTTTTCTCTTTTGCAGTCAGGGTGTGTGTGTGTGTGTGTGTGTGTGTGTGTGTGTGTGTGTGTGTGTGTATGTTCAGGTGCACAACCTCGGCTATCGTTCTTCAAACACCACGCACCCCCCCTTTTTTTTGAGGTTGGGCTTTTCATTGGCCTGGAACATTCCCTGTGGGCTAGGTACCTGCCTCTCTGTCTGCCCAGTGCATGCCTCAAACTCGGGTCTTCATGCCTGCAATCGCATCACCAACTCAGCATACGTATGGCTTCTATCTCCAGTGCCCAGCCTCAGACACACAGATGGGTCCCTTTCCTTTAGCATATGTAGGGAGCCCCCCCCATGAGCCCAGCTTCCTGGACTGGGTTATCGCGGTCTCAAGGGCAAGACCTTGATTTAAATATTTACCTGAAAGTTCCCCAAACACCAAGTGCAGGGGGTTTGCCTTCAGTATGTTTCCTACCTACACTCACACAGAGATGGGTATGGGGGAGGAGGAGGAGGAGGAGGAGGAGGAGGGGGAAGAGGAAGAAGAGGAGGAGGAGGAAGAAGAGGAGGAGGAGGAGGGGGAAGAGGAAGAAGAGGAGGAGGAGGAAGAAGAGGAGGAGGAGGAGGGGGAGGAGGAGGAGGAGGAGGGGAAGGGGGAGGAAGAGGAGGAGGAGGAGGGGGAGGGGGAGGGGGAGGGGGAAGAAGAGGAGGAGGAGGAGGGGGAGGGGGAGGGGGAGGGGAGGAGGAAGAGGAAGAGGGGGAGGAAGAGGAGGAGGAAGAGGGGGAGGAAGAGGAGGAGGAGAGGGGGAGGAGGAGGGGGAGGAGGAGGGGGAGGGGGAGGAAGAGGAGGAGGGGGAGGGGGGAAGAGGGGGAGGGGGAGGAGGGAGGAGAAGGAGGCTCAGAAGTGGCATGGGGTAATGTTACCTCTTTGGTGCCCTCCTGTCCCTAAGTAACCCATCTGTCCCATGGTGGTTTCTTCCACATACATTGCTGCCACAGGCCTTTACCACAGTCCAAACAGATGAGGCCACTCAATCTTAAGCTTCCAGCCTTCAAAACTGTGGTCTAAATGTCTAAACATATTCCCCTACTTTAAACAGCACCCAGGCTTGGTTACTTTGCAATAGAGAACAAAGATGCCACCATGATCTGCTACTCAGAGAGAGAACGGTTAGTGTTAGTTGGCACCCTTCAGAATCTGTCCGTCTGTCTGTCTGCTGCCTAGCCCCTCTGTCCATCTACGTGTCTATACCCTCCTTTGATGAAGACATGATCATAAGAGCATTCTGCTTTATTATTGTCTGCTGTTTCTTAGTCCGCTATTTTTTTTTAACTTTGGAAGTTTACGATTATTTTATTGTGTGTGTGTGTGTGTGTGTGTTGCTTGTATGTATGTCTACGCACCATGTACATGCCTGATGCCGGAAGAGGCTAGAAAAGGGGTACTGGACCCCCCGGAACTGGATTTGCAGACAGTTGTGAGCAGCCATGTGGGTCTTCTGCAAGAGCCGCAAACGCTCCTAGCCGCTGAGCCGTCTCTCGAGCTTCCCTGATCTTTCCTGGGTGTCTAATATATTCTGCCCCACAGACTTTTAATCAGTCCTGTGTGCTCCGAATTTCTTTACTCTTCTACGCAACACGGAGTTCGGGATCTTCGTAAAAACTGTTTCGTGCATCTGTTGGAGCATTTCACAGGATACGTTTCTGTACATGGGAGAGTGGGTGTAAGGCACAGGCATTGTTTGAGTTTTTAGGATTTCTCTTCTGAAATATCATTCTAAATGTCTCCCACCTGCCCCAAATAAGAGTAACATTCAAATATATTTCCAGATTGTTTTCCTGTTATTGTGGGATAACATGGCATTTCACTGATAGTTTGATAGTTTTTAAATTAAAAAAAATTGTTCACTCTGTTTTTGGGGACACAGGGTTTTCCATGTCCTACAGGAAGGCCCCCTACATTACCCTCTTAAGTGCTGGATCTATGGTCATAAATTTACTTTTTATTGGATTTAAGTCATATAAAGTGAATGCTTTCTAAGTTTACCACTCAGGGAATTTTAATGTGTAAAAATGTCCATACCACCCTGACCCAAGTATACATTTCCAACTCTTCCAGCGTCTACCTTCTTCCTGCATTCTTTCATGACGCTCCTGGAGCCTTGCAGAGGATCATAAGACTTCGGCTATCACTATTGCTCTATTCATCCCAAACATGTCCCCCGTCCTGCTTACAAGGAGACCATGTAGCCCCGAAGGCCACCCAAGGCCGGAGTCATTGGCATTTCAGTCTGTGGATGAATGCACTGAATCACAGGTAGACCAGATGACCCGAGGCCTTAGGGTTCTAACCCAGGCAGGCTGGGTTCAGACTCAGTCCCAGCCACTCCCCCAGGCTGCCGTTTAACTAAGAGAACGGGGAGTAGGCAGCCCAGGCCATTGGAGTCACACAGCTGTGGTCACGGTCAAAAGTCACTAGTTTCCTAATGCTTTGAAAGTCTCCATTCCCTTCCCCTCCCCGCTTTCCTCTTTCCTCCATTCTCCTTCTCCCCTCCTTGTTTTTCTTTCTGTCAGGAGAAGTGGGTATCCCCAGGCAGGCCTGGTGGCTTGACCCTGTTTTTCCTGTCAGTACTCATACTTCCTTTGAAATGAACTACAGTTCTCACTGGGTGAGTTTACTAGAGCCGCTATAACAAACTGCCACACATTGAGTGGTTGAAAGCAGCAGAAAGCCGTCTTCCCGTGGTTCTGGGGGCCGGGGGTCTGGAACTGGCTGTCGGGGGCTGCTCTCCTCTGAAGGCTGAGTCCCCACCATGCTCCTTTCCCAGCATTTGGCGGCAGCTGGAACCTGCTGGTGTCCCTTGGCCCAGGGATGTATCACCCCGTCTCTGCTCCCATCATCACGTCACCCTCGGGTGGGTCAGACCTCCTCCTCCTCTTCTTAGGACATTAGTCACTGGGCTTAGGATTCACCATAATGCAGGGTGATCTCATTCCAAGATCCTGAACTTGATCACGTATACAGTGACAACTTTGTCCAAATAAGGTCATTTTCCCAGAATAGTGGAAGTTGGGAAAAATGAAGACCTTTTTGTTTGTTATGGGGACACATATTCATGTACGTGTCTATTCAGAAAATGCTTTTAAGGAGGTTTCCAAGAACCCTACTAAGACTCATTTTTGTGTTTCCCTAGTCACAAAGTATGCCTTGTTTCCCCAATATGGCAGTATTTTAATCCAACTAAGTGTCATGATTTCCTTTAACTTATAGGTAGCTTGTCATGCTTGTACACACTCATCTCCCCTCCCTTCGGAAGGAGTATGGTTGCTTCTCTCTTGGTGATAACACAAATGTTGGAGCACGCTGGGGAGACTGTGGAGGGCAGGGGCAGGAGGATGAGCTTGGAGACCGGAGGTGGGGATGAGGGTGAGCAGCAGGCTTGTGAGAACCTTGAGAGTCAACCTAAGGATTTGACTTAGGTAGCCCCCCCCCCCTCGAGACAGAACACGGGTGCAACCTACCAGGGGTTTACAAAATGGCGGCCACAGGGCAGCTCTGGATGAACTCCTGTGATACAGGACCAGGGACAGCAGGATGGGACAGAAGGGACTGGGGCACACAGAGGTGACCACAGTGGAGTCAGCCTTTCTACACAGGTCCTGTTTGTGGCACTCCCCACCGCGCCCTGTACTCTCGGGCCGATCCACCCTGTGAGTCCTTCCCAATCTACGACAAGGGCCCACCTACCTTCCTCAGTGTCACCCATGGGGTGTTGAGATTAGTAGGGGCGGGTTCTGCACCTGAGAGTGCCCGCTTCATCAGTAAGTTACCGACTGGGACTGTCTCTCTCTCTTCAAACCATGAGGAGACCGTTTGGCCTGGAACAGGGCTGTCTCGGATGGCTCCTTAGCGAGCAAGGAAGTTACCGGTGGCCTTTCGTATCCCATACCCTGCAGCCTGATCCCCGAGCCACCAACAGTGGGGAGCTGAGATTGTTTCCTTAGGGTGTTGGAGCTGTACGTCGTTGCTACTGCTGTAGTAAGCAGTGTTGTGTTGAAAAGGTTCCGTGTGCTCTGTGCTCAGAACGCTCATGGCAAGCCTGCCTTTTATGAGCCACACACACACCCCGCCCTCGGCTCAGGTCACCACTTGTGTGGGAGGACACACTACGCTGTGAACGAATTCTACACACTATTGGCACACAGACAATTCCTGGGACCCTGCCTGCCTGTTATGATGCTGGTCATTTCCCATCCTGGGACATCTCTCCAGCTTTCCGTGTGAGCATGGCTTATTAACTCCCACCCCCAAACTCGACTGCCTTTCTGGTTACTGTGTCAGGTGAGCTCTCAAGGCCCTCCAGTGACATCCCAGCCTGTCACCTCCTCTTCAGCCCGGCATCCTCAACTCCTGTCAGTATCTTGGCCCGTCCCAAATGGGTCCCTGTCTATGGTTCGGGAAGCCTTGTGGGCTGCTTGCTCAGGACACAGGGAGAGGAGACCAATGATAAAAGAGGAGCGAGGAAGAGAAAAACGGACAGAATGGAAAGAAAAGGATTGGTGAGAGCAGAAGGGACTCGGTGGCGGTGAACTCGGTAAGATCCAGGAGTAGAAAGAAGGAAAAGCAAAGCACACAGGAGTGATTTCCACCAGCGTCAACAGAAGCCATTTCTCAGCTCCTAAGAGCAGGAGGGGAATAAGGAGGAGAACTTGGGTGATTAGCCTGACCACGTGATTGCTTGGCAGGTGTGTCTGACCCCGGGCGCCTCATCGAGTACACACAGCTGGGGCAAATGCTGTGGGCAGACCTCAGCTAAGAAGACACTCAGAAGCTGGTGGTTTGGGGAGCCCCGGCGTGTGTGTGTGTGTGTGTGTGTGTGTGTGTGTGTGTGTGTGTGTGTGTGTGTGTGTGTACGCCCACAGTGGGCGGGCCCTCCCCATCAATCACTGATCAAGAAAATGCCCTACACCTGGATCTTACGGAGGTTATTTTCTCCATTGAGGGTCCCTCCTCCCAGGTAACTCTACCCTGTGTCAAGTGAACACAAAACTAGGATTCAGACATCGCAACCAAAAGAAACCTGGGGAGGAAAGGGTTTATGTGGCTCATACTTCCACATGACTGTTTGCCATCAAAGGAAGTCAGGACAGGAACTCGGGTGGGCAGGATCCTGGAGGCAGGAGCTGATGCGGAGGCCGCGGAGGGGAGCTGCTCGCTGACTTGCTTCTTATACCTTGCTCAGCCCACCCTCTTAGGAACCAGGAACCACCAGCCCAGGAATGGCACCACCCGCAAAGGGCTGGGCCCTCCCCCATCAATCATTAGTTAAGAAAATGCCCAGCTGGGCACTGGTGGCACACACCTTTAATCCCAGCACTGGGGAGGCAGGTGCAGGCAGATCTCTGAGTTCGAGGCCAGCCTGGACTACAGAGCGAGATCCAGGACAGCCAGGGCTACACAGAGAAACTGTGTCTTGCAGGGGAGAAAAGAAAGAAGGAAAATGATCTAGCTTTTCCTACAGCCCAATCTTCTCCACGAGACTCGAACCTCTCTGATGACTGTAGCTTGTGTCACTGGGACATTTTTATTTGTTTCACCAATTCTTTTTTTAAATTAGAGTTCTTGGTTAGCACACAAGGTTTCATACATGTGTCAACCCTTCTCCCCACGACTGTCCCCTCTGACCCCTTCCATCTTGCTCCCCTTTTTACCCTAGATTGGCCCCTTCTACTTTCCTTATCACATGTACCCCATTACCCTCTGTGTTTCCTCCTTAAGATCTCCCTGTCAAGCTTTTCTTCCGAGCTCATGACCCGCCCCCACCCACATATCCCCACACGTCCCCACACATGTAACTTCACCTCTAGTTTCTGCAACTGAGAGAAAACCTGGCCATTTGTCTTTCCGCCTTTCAGCATAATCATTTCCAGCCCTATCCGTCTTCCTGCAAATGCTGTGATTTCATTTCTCTTTGCCACTGCAGACATTCCGCTGAGCACACGTGCCACATTTTCCCCTGTCTGTTCATCTGTTGGTGGACACATGGGCTGGTTCCGTGTCCTGGCTCCTGCGAACAGTGTAGCAATCAACACAGCTGTTCGGGTATCTCTGTGGTGTGTTGACTTCCTGTCTGGTTGGGTACACAGCCAGCTGTGGTTGAGCTGGGTTCTAGGGTGGTTCTGTTTGCAGGCTTTCAAAGAGCCTCCTTGGGATGACCCCAGCTAAGAACCTAATCAATGGGGGAGAGGGTACCTTAAATGCCTTTCCCCTATAATGAGATTGATGACTACCTTACATGCCATCCTAGAGCCTTCACCCAGTAGCTGATGGAAGCAGAAGCAGACACCCACAGCTAAACACTGAGCTGGACTCCTGGTATCCAGTTGCAGAGAGGGAGGAGTGATGAGCAAAGGGGTCAAGACCATGCTGGGGAAACTGGCAGAAGTAGCTGACTTGAACAATGGGGAGCTCACGGTGCCCAGACTGACAGCTGGGGAACCAGCATAGAATGGAACCAGGCCCCTTGAATGTGGGTGTCAGTTAGGAGGTCTCTGGCAGTGGAACCAGTATTTATCCCTAGTGCATGAATAGACTTTGGGAGCCCATTCCTCATGGATACTCGGGGTGGTGGGGGCGAGGCTAGGACCTACCCCAAATAATGATGAGATAGACTTTAATGATCCCCAATGGAAGGCCTCACTCTCCCTGGGGAGTGAGTGAGAGGTGGGATGGGGGGTCAGTGGGGGGCATGGGAGGATGGGAGGGAGAGGGAACTGGGATTGATATGTAAAATAAGATGGTTTCTAATTTAAATAAATTATATATATATATATATGTGTGTGTATATATATCCTCCTTGCGGAATCCCATAGCGGCTGCACAAGTTTGCCTCCCAACACGTGAGTGAGTAAGGGACCCTTTCCCCTGGTCCTTTCAGTGTTTCTCGTCCTTGCTCTTGATGACAGCGTTCTGACTGGGGTGAGGTGGAGTGGCAGAGCCGTTTACTTGTGTACTGGGGGAGGTGTGAGGAAGGCTCACACGCATCACGGCCTGAGCGTGTGGGCCGAGGGACACACTCTGTGTGACCCTTTGTGACGGGGTCTCAGTCACCACTGTGTGCTCCAGGCCAGCTGGCCCGTGAGCTCGGGGGGCTCTCCTGTGTAGAGGCATCTCATCCTGCCAGTGAACTTGAAGTGGTGGCCACACCCTTTGGGCGTGGTTTCAGGTGCAGACCATTAGAAGGTGGAGGAGGGGCTGGCTCTTGCTCTCGAAAGACTACATCTTCTGGAGCAGGAAGACCACGGTGGTTGTTTACTCTTATCTGGGTAAGCGCTTCCCTTATAAACACCTGTTTATCATTTGTCTTGGGTCTGCTGGACTCATTTAAACCCCGCCTTCACTCCTGTCTCCGCCTCCCATCTTGTAGCAGGAACTAGGATTATAGATGTACCCCATTGCATCTGGATCCTATGTGGGTTCTGGGGCTTTTAAATCTAGTCCTCATGATTTCACTGCAAGCTCTTTATCTACCAAGCTGTCTCCTTAGCTTCTAAACAGTTTTCAATTTAATTTCTCTCATGGTTATGAATGTTGAATATTAAAAAGAAAAATAAAACCTGTTAATTCAGTTAGTTTTTCTTGAGCAATTGTTGGAAATAATTCCGGGATGGAAAATCCACTTTTCCAAAATTTGAAAGCCTGGGGTCATAACCCTTAATCTGCACAGGTTTGGAAAAGCCCCAGACTCTGTCAATCTCCTATGAAAACGCAGACTAAGCACCTCCAGCTTGTTGTGAGCACCCCGCTACCAAGAGGGGGCTGTGGACAATGCGCACAGCATCTTTCTCAGAGCTGACACAGAACTGCTCATTGTGAGCTTCCTAAAAAGAAGATACCATGGGTTGGCTTCGTGGGCCTCAGCGTCGGAGCCCAGCAATTGCTTATGAGAATGTTCATCACCGGACACAGTGGCACTTGTGGGTACCACCTTTATCCCAGGGACACAGAGAGCTGGCAGGGTCTCATGATCGCAGTCATCAGAACCGCAGGGGACACACTCAGGGATGCTATGTGTATGCGAGATGTGTGCATACACACACACACACACACACACACACACACGTGACGTGAGTATAATATGTACACATTTACATTGTAAATGTGCGTGCAAGCATGTCGGTGTCTATATAAAGATGTGCACACCTAAAAACCAGCAGATGCACATTCATATGCATGTGCATGAAAATATAATACATGTGATAAATAGAAATATTATACACGGACATACATTGCATTTGTGAATGTACATACATATAAATAAAGGCTTATATATTATATATATTATTTATATGACTGCATGAGCGTGTGCGTATGGCCTGTGGGTATGTGTGTTTCTGTGTGTGGGAGGTGTGTGCTTTGTGTGTGTATGTGGTGTGGTGTGTGTATGTGTGTGATATATGTATATTGTGTATATATGCGTGTGATGTTACATGTAGCGTGTGTATGTGGTGTATATGTGTGTGTGTGGTGTATGTATGTGTGTGATTCGGTGAGTTCTAGGCAACACTTAGGAATCTGTCAACGCTAAGGCTTCACGCGTGGCTCTTACGGTCACCACCTCAGGGGCTATCTTGTCTTTGCTTTTCCTCTGTGAAGAAACACAAGCCCAGGGCTCTGGCGTCCTAGTGAAGGTCACACACTGGCTAGAGGAGAGCTGAGCCCCGCTGCCCTGACCCCAGCTCGGGGGACGGTGATAAGCCACCCATGTAACTTCCTGTGCTTTCGCAGCTGCGTATTACACCGTCTTGCGGGCAGTCAGCCGCCAGGCTGCTTTCCTTGGCTGCTGTGCCCTGCGACTCCGCAGTGAGAGCCACTGCTGCTGCAGAGGTGGCCAAGAGTCCTCCCTGCCTGCAACACTGCCCTGCCCCCAGGGCCTCAGGCTCCTCCTTGCCCTGTGCAGTCTTTGGGATGCTGTGCCCCATGTCCTTCAGATCCCAGCCTTGAGCTGCAAAGGAGGGGAGCTGTGACGGGCAAGTCTTCCCTCTTCCGCTGTGACGGGCAAGCCTTCCCTCTTCCCCTGTGACGGGCAAGCCTTCCCTCTTCCCCTGTGACGGGCAAGCCTTCCCTCTTCCGCTGTGACGAAAAGTCTTCCCTCTTCCCAGGGCAGTGTGGTGCCCCGTGGAGGAAGGCAGGCTAAGGAGACAAAATGAAGGCTGCAAGGTCTGAGAAGGGGCTCCCTCAATATTCTAGAAACATCTTGCTTTTGTATCCTAGGCCTGGGGCAAGGGTCTGCCTGCCTGGCCTGCTGCTGGTGTTTCAACAAGAACCCGTGCCAGAAGAGGGACAGACGGACTCGAACGGCTTAGAGTACATAGAACACTAACTAAACGCCGATGACACAGTGTTATCCCCACAAAGACCCCGTCTTCCTAATTAGTTAGCTGCAGTGAGAAAAGTACCTGGCTTCAATTATTGTCCTGTTTCAAATTTCACCGATAAAAATGTGTGGAGATGCGGTTTTCACTTCTGTTTTAGAAAGCATTGTACAGTATCCTTGATTTTTGGGTACCGACTCTCTGGGTGTGTGCACGTGCACACGTGTGTGGAATACGTGAGTATGTGTGTTTATCTGTGTTTGTCCGTGAGCAAATGTAGGGGTAAGAGAGTGTCCCCCTGCCCCCCTCTCTTTCTCTCTCTTTAATGTGTATGGGTGTTTAGCCTGCATGTATGTCTGCGCCCCACAGATGTGCAATGTCCGCAGGGAACAGAAGAGGGTGTCCCCTGGAACTGGAGTCACGGACTATTTTGAGGCACCATTTGGGTCCTAGGAATTGATCCTGGGTCTTCTGCGAGAGCAGCCAGTGTTCTTAACTACTGAGCCATCTCTCCAAAGACAACCTTATGTGGTGGTATTTTGTTTGTGCTCTAACAAATAAGGCTTGCCTGATGATCAGAGAAGCACAGCAGCCAGCCACTAGTTCTTACTTCTACCAACTCTTCAGACTGAACGGGCGATCCTGTCTCTATGAATCCTGAGACTGAATGCCACCCAATGAGTGCCTGTCTCCTCCCGACTGATATCACCCCTGTCTCCACCTCCATAGTGCTGGGATTAAAGGGCCTGCAACTTCCAAATACTCAGATTAAAGGTGTGAGCCACCACCACCTGACTCTGTTTCTCTTTTAGAGTGGATCAATCCTGTGTAGCCCAGGGCTGGCCTTGAACTCACAGAGCCTCTGCCGAAGTGCTGGGATTAAAGGTGTGAGTCACCACTGCCTGACCTCGGCTAACTAGTGGTTAGCTCTGCACTCTGGTCTTCAGGCAAGCTTTATTTGTTAGAGCACAAACAAAACATCACGTCAACCGTATTTTTGAGACGCCTCTCGCTGAGCCTGGACTTCACTGACTCAGCAATGGCAGCTAAGCCGCATCCAAGGCCTGTGCGATCCTCCTGTCTCTGTCCCCATCCTGACTGTGCCGCTACTACACCTGTCCTTTATTTGGGTGCCAGAGATCTCCACTCAGATGCCCATGCTTGCACACCGAGTGTGTCCTCAACTGAGCTACCTCGCCAGCCCTGCTCCCTGCTTCTACAGAGCAAATTTACTGACCTACACTTGCCTGCGCATTCGGGCAACTGAACTGTAAGGTTAAGGGTTGGCAGACCATAAACCATGACTCAGGGCTGATGGGACTTGAGAACACCTGATCCCTAAGACCTAAAACTGTGAGGGGACCACAAAGCTGCCATCATGGCTGAACTGGCCTCCTCGTAGGCCACTCTGGGCCCAGTGACCTGCTGTGTGGCAGCAGCCTGCTGACCCTAGTACATGATGCTACATTCATTGTACAGTTACACAGCCATTAGGCGTCCAGCCCACCCCCCACCTTCCTGACTACCATCTGCGTGGCTCATGGCTGGCACCAGGAGTAAGCAGCTCCCCCTCCTGCCCCCCCTACTTCCCTCATGATCAGCAGGCTGGCTCACAGCTGGCATGGGGAGTGAATAGCTTCAAAATCTCATAAGGTTTGGGGAACAGGTAAGAACTGGTTCCCCAGCTCGGGAAAAACACAACAAATATTTTGGGCTGAGCCACGTGGACCCTGTCTTGCTGGAGCTTGCAGGCTCGGTTGGAGGCTCTCAGACGCTCTTAATTAATTGCTGGAGCCAACTGGAGCAATCTTAGGAGTGCCTCGCTTTTGCTTAATCTGATCCAGCCGGGCAGGGGGAGGGGACAGAGCTGGATTGGGGATAGAGATGGAACAGGCTGGGACCTGAGAACTTAGTGGCCTGACCCTGAAGTTTGGGACAATATTTGGAATGGCCAGCCTGTTGGCCAAGTACCTGACTGTTCCTCCTGAGCAGAGAAAGGTTTTCTTTCAGACTGGAAAAGGAGGGACCCTGAGTCAAACCCTAGCTTTGCCCCTAGCTAGCACCTTGGATGGATGAACACGCTTAGTGCCATGTTGTCATAGGCAAAGCAGACACACTGATTCTGCGCCTCAGGATTACTGGGAAGCCAAGGGAGACACGGATGTTTCAGGTGATGCTGCAGGTCCTGCTCTAACGGCTGCTGGTCAGTTGGGTACGGCTGGCATCCAGAGGCCGTGCTCACCCTGGACCATGGGGGAATCTAAGGAGATCTATAGGCCGGACACCCTTTCCTACGGACTGAGCAAACTCTGGGTACCAGGGGCCGAGTAAGGCAGGGATGCTGGAGGGTGGAGACGGGGCTCCAAGTGTCGGGGTACACCCCTAACTCATGTGTTATAGTGGGCAACGCTTCCGCAGAGCCCAGCAGAGCCCAGCAGAGCCCAGCAGAGCAGCGGGTTCCCACAGCCGTGGAACCCACCATCGGGAAACTGAAATGCCTCTCTCTTCCCTGTCTCTCTTTTCCTCCCGTCTCTCTTTTCTGTCACCTTTTCAACCTCGAGTCTGCAAGCTCGTAATTAACCATACTCTTGGTATCACGGCATCGTCCCAACCTCGGCCCTCTTTTATTTAGTGGTTTAGAATAGTGATCAGGATAGTTGTGAACAAAGCCAGACTTTAAAGTGGCCGGGACAGAGTTTCATGAATAATGACCATTGCAAGAGTGCAGAGCCCAGAGTGAACAGCACCTACTTGGAGTCGCACAGAGGTGGCTGAACGTAAAGAGAGCGGGGGGGGGATGGGTGGAGAGAGGGCCAAGCGGGGCTCAGTGGGATCTGTGGAGCCAGACGCTCCAAAGGGTCAGTGTACGTGTGATTAGACCAGCTGTGCCCGCAGCTGGACACGGATTACATCAGCTCTTCCCTCCCGTAGGTGCCGGAGTCTGGGCTCTGTCTTCAAGCCTTGTCAACCTTGAGTTTCCCCAGGCAGTCATTCTGAGGGGCAGGGTCACCTTAGGGGTGTGGCCATGAGCCACTAGGAACTAACTATGTTAATGTATGTTTCAGCTAGGAACTATGTTGATGTATGTATGTTTCAGCTTTACTGGCTGAAGCTGAGATCTAGTGGGGAAAGGGTCTCTGAGGAGCCTGGCCAGAGTTGTGACAGGGAGAGAGTCTTTGTGTCAGAAAGCCCGAGACCCCTGCTTCCTTTATGTCCTTACTTGTCCTTCCTCTGTTGTCCTTAGTAAGGGCAAGTTCTGATGCTCTTCGAGCTTTTCTGGCACTGCCTCTGGTTGTCCCTTTTCCGGTATCACTACACTCTTCGTCTTCTCCTGCTCTTTTGTTTTTAGATTTCTTTATGTTGTGCTTAGTGTTCTGCCTCCATGTACGCCTGCAGGCCAGAAGAGGGCACCAGATCTCATTACAGATGGTTGTGAGCCGCCATGTGGTTGCTGGGAATTGAACTCAGTATCTCTGGGAGAGCAGCCAGTGCTTTTAACCTTTGAGACATCTCCCCAGCCCCCATCCTTTGGGTTTCTAATCAACTTCCCATGGTGGCACATTTCAGAGGAGCAGATCAGGGGGGCTTTCTGGGCTCAGCTGGTGCAGTTGCAGGCGTCAGTGTGAGGCGGTCGCCTAACAGCTGGCTGCGTTAGCGAGAGGAGCGGAGAGGAGAGGCCTGAGTCTGTCTGTAACTGCAGCCACCAGCATAAACACATCGTGGCAACACAGCTACCTGGCATCCGACACTTCACAGAGGGCCTGCAGATGTACAGCGTGGACCAACTCAACAAGTCTGCCTCTGGGATAAGACCCCCAGACGCACAGAAGTTCCTGCACTTGAGTCTTCACCCGTCAGTTTGGGCAGAGGTCACCCGGGTCCCAGGATGAGGGTGAGAAGGATGCTGAGGCTGTTCCTTCCTTCTGTGTGGCCCTGATCTGGGACAAATTCATTGGGACTTTTACCTTCAGAAGTATAGCTCTCATCTCACAAATTAAAAAAACCTCGACCTCTGGTCACAGGTGGTGGTAAACATCCCTATTCCAGCACAGGGGCAGTAGAGGAGAGAGGTCCACTAGCCCGAAGCTAGCCTGGGACACATAGGACGATCTCGTCTTAAAAGGACAAAACAAAATATACCTAAAACCCAAATATACATCAAGAAAACAAGCAAACAGACAAAACTCCAATAAAACATCAATAAAAAGAAACCATTCGGTCCTCCCTGAGCGTGGCGGGTGACCCTACTCAGACACCCCTCGGGGGAGAAGCTGCAGCACCAAGGACTCAGGCACGGGTGTCAGTGAGCAGCAGAGCTGTGCTGCAGACTCGTTTACAAGCAAGTTAGACCGGCTTTTATACCCTCTCCCAAGGTCCTATTGGCTTGGGTGGCTGACTCCTGCTGCATGTCCTTTCCTCATTGGTGTCTCTGGGTCACGTGTCTCTCTGTCAGCATCTCTGGGCATTGGGGCAGGTTTGGCCACTTGGCACTTCGGGGAGGAAGTGCCTGCCGCGCATGCGAACTCGCATGCCATGCGGACTGGCCTGGGCATATGGGGGCGTGGGGGGATGGAGGGTGACTGCGACTTGGGTAGGCTGGTCGCAGTTTCCCCTGCACCTAAGTCCGTTTTGTGTTGCTAGGACATTATATCAAAATGCGAGGAAAAGAGGTTTCACTAGGTTGGTGATGCTGGTGGCTGCAACGTCACTTTCCCGGCAGGGAAGGGAATCGATGTCGGGTAAGGATCCTCCTGACTGTGCTGTAGCATGGAGAAGAGGAAGCAGAGGGGGACATGGTCACGTGCAGAAGGGGGCAAGCATACGGGACAGCCTCGCTGCACAATGAGCGACTCTAGAAGACCAAACACAGCCGTGTAAGAACTACATTCGTTTCCTGTGCAGGCGGAAGCCTCTTGACCTAATGATCATCCCCCAGGCTCTGCCTTTGAAAGACTCTATGACGTCGACACCACCACGCTTGAGCCGAAACTCCCACCACATGAACCTTATGGGGACAGACCGCATCCTACCCTTGACAGCCTCTGTGGGCCTTCGTTTGAGATCCAGAGGTCTCTCTTGGGACCCAGGGGCTGTGGACAGGGCTCTGATTTCCACGTTCTGTATCCTGTGTGTCCCTCCCCATGACGGTATGCGAGTCACTTAAGGAACAAGGGGAGGGGCCGTGGGGGAATTAGCCCGAGCAGAGAGCGTCTCTGTCCCAGAAGGAGTCTGAGTGTCCTTTGTCTCAGAGTGTCCCTTGGTGGAGGTCTTAGTTTGCCGTCTACTGTTGTGATAAAACACTGTGACCAGCAGCTGCTTCTGGAGAAAGGGCTTTCTTTATCAGGGAAGCCAAGGCCGGGACTCAAGGCAGCAAAGCGGAGGTGTGGAGGGTTGTTCTAACTGGCTTGCTTCCCACACACTGGTCAGCAACCTTTCATACGCAGCCTGCTCTGAGAGGAGCCACCGCCTACAGAGGGCTGGGCACTCCCGCATCAAACATAAACCAGGGAAAAGTCTCCACAGGCTTGCCCACAGGCCAGTCTGATAGAGGCATCTTCTTAATTGAAGTTTTCTCTTCCCACATGACCCTGTTATTGGTGTTCAATAGAAATCTGCAGACGTGATGCATATCTACAATTTTATCTTGCTGTTCAAACGGATATAAGGCACAGTCTCGGCCCGGATGGAGCTGATTTTTTTTTTTTTTTGGTGCAATGCAGGGAGAATAAAGAGATAGAAGGCAAACGTCAGGTTGGGGTCCAGACGTGAGTTCTTAGTGCTTCCTGCAGGACAGGGAGGAGGCCCTGGTTTAGGATGCCCAGAGAGCAGTCTTGGAGAAGGCAGAAGGTAGTCAGCCTCCAGAACATCCCCAGCAACAGCTGACACAGTTCAGCATTGACAGCCACCACAGGCTCACACGGCGCCAGGGGACATCTTCCTGCTCTGTGCAGAGATGACTGGAAGGGCACCTGGAACCAGGCTTGCTGGGTGAGTTCCCAGGACACCAGCTCTCTCAAGTGGCCTGCAGCTCACCCTGGAGAGCAGTCAGCTGAATCTGCCGGTGAGGAGAGGGAGACAGTGCCTACAAGATGTATTCGGACAGTGCTGTCGACTAAGCGCTACTCGTGCGATTAGGAGCCTGGCATGCCCAACCGACAGATCCGCAGAGGAGACCAGGAAAATGCAAGCTGCCTGGTGTGGACTGAGACATGGGGGGGGGGGGGATGGGAGGGATTGTTGAGCAAAGTCTCCCAGGTGTGCCCCTCCTACAGAATCCTCAGTCCACATGGACAGGACTCCGCCCCGCACCTCCCTCCTCCTGCCCAGTATGAACTTGAACCTGTCATTCCCTTGCTTTGACATCTGAGTGCTGGGATTCCAGGCCTGTAACGTTGTGCCTAATGTTACACAAAATGCTGGAAATTGAACCCAGGGCTTCCAAAATGCCAGGCAAGCCCCCCCTATAGCTCCAACCTGGAAAACGTATGACTCCAGGTATACCGGTACATAAAGTGGGCATATGAATAAATAAATGCTGATAATAAATCATAAAGAAATTTACTTCAAAATAACTCTTTGCTATACATATAATTTACCATTTATTAATAGTGAAATCAAATTTGCATACTAAGGTAGGTGTGCATACTTGCCTAATTCAGTCCAACCCAAATGTATTCATTTGATAATTACATGCTCAGGAACAATCCAGCGGAAGGAAAAAATATCTTTGTTTCCCATAATTAAACCTTTGTGGTTTTCTTCAGGGGTAGAAAACTTTATACATACAATAAAAGCATTGCAGCTTATAAGGCACAACTGTCTTTAATCAGAGCCACGATGTCTTAGGCTTTTCTGTTTGTTTGTTATTGATGTTGTGCGTGCAGTGAAGGCTCGCACAGAGCCAAGCGTTTCCAGAACCAAGGCTGAGGAGCAGTCACACAACGCGGCAGGCTGGCGAGCACCGAGACACAGCAGTGTCCTTTGCTTTTGAATTGAGTTTTGATTACTACATCTTCAGAAATCTTCAGCGACTGCCATTCTCTGTGTGTGACTCTGCGTGGGCCCCACGGCCCAGGGTTTTGGAAGTTTCAGCCTACTGAACTGTGCAAATTGGGAATCTCACTGCCTGTGACGACGTGATCCTCAGCCACTGTTTGTTTGCTCTTATGCACCTGTGTATTCACTCATGTGTTGACTCATTCAAGACATGGGCGCTTGCTCCTCAGGGAGGCAGAACAGTGCACACTGAAGAGCGTGGGCCTGAGGAGACGACACCTCACCCGGAACCCCGCTCTGCTCTTTGTTAGCAGGGTGAGCACGGGCTGCTCGTGTTGCTTAACTTCTCACAGGTTACATGAACATGACTGTAGGGGTGAGCCCACAATATTGTCCACGCCCAAAGGGGCGTGGACAGGGACGGGCACAGGTGAGGATAAAAGGAAAGTTGTGGGCTCACCCCTACGCAGGATAACCACACCTACCACATGGCTGTTTTCAAGGTAAAATGGGATGGGTAGTCTACAGAGAGTGCTTCGTAAAGCGTTAGGGACAGTGCAAGCTCTCAGGATGTCTGCTGCTTCTTACTGTGATGGCCCCATGGTGGGATGGGGATGGGAAGCCATGGCAGGGATTTGAAGCCATGGCGGGGATGGGAAGTTATGCAGCTTGTGTCTGTCTGGTTAATGGCCATGGAGAAGCTGGTTCATCTTCAGCTGCCTCAGATGCATTAGAGCAGCCCAGGTACCCTTCCGTGCATACTCCACAACTATTTACCGGTTGGTGGGGCATAAGCAGGGCGGAGACTGCCATGGCCGGGAAGGATGGATGCCATGTGATGGAGTGCCAGTTATTTCGGGCACCAGGCTAGGCATTCCCCGGGATATATACTTCTGCAATAACCCTATGAGATGGGTCTCATCTGTCCCATTCCTAGATAAAGTGACAAGTGATGTTTTAGTGCAATGAACTATTCCCAAAATTCACACAGATAAATTTATGCAAGGCATGGACTCCCTCAGTCCCCAGATTTGATTTAACTGAAACATCTTCTATGTTCCCCTTACCATCTGTCAGCCATCTGATTTTAAGAAGTGAAGGGAAGGCTGGGTGGCGGTGGCGCACGCCTTTAATCCCAGCACTCCGGAGGCAGAGGCAGGCGGATCTCTGTGAGTTTGAGACCAGCCTGGCCTACAAGAGTGAGTTCCAGGACAGCCTCTAAAGCCACAGAGAAACCCTGTCTCGAAAAACAAAACAAACAAGCGAAGGGAAGGAGTAGGGGCAGTATAGACACGTCTGAAAGTTCACCAAGGTGGGGTGAATGAGACCTATTAAATGGTTCAACCATCCTGGCTTGTTCAGCTATGGGCTGACTCAGCTTTCTGCTAACAGCTTTATCTCCTAGAATGACTCACTGACGTTTGCAGGGTATCCTTTTCCTCCGGTGTGCAGGGAGGGGCACGTTGTTACACAGGTGTGCACCCCAAAAAACAGTAAAGCATGGGCGTGCTCTTCACTTCTACATCACCAGGGAACTTTGATTTGGTCTGAGTTGAATGACCGAGTCTGGGGTATCTAAGTGTCATCGTCATCTTTGAAATAGCCAAACTATTCTGATCCGTTTAGTTTTGTTTTTACACTGAAGTCCACATGCGTATGGAAAAACCCGTATACCACACTAGTGGTTTAGCCCGATACTCAGCCCCTGGTCAGGTAAAGCCAGTGTAATAACTCCCTTTATATACACACACAGTTTGTGATTTCTGTTGCTCGACAGGTCCTGGCTATGGATACGGGCATGATGGTACTCCATCCCTGATAGACTAGAAATCTTGGCTACAAATACAGGCATGGTGGCACACCATCCCTGACACGCAGGAGTGCTCACTCTGTACTGACTTGGAGATTTGGTTAAGTCACTAGTTGTGACACAGTCTGTGGCCACCCGGGCAACTCTGAGGGGCAGCATACACACACTGAGGAACTGAGCCTTCTGCTTGCAGCCTTCTGAGCGACTTGCCTTGGGAGTCAGCTCTTCACCCTCACTCAGTTTAGGGTTCACTGAGCCGTGGCCATGATACCCAACAGTGCGGCAAGAGATGCTAAGCTACTTCAGCAGAAGGACACGTCTCTGTTCTCCATCCCAGAAACTGTGGCACGCAGAATGTCTTGTTTTAAGCCACTGTGTTTTGGAGTAGTTTATTATAGATAAATTTTAAAAAGTCTAAATCATGCTCATTGCCTTATTTAAAACACAGCTTATTGTTCTGTTGCTGTGTTAAAAAAATTATACATTCTTGGGCCTAGAGAGATGGCGCGGTAGTTATGAGTGGGTTCTGCTCTTAGTTTATGCTCTTAGTTATGAGTGGGTTCTGTGTTTAGTTCCCAGCACCCATGTCAGGTGACTCTGGACTCTGTGGGCCACAGACACACACACACACACACACACACACACACACACTTAAAACAAATTAAGAATAGTTTTTTATAAATCCTTTGTAGTTATTCTAGACAGTACCACGCATCTTAGGTGTTCGAATCCAAAGTCAATTAGGAATTTTCTTGATGCCGGGCAGTGTAAAAGTCACAGACACTTTACTGCCATTAACTTTCTCCCATTTTTAAAGCACGTTTATCACGTTTCCGTTTCTCTCTGTTTATTAAGCTTCACAAGACACATAACTCTTGACGTCACAGCTCTTGTCATGCTCATCATTTTCCATTGCTTCTCATAACGTGTCTTCCTACACGGCGCCATTTTTCTCCTCATCGAAGGCTACTCCCATAGCGGTGTTTCCTCAAAGACCTTTTGGTGACAAATTCTGTGACTTGCCTGAAGCCACCTTTCTTAGGTCTTCACTGAAAAAACACATTCCACTGAGTGGAGTGTGGATCTCAGTTACCTTCTGTCCTCACTCTGAAGACACCGCTCTGCTGCTGCTTCCCCTGTTTAGAAATCGCTGGTCCATGGTACGGTTATTCCTTGGAGGTGGTGTGCTGCTTTTCTCTCTCTGGCTGGTTTTAAGAGTTTTTTCCTGTTGTTCATTTCATTTTGGTTTGACTATAATATTCACAGTGTGGCTTCCTTCGTATCTACCCCGGCTTGATGCTTTAAGCGATTAATAGGGCTGTATCTTGATGCCTTTAGCGATTAATAGGGCTGTATCTGAACTGCCTTCCATCATTCCTTAGCAGTTAGCTCTTAGAACATTGCCTTCGATTTCCTCTTTTCTTCTCCTGGAATTTCAATTCCATTTATATAATACACTACTCTCTTCACTTCATAGTTTCTATACGTAGCAATTAAAACTATATTTGGTCTATCTTTTTTTTCTGACTTGTCTTCCTGTTCATGAATTTACCTTTTCAATCCTTTATTTTGTTTTTATGTGTGTGCCACTGTCTTTGTGTGAGTGTATGCCAGTTGTGTGGGTGTCTGCAGAGGCCAAGAGGGTATCAGATCCCTCAGAGCTAGCATTACAGGCAGTTGTGAGTTGCCCAACATCGGTGCTGGGAGCAGCAAGCGCTCTTAACCGTCAAGACATTCCTCCAGAGCCAACTAATATCTTTCAGGTGCTTCTTATTTTCGATTAGATCTACTTATTAAGTTCTTAATTTCAGTTTAAATGTTTTCAGTTGTAAACCATTTGAATCTAGTTGGTGCTGCCTGCGTGTGTGTGGGTGGAGACCCTTCACCTGAGCATGGCTGTGAGCCTCCGAACAGTCATCAGCTACTAACAGTGCCTCAGATGTGGATGGGACTACTCGAAGCCCTTTCCCACCTACGCTGAGATTTCTTCTGGATTGTGCAGGTCTTATGTGAGCAGATCCAGCCTCGTGTGAGTTCATGTGTACAAAAGTGTACAATGACCACACCTGGCAAATCCACAGCACCGGGGAGGCAGAAGCTGGAGGATCGTGAGTTCAAAGTCCACCTGAACTACTTAGTGACAGCCTGCCACAGACAAGCAATAAATGAACGAATAAATAATAAAAAATATATTTCAAAATTCACCATTGGATTTAAGTATGAACTTTTGTCTAGGTTGCCATGAAACAAACAAAACACAGTGTGGAGAATAAAAACATCAAATACAGGAACTCTTGGCATAAACGCACTTACTGGAACCCTAAGTATGATTTAGGTTTTCAAAGGTCTTATTCTAAGATTATAGGACAAACACCAGGCAGCCATTCTGAAATTAGCCAGTTACACATTTCATCTGTGAAAAGTATATTTTATACATTTTCTCCCTCCGGAGTTGATGGGCTCCTGCGGTAGAGATTCATACACCTACTGGGACGATTTCTAAAACATTTAAAAAGTGTGTTTGTTCACGTATGTATGTGTGTGTGTGCGCGCGCGCACGTGTGTGTATGTGTGTGCCTACGCCGCGCATGCATGTGTATGTGTGTGCCTATCCAGTGCTGGGATTATAGGTGTGTAGCATCACCACACCTGGCCAAATGGTGAATTAAAAGCTATTATCCAAAAGCAAAACCAAACAAAGCACCGAGGAACCACGTGTGGGCTGGGACCACCACACAGAGAAGGACGGCAGGTTGGACCCCAGGCTACACGAGTCTCTGGAGCCATTACAGACGACTCTAGTCCAGGCAGCTCCCACACGAAAACCATGTGGGATCTGGCTTATGTCCTGACTTTGGATGTTTCTGTTGTCAGTGTGACCGAACGATTTTGATTGAAAACTAAGGCACCTTACAAATCCCACGCATTCTGACTCAGACCTGTTCTTTTAAAATTCAGCTGCATTAAAGAGATGGCCCCCGGTCTTTTAATACACTGGAAACGGAGCTGAATACTCTCCATTTCAGGCACTCATTTACCCAACTGCAGGGTTCAGGGAGGAGACAGAGACCTAGAGACGAATAGACCCCGCGGAGAGAACCACCCGTTAAGTGGTAAATACAGTGTGTTTTAACCTAGCGACAAACCCACTCGCTGAAATGGCTCTTTGATCTTTAAAGGGCTCATACACAGGGCAGTGCACTTCAGCCTACACTTCTGTATTCAAGCATTGGGAGGAAATCCAAGCAGTGTCTCAGGGTGTCAGGAGTTGGTGGTTTAGACAAAAAGAAGGGCAATTACTTGGCCTTTGTACACACACGAAGAAGCAGGCTTTCTCCCAGTCAGCCAATGAACTGGGAGCTTGGAAGGCGTGTGCTGTGTGTATGTGTGACACTTGAGCCGATCAATGCACAGATGCAGGATGCTTGTGAAGAGAGAAGCAGACAACTGAGACCAAAAGGAAGAAGGCTTCTGTGTCTGCGTTCCATCTGCGGCTGGTGTCCTTGCTTGCCTTGATGGAGGGCCCCTGACTCCCGCTTCGCTTCAGCGCTGCCCGAATGAATACATGCATCCCCCTACATTTTTTTTTCTCTTTAAGATCATGATCCACATCTGGACGGTGAATTTATGAACTTTTGGCCCATGGCCCCTTTCTCACGGAGCGACCAGAGCAGGGCACTCACTGCACGGCGAAGGCTCTGCAGGGTGGTGGTTGTGGAGGGCGTGGCTAAAGAACTCAGCTATCCGGGTGACTCGTATCTGTAAACAGTTTCATGCTGGCCTGGCGTTGTTGTCTTATCTTTCAAAATGATCCAGTCTGTAAGAAGAAATACATGGCATCCTGAGCGTGAGAGCCGCAGGTACAAAAGCAGAAATCTCGTCAGTGACGCCAGCAGCCACGCTACCTCCTGCCTGATTGCCACGGAGGCTGCAGGTGCGCATTGATGGCGTGGCTGGTTGGCTCCTGAGACTCCAAAGGAATTGCGGACCAGGCAAACTCAATGGATCAAGACAGAACAGCTTTTATCCCACTGACACCCCACTGAAGCCACGTTCTATGAATCGCGAAACAAATGTGTGATATTTATCACCTAAGCTAATAAAGACATATTCCAGAATCCTCAATGAATCCTTGTCCCACATAATATGACCACGCATATTAGTCAGTTCCTTGTCATTATCACAAAGCCCCCGGGACTAGGTACTTTATGGAAAAAAGAAGGCTGAAAGTCTAAGGCGGTGTGCTCTCATTGGTTGGCCTCTGCTGGGGGAGGGGCCTTGGGCGTGGCAGGCCGCTGCAGACAAGTGAGCCGGAAGCCAGAATGAGCCCAGCGAAGGGCCACGCCTGCTCTTGGATCATTTTCCTCAGGAGACCTCACGAAGGTCCTCTAAGAAGGACAGCATGCCTAAAGGCAGCACCCCAGTGACCTACTTACCCATTCCCCCTCTAAAGAATATGGCCCTTCTCTCCCCACCCATACCCGGGAAAGGGGCTTCAAACACATGACCTTTTGGAGGGCACTCTGAAACTCTGTTCACACTGCAGCACGGAGTAGCCTTAGTCACGACCTCTGTTTTATGCCAACACCTATGTGTGCACACCCACAGATACGTCATCCAGTTTGGTTTTGAGTTCCACATAGATGGAATCATAATCTAAGTCTCCTGCTTGTCGCCCACAGTGGTCATCTGTTTTTGCCCATACGCACTACTTCACCCTGAGAATGAGACACGCATTTGTCCTCTCTTCGATTGCAGGCGAAGGTTTCTAGCTACTAGAAGCACTTAGGGTATACAGCCTGGTACTTGTGAATAGACCCTATGAGGGTTTGTTTTCCCCCCTAGTGGTGGAAATATTTGGATTCTGGACGAAAAACGGGCTCATTTGTTTTTTCAGAAGTGATGATACATTGTGTCCCAAGGTGATTACACAAATTTATGTTTGCAAGCATGGTGCCGGAGCTCTAGTCCTGCACTCCTCACCCTGCTCATTTTTTTAATTGTTTCTTTTCAATTTTGTTCAAGTGTTTATTATTCGTGGCAGATAGGTACGTGAACCTGCAAACTTAACGACTGTTTTTGCTAATTTTAAGTCAGGACTCCCAGAGATGACAAATGATAAATAAGAATGAGACATTGGAAAGTGAAAAAAAAAGTTGGGAACAGTTCCCCTGAGCAGTTCCAGTCATTATGAACATCGGGAAGAAGGCAGAGGTGGTCAAGGATTGGAGGCACCACATGGGAGGTTCTGGAGATAGCCTATTGCCTCCCCCAACCATCCTGCCTTCTGTGGTCCCTGGTAGTAGGATTATATCTCTCAAAGCTTATAGGAAGCTGGAAGGAATCAAAATCCTAGAGAGATCACTTCTTCCCCTGGTCAAAACCTCACGGACATAGCTTACGATCGAGACTCACGTGTGGGTCAGTATGGACTAGGGCTCTCTCAGTGATGGGGAGCCTCGTAAATACGAGAGGTGTCTAGTTAGATGAACAAAGAGCTCTGCATAGACACTGTGCTGGGCTCCTTCTAATGCCGCACCACCGCCTTCATTTCTTGGGATGTGGTGTTCTTGACCTGACCCTCACCACTTCTTTTTTAGGGAGGAGGATCAGGAAAAAAGGGATAAAAGATAAAGAATAGAGCACGTACAGAGGCACACATTTAAGAGAATTCCTGGCAGCAAACACACCCTGATGCTTAGATAACACTGGCCAGAAACTCGTCATGGGGAGCAATAAGCCGGAGGGAGGCCAGGACATTCGGTCTTCTTTCCAAGCAGCTAAGGGGAGGCTGTTTACCGAGGTAAGCAGATATCAGACAACTGGAAGAAAGGTGCAGATGTTTCAGCTACACAAACCCTGACGCTTTTGCAAGGTTTAACACGCAGGTCGTTCTGTCTGACTGTCGAGGCACCGAGTCTCAGTGAAAGCCTCCCTCCATTCTTGAATGTCAGCTAGTACAAGGAAGAGATGGTACTAACCCTCAGGCCACTGCTGAGGGTCAGCATACCCAGGAAGCAGGGCCAAAGGAAGAGTCAATTTCTCCCCTGTCAACACGGAAAGTAAGAGAAATACAAGGAGAAACATGTAGGGCTGAACTCTCAGAGCCGGCTTTGTGGTGGCTCAGCTGTTGGTCACTGGAGGCCCTGTCAGGAGACGCACCCAAGGCATGGTCCTCCATTAGCGCTTCTACTGAAGAGTCTTAGCAACTCGTCAGCCGTTGTGCTCTCTACCTAGATGGTGTCTGGAGCATTGGATCTGGATAAACTGATAAATAACAGTCTCCCTCTTTTCCTGGACCACCAGCCTGGGATTGCGAGATAAACTCGCCCCCTCCCGGACTTCCATCTTAAGGGACGGCCACTTCATCGCTCTGGTTGCTCATGCTAAAGACATCCCCATTTAATCCGTTAGCCGACCTTCTCTACTTTCAAAGTGAGTTCACAACCTGTCTCCTTCCCACCTCCCCTAGCGGCAGCTTTGGACCACAGCATCAAGGAACGCAAGGATGGAGATCTGAGAAGGGTCAAGGCTCAGAACACATTATTCCCTAGAGTCTGCAGAAAGGGCCAACCTGATGGACACCTTGAGTTAGGCTTCTCATCTCCATAAATCCATTCATGTGGTTTGAAGCCACCTTGAGACGCATCTGTCTCCTGGCATGGGATGCAGTGTCCATCGGTTTCATTAGCAGGACAAGGATGCTCCGGCCGTGTGTCCTGTGGCTAGTGTGGTGGCAAGAGAATAAAAGTTTGTCCTGCCGGGCCTGGGATGGGGGCTCTCCTTCCCACTAATGTGGACAGTTTCCTCTGTCTCTCCCATTCGCAGCCAGTGACTGTTCCATTCGTGGCGAGGGGCTGCACTCAGCGCCTGACGTCATCCTAGTTTGCCGACAGGCCAGAGTCTCCCCAGGGTCGCTTGCTAGTTCTTAAATTCAGAGATGCATTTCCTGTCTCTGGGACTGGGACTTTGGGAGGGTTATAGTTACTCTCGGGCATTTTCTGGGACCTACTCATGTTGGAATACCCCTTCACAGACACAGAGCATTTGATCGACAGTTCCTGAGTGATTCAGAGCTCCCAGTGTGAGAGCATTTTCATGCAGCAGGCCACATACAAAGAATATCATGTGCTTCCCGAAACCTCACAACAAACAAAGTTACCCCACTTTCCACTTTCGCGGCCTTGTAAAAGGAGGCACCACAAAGACGTTTTGTAATTCACCCAAAGGACCCCAGGGAGCCTGCGGTTTGATAGGGTTCAGTCTGTTTTGCTCTCTGATCGCCACAGACAGCAATGCTTAAAGGGTAGCTCAGAAGGGATCCACAGGGTGTGGTCAAATATATATCTTCAGGAAACAAGAAATTCAGGCAGGGTGTTGTTGGAACAGCTCCCTCCTGTCTTTCCAAGGCGTCTTATGACTCCTGTTTCTTTTCAACAGATTTATCCTGTGAATCGCCTTAGCTTAGTAAACCTGGTCTTTTCTTTGCGTTCTCAGGGTACCCTGATCGAGGAAGAGAGGTCCTGGGTGACAAAGGCAAGCCAGACAGGCTAAGCACCTCTGATTCAGAGGGTGGATAATCTGCCCTGAACCCTGGAATTGGGAGGGTTGGGATCACGCCCCTTCCTCCCCACGGGAGTCTTGTTTGGGAAATACAGTGGGTAACAAACAGAAAGCTTACATGCTCACTGTGGCACACACTGTGCTCTTTTCACACAGGGAGGGGCAGAGGATGAAGCTCACAGGACTATGCAGCCGGAGTCTCAGGTGTTTTGCTGTGGCCTTTGATAGCAAACAGAAGGAAAACTCCATCACTGCAGTCATCTTCCTGGGCTGCCTCTCTTGCCTGAATGCCTGTTGGGCCCTTCTCTCTCTCTCTCTCTCTCTCTCTCTCTCTCTCTCTCTCTCTCTCTCTCTCTCTCTCTCTCTCTCTCTCTCTCTCTTCTCTCTTCCTGTCTTCATTCCTTTCTTCTTTCTCTTTCTTCTCTCTCTCTCTCCTGTCTATCTTCCTTCCTTCCTTCCTTCCCTCCTTCCTTCCTTCTCTCTCTCTCCCTCTCTCTTCTTCCCCAATAGGATTGGATTAGACAGCCACTGTCACGTGTCAGAAGTTTATCTTTAGCATGTCTGTAGCAACCTCATTTTCCAACTAGGTCTCACACGCAGTGCTGGGAGTTAGAACGTCAACACTACCCATCATAGCGATTCGTCTACTTTCTCCCCAAACAAGCCCAAGCTTGGATGTCTTTGTGTGTCTGTTGTTAATAATGCTACCTTGGACAATGGCTGAGAGAGCAGCCTGAAGCCAGAATGCAATGTGAGGCCCTGGTATGGACTAGAGCAAAGCCTGGGCTTTAACAGGAATTTAAATCCCGAAGTTGTCATTTTAACCTAGCACATTCAATGGCTCAGATGACCTTGGTTGTCCCAGTCTGGGGCTCTGAGTGGCTGACCCATGGGCCTGTGTGTACAGGGGTGCACACATGTGTGTGTCGTGTGTACATGTAAATGTTCACACATGGTGTTGGAAACAGTTCTGAGAACTATCTCTTCATTACCTTTCAGATACAATTCTCCTTTTATTTCTTCTATAATTTTTTCACACAATACATTCTGGTTATGGTCTCCCCTCCCTCAACTCCTCCTAGATTCCTTCTCCCTCCTTCTGTTTTTACAGGGTCTCACTGTATAGTCCTGGCTGGTCTGGAACTCTCTCTGTAGACCAGGCTGTCTTACAGAGATCTGCCTGCCTCTGTCTTCCGTGTGCTGGGTACTGATGCAATTACTCTGACCTTGACGGGCTCCGATATTTCCCCTCCTCACGTTTTCAGACATGTCCCCACAGACGCACCTTCAGAGAGCTTCCTACTCAAGGTCAGCCTTGCATCTCCCCAGGCCCCCTGGTTCCTAGGAAACAGTTTCTTCCGTTGGTGCTGAGGTTGCGTGCAGACCCCGCACTCTCTGGCCAGCATCATGACCCCTATCTGTCAGTTGGAAGCAAATGGCACTTGTTAGACTCTTTCCCAACGTCCTCAGGTTGAGCCGTCTGAGTACTTAAATAGCTTTTTCATGCCTAGTATTGCCCCACCTGCTACACTTTGATGGCTTGTTTACCTGTGAAACTGCTGGCAGGCTAACTTGTGGGTCTCATGCAGAACAGAAACGCAGCACCCCTTATTAAAAAGTTATTAATAATTTCGAGACGGCAACAGAAGACAAGCCAGGTAAATGTGTGTCTCTCCTAGTAGTGTGGTCCTTGCAACTGGCCCTGTCCCTTTGCCTGGTACATGGAGGTGGTCCTTGATGCCTGCCACTCAGCAGACATTGGCTGAAGGAACGAACCAGCACAAGAGTAAGTCTGATGAAAGTCGGTCATTTTGTGAGAGACAGTGCAGTTTAACTGAAGCCGAGGTGAGGGGAAAGCGTGGCGGTGTTGGGTTATTTGTAATAACAAATAATGACACTGTGTGTGCATGCGAGACTTCTCACCCTGAGAACACTTTCAAAACACTAATTAACCCTTACAGAGGCACCAGTGAAACCGACACCCCAAGGGGGATGTAAGGCTTGCAGGGTTTAATTACCAATGCTACAGTTTGGCACACAGCTAACAGTCCTCCTAGCGACTGCCTCTCGGTACAGACAGTGAGGCGCACGGGGCCTTGTTTCCAATGCATCAGTGGAGAAGGATGGATGCTGCCTTTTGAGGAATCTGACGGTATATGGTGTGTGTGTGTGTGTGTGTGTGTGTGTGTGTGTGTGTGTGTGTGAAGCATCTGAAGGAGGGTCGTATTTACCCACTCCTGAGTCGCCTTAAGATCTGGGATCTTAAATCCATCTAAGGGTGGCCATGAGAACAGGATGGGCTCATTTTGAACAGAGATGTGTCCAGTTCTGGGAAGCCACCTCTGCCTAACCAGAATTTTAAAAGATGCTAGCTAGCCAGGCGTTGATGGCGCACGCCTTTAATCCCAGCACTCGGGAGGCAGAGGCAGGCGGATCTCTGTGAGTTCGAGGCCAGCCTGGTCTACAGAGGGAGTTCCAGGACAGGCTCCAAAACAATACAGAGAAACCCTGTCTCAAAAAACCAAAAAACAAAAAATGCTAACACACAGGTGGGATTTCTTGGGATCTGGAGCTGTATTTGGCTACCGGGAGAGGACTCTCTCTACATCGTGGCGGTGAAGAAGGCTTGGACAGTGACAAAGAGGGCATAGCAGGTACAGTGTGACAGAGCAGGGGCTCTGCACCCAGTGCTCCGAAGTAGAAACGCTCAAAGGAGTTCCGTTGGAAGGCGGCTGCGCATAGGCGTGTCCTTTCGAAAGGGGCACTACGGGAAGGGGATGAAGTAAAGGGGTAACTTCCTAGAGGAGGACCGTGGCAGACTCTTGCCCAGCCAGGCGACAGAGGCCAACGGGGAGGTGGAGATGTCTCTGCCACCAGTTTCATTTGAAGCCCCCCCCCCCACACACACAATGTGAAAACAGTAGTCTCTGGGCGGGTCCCATCCCTCTCATCAGAAGCCGCTATTCCGGTAACCTGGGCTCCTTACCATGCCCTGCCAGTGCCCACAGGCAGCCCAGGCCCAGGTTACTCCTTCTTACCACCCCATTCACTTCCATTCCTGATGCTGTCTGCAGTCTTTCCCCAGACTGTCCAAGGCCGGCCGCGTGTCCCGCTGGTGGCTGGCACGCAGTAGGCTTTCCAGGGTGGTTTGTGGCGGGATGGTCATCTGGGCCATGTAGAATCAAGACAGAGATAACAGTTTTCGTGGGAGGAGGGTGAGGAGAGGACTAGTCTTAGAAATTTCTCAGTTTACATAAATGGAGCCTACAGGTTAGACACACACTTTCCATGTCATTTTGCAGATTGATTTTTTTCCTTTTTCCATTGTTGTGCATGTTCATGTGTGTGTGTGTGTGTGTGTGTGTGTGTGTGTGTGTGTGTGTGTGTGTGTGTGTGGACTAAAGGATAACCTTGACTATTGCTTTTTAGCCTTGTTGGAAGCCTGGAACTTGCCAAGTGTGCTAGGCGGACTGGCCAGCAAGCCCCAGGGACCTGCCTGTTTCCACATCTCCAGAGCTGGGAGTGTAAACCTAAACCACACCCGGTTTTTTATGTGAGTTCTAGGAGTTGGAGTCAGGTCCTCATGTTTGCCTCACGAGTGCCAGGTCTCTCTGAGCTCTTCCTGGGTTTTAAAGAGGAATTATAACACGCCCTCAAGCTCCCTTATGCCTAAGGAACCCACCCTGGGTGCCCGCCCTACTCCCCAGCATTCGTTATGTCTTAGCGGGCAGGGAATGTTAGAAGCACTCGGGAAGGGCTCAGCCTTGAACTTGAAGTGGTTTGTGGGAAACGTTTCCACAGCGTGATTTAGTGGGCTCTGCCCCACATTCGTCTCAGAAATAGACGGGATCGATTTGATAGGACGCAGGCTGCGGGAGTGTTTATGTGCCAGCCATATGGGTTCTGGTACTGGAGTTACAGAAGGAACTGCAGAACAAAGAAAGGAAGTCTTCAGTGGCTTTGGGCCTTGCCTGGCTGTGCATGATCGATCCCCAGGGGAGGGACACTGACTCACCGCTTG
Source organism: Mesocricetus auratus (assembly GCF_017639785.1). Classification (NCBI taxonomy): domain Eukaryota; kingdom Metazoa; phylum Chordata; class Mammalia; order Rodentia; family Cricetidae; genus Mesocricetus; species Mesocricetus auratus. The sequence goes on along the minus strand of NW_024429192.1, from coordinate 5,136,545 downwards.
AGGGCAGTGGCGATGGGTTGCATGCTTTTCTGGCCTACAGAGAACGGTTCTGGGACATTTTATTCTCTCTTACTGTGTGTCTTAGCATTTGCCCCTGACAGAGCCCGCCAGGAGATGTTCTGTATGTTAGCGCCAGGGAGAAGGAGCAACATGCACTGGCTTTAGGATGCCTCGTGACCACGTCCAACAGTTGCCACTCCAGTGGGCAATAGCTGGCGTCTGAAGAGCTGCGGCTGTCTGAGTTTTTCCCACACACATACTTTGCTGTCATTTCAGTTAGGAAGTTTATTTATTTATTTTTCCCATTGATCTTTGCATATCCAGGGTAACAGAAACATCCAACAGTTCATTTGGAGATTTCTCTCTCTTTTTTTTTTGCACATTCATTCCTCCTAAAACATAAAGTGAACTTAAAAAAAATTGGAACCATGCTGTTTATTAGCTGTTTATAAAAAGTGAATAAGAAGTAGCTTGTTGTTTTTTTTGAAAGTCTAAAATGAACAAGTGGAGAGAAGCATTTTCTTCTACAATATTTAGCGAACATAAGAAAAAGTCCTTAGAAACGCACACAAAAAGTGAGAAAAGTTACTACAGGCATTAACAATATTTTATAATGAAGCTTGAAATCTATTTACATACATAAATACAATTGAGTTTATTGATACAACTTCTTCTGAAGAAAAAAATAAAAGACAAATGATCAGTGTTGCCAATACTGACCTGGCAGACAGAGGGAAGGCACCCAACAAGCAACCAACCAAAACCCCCAACAAAGGTATGCCGTAGAGTAAACAAAAGGTATTTTGTTCAGATGTGGAAAAAATATAGTCCGAGATTGTTGTCAAACCATTTATTTTCTTGTATAAAAGACCCTAAACATTTCATGCCTCCCTCCCCCCACACAAACAAAATTAAAAGAACCAAAGAAAACTATCAAAACCAAAACAAACCCCTAGGACTGAATGTCCCAGGGAAAAAGGTATTTCAAGAAAGAAATCTGCAATCACCAACTACAGGCTGTTTGAGGGAAAGCGTCTGTCCCTTCCAGTCTGAGCTTTTCTGTTTGTTGGCTGCACAGGACGTGTGGGCAACAGTGCAGCCATGCAGCATGGATTGGGATTTACAGAGGTCTCTGCCGCTGGGTTTGGACAGCAAGCAGATCCAACATGGCTGGCAACACCTCTGCTCTGTTGTTAGAAATACATGAGCAAGAGAATAGCTGACTCACACTCTTCTTTATGCAAAATTGAGAAGAACTAGACCATCTGTGTCTGGATACTTGGTATGGGATAGGGTGTGTGTGTGTGTGTGTGTGTGTGTGTGTGTGTGTGATGCCTCCTTAAAAAGTATGCAGGAAGGAGAAGGTGAAGTTTGCAGGAGAGAGGAGAAGAGATAGAAGAGATACTGGAGGACACAGAGGGTGGGAAAAACAGAAGAAACTGAAATATGTGTTTGAATCATAAATAGGGGCTTGAGTAAGTAGTAGAAATGGTTTATTCCAGTTTTCTCTTCCTGGACCAGTATTCCCAAACAGCCCCACCTGATCTCAGAAGTGGCTTGTGGGTCTTACCTGGAGACAGTGAGTGAAGTCACCTTGATGCACCTGAAATGAATACAATTTCTCAGGTAGAAAAATATGTGCCATATGAAATCTGTCTCCAAGACAAGGAATGCTTGATTGATGCGTTTTTCTGAAATGACTAAATACTGTGCATGCTGATAAGGGTTTGGGAAGCGCTGAGCGGCTAGCCAGGCCATCTTCAACCAAGTGACAAAGTGACAAGCCTTGTGCCTGGTATCCAGGGCAAAGATTAGAAGTGTGAGACTGTCCCGTGCTTCTTGTAGGGCTAGAGTACCTCTAGGCATCAGAATTAATATAAAAAAATATAAATCTTCTTCCTTTATCTTTCCCTAGCGTTTTCTCAGTCCAGATATGGTAACCTATGCTAACGGGAGCATCTGCTTTTGGAGAAATAAACTAATGATCCTTTTTCAGAAATTAGCATTTTGTTTTCCTAACAGCCGAAGACAGCTTAGCTGTACAATGGACTGTGGGACAGCTGAGCGAAACTGAATGGTGGAGAAAGTTATGTCCCCTCTGAAAATCTAGCCGAGTTTCTCCGAGATCTCCGGTAGCTCTTCTCCTTAAGAACAACCTGAAAGTACAGGCTAGTTAGTCACCCCCCAAAGTGCTGCTGCTCCGTGTAAAACAAAGAATCAATATATAGATATAGATATAGATAACTCAAAAACAAGTTGTATTTTTTAAATAAGTCCAGCTGTTTTTGCTGCCTGCAGCCAAAGATCTAATCTGAATGCTTAAATTTATAAAATAATAATAAAAAAATCCAACACTGTTCTGAAGTCCTGCTTTCAAACGCTCTTCAGAATTGACCTGACATCATTTCAACTAATTTAAGAGGTACATTAAAAACAACCAGATCATTTTGAGCACACACATATGTCAAAATCAGCAGTTAGGATTTATAAGTTGTGGAACAACTGAATTTTGACCAAGTCCCTCCACTATAACAACAGTGCTGTTACATTTACAGTGACTGTGGTATACATTTGAACCGTAGCGTGGACCGCAGAGACACGGATCTTTCTTATGCTGCTGGCCCACAGATAAAGTGCACTAACCCCAAAGGTTAGGGCCTCAGCCTGGTGGGAGTCACTCAAAGGTACTGGTGAGTGAGCAGCTTCCGGGACGCGTCCTGCACTGGTTGACAAGGCATCTCCCACAACTGATCCCTCCCACTAACGTAGGTAGAGGGAAACTGGCTCCTTCAGGCATTTTGGGGTACACTCTCTTAAAACCCAGCCATTGGCCCTCAAAGGCCCCTGGTATTACCCCTTCTATTTGGATCTTTGGAGTGCAGCCACGAGTTTTGGTTTTCATCGAAGAACAGGAACTATCATTAAAGGATCTTATTCATTGTTTTGGGGCCCAATGGCCTACCCAGACGAGCTGTTATACTCATGCCTGAATCAGAAGGCCTTGGGGCAAGCTTACCTCCAGGCGGAAATAAAATCCACTTCCTAGATGTAACCATTGGCACTTCTCTGAATCCTTTGGGGGAGCAGAGTTTTGCCTTTCCTTTTGAAGGGAAGGAGCCAGGTACGAGGCCCTAGGTTGAGCCTGGCAGAAAATTTTGATCCTTGGAGTGACCCTCAGTGTCTAAAATCTGATTGAAAACATTGCTGCGTTAGCTACCAACTTGTCTGAATAACATAAAAGGGAGTTTAATGTAAACAATATCTCTAGGTAACCAAGCGATCACATAAACCCATCCATTTTTTTCCAGCCATCTTCAATGCAATAACATTTAACTTTGGCTATTATAAAGAAAAATGTAGTACTTGATATTTTTTCTTAATATAAGTACATTTAAATAATTAAAAAAGTATCAACACATGTAAATGTTCAAACATCGAGATACATAAATATCTAGGGATTTCTTTGTGGAAATACAGTAGTTAAAAAAATGACCCAAAGCTGTAGCTGTCTCTTAAAAAAAAAACAAACAATAAAAGAAACAAAAAAAATCCCAGCTACATTAAAGTCCAAAAGTTAAATAAAACGTACAGAGAAAGGAACCGCATTTCTTTCAGTTGGTCAAAGGAAGAAAGAAGCAAGCTCAAACCTATACATATCCAAAAATAACGACCACCCAGATGCAAAAACACACATTTTCTTTTTTTGCAATTGATAAGGTGCGGAAAAGAAACTCCGAAATAAGAAATAGATGTCAAACAGGATGTCTTCCCCGCCCCAATCAAAAAAAATTTCCACTCTTTGGAATAAACAACGTGGTTAAAAAGTGAAGTCAAGGGTATAAAATCTTTCTTTTATTCACAGCATTGCTAAATCAGGAGCATTCACAGTTCCCCTCCGGGGATCTTCCTGTCGGCCTCCTCCGGGGGCCCTCCTGGGGTGGGGGTGTCTGTGCATGGACGGCGGGTGCAGCCAGGCGGGCTCAGTCCCTCGACGCGCCGTCGGGCGAGCGTGCGGGTGTGCGCTCAGTAGGGCCGCCACACCGCCTCCTCCAGGCGCGCGGGTGGCATGTTGGTGGGCGAGTTGCTGTGGCTGCCCTCGGTCTCCACCACGTCGCTCTGGCTGGGCAGGCTGGGGTTGAGCAGCGCGGCGCCCGTGGACGCGTTGGTGCAGGGCGGCAGGATGCGCGGGGGCGATCGCTCGCCGCCCACCATGGAGAACTGGTAGGAGCCGGCGGACGCGCCGTAGTACAGGTGGTAGGAGGGCGAGCTGGTCTGGAAGGGCCCGGCCTGGGCCTGCGAGGAGCCTGGGTAGGGCGGCGGCAGGTAGGTGTGGTAGCGAGAGGCCGAGCTCATGGCCGACATGCCGATGCCGATGCCCGACGTGACGGGCGGAGAGTAGGTGAAGGCGCCAGGGTAGTGCATGCGCGGGTCGGAGATGGAGGGCAGCGTGGGGAACTGGCGCGGGTCACCGAAGGCTGTCAGGTCCGGGGCGGCTGCGGGTGGGTGGAAGAGATGTCAGTGAGTCTGTGGTCTTAGAGACAAAGGCCTCCCTCTTGCCAGAGTGCCCCGCCCAGGACACACAGGGCTGCCCGGAGTGCCCCTGCGCATGGAGGGAGACCACTGAGATGGATATTTACCCAGAATGCTGCTGCTTCCTAAGCAATGGGGCTATTTGACAGAAGTGGGTTTCAGACAGCAATGCTGTCACTGATAGCGTGAGAACACCTTTTGTGGGAGTCCTGCGATGGCTGTGTCATGTGTCATGACATGGCATACCATATGTATTGCGTAAGTACCCAAACGTCACACGCACAGCAGTGCAATGCAATGTTTGCAATATGCATACATATGCACTCCCAGGTTGGCAAAGCGCAGCCCAGCAGTCAAAGCTGACTGGGGGGAATTAGTATGTCCTAGGAATTGAAAACTGGTTTGGCTTTTTCAAATAGTGGCAAAACTGTGAAAATAAAACCACAAGATTTTTGTTTCTATTTAGCGTTTTTGAGACACAGCCTCAGTCTGTACCACAGGGGGTGGCCCTGTGAATATTTTCATGCGTGACAAGCAGCTCTCACTGCTATTAAGTGACCAGGACAACAGAGCTCTCAAAGCTTAACCATTTCTCTTTGGCCCGATCCTCTATCTACATTAGAATATTAATATTGATTAATACATTAGTAATATAACCAGTACACTGCTATAGCAATATTAATATAACAATATATAATGACATAACATTACAGAAACTGAGGTAATTGGATGCACTTGTATGTTACTAACAGAATATTAACGTCATTGCACATGGTTTTCAGCTTGGATAATAGGAAACTGTCAGTTTTGTAGGCGCCGACCCTTTGGAAGTTGGCTGATTTCCTATCATGGATGCATGCTGTGGTAGTGACAGTGTCACTTGCCTATGTGTCTGCCTTCTGACTCGTCGCACATCTGTATCACAATTTCATGTCTTTATCTGAGGCCTGCTTCACCGTTTTCTTTCCACAGAGGCTGGAAGAGGGTGCCAAGTCCCCTGGAGCTGGAGTTACCCATGACTGGGAGCCACACTACAGGAGAGCTGGAACTCGAACCCAGTGCTCTGCAAGACCAGTGCGCGCTCTTACCCACCCAGCTGTCTCTCCAGCTGCTGCTTCCCTAGAGTATTTTTGTTTACCTATTTTTATTTTTACACAAATGGATCTAAGCACTTGCCGATCAGCTTTTCCCATATGCTGACTTTTCGCTGGAATGACAAAGTTTCCTTTCAAGGCGCATACTGCTGGGGATGAATTGACAGTTCTACAAACTGCCACTGGGTGTCCTCCTGTGGTTCGCCCGTGGGTCCCCCTGTGCCGCCCTCATGTGCACACTGCCTTTGAGGCAGACCGGGGCGGAAATGAGGGCCAGCATGACTTCCCTTGCAGATCAGTTTACCAAAGGTGGCACTCCTGCCATTTTTTTTTTTGTTTGTTTGTTTTTGTTTTCTGAGACAGGGTTTCTCTGTATTGTTTTGGAGGCTGTCCTGGAACTCGCTCTGTAGACCAGACTGGCCTCGAACTCACAGAGATCCGCCTGCCTCTGCTTGCCGAGTGCTGGGATTAAAGGCATGCGCCACCAACGTCCGGCTTACTCCTGGCATTTTTGTCCACGTTATTTCTAGTGGGCTGGTTGGATTCTCTCTGACTTACTCCCTGTGAGTTGTCTGGCAACACCTAGGGCCTTTACCCACTAGGGGTCAGTAGTGCTCCCGCCCCCACTGTGACACCCAAAAATATCTCCAGACATTGCCAAATAATCCGGGAATGGGTGTAGGGGGACACACATTCACCCCCTGCTGAGAGCCACCGCTGTGAATCGGAGGGTCTTGGGGGCAGCTTGTGCCCCTTAAAATGAGGTCGTCACACCCATCCCTCCAGAAGACACCAACAAAACAGCAGAGGCAAGAACTGAATGCTCCAAACGTTAAATTCTCAAATCAATTTACAGAATAACCTTAAGCTCCGGTGGCATGTGGTCTGGGCCCTTTTGAGTTGAGCCTGCTAGAGAGAAACTTGAGGGCAACTAAAAGCTTCCTTTGAAAGGAAAACCACCCGGGTGGATTAATCTGGTTTTGGAAGGCATGAGCTGTGATCAACTTCCTTCTACTCCAAGCCTATTATTCCAGCGCGAGAGGTGCTGTTTGTGTTCGCGTTTCCCCCTCCCTCTCTCTCAATAATCTTTTATTGCTCTAACACAATCTCACAAAAGGAACTCTTGTGTACATTTGGGGTGAATGCGAGGGAAAGAGACTCCCCATCAGAGAGGTAATTAGAGTTTATAGAAACAGCCCGAGTCTGCAGCAAATCCCTCTACTAATGAGGAAACCAGGAGTCTGCCTTGCAAACAAACGCCCCTGTTAATGTGTTCAAAGCAACTCAGACATGTGGGCAGGGGAAAGGTTGTGAAGGGGCCGGGTTCTGGGGCTGCCCTGGCTGGGCTGCCCTCCGGCTTCTTCTTCAGCCAGGCCACGCCTCATTCCACAGGGTTCATCCCTGCCCCCTCGCTGGGGCTACCTATGAGCAAGCTCTATGTCACCTATGTGCAAGCTCTATGCTTGCACAGAGAGCCGTGACATGTTTGAGAGTTAACAGGAAGCTTCACTCTATTCTTCTTTTCCCCAGTTAGATTTACACAGTGTAGGGAGAAGCCATGGCAGGACAGAGGGCACTGGGCAAACACAATCAGTTTGTTGTCGTCTGACGCAACACTCGGGACACAAACAAACGACTCTGCCCGCTATCCCTCTTGCTTCATTTGTCCTGAGACAAAAAAGGTGAATCCGCTGGAAAAAGTGAATGAAAGGTCACCTCGTTTCACAGCCATGCCCCAACATGCTCTGCCCGTCTGTTCCGATCACCACACGGTAATGCGGTGATGGCCCCGAGTTACTGGAATCGTGTGAGTCTGTGATTCGTCATGGGTGTGAGCACGGGGGTAATGTTGCAGCCTCAGCTGCTGGGGGCAGGGTCGCTGAAGATCCTGGATAACTAGTGGTGTCTGTCTACAGAAGGTCATGGTCTCCCTTCCCCTCCCTCCCTCTCCTTCCTCCCCTCCTCCTCCCTCCATCCATTTCCGCCTCCTTTTCACACAGTTCGTAATAAGAAGGACTTAGGCCCTCTAGATAGGTTCAAGTGCTCTATTCAAATGCTTGCTTTCATTTATACATAGTATTTACAAGTGTGTGTGTGTGTGTGTGTGTGTGTACATGCATGAGCACAGGTAAGTGCAGCGTGTTTATGGAAGCTGAAGGAAGGAGTCACACGCCCTGTGGTTGGAATTAGGGGCAGCTGTGAGCGCGTTGGTGGGGGCGGGCAGGGGGGGGGCTGGGGAATGAACCCAGGTCCCCTGGAAGAGAAGCAAAGGCTCTCAACCACTGAGACATCTCTCCACTTGTTTTCATTTTAAAATCTGGTCTAGCCTCTCTCAACACAAATCACCAGTCACAAGAATTTATGCACCATCACAGGACAGACAGACAGCTCCTCTATCCTTTTGGCTGGCCTACCCCCATTTCAGTAGCAAAGGCAACTGACCCCGCCCTCCCCCTCCCCACCATTCACTGGGAGATTTTTTTAAAAGTAGGAAGTCTGAGGATTAGAAGGTTCAGGTGTTTTTACTTGGACGTGTATCTGCCATGACAGAGCTGGTCTTGGCTCTCCAGCCTAGCGGCTGAGAGCAGCCCCACTCCAGGCCCCTCCCTCCCACTGCCCCCAGGATTAAACAACCTGAGCAGATAATGCTGCCTTACAAAAGGAGCTTCTGCATGACTCAGGTTAGTGCGAGCCGTCTGTCGCCCAGGTCGGCAGCTAAACATTAATTAACAAAAAGAAAAAGTAGGTTGGGGGGGGGGGGGAGAAAAGGAAAGAGAAGAAGACGAAGGAAGGTAAACCCTCAACGTGACAACTCCTTTCAGACAAGGTGTGGAGTCTGTCTGCAAGGGACAGAGACAGACGGACACCAAGTGTGCGGGAAGGAGGACCAGGCGGGGCTAACGGTGGCCAAAGCACCCAGCGCACCAAGCTGTTGGTTGGCGGAGAAAAGGCCCATCAGCCACGGAGGGGTCAAGTCCGCAGAGCTGTGCGTGCCCCAAGCTTTTCATGGGTCCCAGCCTTCTCCTGCCCCAGGGCTATGCCAACACTTTCCAGGCCTGCAAGGCCTGCGTTCAGTGTTTGATTTCTAGGGGGACCTCTGCCAAGTTGAAGCTCTGTCTCCTAAGCCTGTTCTCTGCCACTCAGGAAAGTTTGTTTGCCGTTCTCCCCGGCAGGCAGCACAGGTCACTTCTGGGTCCCCACACGGTTTTTCCCTTTCTCACATGCCTGTGCCATAAGCGCCCTCTTTCCAGCCTGTGGTGTTGAGGTCAGATCATTATTAAGAACATAGCTGTGATTTGGACATGTTGCCCATTTTATTTTGGGTGATGGTGGCACTGGTGTTTTGTCCATGCTGTAGTGAATGATCCTACACCCATGTGTATACGGGGAGTGACGACTGGGCTTGATTCATTAAAAAAAAATTACAATTTTTTAAAGGACATGGAGTTTGGAGGGAGTTGCTGTGGGGGAGTGGATATGATCAAATCTATCATGTATGCAGTTCTCCAAGAGTAAACAAGAAATATTAAACCCACCCAGGTGTGATTGATGGTGAGCTGGGGCAGCTGGTCCTAGGTGTCCATTTTGGGTGGTGACCAAGCTAAAAGACTTACATAATAAATTTCAAGGGACAGACCCACACTGGGGACATTTCCAAGGAAAACAGTAAGTGCCAGCGGACAGAGCAGTGTCACCGAGACGAGTCTGCGAAAGCTGACAGATGTTACTGGAATCAGACTGTCCCTGAGGGACAGGTCTTTACACTCAGCCAGCTGAACACATGCCATAATTCCTATGTTGCCCTCTTAATTCCTTAGACCATCAGCTCCCACGGAAATGCTGGCACTGATGGCTTCGAGGCAGGTGAACCCTGCGTAAGCTGGCTTGCACAGTTCGAGCAAGTGCCAAGGGCTGGTTGAAGCTTGAGATTCTCCCTGCCCCCAGTTGACAAAAGTGACAATGTCTGGTGACCTTCTTGTGTGTGTTTGTGTGTTCATTTATGAGTACCTGTGTGTATAGATACTTGTGTGTGTGTGTGTGTGTGTGTGTGTGTGTGTGTGTGTGTGTGTAGACCAGAGGCCAGCCTTGCCTTTTGATCCTTAGCAGTGGTCCAGGCAGAGCCTCTCCTTGGCCTGAAGCTCTCTTATTAACCACACTTAGCTTTTACACCTGTGTTCTGGGGAATCACACTCGGCCCCCAGGTTTGCAAAGCAAGTGCTTTACCCAAAGAACCCCAGAGACACTTCTGATGGACAAGACCAGGGCATTTGCTACCGGCATCTAGAGGTCAAGGGTGCTCCTAATATTGTCTGGCACATAGGACAGCCCTGCCCCCAAACAAAACATGATGCAGCCCAAAAAGGTGGGTGCCATTGCTGCTGGGGGAAGACAGGCTGCACCAGCCCGGTGAGTTGGGGCGCCTGGTGATGGGGAAGCTGACCCTCGGCTGGAGTCTTAAGCACTCCTGGCGGTAACCGTCTTTCACGACATTTAAGGCGACAGTCCGGACTCTCTGCCCATCTGTCTTTAAGCGTCCCAAAGCAAAACCCGCCCCTCCCCCAGCACACATGCAAGTGCACCGTGCGGGCCTCCTGAGGGTGAAGCTCTCTCAAGTATTTCACTGTTTGGTTCAGCTCCAATTTCAAAGACCCAAACAAGTAAGTTTCTTCTTTTGCCTTCAACAAAGGAATTTTTTTTCCTGTAACTCTGATTTCCCTGCCCAGGAGCGTAGGTGAGTGCCAAGCCCCAAGGGCTCATAGGTTAAATGACTAATATTTAATGAGCTCGTATTAACAACAATTATGCTAACCATGACACCTGAGCTTTCCATCTTGTTCCTAACCTAGGTCTGAACAGCTCTTAGCTGGGAATGTTTATCTTGGGGCATATCTTTTTTTCCTATTCTAGTATGGACCCCATTGCGCTATACACAGGGACCTGCAAAAAAAAAAAAAGTCACCACCACTGGGAAAGAGCAGCCGCGGTCTAGAATTCAGCTGGTATGTTTTTTTGTTTGTTTGTTTGTTTTGCCAAAGGTACAAAATCCTTAGACCACTTCGACTTTTCAAAATAGTCCTTAGCCACCAACCTTCCCCAACATACATGAGCAAACCCTAAATACCGAAGAGATAGACTGAGACACCTCTGCCTCCTCATCCGTACCCTCTTAGCGTGCCAATGAAAGCCCGTGCTTGTCATGGCACTCTTTCGGAGGCAGGCGACTGTGTCTTTGAACCCTGCTCTGCTCTGTATCCAGCCAGCTCCTTCCCGTCGTCTCCCCTATTCTTCCGCACCTTCCCCTCCAGCCCCACTGCGGACACGTATTCACGCGGCTTACATGAGAGTCGACTGGAGAGCTCCGCGGAGAGGCTCGTCATGCCACTAGCACGCCCAGGAGAAATGGGTGTTGCTGGGTGCACGGAAGAGGAGGTGATGGACCCCAGGTACTGGTAAGACTGATCGTAGGACCATGGTGGGGACGGCTGGATCTGCCTGGCATCTGCAGAGAGACAGGGGTGTTGATAGATGGAGAGGGGTGGAGGTCTAAAAGGTCTTACAGTGACAGCTGCTCATCACTATTCATGTAACAACTATACAGTATGCACATGGCTTGCTTATTTGTGTCTAGTGAACTCCGCAGAATCCAGGTATTTGATGCCTCTGTGGTATGATAGCTCCCCTTAAAGAGGAGCAGTCCGTGTTGGACTTTGGGAGGTTTTATTTGATAATTCCTCCTTCTATATATTTTTTTCATATTAATATTGCGGGTTATGCTGGACTCTAGTAGTACTCAATGGCTTGGTATTCCAAAATGACACATTCAGCTTTACCGATAGTTATAATTATCATAAACAGAAACATTTTATAAGCTCAGATGGTCATCAATGTTCAGGAAACATGAAGGATGTAAAGGGGATCTGGGGTGTAAGGGAACATAGACAGAAAATATTAATGGGCTTATAAAGTTTTCTACTTAAGTAAATGATCACAAATGATAACAAAAGGATAAAAGAAAACATCCCTCCAATCCCCCCCCTGCACGTGCGCGCGGCACACACACACACAAACACACACACACACACACACGAACAGAGGAACACTGGGTGTGAGCTGTCATGATCAGGTCACAGGTCCACCAGTGAGACTACCCCTCCAAACAAGCAGCACTGAGTCTTGAAGTTGGCAGTGCTTTTGCTAGTTTGTCTTATTTTTGTTTGTTTCTCGAAATAGAGTCTCCCTATTCCCTCCTTCCCTCCTGCTGGTCCATTTCTTCCTTTTCTTGAAAACAAACAAAAGAAAACTCCTGAAGATGTAAGTGTTACAGACCTGGTCATTCCTGGACAAACGTTTTTAACTTGGGGTCTTTAGGACCTACTAGTAAAGAGACCACTTGATTTCCTTCCAGATGGTGGGGGATTTGAAGAGATGGCCCAGAAAAGGGAGCTGGTGCACATTAAACTCAGCAGACAGTGTAGGTGGAGCCTTGTGCAATCTTACAGCCAACAGTGTAACAGGGCTGGAGGAGACCAGAGACCACAGACTGTATCTCGTGTTACTGTAAGCATCTTGCTTCACGCATGCATGGGGGACAGCCAAAGCCATACCCTCAGATATGTTCTACAAGATATACTTCTGTTCTCCCTACACGCACTCACCCAACGAGCATATACTACTCAAATGTTGTCGTCACTTAGAAAGCAAACAAAAGAGGTTCTAGAATTGTCGGGAAAGGCCTCCGGGGCGTGAACTGTGCCTTGCTGTGTAGACAGCCTAGCACCCCTAGCCCCGTGTCTAAACCACACTAAGCACAAAGTGGTATGCCATGATTCATGCTCTGTCATGTTTTACTGTAGTGAAAAAGTCATGCTGGGCCTTTTTCTGAGCTCGTAATTAAGTCATGCAAGCGTTGCATAATATTTCACAGCCTTTTAAAAATATGCTTTGGTAGAATGACCTTTATGATTTGAGCCAAAGTTCTGTGCTTTTTTTTTCTTTTTTTTAAACACAGGTTGTAGATTTGGCATCATCTTACTTTCCATTGCGGTGTTCCGTGGGGACAGCATTACAAACCCATCAGCCACCGACCCACCAACCTTTACTTTCCCATCCCAAGGAACTTCCATGGGTCCTTTGTCAATGGTGGCTTCATTCCTTCACTCATTCATTCATTCAAACATCTGCACACTCCTATGCTGGTGAACTTCCTCACTGGCTCATTCATTCACGTTTCCACCGTTTTGCTTCACTAGGGCTCCGTGGTAGGGGCTCACTAGTGAATGGCTTTGCAGTCTCCACCTTCTAAGAGTGACAGTCACTGGAGGATCTAAAGGTTGTATAGAGACTGGCTGCTAAATTAAATGCTAAATTAATTTGGACTTGCAAATGGCTGTTTCCAAGGCAGAGACAAGAACGGTGGTGATATTTGCCTGTGTTCTGCATTGGAGAGCAGCAGAGAAGGAAGGCGTCAGAAACAGGTCTGGGGTTGAACTTTGTCTCTACCGTAAACTAGCTCCAGGCACATCTCATGATCTCCTGTCTACCAAGGGTAATATCAAGGAGTGAGCAAGCTAAAATAAAACAAAACAAAACAACAAAACCCGACAATGTGTGGCCATCATAAATGCTCAATTAGTTTGAGGGATTTCCAGGATTGTACTGCTAAAGGAAATGAATCCCTCCAAGAGACTTGCTGATGCTCGCTGATGCTCGCTGGTAAGGCGACACACACTTGTGGGGCATGGGGAGGGGGAACCCAGGTTATGCGGCTTTGCTTGGGGTTAAGGGTCTTGAAAAGAGCTAGGTTCTGGATATTAAATGGTAAGTGAGTAAGGGAACTGGAATTCTGTGATACAGAGAAAGCAGGAATTCAATACTTCAATCAACTCATGCTTCTGTTTTTAAAAATTCCAGACTAGAAACTGGAACTCACTCTGTAGACCAGGCTGGTCTCGAACTCACAGAGACATGCCTGCCTCTGCCTCCCGAGTGCTGGGATTAAAGGCGTGTGCCACCACTGCCCGGCTGAAAAGAATGTTTTTAAGGCAACAACATTAAAACGTCGTTAGAGTCTATCCTGACCCTATGAAATAATTCATATCAGAGTGACCTGCTTCTTCTGCTTTCACCCCAAAAACATAAGGAGTTAAAGTTTCCATTCTTGTCCTTAGAACAAGGAAAAAGCTGAACAGAAAAATCCACGACCTTCCTGCATCTCCCAGGGAATTCTGGGAGTAAAGCAGGCCTCTCCCCAAGGTCTTGGGAGGCAGGCAAGCATAGAAGACCACACCAAGGAGACAGAAGCTGAGGGAATGCATCATGGCGATGTCACACTTTGCTGAAAGCTGACTATAGGCTGAAACGAGAATATGAGTCTGGAGAGTTACGGCCCTGCCCAGAAGGGGCATGTTCGTGGTTCAGGAACTCCGCTGGGTTCTCCTAGGATCCCTTCTCACTTAGACTACTGTTAGAAGGCTGCAAGAAGGACAAGGTAGAGTTCATGGGAAGCTGAGGACACAGAGGAGACAACAGCAAGGACACAAGTGGGGCTGCACTCCTTTGGCAACGATAGCTTTGTAGCCACTAAACCCAACCCAGCCCCTGCCTGGGTGAACACAGAAGACGCAGCCCCTGCCTGGGTGAACACAGAAGACGCAGCCCCTGCCTGGGTGAACACAGAAGACGCAGCCTGTCTGTGCTAGGTCATGTGCTGGACACACCAGGCTCATTTTGAACAGATCACAAGATAAGGAAGAAATGCTCGGCTTAAAAAGACAAAGCTTCCCAAATGGACTCAGAGGAGACACAGATTTTAGAATTGCCAGAGGGAATTTTAAAGGGAAACTGTAAGAAAGGCTCAGGAGAAATTCTGGAAATGAGAAACACTGTAACAGAAACAGGCCCAAAGACCTGAGTTTGATCCTCAAGGCCCACATGGTGGAAAGAGAGAACCAGTAATTCCTGTCAGTTTTTCTCTGACCTCCATCCATACACTATAGCATGTACACACACACACACACACACACACACACACACACACACACACACACACACACACACACACGAGAGAGGGGGGGGGGTTAAATAAATAAACAAATAAATGTAATTTTTTTAAAAAAGAAGTAGCATAACAATGAAAAAAATAACATCATTTGATTGCGGACTTAGCTTTTTAAAGTCCAGAGCAATTACTAAAGCGAATTTTAAAAGCTATTTATTTATTTGTTATTTTATGTGCATGGGAGTTTCACCTACACACATATCTGTGTCCCTCATATATGCAGTGCATAAGGACGCTACAGGAGGGTGTCAGATTCCCCCGGGACTGGAGTTAACAGACAGCCATTAGCTACCCGTGGGTGCTGGGAATCAAACCCAGGTCCACTGAAAGAGTAGCCAGTGCTTTCAGTCTCTGTATTATCTCTCTAGAGGTATAATTAATATGCAAATAGATGAGCTAAGATGAAATCACATAAAGTGTTCAGTTACAGTGAGAGGAGACAGAAAAGTGTGTGGGGGGGTGGGGAGGGCCAAGTACCACGTGCAACAGACACAAAAGTTAAACCCTCGCGGATAATAACCCAGCTACATCTATAAACAGTCTAAACGTGAATTGTCTAAATCTACCACAGAAGTTGTTGGAACAAGCTACAAATAAAACTCAACTACCTGACGCATACAAATGGCTCATTTAAATACAGAGTCCGGTTAAGTGCAGAGGGGCGGAGAGAAATTATGCTAACGTCAATTCAAAGAAAGTCCGACGACTCGCTGTATTAGCTTCCTACAAAGCTAATTGAAGATGGAGATTTCCAAGGATAAGAGATGAGTTACATGGTGATAATGTGGCAAACTAATAATACGTATTCTCTAACAGGTGCCCCGTCAACAAAGGTATCAAGAGACCTGGGGCAAAAACTAATTGAAACACAAGGAAAGGCAGACAAATCCATCATTACGGCTGGAAACTTCACCATCCATCTTCCAGACACTCACACACCATGCGAGCAGAAATCCAGACTCGGTGGACCCGGACAGTATCAACTCGCCTACCTGTACATGGCTCCATTCTCCTGAAACCCACATGGAGCACACACACTGAAACAGACTACACAGTTTGATCTTTAAAGCCGTAACCATACAAAGTGTTTTCTTGGGCCACTTAGGACTTGAACTCAAACCCAACAACCCCTTCCCTGCAAAAAGCAAAACCAAAAGCCAGGAACAGAAAGGCTGTTTGGGAAATCTTCAAAATTTTGGAGATTACGTGTAAATGCCATAGGGACCAAATGAGAGGTCTTAAAAGGTATTTGCAGGGGATGGAAACAAACAACGTTAACGGACTAGAGTGGAGAGCAGGGTTGAGGGAGAAATTCCTAGTGCTGGAAACACATGGAAGGGGAGATCCAAAGCCAACAACGGAGGCTTTATGAAACGAGAGTGGGAAGGAACACACCCCTGACCCAGGGCAAGCAGGAGCAACGGCATCTAAAACAGGGGCCACTGAAATGGGAGAAGGACCTGTACTGCTGCGAAAATCCAAAGCTTATCCGCTCACCCTGTGCCCTCTCTGGCCGAGGGGAGGGCGGGCAGGGACACCGGCCTTACTCAGATGGACCTTGGACGGCACCCTCCGACCTGACCTCACAGCCTAGGTTTCCCGTGGCAACCAAGGAGCTGGGGTCACTTCCCCGACACCTGGGTCAGGATGGCAGAACTCCATGTCTCCGCTATAGTCAGAACTATTTTCCACCCCCCCCCCAGACTGTTTGGCAGGCATCTCTCCATCAACCAATCTTTCCGTCGCCTTTGATCCATTAAAAACAAACAGTAGGCCGTCCACTCGAGGACGATGGGCTTTTAGAAGAGCAAAAACTGCTCTGGGAACATATAAACCAGAAGACTTCCCCCCTCTCTGTGCGAGGAGGAAGGCAGAGCCACTCATTTCCAGGGTGCCCTCCCAGCGCACCTCGGTCATGGGCAGCTGGTGTAATGCCCTCTTGGATACCTCAGAGCGCTCACACAACAGGATGTGAGTCAAGGCTCAGACATGTGAGTCAGTTTCCAGGGTGATGTGTCAGGGCGAGCCCCGGGGGAGGCTTGCATCTTCTCCTCTGGGACCCTTGTGAAGACCGAGGCTACCTTGTATATGGAAGAGGTGGTGCCCCCAGATGCTTGGAATCCACCCCCCCCACAACACCCTGAATTGCGCAATGCCAGCTTTTGCAGCCCTGGTGTGGGGCAGGTGACTCCCTCTGAGAGGCTGTTTTCCCCGAAGTGCTTTTGAGAAGCAGTGTCTCTTCTGGCTTCTGTGCTGGACATTAGATTCACAACAGCGCCAGATGACAGAAAAGCAGTCGCCCCAGAGGCATCACCCCACACACACCCCGCGCCCCCCACCCCCAGGTGGCCAGCATTGGATTAGCATCCTCTACGCATTATCAGTGACACCCCATGATAACATGAGTCAGTTCCCACCAGCTCCGGATTCTGGACGAAAAGGGGGAGGGGGTTGTGAAAGAGCCCTGGGGTTTGCCAAGCATGTGTCTCCCACTGGCTGCAGACGTTCTGGTTAGTCATGTGCGGATGAACTGCATCCACTGTGCCAACCTTGAAGGGGAGTTGTCCACAGAGCCAGGACAGAGAGACCCGCCTGGCTATGAGGTTCCAAAGGCCTCCAGGGTCTGGAGAGACCCCTTGTCCCTGACAGCCATCGGCCCAGGAGGTGACAAGCTGCCTGGGAAAGGGAAAGAGCTGCGTGGCTTCATCTCCGCCACTCCCGATTCCCGTATGGAACTCCTCACTCCGCCCACCCACCCACTGGGGAAGGCTCTGATGTTGTGAATCTGAAATGCTACTCCTAACCCTGGTGGCTCACCTCAGAGTCCTTTTCCTCTCAAACCTCTGTTTCCTCATCTTTTAAAATGGTGGTGGGGGGGGGGTAAGCAGACTCACCTGCCTCACAGGTGTGAGAGTTAATTAATGTTTGTGGTACAGCTTTGAGATCCGCAGATGAAAGCTTCTCTATAAACGCAAAGTGCTAGTCCTCATTAGGACTGCCAGACAGTTCCCAGGGGAAACAGTGTAACCCTCACGGCGAGGCCGCTCCCCTCGGCCAGATCAGTCTGAGACACCGTCTGGAGAGGGCTCTGTATTTAGGCAGAGTCTTCCCTGTGCAAGGGTTCAGGGATAAGTCACCGGCTTCTAGAAAAGACGGTGTTTTCGTAACACGTCTCGTTCTAGGTTGGCACCGTCTCTCCTCTGGACGAGAGCGGCCTTCAGTGTCCAGACGGTGGGTGAACTGTGGTTCTGAGGGCACCAAAGGCCCTGTCAGGTTTCTGCCCCATCTTTTCCTGCAGATAACTTATTTCGGTGAACGCTGTTGGAGAGGCAACCACGGCCCCCCACGAATGCCTCACCCGTAAGGACCGTCTGCACCCCCTCTTCCTACACCTCTAACCTCTTATGTTTTCCTTGGCCTGTAGGAGCTGGATAGAGTCCTGCCATGCTAGGCCATCGTGAACCAATCCTTCTAATGTGCTCCCTGCTGAATTCCCCCTTCCTTCATGCCTTCCTCTTCCAATGCAGTCGGGAAGGCTGAGGTAAAGACCCTCAGCCCCAAACGGTCCTCCTCTTCACTCCTTCCATGGCTGGGGCGAGGGAGAACTTCTGTGTCAGGGGCCAGAATTCCCTTTGCAGCCCTCGGTAAGGAGAGAGAGGGTTCTCACTCAGAATAGAAGTCGCTGACACCCCATACGGGAAGCTGTAAGCAAGGGAACCTCGTACCTCTTGGGGCTGCTCACAGATTAGAATGTTCTGGGCAATGCCCACTGAGTGAGCACACACTACAGATTTTACTCGGGTCAGACATTAGAGACTGCTTCAGCCGGGCCGGGGAAGGCTGCCTGCTTGTTCTGTCCAGTGTCTGCTCACCGCTACCAACGGGCCCCCGGGCCACCTCAGAGAAGCATCCGCCCAGGCTTCTACTGGAAACTAGAGGCCGAAAGAGCTGTCCCTTGGGCAGATCGCATTAACATGACCGAGACTTTATGAGGGGCAGTGGTTCTCAACCTGCAGGTCACAACCCCGCACAGCGGCCACATGTCAGATATCCTGCATATCGGAGATTTACATTAGGATTCGTAACAGTAGCAAAATTACAGTTGTGAAGTAGCAATGAAATAATTTATGGGGGGGGGTGTCACCACAGCATGAGGAACTGTATTAAAGGGTCACAGCATCAGGGAGGTGCCTTAGGGTGACTGCAGGTGCCAAGAAAGGGGCAGCCATCTTCTTGGGACCTCCCTGCAGAGGGACCCGCTACCCACTTGTTCTCAGCCAGGGGAATCTGTAGCTCCCGAGCATAGCCTAGAACGAAGCCTGGCCCACTCCAGACTCAGGACCTCTGGTGGGAGAGCAGAGGGAACCTCCACCC
Organism: Mesocricetus auratus; assembly: GCF_017639785.1. NCBI lineage: Eukaryota > Metazoa > Chordata > Mammalia > Rodentia > Cricetidae > Mesocricetus > Mesocricetus auratus. Next base: position 5,117,489 of record NW_024429192.1, on the reverse strand, counting down.
TGGCATCCAGACCCTTAGTGTTGTCTCTGTATGTCCTAGCTGCGACCTTACGCTTCCTTCTAGCGCTGCATCAATTTTGTTAAGCGTCAGAGCCGTTTGGAAATTCCCAAGGTAGCTTGAAGGCCAGAAAGCAGGCTCTGTCACCCCTGCGTCACCCTACGACACACTCTTGTTGGATCTTAGGTAGAGGCTGCAGCTTCGCATACCTGAGTCAGAGAGAGGTTCGTATTCGTGGGGACAGAAGAGTCAAGACCGCATTCTCTGGGACAGGCCCCATAAACACAGGAGGTGCGATGGTCTGCGCAGGCCCCAAGCATCTCTAGGACCTGGGTACCTCACCTCTGTGCTGCCCCAGATCCAACAGTGCCTGGGCGACAGCAAAGCAAAGGCGGGACTCTCGGGCCTGAGGCACCAGTCCGCTGGTTTCTCACTGAGCACAGACACTGAGGCCACATCCCCACCTGCGAGGAGGGTGACTGCACCAGCCTGCCCGAGGTTACTGGAAGGGCAAAATGGAACCCTGACCTGGCCATTGTCAGTTACTTATACCGAGAGAGGCCAGGTCACAGCGTCCAGAGTGAGGACTGCTTGCCCGGTGCCCGGTAGAGATTCCTCACCCGCACGTGGCTGGCGCTCCACACAGACAGGCCCCACAGGGCAGCCGGGAATGAGACTTTGCCTCAGCCAGCCAGAGTTCCAGGGTGCAAACTGTGGTTTCCACAACTGTGTGTGTGTGTGTGTGTGTGTGTGTGTGTGTGTGGTTCCGGTGGCTCAGTGCCAGCGCAGAAAGGCAGTGCGAGCCGTGAGCCCTCCCCCTCCCCACCCCCAAGCCCCCACTCCACGTCACTGCTCCAGAGGAAGTCCATCACCATGCGGTACAGCACAGGCTCTCGGAAGGGTGGCACAGTCCCTGCCAGGACACAGGATCCGAAAGCTGAACTGGGAGTCAAAGATTCATTGTTCTTTGTCTTGTGAGGTGTGAGTCATGTCAGAGGGGTGTTCTTCCATTCCACACTCCCAACTCACAGAAGAACATTCCGACACAGGGAAATAGAAAACTTCCCCCAAGATGAAGGGCCCAGCCCTTTGACAAATGCTTACAAGAGAAACCCAGTCAGCAGCATCTGCCTCCATGTTTCCCTCATTCTCTCTCTCTCCCTCTCTCTCTCTCTCTCTCTCTCTCTCTCTCTCTCTCTCTCTCTCTCTCTCTCTCTCTGTGTGTGTGTGTGTGTGTGTGTGTGTGTAAGGGGTAGGGTGGAAGTTCTGGTCTGGTCTTACTAGACTGTCTCTCTCTCTCTCTCTGTGTGTGTGTGTAAGGGGTAGGGTGGGAGTTCTGGTTTGGTCTTACTAGACTGTTCTCTTCCTGCCTGAACCCTGGCCACTGTCAATTTTTCCTTTCCTACACACCGGACTTGGGCTCTTAGAATCAATTCCCTGAAGCAGAGCCAGGGGACGAGTTGCAGATCAGGGGTGGGGTGAACCCTCCCTCTTTTGTCCATCTTCTAATCAGTCTACACACAGGCCTCTCTCCCTGTATCAGAGGAATCTTGTGAGTCCAGGGTCTGCCTGACGAGAAAGGTGAGCCTTGCATGATTCCCGGCTGTTATCTGGGTTGTTCCAACACACCCATCTGCTCACAGGAGCAGCACAATGGGCCCTGAACACCACACTTCCGTGTGGTCTCCCGTGGCCTCTCCATTGTGCTAGAAACGGTGGTAGAGCCAAGAAGGACTTTTGCGTTACGTGAGGGAGGGTCTGGTACCGGAGACGCCTCGCACCTCACCGCTCCTCCTGCTGGTGGCCTCGGAAAGACGGTGTGGCTAGGACCCTGCGCTGGCCTTCGTTTTTGAGCTATGACGACCTATCCCTATGGGTCCTCCAACTCCACTCATTTTCTACAGACACGTCTTTTGGATGGTGCTCATCCCTTATCATAAACGCGAGGCTCTTCCTCCACAACACCCAGACACAGCTCTGCTGTCTCAGAGATTGCTAAATGACTCAGATACCCACCATCAAGAATAGGGTAGGGAAGAGGAGGCGGAGGCCCTACCCCGCCCATGAGCTCATATTTCTATCCAAGCTTTGCGTTGTTTGGGGCTATTGAAAGCCTTCACTACCAGCCCCCCAAGGCACCAGACAACCACACGAGGGGGCCTTGCTCACTTATGCCTGTGGCCCTTTTGCATACCCCAAGTAATTGACCTTGATGTGAACTAATTGGGACTGCAATAGATTAATAGCGAGGGATGGTGAGGTGGAGCCGCCACGCAGAGGGTACCTTTGAAGATAAGAGCCCTGCGCCCGCTTTCATACGCTAATCCCCCGTGCTCCCAGCAAAGCACACAAACTGATAAAGGCGGACTCATCTGGGGGCAATCTGCACTCGCAGAGGAATTCCGCCCTGTGCTCTGATTCAGGGAGGCAAACGGAAATCTGCCGGAATTCTTTTCAAACTGACACAGATCTCAATAAAAGAAAAAAGAAAGACATGTACCACACAGAGGGAAGCTCATGGTAATAAGCAGATCTCTGATGATCTGAAGACTCGCGGTTTCATGTGTTGGCTTAGGCAAAGTAAATGGCATTTCAAATGCAACCTTCATACTTGAATGGCCGAGGTCACCCTGAGAAAGATGACGCCAGGCTGAGCCCAGCCCAGCGGTGGGACACCTCCCTCCAGAGAGCGCCTTTGATTTACAAGGTCAAGGCAGCCTCTCGCACAGATGCGATAGGTTCTTAGTGACTTGGACGCAGACGGAAGAAAAGAGATGTACAGGTTGAGACAGCTGGCAGCTCCGGAACAGTTTCTTGCACAAAGGGGATGACCAGTGGAGGCCGCAGGGGCCAGAGATCTACAGACTTTAGTTTCACACACTGGAATCTTGTATGTATGGACTAAACCCTTAGGGCTGGCCCAGAACTGTGTAAACCAGCAGTGGACCCTCCTCTGGAGGATGCTTAGCCGTGCCAGCAAACAGGTTTGATGAGAGCCAGGAGAGGGAGACATTTGGTGGGTAGAGGCCAGGGGTGCTGCTTGGGATCTCACAGTGCACAAAGAGTGAGTGGTTCAGCTCCCAAAGTCAAGGGGATCTTAAAATATCAAGGGTAACCTCGCCCAGAGAAGGCCATACTTCAACGACAAAGCAGAGGCTACTCTGGTGGGAGGAGATTGAAGTTAGCACTGTGGCCGAGTGTGGGGTGGGGGCATCTCTGGCTAGGCTGCACCCAGGGAGAATCCCGTGTCCACACTGAAGCTGGGGGGGGGAGGGCAACTGTTTTCTCACAGTCTTAGGACTGATACCCAGACTCGGTGCTGGCTGAGTCTAGCCCTGGGGGAGCCGCAGGTGTAAATGACCAACAAGACTGCTCCTGAGCTGACCACTGGCTTTGCCGCCTTGGAAGGGGCAGGCCAGCACTTGCCTCTCCCCGGCTTCCTGGACATGAGTCACATGTAACTAGATAATGATGCCGATTGCTGTCAACAGTTCTGAGGTCTCATTCCAAGGCCTCGTGGAATGATGGGGCAGCAGGAAGTCCCCAGATGGCCTGTGTCAGCTCCAACTCAGAGAACGCTGATGTTCAAGATGAAGGGACGCTCTCTGTTCCCCACAGAGGGTTGGTAGTAGGGTCAAAGCAGATCTCCTTGTTAATTATAGACCTGCTGCTTCCATGAGACTACGGGAAAACACCCCTCCTGCATCTAGGCACCACGTACAGGAAGATGGAAGGGCTTAAACGTCAAAAACTGCCCAAATAACTGCCGAGTATGTTGGTGGGGCGGGCACTGCGTAGGACAGCTCTTCCTGATCACAGATCTGGGGGTACTCAGGATTCTCGGGGTTCCCTTAGCATTCTGTCTTACGTTTGTATCTCCTTTCGTACCCTGGAACCAAACCTGGATCTCAAGTAAAAGTTGGTATCTGTTGCTATCATAATTCACAAACGATCCAAAACCAAGGACAGGAAGAGACCATTCTAGGTAGTCGCAGGGAGGAGCCAGGATTCCTAAGCAACTCCGCCTTTTCTTCTGATGGCCTTAAGCTGCCACGCACTGCGCCGTGCTGACTTGGAACCCTTTTATGGAGAGTGCCATGCTTGCTCTGTTCATATCACTTGACATGACGAGTTAGCTGCACTTGTCTGTCTTTCACGTGGATTGGATTCACAGGCCCGTTCCCCTCCAGTCTCACAAGCTTCAGCCTGGCTGTCTGAACCTCCAGATTAGACGGATGAGCCCAGGCCAGACAGCAATGAAACGCAATTACCTAGGCAAACTTTTGAAGGATTTGAGCCCCAGGGCACAGGCTGTTTACCAGAGACTGAAAGCGCCGTTTGTACCAGCGAGCGGGGCCAGTTGCTGTGGTCGTTTGGATCCTGCCTGCCACTGGACTCCAGGCAGGATTTCTGGGGGCCGATAACATCAGCCTCTGTCCTCACCTCAGCACCTCAGGGTCTCTCTGTTTTTCAACAAGATGCAAGCACCAACAAAAGCCTATTATAACATCTCCCTTTGTGTTTGCTGACTCTCTCTCTCTCTCTCTCTCTCTCTCTCTCTCTCTCTCTCTCTCTCTCGTTGGCTTATTAGGGTTCCCCCCCTTTTCTTTCTCAAATGTATTGTGTACCATCTTGGGGAGGAAAAATAAAATCCAGAAGCCATCCCCTGGCTGACAGGCTCTGTGACATGGTTCTTCTAACAGCCTCTCTAGAAAACAAGAACGTCCTGTCATTCAAAGAAAGTCACAACAGCTTATCCAAAGCACTTTCTCCTTGATTTGAACAAAAGAGTTTCAAAGAGCACCCAGGGAAGGGGTCCCAGAGGGCCCAGTGGGCCACAGGACCAGAGGGCTTCCTCTGTGGGGCAGCAGGCTGACACTGGTTCCCACAGATGCTGGGTAGGGAGACGGGGAGTTGAGAATGTGTTTGTGTCCAGCTGGCAGAGCACTGTCCTGAGATCAGAGGAAATGAGAGGGAGGGGCCCTGACTCCCCAGGTTGGTGGGAGAGATACAATAACATCACCAGAAGGTGGACATGGGGTCTCCAAGGCTCCTGACCTGAAAATGGGTCAATTAGTTTTCAAAGATTTCTTGTGGCTCAAACTGGCCTTGAACTTGTTATGTAGCTGAGAATAACCACAAACGTCTGATCCCCCTGCCTCCACCTCCTGAGTGCTGGGATTACAGACGTGTACCACCGTGCCCAGCATGTGAATTGCTGGGGACTGAACCTAGGGCTTGACCATGACAATCAAGTGCTTTCCCAACTGAGCTACAGCCCTAGTCCCGGAGAAGGACTTTCTTAGGTTGTGAAGTCAAGAGCGATAGAGAACTAAATGAAATGCTTCAAAGGATGGATTTGAAGAAGGATCTAGGGATGTGGTCTGGGAAGGAAGCGTCAGACAGACACACCTGAAGGGCAGGAAGCAGGAGTCAGGCTGGTACAGAAGAGGTAGGGGCGTGGTAAGGTCTGGGACCCCTAGGAAGCGGGTAAGTAAGGCATCTTATTTCAGGGTCTAGGTCTCAAAGTATGCAGAGCAGGTTCAAGGCCACCTTGGGTGAGACTGTGCCGTCTGCAGAGGAAGGAAGACAGGGCAGGGTGAGAGGGGTGTGTGTTTTGGGGCCGGGAACTGCATAGGGGGGTGGGTATCCAAGTGTGTGTGTGTGGGGGGTGAGTATCCAGGAGTGTCTCTGCTTTTTTTTTTTTTTTTTGGTTTTTCGAGACAGGGTTTCTCTGTGGCTTTGGAGGCTGTCCTGGAACTAGCTCTTGTAGACCAGGCTGGCCTCGAACTCACAGAGATCTGCCTGCCTCTGCCTCCCGAGTGCTGGGATTAAAGGCATGTGCCACCAACGCCCGGCCAAGTGTCTCTGCTTTTATGAACACAGCCATGGAAAGCTCCCGGCCAGAACCTCGAGAGGCCAAGGGACTTGCCGTTGGTTCTCCTCCTTGCATTACTCCCTGCCTGGAGCTCTGAAATAGGGTGTAGACCCACAAATGGCCCGTGCACCTAACATCAGAAAAATGCTTCTTCTAGGGACTGCCGCTGGGTCCGTTGCCTCACAACCTGGATTCCCTGAGACCCAGAGAAGTGGGAGAGAGGGTTCAAGGCCACATAGAACTCTGCTGATCCTTGGGGGGGGGGCGGGTGGCTGGCTCAGAGGCCAGATGTGTGGGGGAGGAGGTGCTAGCAGGAGGCCATTGTTGACTGCCCTGCAGATGTCTCACACGGGACAGTAAGGGAAAGGGTACTTGGTCCCACACCTCTCTCGTATAAACAGAGAACAGACCAGGGGTGGGGGGTGGGGGGGTCACACTGAGAAAGACTGTCGGGTTTATCTAGGAGTTCCGGAAAGGGTTCAGTACGGTCCTTGGGGAGAAGATGTCCTGGAGGATGTGCACGCACGTGAGATGCTGGAGAACTGGAGGACAGGGGGAGGGGGAGAGGGGCAGGGGCGGGGGGGGGGGGGGACGAGGACAGGCCACAGGTACTCACTGGCCAGTGAGGAAGGCAGGCAAGGAATCAGCAGCTCAGATCCACTTAGTGCCTGAAGTCTCCTCCCTGCCCCTGCTTGAGTCCTGAGTGGGAATCATTTCGGAGCTTGGCTGGGCTGGGGGAGCGGTGGAGAGCCTCCTGTGGCCTGGAACACCACAGGGTGTTGCTTGAGAAGGGATTTAAAACGGGCGGTGGAAACAGACTCTGGAGGCCAAGTCTTGGCCTTCAATTGGCTTGAGAAGGCAGTAATGGCTCCTTGGGCCATGGCCTTCTGAAGGTGACCTGGTCAGACTAAGTGGGCCCAGTCAATGGCACAGGACAGAGAGAGGTTTACAGAGATCCCTGGACTCCCTGGGTGCAAGGGTGCCAACAGGAAGCCACCGGAGCGTGGTGACTCCCAGAGTCACACGGGTGGAAGGCAAGCTGGGGCCAGAGGCCTCATTATTCCTGCACACCATGGTCGTTCAGCTGCTTCTGAGAAGCTGCCCCTCACTGACGTCCGTCCCTGTAGAGACGCAGGGGTGGCTGCATTTGCAGGGGTTTATGCTACAAACGGGCCCAACTTCGGGGTCTCCCGAGTAAGACCTCAGGCTCCAATGAACTAAACAGCGTTTGCGTTCCCCCATGGTGCCTCCAAGGAGTTCGGAGATGGGCAGCATTTGTAAATGATTTCTTTGTAGCTCCCAGAAGGAAGGCCACGGGCAGGTAAGCCTGGGCAGGTCACTGGGAGACTAGTGGGTTATCCCAGTCCCCAAGGCATGGTGGCTACCTGTGGGAGAGCTACCAAAGATTCCCATATGGTCTCCACAGAGTGGCCCTTACATCACAGAACTCCTGGGACATGCACAGCTCTCTTTTTGTGCCTGTGCTCTATGTAATTCTGTGAGACCGTCTCAGTGACTGACTTGGACCAACACGCCTTCAAAGACATCAGCTTGAGGGGTGTCAGCCTGGACCTGGAAGAGTCCCTGCCTGTACCTAGTGCTGCCAGGGCCTTGTGGAAGCTGGCTTTGCAGTGTTGACAGGTGGTGCTGTCTATGGCCACTTCAGTTCTACTGATGCTCGTGGGACAGGCGAGCTGAACCGGAATGCGGCCGCCCTGCGCTTTACCAGTGAATGGGACACGGTTGGGGACACGGTTGGGGGACACGGTTGGGGACACGGTTGGGGGACACGGTTGGGGACACGGTTGGGGGACATGGTAGGGGACACGGTTGGGGGACAAGGTTCCCTGTTTCCTCACTGGTGTCAGAAGAGTAAAAGGAGAAAAAAGGAAGTGACATCGCCACAAGCAGGGTCACGGGCTCAGGTTCCAGCACGGGGGTCGGGGTGGGATAAAGGTCACACTCCCTCTTCACCCCGCCTCTCTACTGGGCTGCTGGCCTTACCATGGCTGCAGACTGATTGCCTCAGAGGCCTCTATCTCCTTATGCAGCAGGACTTTTTTTTTTGATTTTTGTTTTTCTAAGAGGGCTGTTGCTGCTGTTATTATTATTATTATTTAGTTTCTAAATATAAAGATAAATTTATAAAATGGGGGAGGGCTAGGAGTGAGCAGGGGGGGTGGGTCCAGGGGAGGAAAAGAATCCAAGCACCAGCTGACCTCAGTATTTCCCAAGTCTTGCCTTGGCTTCTCCAGTCTGCTCCCCCCCCTTTCCTCCCAAGCCCTCCTCCTCCTCCTCCTAGGTCTGAATGTGAAAAATAAGCAGCCTGGGCCGGGGATGCTCCTAACAAGGCCCTCATTGTCCTAGACAGGTGTGAGATTGGACTTGATCCGTGGCCAACACCCCGAGCGGCAGAGCCAGCCCTGTAAGCAGCAAGCGTGCCCCAGCCCTCCAGTAATGCCTCTGTAGCCAGCCAGAGACTCAACAATTTAAGGCTTAACACGCACAACATAAATCAGAGGTGGATGGACCAGCCGACCGGCAGCTTCTTGGGCAGGTGCCTGCAGACTGTCTGCAGATCAGACCCTGCCTGTTTGGGTTATTTGAGACCTTTTATTTTTTTCTTTTTAAATATAATATAAAGATGAGAAACTGGGTGGAGCGGTGTGCGCAGGCACACCGGGGTTTGCCCTATCTTGTCCCAACAGCCCCTCGTTTGCCTGAACGGTGTTTTGAAGGGACTTCTCAGGACGGTTCTCTGTGCCACTTCCAAACACTAGGGATGTGTTCCAGCCATCCAGGCGGGTGTGATGGGAAGGAGAAACAAACACTTGGATAAGCGTGTGTGCCACCGAGGCGAAGCCACTTTACTCCTCCAGGCACCCATTCCTCGTCTATTTAAGGATCAGGCCGGCCATCCCGCTTTTTGCCTCCTGCGACACACTCATCATCTCTGACAAGTTCAAAGTCGCCACAAGTCTGTCCAAGTCAGGTGACTGGCTGCTGGGGTCCGGAGGGGATCCTGTCATTTCCCAGCATGCCCTTCATTGAGCTAATCTTATCTTCCTCGGAGACCTGTGTTTCTCTCTCCGATTGCGGAGGAGGCGAGCCCAGAGTGCGAGTCCCCCGGGAGTTCGGTCATGACTTGTCAAGAGCACACTCCGTGGGTGGCGAAGGTGGAGACGGCAGGCCTGCAGGGCTAATTAGTGGAAGGAGTCGGGTCCCCATTCTCTTTTAAAGCCCGGTTAACCATTAAATAAATATCATTTGAGACCCAGGCTGCTGGAGTCCTCCTCTGTGTCTCCTTCAGTTAAGGAAGGGAGCTGGAAGCCACCCGCCTGTGCGGGACCCTGCTCTCTGGCATCTCGGGGAGGATAGTGGCCGGTCTTTACAAACTCCAGGGCAGCTTCTGATCCAGCCGTTCAAGACCTGGCTCTGAATTCATGGGCAAAGACTTGGCTGTCACAGGACACCCCTGGACCCAGGTCCCAGGTCACTCCCTCCCTCTCATGGCTATTCCGTCTTCTGGGAATAAATGACATGTGGTTGGCAGTGACACTCTGAACTGGGCTGAGGGGACTGTCACTCGGCACCTCCTACCCCTCCCGGCCTGGGGCCTGCCGGCTGGCGTTCTCACAGCTGTGGCCCCGTCACCCCTCACACCTGTTGCTGCCCTCCTCTCAGCCTGATGGACGGGGGGGGGCGCAGAGCCTACAGCAGGCTTAAAGGGCAGAGCTTTCAGTGGTGGGGTCAGCAGAGGGAGGTTATGTACTTCAGATCATGCAGGGGCTGAAACCTGCTTCAAAGAGACCCTTTTGCAGATGGTTCATTAAAAACACAGAAGAGGCAGGGCCGTTCGTACACCAGTGAATCTGTCTGATTTTGGAGCAAAGGAAAGGGGGAGGGGCATCCCTTGCCCACTGCCCACCTGGGTTCAGGACGCAACCGGCCTGTCAGTTCTCTGGGGCTGGGAGCATTTGTTGGCGCTGAGAAGGGTGAGAAAGACTAGATCCTGATTCATGAAAGAAAAAATAAAATCCCTGCTTTAAGAATAAAATTCAACACTAGGGGAAGAAGAGAAAGGATCATAAGAAACTCAATTCTACCCTCCCCTGTGCCAAAAACACATTTCGGGAAAAGGCTGAGTACACTGAGCAAGCTTTAGGGGGTGAGCTCTTCCCAGGCTTAAGTATAAGAGGTGGGGTGTGTGCCGGGAGATTGCAACCGTAGAGGGGCCAACAGTGCAAAGTCTCCGGGCCTTCGGGGTGTTGGCAGGGTTGGGGGTAGGGAAGGGGAGAGGCCTGGTGAAGAGGAGTAAGAGTCCTCTCAACCGTGACACTCTACATTCTCATATGGCCTTGTGGGATAGTAACTATGGATCGTCCCATCCGAGTTTATCCAAGACTCAACCCACATTCCTCTCTGTTCTCTCCAAACCCATCACTGCTTCTGAGGCCTACGAGGACGAGGAGGTCATTGTGACCATGGAGTGGCTGTGGACCTCACGGGGCAGGACAGCTGTGAGACACCCAGGCCATCCACCAGAGCCAGTGACTGTAGCAGTAATACAGCCAGGAGAGTGGCAGGAGCATTTCCTAAGAATCCCAAGCGCACAGTGAGCTGTGTTCACTGCATCCCGGGAACGCACCTCAACCCCAGTGGAGTGCTCGTGCAGGAAGGAGAGGAAAGACCTAATCCTGCCACATGCCGGGTGGCCAGCGTACGCTGACTTAGTCTCCAAGGGCATCCTATGAGTCAGTCACTATGATCATGCCCATTTTACAGATGGAGACAGAGGCACAGGGAGTACAAGTGCTTCCTGCAAGGTCCTATAATTATGAAGGGCACAGCGAGGGGTTTGAATCCCAGAGCATTATGACTCGGCACTAGGCATCCTAATGCACTAGGCTTTTCCTCGGAGACCCCTTGTTTATCTTGGGAACCCCTCTGATAACCAGCTGTGAAGATGGACTCTTCTTTGGCCAATGCCATGGGTGGACAAAGGACTTGGCATTTTGCCTTGCTATCTCCAGGCTCTGGCATCCTCCTCAGAGGAAGCCGTGAGTACGCAGGGACAAAGGGTGACGATAAGAATTACACTACATAACCCCTCTATGGCAGTGGTTCTCAAACTATGGATTGCAACACCTTTGGGGTCACCTAAGACCATCAAAAAACATGAATATTTACATCACGATTCATAATGGTAGCAAAAAGACAATCATGAGATAGCAACGAAATAGTTTTGTGGTGGCGGCGGTGGTGGGGTCGCCACACCACGAGGAGCTGTGCTAAAGGTCACAGCATCAGGAAGGTTGAGGACCACTGCTCCACGGTACTCCCCTCCCCCACCTCGTGAAAGAATCAAATGAGGAAATCCGGAAAAGAAGCGGGACCAGGAATAACAAGGTTTCCTTCCTCTTCCACCTGAACTGGCTATCCATAATTTTACACAAATTCAATTTCAAAGCCATGCTTTGTAATTTATGGAAAATCATATTAAATTAGACGGATCCATGTCTGGACAATGACTTCTCTCATTTGGCAACATATTGTGGCTCCCAGCCTCTCAAAGCTTGATTGCATAGCAAAAAGTATCACCCCGTCACCCCGCCCCTCCAAAAAAGAATCTGTCAATCAGATGCAGCAGGGTAGGGGGCTCTTGGGCATCTCCGTCAGTTTTCCTGCAAGTGTTAGGGGTGACTGCAATCCCTTCATGATACTGCGCTCAGGATTACAAAACGTTTAGGTCCAACAAGTGACTCACTTGCATGGCCAAGAGGCCTAGGACATTCATGGGAAACAGTGCAGGAAGATGTTCAGTCAGCCAAGAGCTTGCCCCACAAGTGTGGGGGCCCAGGTTGACCCCAAGGACCCACATAAAAAGCAGGGTGCAGTGGCACACGGCCATAATATCGATGATGATGGTGACAAGGACAGGAGGATCCCTGGAGCTGGCTCGTCTACTAGCCTCACCTACATGGCAAAGTTTAAGAGACCCTGTCTCAAGCAAATGCGGGAAGTTATTTGAGGAATGACCCCTGAGGTCATCCTCTGACCTCCAGACACCTGAGGCTGTCCTCCGACTTTCCTATGTACATATGTACATGTGTGCATATGCCTGCCCGCATGCATCCTACCAGAAAGGCGTGCAGAGAGAGAGAGAGGAGGGGCAGGGAGAGAGAGAGAGAGAGAGAGAGAGAGAGACAGAGAGACAGAAAGAGAGACAGAGAGAGAGAGACAGAGAGAGAGAGGGAGAGAGAGAGAGAGAGACAGAGAGAGAGAGAGGGAGGGAGGGAGGGAGGGAGGAGTGCCGGGTAGTGTGAAAACACAGAGCACACAGAACGGAGCCTTCAGGATCTGTGGTTCTCAACCAGTAGGGTGCGACCCCTTTGCGGGTGGGACAACCCTTTCACGCGGGGGTCTCTTAAACTGCCTGCATACCAGATATTTACATGATGAACCCTAACAACAACCAAGTAACGGTTATGAAGTAGCCGGAGATAATTTCCTGGTTGGAAGGGGGGAGAGGTCAGCACGACATGAGGAACCGCACTAGGGGTCACAGCATTAGGAAGGCTGAGAACCGCTGCTCTAGATAAGGTTCCTCTGAGACCTGTGCCAGAGTGGTGGTGGGGTAAGCAGACCGCCAGTCCCAATCCATTCCACCGACACGGACTGTGGTTGCTTCTCATTGCCTTCCTTGCCTCAGCCGCCCTGGTCATAACCAAGCTGCAGATCACAACCCCACGCTGAGGCGGGGAGGAGCTGGGTCAAGCCCGGAAAGCTCTGGGCTCATGCTTAAGACCCTAGCCTTGCTGGGAAAACCGGCAGAATCACGTCTTCAACTCTGGGCAGTTCTGGTTGGTTTGTGGAGTCGGCGGTTTACAGCGAAGTACAAGATGAAGATGAGCTGACCTTGAGAGACGAGACATCTCAAATAAGCCATTGGGTGGGCAGAAAGACAAAATCAAGCCCTTGAGCCCGGATTGACTTTTACAGATATTTTAATAACTTTATCATTCTGTAATTTGCCATCTGATATGTGCAGAGAGCTGTGCTAATGGAGGGAGAGTGAGCGTCCCGGGAGACTTCAGAAAGCAGCCGCATTCTCTCCCAGTGCACAAGCGGCAGCTCCGAGAAGTGCGGTCCCCAAGTCTCATTAGTCCCTGCTCCCTTTTCGTATCTCAAGATGTCCTCCTAAAGCCACCGAAGAAGCCCTTCAAACCGTGCAAAGAGGAAACGGCGGAGATTTAGGTTGGAGCCTCGGATCTGGCCTCAGGATGACTCACGGCTAATGTGTGAGGCTACACAAGGAGAACACGCCACCAAAGTGGGAGCCTAGGATTTATGGAGCCGAAGACTGTCCTAACAGCGACCCGCTGCACCTAGGAGCGTACTGGCTCGTAGACGGCCCCTCCCTGGGGAAGTTCTGCTTTGATTCCACCAGTGGTGTCTCCTCAGCCCCCGAACAGAAGGTTCTAGCACATCCTCCCAGGAATGGCTGGTCACCGGAGTGCCCGAGTCTTGATAAGCATAACTGTGTTACATCCTGGAACCCCAGATTCAACGACCCAAGTCAAACTGTGTGAAGGAACTGAGAATCAAGGAAGCGGGGACAGACCTGGTGTCCTCTCATGCCACCCCGTAGCTGTTGGATGACATGGTACATGCATGGAGTCGTGTGTTCAAAATGAATACATGCCCTTCCAAAACTATGAGGTCATGACCCATGGAGGTCAGAATTGGACAGCGATGGTTCAAGTGATGCATCTGGAAGGTTCTAAGCCTTGCCTGTGTCCAGAGGGTGACACTGAGTAATATAATACCCAGGGTTGCAACACTTCAACCTGGGTCAGAGAAACAGGTCCCCCTCTGGCCAGACTCTCCTTCCAGTGACTCAATGGCTCTTTCTAGCACCCGAACCATGGTTCCCATGGTTCTGTTGGCTCCTAAAATGCTTCTGCTTTTAAAATGGTAAGCACTGCTCAAAAGGAGTGTGGATGGGTGGGTGGGAAGGCGGCCTGAAGACCCTCCTTCGCCTGGTAACAGAAATCAAGAGAACAAGGAAGTAGCATGCGGCCAGCCCCCTCCTTCCTTGCTGTGTTCCCAGGCATGCCCAGAGAGGCAGAACAGACACATGACTGATCCCTGTTTGCCTTTCGGGTGAGTCCTAGTCTATTTTTCTCATTATTAGTTTGTCCTATTGACTGTGGCTCATAAGTGAATCACACAACACATCCTGCCAGAAAGGGATTATGGGAGGAAAGTCCACCAAGTGATGCGGGGGAGGGGGAGGGTTTGTCAGCAATGATGACGTTTGCAGGTTTCCCGTGATCCCTACGTTTAATCTCCATAACAATCGGCCATTCTGCTGCTCTGTGGGCATTTGTTTAGTAATAATATAAAAAGTCCGTGTGGGGGCCGGGAAGTGTGGAAACAGGATAGAAGCAGGCACTAGGCAGCCACTGGCTAGAAGGTAAGTGACACCCTACACCCTCAGCCCTCGGTCCCTGAGAGTTAGGATGGCAGTCCTGGGCGCTAGATGGAAAGAAGTCAAGACAGAGTTGTGATGCCTTTCAGCGTCATGCGTGTTCGAAGAAACCTACTACTCCAAATTGCAGTGGGCCTGTGTTCCAAAGCCACCACTGGGAGAACCCCTTGGTGACCAGGCTGTTTCCACTGTTCTCCTGGGCCAGACTTCCAATAAACTTTACGAGACTTCACAGCTACAGTCAAAAATCCTGTGTTGAATCTCTAAACTTGAAAAGCTACCTGTAAGTGATCTGTGGCTTGGCATGACAAGAGAGTCAAAGTAAGCCACCATCATTTTGGAATGGGTGTCCAGCTGACAATACCCTGTCCTAAAGCCACTTGTTGCTTCAAAACAACAGGGACATGCCTGGCTCCGGTCTGGCTTTGTCTGGGAGGTCAAATTCTTGAGCCTATCCCAACTGGCTGGCTTTGGTCTTCCCGGCATTTTATTTTTGTTTGTTTCTCTGCTCACTGCTGCCTACACGTTTACGTGGTCACTGGGTTTTGGAGGCTAGAAAAGGAGGGTCCACGTCTGGCATTGCACCCCAGGTATGGGAAAGGCTTCCCTTCACCACAGTCGAGCCTTTGGTTCCATCTGTATGGCTGCTCTAGAGAACGCTGGGAAAGAGCTGGTCTTGTCTAGAAAAAAAAGAAACTGTACTCTTCTGCCTGGGAAATGAAAGAATCCAGACACTGGGCTCCAGTAAATGTAGGGCTGAGATGCCAGTGTCCAGATGACATGACAGGGACACACAGGCCTGAGCTCATATTGACCTGGACAGCAGGCAGGTCTGCTCTGGGGGGAGGGGGGGATGGGAATATTCTTATTTTGGTGTTGATCCAGGGCACTGAATGGTGGCAAAAGAAAAGACAGGGCCATATTCTTGCCCCTAGATTGTGACTAGAGTCTCATTTGGAGAGGGCTTTTGACGCCCTCGTGAATGGCTTGGGTCTAAATCCAAGATGTCACGTGACCTTTTAAGAATCAAAGGGAGAGGGGCCAGAGAGATGGCTCAGTAGTTAAGGGCACTGGCTGCTCTTTCAGAGGACCTGGGTTCAATTCCCAGCACCCACATGGCAGCTCACAACTGTCTGTAACTCCCGTTCCAGGGGATCCGACCCAGATGTGCATGCAGGCAAAAACACCAACGCACATAACATAGAAAACAAATAATTAAAAAGAAGGAGGAAGCAGAGGGAAAGACAAAACAGAGAAGGCTGGGTAAAGGGAAGAACAGGGGAGCGATGTTGTCACAGAATGCCTGGAGCTGGCAGGGACCAGGGGAGGCAGCAAGACCCTCCTTTTGGTCCTTCAGTGGGAGAGCCAACTCATGTCACCTTAATGCCTGAACTAGTGCCTCCAATCTGGGGAGGATAAATCCTCATTGTTTAAAGTCACGAAATTTGTGGTTCATGTGTTGTGTCGGCCACAGAAAACCAGCAGAGCTGGCACTGTTGACAAAGGCTGTCACGGAGGCCAGTCACTGAGGACATCCGCGCCTCGTGTCTCTGTGTCCTGGAGACCCACGAGAACACTACCACTCTGGCTCTGCACACAGGAGGCAGGGGCTTTAAGAGGCTAAACTTCTTGCTGACAGTCCTAGAATGTATGCAGTCATCAGGTTGTGCCAGCCTGTGGCCAGTCAGGGGCCAGGTTGTGGCCAGCCTGTGGCCTTGTTCCTCCTCAGTGGCCGCCAGCCTGTGCCTCTGCTATTTGACATCACTATGAAGTGCACAGGCGACCACTTTGTAAAGTCCCAAGGACACCATTTAATGCACCCGTGCGCAGCCTCCAGCTGCATTAGCGTCAGGGAGAACTTCAAAACCTCAGCAGCCCAGAGAAAGAACATTTGATCGTTGAGACCAAGACCCACAGCAAATTATTTTCCCTTGTAATCAGAAAAAAGTGTCCACAGGGGACTAACAGGAGCTTTAGAATAAGGGTGACCCCTCTGAGCAACAGTCATGAAGCCGTTTGGAAAACCAGGTCCTAGAAAACTGTGGTTTTGGATTACAAAAGTGGTGTCAGCTTAAGTGGTAAGTGACTCTCTGATTAAGTATTTGGGGGCAAGGTCAATACATAACGCATCGAGGTCATGCACACCGCACTGTGTTAGGGACCACGGTGCTGCACCTGTGCCTGTCCCTAAGGTGGCAGCTTGTGTTAGCCACCTCACGTTCAAGAGATGAGAGGCCCAGATGGAGAGTATGGCAAGGCCAGCCCCTACCCACACATTCCCCTATAGGGCATGCTCAGATGTTCAGTATTCTAACTGGCTTCCTTTTCTCCCCATGTTTTAAAGATTAAATACCCCCAAAGATGACTTAGGGAGGTACCCAACACAGGGCCTGATGTTATCATCATCAACACCAGCACCACCACCTAATCACAACGGGACACATTCAGTCCGGGTCTCCTGTGCCTCTGAGCGCTTGTCAGTCCTGTGGTGGGCATGTCAGTCCTCCAAAGGGGACACAGGCACTTCCTTCATCAACACCTTACTCCACACTTCCTTGCTGTATACACCTTCAGAGAGGTCTGATGTAGCGTGTTGCCTTCCCCGCCAGCCGCCTGGGCCCTGCCACAGCTGCAGTCCCCAAATAACACACAGGATGCTGTATTAATTATGAAGCTGTTGGCTGCTTGCTTGTTTCTTACTAGCTAGCTCTGACTTAAGTATTTAACCCATAATAGTTAATCTAAGTATTTCTCTTACCGGAGAAAAGGGTCCGGACCTCTTACTCTGGCGGCCTACATCGTGTCTGCCTGTGTGTCTCTTTCCCAGAATCCTCCTCGACTCCTAGTCCCACCTATCTTGCTTCCCTATTGGCCAACAGTGCTTTATTGACATATACACAGGACTTCCCCATTATCTCCTCTTTTCTGTCTAAACAAAAAGAAAGGTTTTAACTTTAACGTAGTCAAATTATATGTAACAGAACAATTTTCAAGTAAGAACTATAGTTACAATATTTAGTCCATTAACATTTAGTAAGATTTAAAGAAGATATCATCTATCCTATCTTTGTGAGTCTAAAGTCTTATGTGTAACTTATCTTTTATCATAACTAAGGAAAGCTATAACTTCAACTATCTGCCTTCAACTTCATCAAAGACCACAGAAGGATAATACATAAACATTAGGATTGACAGAGACATCTCACTACCTGTACAGTCTGAATTTGAGTCCATCACTTACGAAGCTGGCAGTGGCCGGAAATGTTTAGCCTCTGAGTGGAGAGTTCTGTGTTTCTGTCTATAAACCACATCACGGGACTGCCTAGGGGAAAGAACAGCATAGGCAGGGAAGTCTGAGCTAGGCCCAAATACTTCGCAGTGAATCCAAGGAAAGTTAAGTTTTATAGCAAGAGGCTTAGCATGTTGGCCGGCTAACTTAATGTGGTCCCTAGGGTTTCTGCATTGGTATTTTTACACGGTATCCTCATCTCCCCAGAAAGGTGGAAGCCATGCCACCTTCATGATGGTTCCTTGGTAAACCAGAATCCAACGCTTTGGATGGCTCAGCCTGGCTTGCCCAGAGCCATTCCTGAGAGGGAGGTCTGAGGGGTCAGGCATCGTCACTCCAGAACTCTGTAGCCTGTCCCATCCCCCTGCTGTAAAAGGAACGGAGGAAAGGCCTGAAACCTGGCAGGGGACATCAATGACAGTGTCCTGACTTGTGTAAACACGCAGGCACGACAAAATGGCTCTCTGTTCCACTTTTAGACCTGCTCTAATAGGACGTTGAAATGAACCTCAGCTCTTTTAAAATTAAAACCACAACAAATAAACAGTGGTTTGGTGGCATGGCAACCTGCCCCCCCTCTCCATCCGAAACCCATTGCGGATCATTGGAGATGTCTATTCGGTAGGATAGGGAAAGGTGATATCTCATACCCATGATCCTCTGCTGGCAGGGTGGGGGTGGGGTGGGGACTCTAGCCTGGCAAACCCTGCCTCTCCATAGATCCCTGGAAGTCACTGAGGAGATCCTGCCCTGATCACTTCTGGGGTCATTTTCTTAAAACTGCGATTGTCATTTCAGAGAACCATGAACCTATGCTTAAGTAGACATAGGTAGTGTAGGGCTAAGCCTGGACGTTAACTGCCTTTGATGCCGGGAGCAAAGTAGGGGACTTGGCTGCTACACTATCCCTGTTAATATTTGAATTTCAAGGGGGCAGGGGGAGCAGTCAAGGGTCTACTCAAAACGAGACTTGTATAAAATAGCATTTTCTTATAGGAAAAAAAAAAGAGAGAGAGGAGAGGAAGGGGAAGGAGGAAGGAAAGGGGAGAGAAACAGAAGGCTGGGGGGAGGGGCTTATGTTGTGGAGAGGACCCAGGAAAGTGAAGGCCATGTCCTGAACACAGTTCTGAAACTGCGCATCTGCCTCCAGGCAAGCAAATCCCTGCATATCAGATTCATATACCGGAGAGAAAAGGCATCCACAGTACAGAGTACAGCCACACATCTTTTGAGAGTGTCAATCAAGCCCCTAGAACACTCTGAGGTCAAGTTATGCCGCAGAGAGCCAGCGACTCCCACCACCTGGCGATGCCTCCAGTGCTCGAGTGGGCGGTCCCAAAGGCTCAGGATGCGGGGCGTCCGTCATCGGCCAATCCCTACTTTCTCTGGGGAATGGGCACGTAAGACGCCAAGTGAAATCAGAAGAGGTTCACAGAGTAGACAGAGGGGACAATTTGAATTTGCTCCCACACGACTGGGCTTTGCATTGGCTTAAAAACCCCTTTCTAGCTTGGGTTTGGCTTTCAGCAAGCAAAAGGCAAATCTCACTCCCAGCTCAAACTTAGTGGGTGCAGCCACCAGAGACTTGAGAGAGCAGAGCCTTCTCCCTGAGTCTGCACACTTTTGTACTCCCAGAGAAGACAGGCGTGAGCCTAAATGATGGCCAACTCGAGTCAGAAGAACCTCCCAGGCAACTTTATTCTCCTCATCCCCAAGAACACCTATCTCACTAACGCGTCCTTTCTCCCAATTCACCACAGAATGGCATTGTGGGCTTGTTGGGAAGTTAGTTAGTGTGAATATTTTCAGTGACTAGTCATTACTACTTAACACCAAGAAACCAGGGATTTTGAGGGGCCTTTTCCTAAACACCCGAAAAGATAACCTAATTTTTTTTGTCCATTCGAACAGAAGAGAGGTGCCCACTGGTGCTGACAGGGTCTCACATGCCTCAAGCTGGTCTCAGACTCACTAAGTAGCCAAGGCTGGCCTTGGACTCTTCACCCTGCTGCCCACACCTCCCAAGTTCTGTGAGAGCCAGCCTGTACAACCATGCTTGGCGACACAGGTTTTCTATTTCACACTCTGAACAGTGTGAGCTTGTGTGTTTCTTTCCAAAGAGAGCAATTTACGCAGAAACCTCTAAATAGATACTGCCTGCGATGTCCCATGCTGAGCACAGAGGGAGCTAATCTTCGCTTTCTGTAAAAGGTCATCCTGGTGCCAGCCCTCGGCCCCTTTCTCCAGATGGGCTGATTGCTTGGGTTGAACAAGCCTGCACCTCTGCAGAGGGAGTGTGACTGTAAGTGTGTCATACGCAACTGTGTCCCACCTGGCACAGAGAGAAACTGTCTTCTAGTTATCACAATGGTATCACTGAGCCAGCAGCCTAGGACATTAGCGGACCTACTGCGAGGAAGCTGTGAGTATATCTCACTGGGCACAGAGGGTCTGTGCAGTTTGTTATTGTACCTCCCAGCGCTTTTGCAGTCGATGACTGCCCCACAGAGGGAACGGAACTCAGTCCTGATGTGAAAATACTCTGCTCGGTACGGCCCCAAACACGCACGTCCTCCTCTTTCTTTATGTTTTGAAAAAGATCAAATATTGTAGATGCAAACTCCACACATAATCTGAAGGCAACAAGAACTTGAAAACTCCTTACCTTTACCTTCTTAGATGTGTATATGTGCGTTTATACATATATACGTATGTACACACATAAAATTGTGTATATGGCTACAGGACTAATTGGTAGGTAAGAAAACAACATAGTAGAAACTAACTCTTTAAAAAAACCCTCATCTGTTTATATACAGGTAGCTCGTTGTATCTGCAGGCTCTACAGCAAAAGATCGAACCAACGGTGGACTGACTATACAGTTTTTTAAAATGTACACAGACCGAAAATGTATTTTTGTTATGAATCCCTAAATAATATAGTTTAGTGATTATTAACATAGCATGTATAGTGTTCTAGATGCTAGCAGCAGTGAGGAATTAACTAGAGCCTCCAGGAGGGTATGCACAGGCTTATGTACTAGGACACAGCATATAAGGGGCCGGGGCACCTTGGATGTGGGTACCTGGAACTGATACTCCACGGTTACCAAGGGTTACACGCGGATACTCACTTGCATGTGTGTGCACAACCACGCCTCAGCAGCCACGCTTCTGATTCTAGAGATCCTCAACAGGTGAAACACCGAGTCTCTGCTTGTCTAATGGGCTCCCGGTGGGTACCCTGGCTTCCCGGAGCTCCCGTAGAGCACCCGGGGGAGCCCTGGCAGCCTGGGTGGGCTCTGTGCCTGGGACTCTCACAAGGACATAGGGCGGTGGGCCCCGTGGGGTACTTACCCTGCATCTGACTCTGTGGCTGAGGGTTAAAGGCAGTGGAGTGGTTCAAGGAGGCCCGAGGGTTGGGCGTGGGGGCTGGGTGGTGCGGGCTGACCCTCATGGCCGTGCGCCTCAGCTGCTCCAGTTCACTGAGCCGCTCGGAAAAGGACAAACTCCCCGGCTTGGTCTCATCTAGTTTCTGCCGATGTCCTATTGTAGGGACCGGGAGGGGAAGGGAGGAGGAGGAGGAGAGGGAGGCAGGGAAGGAGGGAGGGAGGGAGGGAGGGAAGAGATCAGAAAACGCATTGTGGAGGGGGCTTTTCTTATCTTTCCCCTCCCTCTCCCTTCGCCCCCAAGGTGAGCTTATCGGAAATTGCCCCTTGGGCTGGAGACCTGTGGGACCGGGGCCATTCTTTCCGTAGCAGCCTGAGGCTCCCTCATCGCACTGGTCACCGGGTGTTCCCCTAGACTGGGACTCGGTATACATACACCCAGCTCTCTGCACACAGCTCGGGTGCGCAGGAAGACAGATACTAGGGAGTGGAGCGGGTGACGGTGGCCTGGGAAAGAAAGGAGCCATTGCTTGTTGGCCACAGGCTAAGAGCTGAACCATGGCAGCCAAGGAGGGTGGCCTCCCCTGGGGTCACGAATGCCCGGACTTTTCCCAAACCTGACCAGAAGCTAATCCGAGAGGGACCAGAGTGGGCCCTGGAACTCAGCGGCATGCCCCTTGAACAGGAAATCGGGTGCAGCTGCAAACCTACCACGTAGGGGTGATGCTTCCTCTAACACCAAGGCGGGCACAGGGCAGCCCTGTCAGGCCCTACACACCCAGGCCCCTTCCTCCTTCACACAGGCTCCTCGGGAGCGCCCTTTCTTCTCTGAAGCTGCTCCCTGTACATACCCCAAGGAGGGAATAGGCAGGAAGGCACAGCCTAAGCCTGTTCTAATATTCCTAGCAGGCCAGGCCCCTGGGAGCCCAGACAGAGGGGCTCGGCCAGTTGGCTGCTACACTTCCCCAGGGACTGAGGAGTCAAAGTGAGGCTGAGAGATGTCTGCATGGTCAGTAGATGTCCATTTTACTGGGAAATAGCCAGCAGGGGCGCTCACATGGTCCAGCCAGGAGAGCTGGGCCTCCAGGTTCTCCTCATCATCCCTTCCAAATTGTCATGAAACTAGAGAGGGTAGCAGAGTCCAGCCTCCCACATAGGAATGCAGTCACAGAGGACTCGGGAGATCCATTCATCTTTTAAAGAGACCAGCTCACCCTTAAGGTTTGTTTGACTAGAACCCTTGACCGAGCCACAACTCTCCCGCCAGTGGTCAGGCAGCCCCAAAAGAAGACAGAAGACCCTGGCTTCTGCCCATAGAAAATGCTGCTTCCGTACCCCATCCCAGCCTGAAGCTAGGCAGAGGGGCCCTAGATGCCATTCCCCCAGCACAGGGTAGGAGCAAGGCTATGAGTGGTCACCCACTCACCCCCGGCCCCCAGTTCCCAATTGCTACAATTATAAAATCCAGTTGTAGAAGCTGTGTTACGGTCTCAAATCCCCGTGGCTTGCTGTCTCTTCCTGCCACGGGCCCCCTTGGCACCGCTGACACTGTCTCAAGTTCCAGGCCAGAAAAAGGGCCTACTATATTGCGGTGATTTTTATCACTAACAAGACCTGTTTGGCTCCAAATGCAGGGGGGGGAGGGAGAAAAGGGCTTCAGCATAATATTTGTGTAGTTCACACGCAATGTTCCCTCTTTCCACGTATCACCAAGGCAAATCTGGCCTGTCCTTCAGAGCTGCAGCTCACGACACTCAACTCAAGCACGAACACCCCGAGTCACGCGGGCTCAGCCGGCACCCTTGTGAGAGGCCTCTCAGAGCCTGAGTATCTCGAGGTCTATGGACAAGAGAGGCCAAGTCCCCGAGCCTCCTCCTTCATGCTTTCACCAGCAGAAGCACAAAGACTTGTTTTTCTAGAACCTTCTGCTCCAGTCAGCCACGGCACGTGTAATTTGGTGTGCGGCCTTCTTTGGCCCTTCCCTCCCCTTACCGTGCGACAGAGTCATGCCCGTCTCCCCCTGACCCCCAGCTCCTCGCCACACTACGAACCCTCGAGCTTTCCCACAGAAAAACAATCCAGCTCTAAAGTCATTGAAAGCGTGACGCGGTCCCTTTTAAGTGCCCACCACGGCCTCAGCCAGTCAAGGGCAGAGGATGGCAGAGACATGGCTCTGGAGAGCTGTGTGGCCTGAGAAGGAATGTGGGCCAACAAGGACTGCCAGCAGGGTTTGTCCGTGTTTCAGCTTCACATTCCTGAGGCGAAGGCACCCAGTGGCAGGTTTTTGAAGAACACTGTGAAGGACAGTGTGCGTGTGTGTGCGTGCGTGTGTGTGCGTGCGTGCGTGCGTGTGTGTGTGTGTGTGTGTGTGTGTGTGTGTGTGTGTGTGTGGCTATCGGAGTACCTGCCCCGTAAAACTTGGGGACATGGTCACCGAGAACCCAGACAGGAGTTAAGCCATTTGGGGCAAGCCACTTTGGGGCCAAAGCATGTGACATTATTTATTTTTTACTTCTCTCCCCTCACTACTGGATGGTTTAAAAAAAAAAGAAAGTCCTAATATGTGAGCTGTTTTCATCCAAGCTGACACCTGCCAAAATTGCAGTCATTTACAGAGATTAACTGATGACTGTCTGCTCTGGCAGGAATGCTCCGGCGTAGCTCTGGAGCCTAAGCCCCCGAGAGTCTCGGGCTGGGCTTAATGCTTGGGGTTGGGGAATAGTTCATGCCACACTCTTCTCATGTGCATTCTGGGAGTCTGTCAGAGAGCTGCTGCCTGTGAGGAAACTTGACCCCCATGTTCACAGGGTGTTAGAGAGTTACGACACCAGGGCACTCGTGAATCGAAAGGCATTATCAAGTCTGAGGTGTGGTCCTGATGCATTTAGAATCCAGAGGGCCAGGAGCACCTATTCTCTCCTGAAACCGTCAGGCCGTGCGTGCCAAGCAGCAGTATTTCCGTGGACTATAGGAGCTTCCGGTAGAAACTTTCAGGCTAGGGGAGAGAGAATGCTTTGTATCTCCACTTTCTTGGACCTGCATGCTATTAAAATGTCAGTTTGCCCCCTGAATTTTAAATGCAGAAGCACGTAAAATGACTGCTATGAAACCTCCTCTCCACTCTTACTGATTACTGGGCCCTGGAGGGTAACGGGGAATTCAATACTGGACCAAACCACTGTAGGACTGTGCAGGCCTAAGCCCACGCGTGCCGGTAGCCTGGACTTTTGAGTTCATGGGGCAGTCGATTGCGAAGGTCTGCAGAGCGGGTTTTAAGCAGTGGCTACCTCAGACCACGGATGGCTGCAACTTACGGACACGCACACAGAGCTGGAAGGCACCCACAAATCTTCTGCTAATATCTTTACATTTCTGGGTAGAACATTCTCCTCAAAATGGCATTATACATGCAGAGTCATAGAAAACAACAACAAAAAAAAATGGAAAAAGCAACGCATAATGAAGTAAACGGACGCCATTCGGTGGCGCCTGTTTCATCCTAAACAGATCTCTGCAGTTCCCTGAGGCAGCTCCCGACACCAGGGCACGCCTCAATGCTACCACATTTTATGGCACACAATGAAGCCAGCTGTCACCTCCCTTCTGTTAAGGCTGAGTGGGATGAGCATGCACAGTTCCATGAGCCTCAGCTGCCTTTCCCAGGGCACCACTGTGGTCTGTGGCTGCAACTGGAAGACGCCACCCGATCCTCTACCAAAGGCAACAAGGTGGAATTACCACCGTTTCCTGGAACCCTTTGATTAGCCCATCAACCCATTAGAGCGTGGTTCTGATAGGAGTGTACCAGCGTTCTTGTGGATTTCATGGCGTATACGTAAGATCCTGTCACCGGTCATCAGATAGGGAAGTCTATGTAAAATGACAACACTGAAAATTCTCTCTCTCTCTCTCTCTCTCTCTCTCTCTCTCTCTCTCTCTCTCTCTCTCTCTCTCTCTCTCTGTCTCTCTCTGTCTCTCTCTGTCTCTCTCTGTCTCTCTCTTCCTCTGTGTGTGTGTGTGTATATGTGTGTGTGTTTGTAAATTGTGGTTCTCCTGGTGAATTTTATACATTCACCTTTAAAATGACATCTACGTTTCAGAAATTATCTTTCAGTCAACTCCATGCTAGCTACAAGGTCTGGGTATAAAAGCCTTCTCCTTTCTTTGACTAGCCGCAGTTTTATGACGGGGACAAGGAAGCGATGTGTAGTGAACAGCTCACCTTCCTTGTGTCACAGTCGGTGCTAACTTCCAGGGTTGCTAGGATTTTAAAGTAATGGCACTGAGGGCAGCAGTGACCCTTCCTTGAACTGTCTTGCAAGTAGCCAGACAGGCCTCGTGTCCAGCAAATCAGCCATCTTTCAGCTAGCTCAATGTTGAGAAATACCGTCTAACACTGCATATTATCCAAATATTACAAAGCACTAGGGAATCTATCTCAGTGAGAGAACACACTGCCCAACATTCCCTGTTTAGCATTGTAAAAAGTGAAAGGAAGAAAAACTCCCAGTTTAGTAAACATTTAAATTAATGAAATTGCATTTACACTTGTTCACACACTATGTATAAAATATGTGATGATACTATCCAATGTATGCCAATGTACATCCCAATGCATTTTCATGTGTGTGATTTTACAGATTGTCCAGCGTTATATGATCATAGGTAGCTTCACCCCACCCACCCTACTTTAATTTTCTATCATGTCATTGTGCTAAGAGAACAGGACACAGCTGTTACACTGAAGAGCTAGGAAGGGGGCCAGAGAAGTCTGTCATATCTTTTAAAGGACACATGACAAGCCAAGTTCAGAGAGGTTACATGCTTTATCCTATCTCACACAGCCAGGTGGAGAATGAGCACGGGTCCATACCCCCCCAGGTATATACCCCCTCCCTGTTTCACACCCACAGTCCCTAGAATTAGAATCTTCGATTTTGATGATCCCACCCCTGTAACACAAGTGACACACAATCCAGCTGAGTCTAGATCACGAGCCCCGAGAGGGTTTGCCTTTCCACACTGTCTTTTGTCTCTCTAGCATCCCCAGTTTGCCCAAAGAATGAGGAGGAGG
This sequence comes from Mesocricetus auratus, assembly GCF_017639785.1. NCBI lineage: Eukaryota > Metazoa > Chordata > Mammalia > Rodentia > Cricetidae > Mesocricetus > Mesocricetus auratus. Next base: position 5,091,368 of record NW_024429192.1, on the reverse strand, counting down.
GCCAGGGTAGTGTGGCGGTCTGCGGCCGGCTGTGGGAGCGGGCATCAGAACCATCCCAAGGCTCTTGCTAGGTGGGTGTAGAAGAAGGTTCCCTGGAACTCCAGCTCCTAGAAAGATCTGGCTGCTGCTGCTGTTGCTAGTGTTGGATACATGTGTGAGAGAGGGGAGGAGAGGCTCCGCTGATGCTGACCAGTTTGTGAAGTTCCCGTGAGCGCCACCATTCCCCTCTCTTACAGGCTTCTGATTTGCCGCGGGCTGGGGAATAAAGCACCCAATGAGAATCTGCCCTCACTGTCTGTGGGATGTTGACTGCCTGATTCCTGAAGTTTCCCAGGCCTGTGCTGTTCAAGCTCCTGATATGCAATGGCCTCGTAGTTATACCTATAGCCGGTGCACATCTTCCGTATCCCTTCAATCATCTCTAAGGGATTTCCCATACCTATACAAATACTAACGGTGGGCGGGCTTTGGGCGGGCGGGCTTTTGCCGGTTTTGGGCGGGCTGGCTTTGGGCCAGCTTTTTAACATTGTATCTTTTGGGGGGAATAACAAGGAGAAGAGTCTTCATGCTTAACACAAATATACAAATGGTGGGAACAAGCTTTTTAACGTATCTTTCGGGGGAATAACAAGGAGAAAAGTCTTCATGCTTAATAAGACACTTTTTTAAAGAACATTTTTTTCATCCACAGTTGCATGAATTAGCATGTGAAGCATGAACTAGCACATGCAGCATGGATTAGCGTGAGTAGAGCCCATGGATATCAATGCTGGCTGTAGTCTAAGCTCATGGGCACTTTGTGATGGCCTTGATTGGTGTGAGAACTGGCGGTCTTTTGGTTTATTTTAAAAAGTTCTTTGATATGTACAGAGAAGCGCTTCCCTCATGATGGTCCTGTACAACTGTCTCCCACTATGAGTAGACAGCTTTCGTTAGAACAGTGGGGTCCTCAACCTTCCTAATGCTGTGACCCTTTAATACGGTTCCTCACGTCGTGGTGAGCCCCACTCACACAATTGTTTTTTATTGCTCCTTTATGGATGTGTTTTTGCTACTATTATAACAGTAATGTAAAATTTTTTTGGAGCTAGAGGGTTGCCTGGGGTTTGTGACCCACAGGTTGAGAACCACTGGGTTCGTTGCTTCTCAGAACTCTTGAGGAAGAAACGACTCCTATCTTGCCCTATGAGGAAATGTGGGAATAGCAGGGGTGGCCATGTGGAGGTTATTATTCTATTCTGGAAGTGCTGCAGGTAAGACCTCAGAGTGCGTCTGAGGACCAGGGTGTCGACACAGCATGGTAATCCTTCTCCCCCTGAGAGGCAGCCCGGCACCAGGACACATCACTGCCTGTCTGGCATGCCCCATCGCCCACTGTAAGTCTGTGCTTCCTGCAAACCCTGCTGCGGCCAGAGTAAGTCTCTTCACTGCTCGGGCTCCTTATCTGCAAGCCTGGAATTAAAGGACTAAGGTGGATTACTCCCAGGGGCTCTAAAAGCACCCATGGCAATTACATCTGCCGCCATTACCTACTCAGTCGGGTCTTGTTGGACGACTCTAAGCATGGTGTTTCTTCACAACTTCGTGGGATGTCATGACTCAGTGTCTTAGCTTCAGTCAGGCAGACAGCTTGTCTTTAGAGACTGTCCCCAGTCTGACCATTAAGATGGCCAATCTCTCTCTCTCTCTCTCTCTCTCTCTCTCTCTCTCTCTCTCTCTCTCTCTCTCTCTCTCTCTGTCTCTCTCTGTCTCTCTCTGTCTCTCTCTGTCTCTCTCTTCCTCTGTGTGTGTGTGTGTATATGTGTGTGTGTTTGTAAATTGTGGTTCTCCTGGTGAATTTTATACATTCACCTTTAAAATGACATCTACGTTTCAGAAATTATCTTTCAGTCAACTCCATGCTAGCTACAAGGTCTGGGTATAAAAGCCTTCTCCTTTCTTTGACTAGCCGCAGTTTTATGACGGGGACAAGGAAGCGATGTGTAGTGAACAGCTCACCTTCCTTGTGTCACAGTCGGTGCTAACTTCCAGGGTTGCTAGGATTTTAAAGTAATGGCACTGAGGGCAGCAGTGACCCTTCCTTGAACTGTCTTGCAAGTAGCCAGACAGGCCTCGTGTCCAGCAAATCAGCCATCTTTCAGCTAGCTCAATGTTGAGAAATACCGTCTAACACTGCATATTATCCAAATATTACAAAGCACTAGGGAATCTATCTCAGTGAGAGAACACACTGCCCAACATTCCCTGTTTAGCATTGTAAAAAGTGAAAGGAAGAAAAACTCCCAGTTTAGTAAACATTTAAATTAATGAAATTGCATTTACACTTGTTCACACACTATGTATAAAATATGTGATGATACTATCCAATGTATGCCAATGTACATCCCAATGCATTTTCATGTGTGTGATTTTACAGATTGTCCAGCGTTATATGATCATAGGTAGCTTCACCCCACCCACCCTACTTTAATTTTCTATCATGTCATTGTGCTAAGAGAACAGGACACAGCTGTTACACTGAAGAGCTAGGAAGGGGGCCAGAGAAGTCTGTCATATCTTTTAAAGGACACATGACAAGCCAAGTTCAGAGAGGTTACATGCTTTATCCTATCTCACACAGCCAGGTGGAGAATGAGCACGGGTCCATACCCCCCCCAGGTATATACCCCCCTCCCTGTTTCACACCCACAGTCCCTAGAATTAGAATCTTCGATTTTGATGATCCCACCCCTGTAACACAAGTGACACACAATCCAGCTGAGTCTAGATCACGAGCCCCGAGAGGGTTTGCCTTTCCACACTGTCTTTTGTCTCTCTAGCATCCCCAGTTTGCCCAAAGAATGAGGAGGAGGGCCAGGGTAGTGTGGCGGTCTGCGGCCGGCTGTGGGAGCGGGCATCAGAACCATCCCAAGGCTCTTGCTAGGTGGGTGTAGAAGAAGGTTCCCTGGAACTCCAGCTCCTAGAAAGATCTGGCTGCTGCTGCTGTTGCTAGTGTTGGATACATGTGTGAGAGAGGGGAGGAGAGGCTCCGCTGATGCTGACCAGTTTGTGAAGTTCCCGTGAGCGCCACCATTCCCCTCTCTTACAGGCTTCTGATTTGCCGCGGGCTGGGGAATAAAGCACCCAATGAGAATCTGCCCTCACTGTCTGTGGGATGTTGACTGCCTGATTCCTGAAGTTTCCCAGGCCTGTGCTGTTCAAGCTCCTGATATGCAATGGCCTCGTAGTTATACCTATAGCCGGTGCACATCTTCCGTATCCCTTCAATCATCTCTAAGGGATTTCCCATACCTATACAAATACTAACGGTGGGCGGGCTTTGGGCGGGCGGGCTTTTGCCGGTTTTGGGCGGGCTGGCTTTGGGCCAGCTTTTTAACATTGTATCTTTTGGGGGGAATAACAAGGAGAAGAGTCTTCATGCTTAACACAAATATACAAATGGTGGGAACAAGCTTTTTAACGTATCTTTCGGGGGAATAACAAGGAGAAAAGTCTTCATGCTTAATAAGACACTTTTTTAAAGAACATTTTTTTCATCCACAGTTGCATGAATTAGCATGTGAAGCATGAACTAGCACATGCAGCATGGATTAGCGTGAGTAGAGCCCATGGATATCAATGCTGGCTGTAGTCTAAGCTCATGGGCACTTTGTGATGGCCTTGATTGGTGTGAGAACTGGCGGTCTTTTGGTTTATTTTAAAAAGTTCTTTGATATGTACAGAGAAGCGCTTCCCTCATGATGGTCCTGTACAACTGTCTCCCACTATGAGTAGACAGCTTTCGTTAGAACAGTGGGGTCCTCAACCTTCCTAATGCTGTGACCCTTTAATACGGTTCCTCACGTCGTGGTGAGCCCCACTCACACAATTGTTTTTTATTGCTCCTTTATGGATGTGTTTTTGCTACTATTATAACAGTAATGTAAAATTTTTTTGGAGCTAGAGGGTTGCCTGGGGTTTGTGACCCACAGGTTGAGAACCACTGGGTTCGTTGCTTCTCAGAACTCTTGAGGAAGAAACGACTCCTATCTTGCCCTATGAGGAAATGTGGGAATAGCAGGGGTGGCCATGTGGAGGTTATTATTCTATTCTGGAAGTGCTGCAGGTAAGACCTCAGAGTGCGTCTGAGGACCAGGGTGTCGACACAGCATGGTAATCCTTCTCCCCTGAGAGGCAGCCCGGCACCAGGACACATCACTGCCTGTCTGGCATGCCCCATCGCCCACTGTAAGTCTGTGCTTCCTGCAAACCCTGCTGCGGCCAGAGTAAGTCTCTTCACTGCTCGGGCTCCTTATCTGCAAGCCTGGAATTAAAGGACTAAGGTGGATTACTCCCAGGGGCTCTAAAAGCACCCATGGCAATTACATCTGCCGCCATTACCTACTCAGTCGGGTCTTGTTGGACGACTCTAAGCATGGTGTTTCTTCACAACTTCGTGGGATGTCATGACTCAGTGTCTTAGCTTCAGTCAGGCAGACAGCTTGTCTTTAGAGACTGTCCCCAGTCTGACCATTAAGATGGCCAATCTCTCTCTCTCTCTCTCTCTCTCTCTCTCTCTCTCTCTCTCTCTCTCTCTCTCTCTCTCTCTCTCTCTGTGTGTGTGTGTGTGTGTACGACAAATTGTCATGTAACCCAGGCTTGTCTTGAACTCACTACATAGCAGGGCATAACCTTGAATTCCCGATCCTCCTGCTTCATCTTCCCGAGCACTGGGGAGACAAGTGCATGCCACCACAGCATGTTTACACACTCCTGGAAGCTAACCCCTGAGCTTCATGCGTGCTAAGCATGACCTCTACCCGCTGAGCTCCACCCTCAGCCTCTGGCTTCGTCCACAGCGACATTGTGTCCCTGTGGCGTGTCTGTGCGCACTGAGCCCTGAGTCCAGGGAGAAGCGGTGCCGTTTCTTCCCATCTTAGGGCCTAAGGTGCCCGGCACACATCTGGCTAAGGCCAACTGACAACCGGCTCACTCAACAGCAAGAAGCCCAGGCTTTCATGGTCAGCACCCCCATCCTTTATTCCCCAAACTAGAGGGAAGTAGAGTTCATTTGGGGCAAAAAGAATCAAGAACTAAAGGGTGTAGTAAGTAGAGCGTGACTGTTAGGAAGCTACCTGTTGGGGCACATTAGCAGACCAGACAGTGGAGCCTCCTGAAGAACTGTCCTATTAAGTTAAATCACTCAGCAAAACCCATTCGCTTGCCCTTTCATCGCACGGAAGACAAGGACAAGTCCCTTGTGCAGGGCTGAGCACAGCACACTGCGTGAGCCAGCATCAGAAGCGGGTACTGCCTTTACTCTGTAGTGAGTACCACACACACACACACACACACACACATACACACTTACACCACACACACACTTACACCACACACACACGCTTACACCACACACACACACACACTTACATGACACATGCACATACCACACACTTATACCATGTGTGTTGTATGCATCTATACACACATCTGCACAATGTATGCCTAATATTTCTATCAACTCATATATTCACCATGTCTATCTGTACACAGTACACACTTCCATCACATCATACAATATTTGTCACGCACAAACACATGTAATGAATTTATATATATACCCCATGTATGTTATATGTACATGCATGTATATTCCATGTGCTCCTATCACACATACAACAAACACAGTGTGCATACGCATGTTCTATATGAGCATTTTATACATTATGTGCAATATTATACATACGCAGATCACACATGTATGTACACACACATACACACACACGCACACGCACACACACACAGTTTCACACAAAGAATCCCGCGATCCACACATGGAGCAGTAGCTGAGGTCCAACCAACAGCAACAACTAACACAGTCACAGGCTGCAGGCTGTCAGGGCCTTCCTGTCGGGGCCTTCCCTTCTCCTTCCCTGAGTCCCCAGGATCCCCCCCTCTGAGCCCCCGGGATTCAGGGGACACAAAGCGGCGGCAGCATCGCTCATTCTCCATTTGGGGCTCAAAGGAGCCGACTCAGGTATGAGGGGCTCCCATGGGCCCCTGGTGTCCTGCACCTTCCCGAGAGCCGAGCGATTGCCTCTGAAGTCGTCACCCTCCATCGCCTCCTGCGCTGTCTGGTGACTAAAGAGGTAATTGTAGCCTAGAGAAGAAGCTGTCTGCTTATGTTGTGATCTTGACCAGAAGCGGCCCTCTGTGGGGGTGGCCGGCAGGGGCAGCCCAGTGGGAGAGAGGGTACAGGGACCGCACATGGCAAGCTCGTCTCCTGTGCCAGCCTATAATCCTGCTGTCAGCTCTCCTTAGTGCACTGCCTCCGAACCCCTCCTTGAAGTGTAATTAAAAAGTAACCTGATGTAACTGTCTGCCGTATCTGTCTACCAGAGTGGCTCTGACCCGACAGAGTTCAGGGAAGGCGGCCACGGACGGGTTAAGTCTGAGCTGCAAGGCTAAGGCAGCATCGGGAGAGGAGTACGGACTCTAAAATCTACCTGGAGAGTCTGACCTGGCTCGGGACTTCAGGCCTTCAGCAGGGCAAGTCCCAGGCTGCACAGGCCCGAGAGGAAGGAGCGAACATCCCAGAAGCCCCCCCCCCCCCCGCCTCCATCTCCGAGCTTAGTGTGTGGCCTGAGCTCTGCGTCTCTCACTTCTCCGAGTGAGCTGCCCGTCCTCTCCTCTCCTAGCAGATGCTACGCGTGATTAGTGGTGGTGCTGAGCATGTTTGCACAGGGCCCAGATAAACCTAGGCCCTTTCGAGCCTGAGTGATGCCTCGGTAAACCTGGCTGGGTGGGTGAGTGAGTGAGTGAGTGAGTGAGTGAGTGAGTGAGTGAGTGGATGTCCTTCCTCTGGGATGCTCAGCCAGCAGTATCAACAATGATCTCTGCAACTCTGGGCTTAGGAAAAGGGATAAAGAAACTCCCCCCTGCTTAGTCCAAGGTCTGCTCAGCAGCCCCAGGGCTATCCATGGCCAGATATGGCTTCTAACTCTCTCAGATCATCAACTGGAAGTGGGGGTGTAGCTCAGAGGTGAGTGTTTGGCTCGCTAGTGTAAGGCAATGGGTCTGCTCAATCCCTAGACCTGAAGAGAAAAATGCCAACTGGGGGTTCTAGGCTGACCACCAGGGGTTCTAGACTGACCACCTGGGGTTCTAGATTGGCCAACTGGGGTTCTAGACTAGCCTCAAGGAATTGGGGCCAGAGTCAGCTCATGGCCAGATGCTAAGCAGAATTCTCTAGTAAGCAAATCAATAGTTTCCTCTTGTTTTTCAACAAACCACTGGCATTATGTCACACTCCCAGAAAAGTCTATTTTCAAGTTATTTGTAGATGCCTCCAATTTTCAGCCACTGCAGTGTGTGGCAGAGAGGGGAGGGGAGCAGCTACCAGTCAGGAAGGGGTGAATGAGCAGAATCCTGTCTAGCAGTCACCCCAAGTATCCATCTATAAGTGGCCATGTACCTGTACAGCAGAGTAAGGGCAATGTCGGTTCTGTATCTGCTCTAATCATCACAAGACCCAAGCACCCCCATCCTCCCTATGGGGACCACATTTCAGGAAAGGATGAGGGAGAAGCATGCCTACCTTCCTAGCATCCCCCTCTGAGGCTTTCCCAGATTTGACAATGCTGGGCCTTGTCTCTGGTCACCTAGGGACTGTCCTATTGGAAGTTGGTCTCGCGGGTCCCAGCTACTCTCTCTGCTGCCGTCAATAACAGAACCATTTTAAAAAGAGGTCTTTGGACCTTTCTCCTTTACTGCCTTTCTTCTGAGCACTCCAACGTGACCGTGCAAACTTTTGGAGCCCAGCAAGAGAGCCCCAGAACCGGGCAGACCGCACTGTTGTCTTTTTCCCTAGCTTGATGGGGCCCCGCCCCACACCCTTCCTGTCCCCCTGCCCCCCTCACCACACAGCTACTTCTGCTTCCTTCATTTTCTCTCCAGCTGCGGCTGAGGTATAGTGAGGCTACTGTATGGGACTTTGAAAGCAGGGCCGCGCAGGGCTTTCCAGACTCCATACAAGTCAGCTATTCTCCGCCTTGTTTGCTTTGGCTGCCGGTTAAGCAGCACCGAATGAGTCAAACAGTATTAACTTTCAATAGGGAAGTGGTGCGGTCAACCAAAGCTGGTTGCGGCTAGATTGTGGAGATAGGTAGGGCAGGTAATGAGGAGCAGCCCAGAGTACGTGAGGGTGAGGAGGAGGCGGGAGGGAGGCAGCCGCGCTCAGTAATGCTCTGGCAATTAAGTCAACAGGACTCACGCCATCTTATTCAATTTTTTTTTCAGTTGGCTGAGGAATTAACACCAAGGTCTCTGACCGGGCAGCTTTGGGAAGTTGTGGCCATTAGGCTTGGACAATTGAGCACTTTGTGGGTTTACGGATTTTTTTTTCTTTCTTCTTTTTTTCTATTGCTGCCAGGTTCATGGGAAACACAGCTTTGATGGCTTCCCCCACTTAGCTACTCTACTGTGCAAGGGGCCTTTCTTCACGTCTGTGCAGCAGCTTGGGGTGGGTGGACAGAGCCTTCCTAGGACTCCCATCCCCAGTGACCACCCCTTCTCCCTGTATGGACGCTATCATCAAAACCAATCTCGGACTGTCCCTGCTACAGTTCAGCTGCTCCCGGGGACACGGAATCAGGCTTTCGGGGGCCCTAAGTACCTTAGCCCTCACTACACTCCCTCCCCACTCTGCAGATGAGAACATTGAGGTTCCAGGGGAAGCTGAGGCAGACCGCAGGGCCTGAGGTCTTTCCACTGGGCACTGCCCCCTTGCTCAGGGCTCAGAAGCCTTGCAGAGAACAGCCCCGCCCTCCAGACTCAGATTCCAACTGTTTCCAGTTCTTTCTTCCTGTACTCTGCTACTTATTTATTTTGGGAATGGCTGAATCACCCTTAGGACAGAAAAGATTCTCTGATCATGCCTCAGCCACTATGTCAGCAAAGGACCAGGAGAGACAGTGGCCTCCAGAGCCTAGCATCAAGTAGCTGCAGTTTCTGAAACAGGCACTGAGTGTAGGGTGTCCCATTTCACCTCCCTGAAACTGAATATCAGACAAATGCCATCGAAAAAAGCCACAGCCACAGCCACACAGCAACACACACAAAGCCACACACACACAACCACAGCCACACATACACAGTGAGACACAGCCCCCCCCCCACACACACACGGACAAACACAGACACACAGAGCCACACACACATAGTCATACACACACACACACACACACACACACGGACAAACAGACACACAGAGCCACACACACATAGTCATACACACACACAGACAAACACAGACATACAGAGACACAAACACACACACAGAGCCACACACACATAGTCACACACACACACACACACACACACACACGGACAAACACAGACACACAGAGACACAAACACACACAGCCACACACACACACACACACACACACACACGGACAAACACAGACACACAGAGACACACACACACACAGCCACACACACACACAGACAAACAGAGACACAAACACACACACAGAGCCACACACACATAGTCATACACACACAGACAAACACAGACACACAGAGACACACACACACAGCCACACACACACACACAGAGCCATACACACACAGACACAGACACACACTCACGTAGCCACACACACACACAGACACACACACACAGACACACACTCACGCAGCCACACACACACACACACACACACACACACAGCCCCTCCCCACACACGCACACAGGAATATGGACTCAGAAACAGCAGCCTGTACTGCTGTCACACACACACACACACACATACACACACACACACGCGCGCACACACAGGAATATGGACTCAGCCTGTACTGCCCCCTCCCCGCCTGTACTGCTGTCTTCAGTCGTTTTGCCTCATGACAGCTGTAGAAGAAAACTATAGAAAACTATTTGGTTTTGGAAGAGAAAATAAACTCAAATAAAACTCTCAACTGTAGATTAAGGCCGCCTCGTTTGTTTCTCAGTGTCATAACGAGCTTACAGACGCAGGCACACGGCAGAGGGTAAAGTTTCTAAAGCACAGGTTCACAGTGCTGGCTGATTAAACGACTAACCTCTGCCCCCCAGCCCCGCCCCCATGTTTTCACCCATCTGAAAAGTCAGGATGAGGAGGAACCTATCTTTCAGGATAGAGATGGTTCTGTTCTTACCAGCACTTGCTGCTCTTACACAGGACTCACAGGGAAGCCCAGAACCATTTGTGACCCTAATTCCAGTTCCAGGGGATCTGATGACCCCTTCCAGCCTCTAGGCCATTAGGCATGCAAGTGGTACATGTACATATATGCATGCAAAACACTCATACACAGAATATAAAACAAGTAAATCTAAGCAAACCAAAACTATCTTTAAGAAAACAATCAGTTTCCTTACAATCCTTAAGTGTCCTGCGCAATATCTGTAAAACAGTAACAGTAGTTTTTTTACTTATTATCTCATCCACATCTACTGCATTTCTATTATTTAGTTGACACACTGTTAAGTCACATTTTGATACATGCCATCTCAGATTAAGACAAAGCCCTGTACAGTGGAGAGAGCTCACTTGATACTAACAGAGGATCTAGAGAATGTTCTAGATGCTAGGAGCACTGGCAGGTCACAGCCATGTGTGTGGTTAATACTGCCGAGAAATGGAGCTACGCATGATAGCTTCATCTGGAGATGCCCTCCGGTTCTCTGAAGAGGGGGCGGCGTATGCTTCACAAGGTGGTGCCCCAATAAGGCTTGGGTTTGTGGACATTCTAGTGCTTCCAGATTTAAAGTGCCCACCAGGTAGGGTTGAAGGAAAAATGGCTCTTGCAGAATTATGTCCCAGGCCACCAATTTGCCAGGATCTCCCTGTCCCTATTTTTAAATAACTTGGAATTGATACATATTTGGCACCCACGGGAGCAGAATTCCATGTGATGTGATTCCCTTGTTGAATAAACAGTGGGGGATGAAGGGGAGCCACCTGCCCGTGCCCCTGGCGTGTGAAGGAGGGCCACCTGCCCGTGTCCCTGGCGTGTGAAGGAGGGCCACCTGCCCGTGTCCCTGGTGTGTGAAGGAGGGCCACCTGCCTGTGCCCCTGGCGTGTGCTTTAGCTGTTTACAGGGCACTTCTGTGCAGGGCTGTGGGCAGCAGCCTCACATGTATGACTCCTCTTTGTGGTGTTGCAATTCCCATGATGGGGTTTTACAATGGCCTTGTCACCATGGGGAAAGTGGAGTCAGGCAGCTCTCCACAGACTCTCCATTCCCACCCGGTCTATCTCATTTAATCCCCACATCTCTTTGAAAGGTGGACATCTGGAAGCCCCTTCTACAGGGAGAAACTGAGGCACCCGGTCAGGAAGTAATAGAGGTAGGACCTGAAGCCAGTCTGGTCTGGCTCTGATGCCACTCCCTGCTGAGACCTCATAACCCCACGTCGTCTCCTGCTGTTCTTTCTGCCCCATAAGCAGTGTTGGGTAAAGAGAAAAATGTACCCCTGTGTGTTTCCCCTAGCTTTTGTAAAATAAGTGGACCAGGAATACCATGAAACCACTTACAGGTAAGTGAAAATGAGACACCTGGAGAAAAAAAAATCCAAAAAGGGCCTTAAAGTCACCCTGTACCTAAGAAGTGACTTATTTCAAATGTATACACATTTGCCTCAAATGACCAGAATATGACTAACCAGCCACAGTGAACAAAAGTAAGAACAAGACCCAGCAAATGAAATACCCAGTGTTGGATATTTCAACGCAGGCGAGCACGCTCAACTTTTTTGCTAACAGTGCGGGCTTTAGTCAATACTTGTTTTAATGGAACCTGGGCATATGGAATTTCTAGGAGTGGGAAATTAATGTATCGCCATTAACTTGCTTCATAAGGGTCTGGGGAGTTGTAGATTAATTCCACTGTGCTACTTTAAGGGAGGCTGGGGTGAGGGAGCCTACAGGAAAAAAAGACTTCCCTTTGGGCACTTAGATGTGTTCTAACCTCGGCTTTCACTTGTGGACATAGGCTCCGAAAGTCTGATACACTTACAGCAAGTGTTCCCAGGGAAAGCCTTACTCATTGAACTTGATTGAAAGAAGGAGTTTAGCACCCGAGTAAAGCCAGCGAGGTCAGTGCTTTCACGGGTCTGACGGCGACAGTTACGGCACACACTGATAGATTATACCTCATTTACCTCTTTCCTAGCGACACCATTTAAAGCCGTCTTAGCTCCACAGCAAAGCTGCCTTACAAAATGTTTTCAGATGCAAAGCGCATGAAAAGAAGAGGCAGATTCAAATTAGCTCCAACGAACTTAGAGGCAGAATCCAACATGAGGAGACGGGATTGACTGATGCAGTCAAAACTTTGGGGGAAAATCCTTTCGAGTGTGCGCAGCAGTGGCAGAGTACTTTGAGATACAATGTATCATCAGCCTCTTTCTAACTGCCTTTCCCGGCTACACAGCTTACAGGAAAACCTAAGCCCTTGGGAAAACTCAAGAGTCCATTCAAAGTGGAGAAGGGAAAGCGGTGTGGCCATGAAAACATGGCAATTGCCCTCGGAAACGGGAGACACGGACATGTTGTACTGCGCTCTGACAACAGGGCCTGCTGACCGGCCACAGACTTTCAACAAGCTGGGGCCACTTGTCCCCCACGGGAAATGCATCAAAGCAGGGTCCCAGAGGATGGGCTACAACACTCACGGGTGGCAGGAGTGCTCTCTCTGTCTCTCTGTCTTCACACACACACACACACACACACACACACACACACACACACACACACACACACACACACACACACACGTTCAGGGGTGGGGGTTTCTCCAGAGACTTCAGACCTGCAGACAGTCGACAGGGTGGCTAGTGGCTTCCCAAGTAAGCAGAACTTGGATGTGGCTAGAGATTACAGGCATCCTAGTGCGATGAGCCCAGCACAGTCAGCCCTCCATATCTGTGACTGACACACACTCTTGGACCCAACCCACTTGAGGCTGAAAATCCTTGAGGAAGGAAAGGTGTGCCCGTGTGGACGTGTACAGCCCTGACACCTCGGTCTAATAACGTCTGTGCCATCCTGGATGGAGCATTTCAGTAACCTGGAGGTGACTGGCAGTCTACAGTAAGATGCACACAAGTTATCTGCAGAAAGTCTGCCATTTGATAGCAGGAGCATGCCTGTGGCAGAATTTGTATCTGGAGTGCTGGTTCCTGGAACAAGCCCCCTGGGGACAGCAAGGGCAGACGGTGTGGAGGGTCTGTTATTTTCTAGAACAATCTGAGATTCTTCATCAGCTGTTTTGTGCACACGATAAGTAGGGGCCCAAGTAGTAGGTCTTGGGTATGAGGCGATCTCAGCCTCTGTGCTACTGGGACATAATTTTTTGCCAAGTTTTTTTTTTTTAACAAATTCTGACATTGGAGAACAAGTTTGATGAAACCATGGGAGACTTAGGAGCAGTGCCCAGAGTATTTTAAGGGGCCATAATATGCCAGAAAAGAAATGTACTTACTGGGCCTAACTACAATAAACAAAAGCTGAAATTAAAAAAATCAAAATGCATAAATGTTTAATTACACCTCAAAATGCAACATTAAGGCAACTTCATGAATTTTTAAATTTAGGATTTACAAATCCCTTGTTGTTGTTGTTGTTTCTGTCTAGAGTTTTCTCGTTTTTCAGAAGAGTCTTAAGACTAAACACAGAGGATAGCTGACATCTTCCAAATGCTTATTGTGGCCAGGAAAGGTTCTCGGGGGTCCATGGAGGGAGTCTATCGTTCAGCCTCTTGGTCCCTTGACACTAATGTTGCCATTGTGCCTGTTGGACAGATGGCCAGGTAACAGCATGCCAAGGTTAGCCAGCGTAAACATGGGAGTCTCAGCCCCTACTCAGTGTCTCAGGCTGAATGGCAGAGATACAAGGGCTGCAGGACATTGTGTGTGTGTGTGTGTGTGTGTGTGTGTGTGTGTGTGTAAGAGAGAGAGAGACAGAGACAGAGACAGAGAGAGCACTAATGTAGAAGCCATGACTGATGTTCAGGGGTGGTGGCTTGGGGTTGTTGGCCTGTAAGGGGCCCCATCTGTGAGGAAGCCATATATCTGTTTTACTGACGATATTCTGTTACCCCTTTTGAGTGGGAACTAATTTAGAGATTATCTCGTCTCATTGCCTAGTTCGACCCAAGAGGAAACCGAGGACTAAAGTACTTAAGATAATTGCCTAAGTTCACACCCACAGGTCTGACGGCGGCGCCAGGGTGAAAGCTCGGGTCCCGGAGTTGAGGATCCCAAAATCTCTTCACACATTTTAAGATTAAGGAACGGAAGCCTAGCTGTAGACAGTATTAGCTTTTTTTTTTTTTTTAGCCCTTCATGCAATCACTTCTAACAAGGACTGCACATCAGCATAGGCCTCAGCCTCACTGGGGTGGCATTCTAAGGAGCAGTACGGTTTTGCTGCGATGTGACCGGAAAGAGACACTCCAAAGGGATGGCTTGGCTTTCATTGGCTACACGTCTCTCATTGCTCTCCCCCCACCCCCATGCAGGCTGAGAAGGCGTCTTGATCACGCTTCTGGATTCTTACGACCACCTGGACAGAACCTGCTCCGGGTGGCAGGTGCCACCTAACCCTCAGGACTTGTGCGCAGAAGCAGGACATTGACCAAGAGTCACTGGGTACTGTCAAGGCAGACTGTTGCCCATCCGGGTAGCAGCAGCATGGATTGCTGCTGTTGGCAGAGACAGAAGCATGTCCCTTCTGGGTCTATTCACGTTCCCCCCTCCCCCTACCCCCGGGACCCTTCCAGGCCAGAGTCTGAATTCGGGAGTCGGGGGAACCTCGATGCTCACAAACCTCTTGTGACTCTACTTCCAGATTACTAAAATAATAAACAGGAAGTGTCTCTAAAATTCTCTGGAAACACCCAGGGTTATTATTACAAATGCCTTAGAGAACTGCCTCTCTAAATCTCCAAGCAGTCAGAGAGGTTAGCGGGGAGGGGGGAACCACAGTAAAACACCGGCCGGCATCCCTGTTTGCCTGAAACGCCTTCAGAGTGGAAAAGCAGAGAGAGTGCCCCCCTACAGGCCTATTCTTTCCTCTGGTTCTCACTCTGGGCTGGAAGGAAGGAAAGACTATCTCCGTTCTCCTTTGTCTAGATCCCGTCTTGACCTGATATGCATGTCTGAACACTCCAAGGTTAAGAAGGTCATGTTGGTGGCCTGGGAGGCACATTGGGGCAATTCCCTGTAAGCACCGTGACTGGCAATGGCAGTCCCAAGAGCCCACTACTATGTGCCTAAGCGTTATGTGGTACCCTATGCTACAGTGGGATCCCTGTTAAATCATCTGTCCTGGAGGCTGCCTTGGTCACTGTATTAGTCTTTTCCCTGGGCGAGGTACAGGTTTTGTATTATCCTTGGTTTCCAGCCTAACCCAGGTCCCCTAGCAGACCTCGGTGACACGCGCATTCAATTGCTGGCGCACGTGGCCGTGGGCAGCATCTGTGCGTCGGGAACTCCATGGGAAGTAGGTGGGTAACTCACTATCCCTACCTAGAGGAAGACTGACTCCCTCCAGTCAAGATGGCAAAGACAGACACAAAGCCACAGGGCTCCAATCTCCAAGAAAACCACGTGTGAGCCACACCCACACTGACACGCCCTCCTTATCAAAGGTACAGGAATCACAATACAATGACGCTCAGATACTATCACCGTTTCAGAAACAGACATCCGGTGTCCATGGAACCCAACATCTGGGATTCCTCAACTTCCATTCTGGCTGGCTATCTGGATGACCTTGGATCCACTTCTTAATTAGCTTTTGCCTCAACTGCCTTACCTGTTTCTTCCAAGATTTTATAAATTAATATGCCTGCAGCACTTTGACTGGTTATTGTGCAAAGTCAGTCATTATAATTACTGGCTCTTCTCACCAAGAGAAAAGAATGTTTTGAAAAAAAAGATCTACACTGTTTTCAATCAAAAGGAGAAGCTACAAGCTGTTCTAACAGACTTGATTTTTAAGTCCATTATCACCCTAAGCTTACAGATGTCTTTTCATGCATTTTGCTCTTTCACGGGAAAACAC
The DNA here is from genome assembly GCF_017639785.1 of Mesocricetus auratus. Taxonomy (NCBI): domain Eukaryota; kingdom Metazoa; phylum Chordata; class Mammalia; order Rodentia; family Cricetidae; genus Mesocricetus; species Mesocricetus auratus. Next base: position 5,075,274 of record NW_024429192.1, on the reverse strand, counting down.
ATGCCATATACAAAGATTCTATTTAGCATATATTTTTGCATACATGTGCAGCAGGTTAATTTTTTATTGTTACTTCCCTTTGAAGTCAAAGAAGAAAATTATATTAATGAGATTGGGAGTACAGGATGGTGTCTGTTGCCCAAGCACCAGGGACTGCATCTGGGTCCCCTAGCCTCCACGTGTAAGAGCTAGCCTTGGCAGTGCACACGTGTGACCCCAGCACGGGTGAGTGCAACAGAAGAACTCTAGAGACTCACTATCAGCCAGTCTAGCCAGAATTTTAAGCTCGGTAGACTCTGGGTTCAGTGAGAGACCCTGACTCACACAAACAAAAGAGAGGATGAGGACAAGCAACATCAACCTCTGACCTCCACGTGGGAGCACACTGTAGGTACACCCTCATAAAGATGCACATCCCACATCTCTGTCTGTCTGTCTCTGTCTCTCTCTCTCACACACACACACAAGCACGTACACACACTTAGAGTCACATGATGACTTCCACTAAGTTCTCTAGGAAGCAGTTGGTTGCCAAGGTGACCCTTCAGCTGACCCTATTCTCAGGGAAGTCTCACCCAGAAGATTAACTGGCGAGACTGATCTGACGGTTTCAAGTATGGCTCCACTTTGCTCCCATCACTGAATCCCAGAGCTCCAACCGTGACTGCTCACGGCAACTTTACAGGCGGGCAGAAGCTCCTCGACCTTTCTTTCTGAATTCTAATGGAGCCTATTCCGCACACCCCAGGTACCAGAGCCGATAATAAAAGACGGCCCCAGCCTGGTCTCCGGGATGGACCCAATACATCAGACCTCTGACCTCCACTCTCCTAACGGCCTCAGCAACATGTCTTCTGTCACACAAAACCAAGACACGTGTGTAAACCACATCGTGGACTATACATAGAGTATGCATCTTGAAACACATCCCCTTAGTTTCCTCGATTATAGACAGAAGGGGTTGGAAGCTGGAGTTTTCCATTAAGTTTCTAGAAATGCCGAAGCTATAGGAAACAACTCTTAAAATTCTTTTTGTGGAAACTCCTTTTATGGGGGGCAGGGAGAGCTGGGGAGACTGCTCAGTCACTGAAGAGCAAGTCACCCAATGTGAGGACTCATGCCCCCCTCCCCCTGCCCACGTGAATAGCAGGTGAGGAGGTAACCACAGTCCTGCAGTTTGGAGGCGTGCAGATCCCTGATGCTTACTGGCCGGCCAGCCGAGCTGAGTGGATGAGCCACAGGTTCAAGGACAGACCCTGTCTCAAACAACAAGGTAGAGAGCGGGAGACAGTGACGGTTGATGTTGTCCTCTGACCTACACACACACACACACACACACACACACACACACACCCCACCACCGCCGCCACCATCCTTTCAGCTAGCTTCCGTTCTTACACTATCTTTCAGCTTGTGGACAAGGGACTAAATGCTCCAATGGCACTCTTCCTTCCCAGGGAACCCAATCCCCCGCCTCCCCCCACCCCCCAGCGCTCAACTCACTAAAGTCTGTGTGGGCTGGAGAGGCAGACGCATTCCCGCATTCCTGTAGAATGTGTGAAAACAGTTCTGGTGTACTCAGATGGCTACTGGAGAATGACAATTGGAACTACAAAAAGGCTGGGGATTCTCTGCCGGGGACACATTCTACTACAGTTTCCGTCCTGACCCTGTCAGCACCGAGGCTACCGAGTGCTCTTGCTTTACAGCCTCCGAGCTGTGTCCCGTGTGAGAAATCATAAAAGCCAGCCCCCACGATTTCACGAGCAGGGTTCCAAAGCCAGGGGAGAGGGCTTGTAGGATGTGAAGAGCAGACAGACAGCATGGCATGGATAGGACTGACGGACAAATGGAAAGATGTGTGTGTGTGTGTGTGTGACAATCCAAGGTCTGGTGACACTGAGACGGACAAACGGACAGATGTGCATGTGGGTGACAATCCATGGTCTGGTGACACTGAGAAATCCTCCTTCTCCCTAGGGCGTTATCGCCCCATTTAAACCTGGACAGGTTGCTTTCTTTCCTTGGAAGGACAAGTAAGAGGTTCTTCCTCTCTGAGCCTTTGATTTCCCCAAGCGGGAGAACTCTGCAACAGTGCCCAGCTTGGCAAATGCCAGGGTTCTAGACTCATCCCGAGTTCAAGATCCATCGTGTAGGAGGGGTTGCACAGAGCTCCTTGACCTACAGGGCAGCTGCACCAGCTGGGCTACCCCCATGTGCACGCAGGGTCCTTTCGTCCCATGGTGTCAAAAAGTGATGGTGGGCAGAACGCCATCGGAAATTATGAAGACGCTAAGAAGACAGAGTAAGAGACGTGGTGGCACAAGCCTTTTAACCCCAGCACTCAAGGCGCAGAGGCAGAGGACAGTCAAGGGTTCAAAGTCAGCCTGGCTTACATAGCAAGTTCCAGGCCAAGCAGGACTACATAGCAAGAGCCTGACTCAACTCAAAAGACAAAATAGGTAGATAGATAGATAGATAGATAGATAGATAGATAGATAGATAGATAGATAGGAAGAGAACAGTAAAATTAGACACTAACGGCCCACCTTTGCTTTTGGAGTTGGCCTAAATTTGCATTTGGTTTTTCGTTCTAGAAGCTTCTTGTGAAATGGACGACTGTCCCCTTGGAGCTACAACGGCTCTTTATGACACAGCTAGTCTTACTCTTCCCCCCCCCTTCACTCTTCCCTTGACATCAGATTCCGTCTGAGAAGAAGGCTGGGTACAGAGGGGTTCTCTAGGTCCCTTCTTCCGGTGACTGTGCTCCTGAGTTATACAATGCTGGGGGTGGCAAACACTTTATCTGAACACTTGACCCTCGGGGCAGGCAGCTCTGCCAATATGGGGGCCATTTCTCTCCCAGAAAGAAAAATGTACGAGGTGAAAACCTGCCTTTCTTATGTGTGGAAGTAAGGGGCGTAGAGGCTCACCGTGGACCCCTATTTTAAGCTGTCTCCTCATGCAGGGCCACTGTCTGAACTGTCCTAGAGGCGGTGGCTGCTTTGGCTTTAATGTTAGAGTGCCAGAGACACCCAAAGGAGCCAACGCAGGACCTCGGTCACCCTCAGCTTCAGTCTTCTAAACCTTGCCCTCGTCCCTGGCCCCGCACCAAGCCATTCATCGCTCCCTCCGCTCTGAGCCACGGCCCTTGGGGTGCCTGCCATGCTTAGTGCAGGTCCTCCTCTTCAGCAGCCTTTCCTACCCTGGAGACCCTTAGGAGTGCTGTGGGGATCCCCGGGTGTGAGATGACAGTGTGTCACCCAGGTCTGTCTCCACGAGTAAAGAAAACATCAGGCTGTGATGTCGAGTCCCTGAATTCCCTGAGTCTGATCATGGCTGGAAACCTTGCAGGAGGTAAAATGGGAACAGGAAAGGCAGAGAGGAGGGAGTGACCCCAGACACAGTCAACAGAGGACAGGGCAGTCAGCATGGAAACCACGTCCTGCGGTACGCCTGGTTGAGTATGTGGATGGCCTCTGCGTGTTACCGCTTCAGGGAAACTGGAAACAGGCAGTCCAGACATGGGAAGTCATTTCCATGGCTGCAGCAAAGGACGCCATAGCTACAGTGACCAGTGGATAGTGACATAGAGTCACACGCTCAGGGGCTGCTACCTCAGAGCCCAGAGGAACGGCCATGTTAACAACGTTGCCTGTTGAGGGTTCACACCCCAGGAGCCTGCCTCAGAGGCTCAAGGGAACTACCATATTGAAAAGGTCGCCTGGAGGGTTAGAGGCAAGGAAGTACCGCTGGGGATCTCTAATATTTCCTAAGCTCACGCCCTGTACCGGGCACATGATGTCATCTAGTTAAGTCTTGGGAAGATGCCATCATTATTACATACATCTTGTAGAAGGTGAAACTGGGATTCTGGGGTTTTCTGGAACTTCCTGAAGGCTGAAGAATTCTACTCACTGTGTTCCAGGGACCATGTTCTTAATGGCCTCATTCTTAGCACCTAGCCTCTTTTACCATAGCTGCTGGGGACAGGGGGGACCCCACTTCCCAACATCCCGAACTCTGAGGGCATCATTTCCCAGGGACGCTTGGCACGGTTTGGAGGCAAGCCCGTGTCCATCCAGGACTCATCTGCCTACAGACTTGCATCTCCTCTAGTCCAGCCTCAGCTCCTGAGCCAGGGTGTGGTCCTGGAAGAGTGTCACTTCTGTGTTTACTCAAAGATAGTCATTAAGTCACCGTGAAGACATCTTTCCTTCAGACTAAACAACCCCACTCCCTTTTTAAACACTCTCCTCACAGAAGCTCTTTTTTGAGACCGTCTTTCTATATTTACTGGCTCCCCCAGCACTCTTCTCCTGGCCCTGTCTCTATTTTAAACAATTCTAGACTAGGATCTGCGCTAGGGAAGAAGAAAGGAAGGAATACTCTCACAGTTTTCATCTCCGGCCTTAACAAATTAACGCTAGATGGATGGTGAGTCGCCTTTTGGTCCATTCTGACCCTCTGGCCTCTCTTGTCGCATCCTGTACGTGACCAGTCTTCTCTTCACCGTTTGCTTCTGGTCACATGGAACTTCGCAGTATATCTGAGGGTCTATTCCTTGGCCTCAGAGAGCCCCAAACTGTTCTTAGTTCATTTGAATTGGTCTGATTTCCCTTTGATGTCCAAGACAAGGCTTTGAAAAAGCCCAGACACAGACACAACCTTTGAGAAGCAAGGGGGTTGACAAGGGAACTGCTCCTGTCTGCGGGGGTCTGACATCCCTTTGGGAGAGACACTGGAGCCGCAGACAGAAGATGTGTAAGACCCAGCTGGCCTTCGAGTACGCCAGCCCAGAGAGTTTCCAGCCCCGAGAGGGCCCACTTACTTCGGGGTTCTCGCGGTCCGTCCACTGTGATCTTGATGGCCCTGTGGTAGGTGGCCACTTGTGGGGGGTTGGTAAAGACGGTGATGGTCAGAGTGAAGCTCTTGCCTGTAGAGACACAAAACAGGACAGGACAGGTTGAGGGGTGCTCTGAGCATCTACCCCTTACGGTAATCTGGAGTATACACAGTGGGTTCGCTAGGTGTGACACATTGCCTAGTTATGCGGCTTTAATTCAATCATTAATTAACAACAGGATCAGGAGAGATCAGAGTTTACTCCCACGTTGGGATTTTGGGAATTGCCAGCAGGGATTCATAGCCATCCACTCCCACCATTTGTCCCCCCCCTCCACACTGGGATAGTTATAAAATCCAGGCCAAAGGAAGAAGAGAAAGAGGAGGAGGAGGAGGGGGAAGGAGGAGGGGGAGGAGCTGTAGGAGGAGCTAGCCCCCACATTTCCCTTTTAACTCTGTACTTTGGAGGATTAGAAAAGATTGAGTTTCTTTTTTCTTTTTTTTTTTTTTCTTTTGGTTTTACGAGACAGGGTTTCTCTGTATTGTTTCGGAGACTGTCGGTCCAGCCTGGCCTCGAACTCACAGAGATCTGCCTGCCTCTGCCTCCCGAGTGCTGGGATTAAAGGCGTGCGCCACCACCGCCTGGCTAAGACTGACTTTCTATAGCCGGTCTGAGGGTAGATCAGTGGGTAGAGCGGCTGTCCAGCAAGCATGAAGCCCTGGGTTCCATGCCAGCATCGCATACACCTGGGGCGATGCTCACACCTGTAATCCCAGCACTCAGGTAACGGAGGCAGGAGGATCACAAGTTCAAAGTCTTCCTCAGCTGTGCAGCGAGTTTGAAATGAGCCTGGGCTGCATGAAGCTCCGTCTCAAGACAGACAAACCAACTCAACAAAGACTGAAATTCTAAGCGTGAAAACTAGCTATATGAGAAATTATTCTCTGCAAATACTAGAAGTCGATGGCTGATGGTAACTGTTTATAGGACCAGATGGCTGACGAGATGCTACACAAGTATTACTGGGGTAGGGCAGAGCGAGGCTACGCAGCCAGCAGACTGGGATCCCAACGCGTTGCTGTTCATACGAAAGCGTGCCTGGCTCTCTCTGGAATATTTCACATGCCTTTATGAAAGGTCAGCTCAGAGTTAAATCAAATACATTACTTCTTGGCCTCACGGTTTCAGGAAGTAGATTCTGGTTTTGAATTCCCACCGTGTCACCATGACACATCACAAGATCTAGACCCTCTGTGGCTCAGTGTTCTTGCCTGAAAAATGGGTGCAGGTATTTTTTTTTTATAAATTTATGCCATTTTGGGCTGAGAGAAGAATAAGTGAGGGAAAGCATTATTACAACAGTGTCTGTCCTCAGTGTTCAAAGGCTGGAATGTTCCGTGCCCCCCCCCGCCATTTCTCAGAGCTCTGTATGGAATCCTAGTATTTAAGTGTGATAGGAAGTATTCTATCTACATATTAGTTCTTCAGTTAATACAATTTCTCCTCTTACTCACATAGTATGCAAAGAAATCCAAATAAAAGGAAGACAAACCATGCCCACAGGCTCCAAAAGGTATTGGGCATTTTAAAACTCAGCATACCTGTCCACGCACCTTAGAGGACACATATAGTTTCCAGTTGATATATATGTGTTTTGATAGGGGTGAAGACCACTCAAACACCCCCCCCCCCCCAAGAATACAACCTAAGGCCATTGAGAAATAAACGTTCCTAGGAATACAATCTATGACCACAGCAAGCTCACTCCCTCATCATAAAAATTGTTCCTAGATAATCCCGGCGTGTCTGTCTGTAATCTATCAGCTAACGCCTGTGACAAAAAGAACAGTGGCAGATAAGGCTGGTGATGCTGTCCCTTTTGCATCATGAGTGGCTCAAGGGGCCTGACAGGAGTGGTCTCTAGCAGTTGGGATTCTACGGCACACGAGGCTTTGCACCTAACTCCCCTACCTCCTCAGTCAGCCTCGTCTCCACAGGAAAGTGCTACCTGGCTCTAGGCTTTGCCATCATCAGATATCTGCAGGAATCATCATGGGACAGTCCAGGGTTTCCATCTAGCTGACTTGGAGGGGTGGCCAACAGAAGCCGAGAGTGGACATGCTGAGAATGGTCTCTGACTTGGAGGCCTGAGAGAGCCGCCCATCATTCCCTGTCAGAGTCAACTGTATAAACGGTCACATGGTCTGTCATAGTCAACTGGTCACATGGTCTGCTGCTTTCAGGCGGGTCTCCGGAAAAGCTCATGGGGTAGGGGGGGCATCCTTTCTCAGCAAGAACCCGCGATGGGCTACCCCTTGTATCATCAATGTGGACTCCTAGAGTCAGCTTCCAGAATCTTCTCTCTAGAATCTTTCCCTCCTGCATCCCGTGGGCTCAGCTCTCATGCTAGGGCCTTGGGATTCTGGCGTTTGTGTAGACACTGCTTCTTCTTCTTCTCCTTCTCCTTCTTCTTCTTCTTCTTCTTCTTCTTCTTCTTCTTCTTCTTCTTCTTCTTCTTCTTCTTCTTCTTCTTCTTCTTCTCCTTCTTCTTCTCCTCCTCCTCCTCCTCCTTCTCCTCCTCCTCCTCCTCCTCCTTCTTTTAATTTAGGTTAGAAACAATCTTGTTTCACCTGTCAATCCAGGCTCCCTCTCCCTCCCCCCTTCCCCTGCCCTCCCCACCAGGTCCCCCAGTCCCCTACTCAATCTCCACTCCAATCCCCAGGGAGGGTGAGGCCCTCCATGGTGGATCTCCAGTGACTGTCATTTCATCCAGGGCAGGGCCTCGGCCCTCCCCCCAAGAGTTTCGGCTGAGAGAGCCTCCCATATTGTGACATGGGCACTCAAAGTCTATTTGTATGCCAGGGATAAATACTACCCAAGGCCCCATAGATTACCTGGGCCTCCTCACTGACACCCACATTCAGGGGGTCTGGGTCAGTCCCATGCTTTCCACACAGCCATGAACAATTTTTCTGATTAGATATCACTTCCCAAAATTAAATCAAGGACACTGCCACTTCTACAGCTACCCAGATCCTCTCGCTTGGGTCTTCCCACCTTCAAATCCCAGCCGGTTGCTGCTGTCCTGCGTCTTAGGTGACCTTCCCTGGGGATGAGCTTGCTCGTGACTATTTCAGATAGGCCCCACAGATCGCTCTTCACCTTAATTAATCAAGACGTTTGCTTACTTTGGCAGCATCTGTGACTGTCTGAGCTTAACCTGCTTGCGGGCAGGGACCATGTTCTCCAGGGCCTAGCATCCTACAGAAGTGTGGAAGGAGGAGAACGGGCAGAGTCTTAGGGGTGGCAGAAGCCAGCGAAGTGAGAGGAGCCCAGGGAGAAGCACCTTGGAGACACCAGCGTGAGAGTGATGGCTTAGTTCTGAGCTGGCCTTGGGGGGGTGTGCTGCGGGAAGTGGGGGACAGTGAAATCCGGTGTCTCCGGCTGGAGAGTTACAATATCTGGACTCTTCCCTGTCTTTGCCTCCCCTGGTCCCAGTTCAAGGGATACTTGTGGTATGGCTCACAGCTCTTTGACACTGTCTTTTGAGCCTGAGGCAGAGGCAGTGGGATGCCTGCATTGGACATCTCCCTTCTCAACTCAAAGCTGTGGAAGGCCTGTAGCATCTGAAGTTCTCTGACAGTGTCTCCTGAGCCACAGGTTCAGCACTGTTGCCTGAAGTGCGTGTTATAGCGCCATGATGATATCATCTGAACCTGTGACTATCCAGCATGGTGTCACTATGAACAGACGCATGGTGGCCCATGCTCTCTGTTGCTTACAGCTTCAGAACTGCAAAGACCTCAAGGATCTTTGAGTTCAAGCAGTCTTGGGGCTGATGCAATACAGTATCAGGGCTTCATGCACTCAGATTCAGTCTCTCATTGCTCTGGAGCCGCAAGGCCACGACCAAGGTGCCTGTGGAACTGCTTCTTTAGGGGGCTCTGGAGGCAGCTGGCTCCTTCCTCCTTCTGACTTCAGTAGACTGTCAGCAGCATCAACCTTCTGTAGGAACTTGTGCTCTCAGTGCCCCAATCTGACTCCATCTCTGTGTGGTACCTTCCTGTAGCGTGACCCTTGAATCTCCCCATCCTCAGAAGGTCGTCATGTGTGGACTTGGCATAACGCATGGCCCTCACCTCACTGCGCCTGTGACTTTACTCTAAGTAAGAGCATATTCTGAGAGTCATGGTGCATGTTGACTTGCGGGTAAATTCTTCATCGCTGCGCAAACACAGAGCACCCCTGTCTTGTCCCTGCAAGGGTCTCTAAACTCCGAGACAGCCTCGCTCTCACCAACCCCCTTTCATCACTCCACCCAACGGTTTCCTAAATCGTTGCAACAAAGAAACGTGTGTTCAAAGTATGGACATCTTTAGGTGTCTGTAGAACTCACAATGTTCCCAACATATGCCCTATGTGATTTCATTTGGTTGTCACGACAGATTCATGAGCCGAGCACAATGGGTTTTGCACCCCTTAGCTGTGTGCAAAGCTTAGACTTTGAAAAGCGATGTTACCTTCCCAAAATCACTCAGTTTGGGCTGACAAGATGTCCCGGTGGGTGAAGGTATTTGCTGCCAAGCTGGACAACCCCAGTTTCATCCCTGGGATCCATATAATGGAAGGAGAGAGCTGACTCCCATAAGCTATCCTCTGGCCTCATAGTTATGCCACAACACCCACAGAGACAGACACACACACACACAGACACACATACACAACACACACACACAAATATAACAAAAAAATAATCACCTTAACTTAAACACAAAGAAAGGAATCATCAGTTTTACACTCACCACTCTCTGTGTTTCTGTCACTGGTGTCAAAAGTGCCCACCTGTGCCAAATCCAAACTCAGGAGCTCTTTTCCACCTCCCGCCACTGTCCCCTAAAGGGAAAATTGTCCCCATGACCCTAACATGCAAACTGTTCTAAGAAGCTGCCTACGAACCGGGGTCCTGGCTTGGTGGCAGTCTCCTGGAATGGACTGGGACTCTTGGAATGTGAAAGCTTGTGAGAAATCTCTGGTCAATCAGAGACTAGCTGACTTAGGCGAGGAATTCAGCTGCAGGGGAGGCTGGAGAGGACACTGTTGGCCACCATGGTTTTTATTACTTTATGCTCACCATGTTATGTCCAAACATGAGGAGTTTCCACTTAGTGAGGCTGCCAGGTAGGAAGGTGTCACATCGGTAATGGGATTCACCTGGGGGGAGATAAACTAGTGGCTGGCCTCACAATGGCTTCCTCAAGTACTGCCCATCTTGTTATTTAGACAGGATCTCTCGCCGGCCTGGAACCTGTGGATTCACCCAGGCTGGCTGACCAGTGAGCCCGAGAGCTGTGTCTATCTCCACACCCTTCTGGGAATGGGATGGGGATGGGACTCGGGTCCTCATGCTTGTGAAGCAGGGACTTTGCCAACTGAAGCATCCCTCCAGTCCTGGTGAGAGCTCTGAGTACCAGGCCATCATCTGCTTATTATCTACAGACTATGGTGCCTTTGTCTCACAGCCCCAAGTGTGACATCTTTCTCCTGGGTGAAAACCCAGCCTCCATCCCTCTGGGTTTTTCCAGCTGGGCTTGGCACTATCCTTGACAATGGCTTCCAGGTAGCCAGAGGCACATCTTAGGGAGCCCTGCTCTCCACCCACCCAGGCCCATGGCTGCTCAGACAAGGCCCTGCTTGGCCAGCACCTGCAGACGTGGGAGCCGCAGCCTCAAGCGCACAAGTGTTATTCGCCAAATTCCCTTATTAAAATGACCTATGGGCTTGGTATTTTAAGTGCGTGGGTGTGGAGAGCGAAAGACTTTCAAGTGTTTTTCTCAGCAAGCTGAAGCCAGAAGAGGAAGGGCTTACAGGGGACCAGAGGAGTGCCGGTCAGCAAAATAACACTAGCCTCCCTGGGCTCTTAGGACCTAAGGCTAGGGGGAGGGACTGGGCTGCCCAAGGAGACTTCATATTCCTGTCTGCTGCCTTCCCAGAAGCCCTCGCTGGCCAGGATGTTGATAACCTTGGGGCTGATCTTGGCTACTGCTTGCAGGCCGAGGCTTTTGGCATGGGATGGGCAAGCTCTAAGTCCCAGATGCCCCGAATGTGAGTCATCCAGCCAGTGGGAGGTGCTAGGGAGAGAGGGAAGCAGAGAAGTCTTCACTCTGCTCCTGGTCCTGGATGCAGCAGCAGCAGCAGCTCCAGGGGATGGCTGTGAACACGGAGGCCAGCCGTGTGATAAAGAGGGGAGCTTGAGGGCCGAGCAAGGAGAGGAGGGACAACAAGAAAAAAGGGCGGAGAGAAGAAGGGGGCTGTCGTCTGGACTCACCCTACCAGCAACAAGGGACAAGGCTTGCTCATAAGGCTCCAGGAAACCCACAGGCAGAGGGCCAAGTGTCAGCCATACCTGCGTTCAAACCACACTTGTTGCCTGTGCAATTGTGGGCGAGTTTCTTAATCTCTCAGGGCCCTAGTTTTCTCTCCTGCAAAACGGAAGGTAATTAACACCTTCCACCTCAGAGTCTTCTCATGTAGGCTAAAGGAAATAGGGAGCACGTGGGCTGGGCGCCCAGCAAAGTCTTGATAAAAAAAATGTCAAAGAAGTGACAACCTTTCCACAAAGATTTCGAAGCCCCAGAGGTCCTGTGAGGGAGGGGTTGGGACGAGGCAGCCATGGGCACCTGACCGTGGGTGGGACTTGTGGAAAAGGAGCCACGTCCAACAGGTGGTAGGGTTGCTGCTTGGACTGACTTCAGCTTGAACTTCAAGTTCACGGCCTTGTCACCAGCTGGCAACCTTCTGCAAGGCACAGCCCTGAGTGGCTGGTCTGCTATATAAACAAGCCAAGACAGCGACATGTGGCGTCTCCCGAGACGCCAGTCTGTCCATCCACAGGGCAGAACAAAATACGAACTGCTTTATTTAGTCGGAAAGAAGGTCACGGGGTGAACCTCCCCGGACACTCATAGCTGTGATGCGACTAGGTTTCCGAGGCCTGGAAGTTCCAGGGTCTCAGGGCAGGGCTCCGTGGTGAACTGCGACAGTTCTAAGGTCTAAGGGAGCCTTTGCTAGGCTCTGTCTCTCTGTCCAGCCTGAGACTCGCTGTGCTTCTCTCCACATCTAGCAAATGGCGAAGCCACAGGATCAAGATGCTATAACACACAGCCTTCCCCAGGAGGGCTGAGGCCAGGGAGTGAAGAGTGAGCAGGACTGACTATAGGTGGCTGGAAAGCACTTTCTGCCCAGGTTCTAAACGCTGTCACATTGCAGCCAGACCCTCTTCCCCCAGCCCCTGTCTCTTGCTGGGAGCACACTGCCCTTTCTTGGTCCGTGGGAGGACAGTTCTACTCCACTGTCCCTCGGTGGTTCTGTAACTCTCATTCTCCTTGGTGTAGGTTGGGACGCATGAGTCATCTTCTCCTTTTGGGGACTGCTTTCTGGGGATGTAAAACTCGCCCTTTGTCACGAAAAGGAAGATTACACATGCAAAGGCTCCTCTGCCTGGGGACGTGGCAGAAATACCTTACGCAGTACCACAACACCCCGGTCCACATGTGTCTCTCACCAGGGAGCTAGCCTCTCTACTGGAAACATGTTGCCTTTGAAACATCAAGGCCACCAGGGAGGCCTGCCCCTCACAAATTCAGGAAACCCCCCAAGATTCTCAAGGGCTGCAGGGAGAGTTCCCCTTGGACTGCGGATGATGCCAGGTCTAATTCTGGCCACAAATAACTGGGCATCACAATGGATTCACCCAAGCCAAGGAGACGGTTCAGTGAGTGTAGGCCTGCAGCCAAGGCCAGGCACCTGAGTTCAATCCCTGGAACCCACATGGGGAAAGGAGAGAGCTGAGTCCCTCAGGTTGTCCTGTAACCTGCACACATACGTACATGAACACACATGCCTGCACACACACACACACACACACATGTTGCACACATGCACTGGCACACCCACACACATGCACACTGCGCACACATACATGCACACGCACACACACGCACACACACGTGCACACACATATGCATATGCACACACACACACAGGTGGGGGATTTTTTAAGGAAATATGATTTCCACATTAGCAGTATCGTTCCCAGTGCTCTCTCATACCTCTGGCTTTCCCACCAGACCCTCCTGGCAGCCAACACTCATGCCTGCCTCCCTTCCTCTTTCTATTTCCACCGTGATCTGTTGTCAATGGAGCTGCATAATTAATTTATTTAGGGGTTTGTGAGCAGGGCACAGAGCTGTGTGGCTCGCATGGAGACTCCCGGCTCCTCTGAGCTGTACTGGAAGATGTCTGTGTGTGTGTCTTATCTTGTGCAAAGAGCCCCTGTGTCCAGCTGGCTGGGTTCAGCCCCATCTGTGTCCGCACAGGCTGAGTGCAGGCCAGAGCTCCCCACTCTTGGCACAAGTCCAAGCCTCCAGAGCCTAACTGAAAGCTTGCAATACAGAACTGGGTTTTCCTTAGAAATAACCTCTGCCTGGTTACACGGAATGACCAGATACTCGAGAAAGGGGCCATCTACTTGGAGAACGGGAACGCCGCATGTTCCATTACCCTGAAGTTCTCTGGAAGTGAGTCAGTAGAGTTCAGGCTCTGTGCTCGAATCATGTTTGTGTTTTCTGTTCCAATGTTCTAAGAAAAAATGGGCTTATGGGATGGGGATAGGGCTCGGAAGGTGAAATACTTGTTGCACCAGCATGAAGCCCTGAGTTCGAATCTGCTGCACTCAGAGAAAAAGCCAGTAGGCAGCAGACAGCTATAACTCTCTTCCTGGGGGTTGATTCAAGTGGATTTGGGGGGGAGGGGAAAGCTTGCCAGCTGAAACAATGCACTCTGGGTTCAGTGAGAGACCTTGGCTCCAAAACATACGTGGCAGAGAAATTCGGATACCACACACACCTGCACATACATGCACACACACACACACACACACACACACACACACACACTCGATAAAGTGGATCAATGAGCTCTGCTGACTTCCAGGGTGGCATCTGTCCCTGCTCGGAAACCATGGCCACGCTTTGGGTGCAGGGTGGAGTACGGCCACGGGACAGAAATGGAAGGACCAGGCTTTCCTGCGCTGTGAACGCTGTTGGTGCCGCCTCTGTGTCTCTGAGGGCCCAGCCTGCCACAGGGTAAGCACACAGGGCAGACAGTGCATCTGGTGTGGGGTAAGTACTGTGAGAGAAAGCAGGGTATGAGTGGTTATACACTAATGCTGGCTCCCTGCCGTCTTTAATAAGACATGGGGACGTCTACCGACTTTGCTATCTTACGGGAGGGGTTCGAAAATTGGATCTAATACCTTATGTCGCCTGACACCCCCACCCAACCTCAAAGCATCAAGACTGCCCCTTGGGACTCTGTTTTCTTTCCTCCGGTTGCATGTTTCCTTCTGTCTTATTCATTTGGGACCCGAGCCCCACATTATCTCAGATGACTAGCCTGTCTTTAGCCCAGACATGTACAAGATTCCCTTTAGGCTGAGGCCACAAGCCGTTCTGTCCTTGCATCCAGAGAGACATACTCAGATCCCCCAGGCTCTGCTGGCCTGTCTAGCTTGTGTCGTCCGGCCAGGGGCCACGCAGGGAAGAAGCCCAAAGTGGCTTCCCAAAGTGGCCTGACTCATCGCCCTGCACGCTTGTGTGGTCTAGAGCCTCACACACACAGCCCCGCACGGCATGTGGGAGCAGCAGGGAGGCTGGCGTCTTGGTGTGGACATTCAGAAGGGAAGGTGGCATCGGGTTTCCCAGTTCCTGCTCACCCGCTTCTTGAGCCTCGGCTGCAATGAAAGGAGCCAGGGGCGGGTGGGCTGGATGCTTGAGGCCAGCCTGAGGTGGGAGCTAAGGTCCCCCGGCAGTGGCACGTATTAAAGGGAGGTGTTTGCTGATTCTCCCCGCACAGACCCGAGGGGCCTGAGAGGAGAAATGCACCAGGTTGCTCTCTCAGCACTCCAGTGCCCTCCCAGTGCCTTCCCTCTTCACACTGCACCCCAAGCTTGTCTATCGTGCGTGTCTGGTGATGCCACTCTCTGCTATGAACCTGTTGGCAGTATGCCATGCCAGACTAGTGCCCAGGGTGGATGTCAAGGCCGTTACAGCATCCCCACCCTACTCTACCAGAGCAGGCCACCCTAGTATCTCTTAGTTCTTCAACAGGCAAGGTGCCCCTCCAACACACACACACACACACACACACACACACACACGTTTGCACATGTGCACACACATGCATATACACATGCATACACACACACGAGTGCACACACATGCAAACACGCATGCATATATGCTTACACATGTGCACACACACGTGTGTGCACATGCATACACACACGAGCTTGCACACACACACACACTCTGCTGCCTGCCACGGGTATCAGCAGACATGACAAGTTCCCCAGGGGGAAACCATCCACCCTTCACTAGGTTGCACACAACTTCTGTTTGCTCCTGTCATTTGTCACAGAGATGTCCACTCAGGACAGTGAGGGTTTGCTTCACCGTCACCCCTCACGAACGCTTGATGCTGATCGCTAACCGCTCTTCAGCTGACTCACGAACCATCGGTGCTAGCCTGGTGACTGACACGACACACAATGCATATGCAATGAATCGGTGAATACAGGCTGAGGCAGGAGGATGACTGTGGAGTCCTGACCTGGGCTAAACAGTGCTACCCTGTGCCAAAAAAAAAAAAACCAGAAAAAAGAAAGGAAGGAAGGAAGGAAGGAAGGAAGGAAGGAATAAATGCTCTCCTTAAATGACTACAGGGGACAAGGTAAGCAAACAGATGTAACAGAGAAATGGATAGGATTTGTCCAACACATAGTGTCCCCCAAAATGATTAGTTATTTTATTACTGTTATGCATGCATTTATTGGTGAGTATTTATGAAGATCTGTGTGTCCCAGACACCTTCATTTTACCAAGTCCTTAGCAGAACAAAGGGATAAAAGTTCCTTCCATGGAGGAGGGGGTGGTAAGAGAGGGTACACCATTCCTAACTTCCTGATGCAACAGGCTGCTCGTGTCACCTCCTCCTTCCTCTTCCCACAGACCCCACTCCAGGAGGAAGAGCCATCACTCGTTATCTTCTGAGTCTCGCAAGGGCAGCGTCTCACTGTTATCCTAACTCTGTGAGGCCCAGATGAAAGGCATTGCCATGCCTGCGCGGGAGGAAAGACCAAGGCCTGCATGTCTCAGGGAGTTCCTGGCCACTTCTCACACTCCCTCCTGCTGCCTTCCAAAGACCCAGAGACTCATTCTGAACTGACACGCTTTCTGTGGAAGTATGATGAATCAGAGGGACCGTAAGCCAGACTCAGTGAGTGGCTCTAGTGTAATCCAGAGCCCAGGAATTTGGCCAGAAGGCAAGACAATCGTGTAGCAAGAGGAGGCTATGAGCAGCAGATTAGATCAACTCTCTGGGTTCCCTGTAGTCTCGGGAGAAAACCCACGTGTGGCTATTATTCACTTGCAATTTATTAAAAAGACGAGGTAAGAATAGCTTCCGGGTAACAGCGGTGTGGCCTGGAGCAGCACGGGTCACACAGGCACAAACCCCCCTAAACCGGGGTGGAGACCGCAGTTACCACTCAGGGAGAATGAGATGCTGCTGGGTGCCAGCCTGCGCAGCTCAGCTATGGGACAAAAGGATTATTCTGCCTCGTTGTCAAAACGCAGTGTGTATTGTTGAAAGGCACTTGGGAGTTAAAAGGGGGCATGTATGAATCATAAATATTTGCATGCTATTAATGTTTCGACAAAAGAGTTGGACAGGCTAAGTTGGGAGAACTTCTTTTCCCATGAAAAACAGCGCTTCGAATTACAGTCCATATTTAATTTCATCTCTT
The DNA here is from genome assembly GCF_017639785.1 of Mesocricetus auratus. Lineage (NCBI taxonomy): Eukaryota > Metazoa > Chordata > Mammalia > Rodentia > Cricetidae > Mesocricetus > Mesocricetus auratus. Next base: position 5,058,565 of record NW_024429192.1, on the reverse strand, counting down.
CCATTGCTAATCTGAAATCTCAGTGCCTGCTGGGCATAACCCTTTCGGGCCCTCGGAGCTCCAGGAGGCTGGGGAGGAAGGGAAGGCCAGGAAGCTCCTGCTCCTCGGAAATCCACCAGGAGCAGCAGGAGACGGGCCTCTGGTTGGCCTTGCTGAGGCCGGCTGCTGAACTCTGCTTGCAACTACCACAGTCGCTTCCAGGGACGCTGTCCCTGAAGAGACCTGACCCAGGGTTGAGATCTTGCCCAGGTTTTTCTTAGGCAGGGAAAGCAAAACCTGCATTTTATCTCAGTGATCAGTCCTCACCGCGCCTCTGTGGACAAAAGGGGAATAGAGCTCAGACAGACACAGACCTCTAAGTGAGTTGTTTTCAACTTCCCCACCCTCAGGGGAGGTTTGACAATGTCTGCAGATATGTCAGACTGTCAGTACTAAGAAGGTGTGGGGGCCGGGGGGAGGAGGGTCCACTGGTATGCAGTTCAACGTTCAACAATGCATAGCCCAGCCACTCCCATACTTCCCCTGATGGCCCCCAAAACGGGATGGGTGGCTCTACGTGTCAAGGGGACAGACGATCTGATCTCAGTTAAGAAGCTGGTAAAATCCACTGAGTAGATTGAGAACAGCCCTGGAAGAGGCTTCCACTTGCAGGGATTTAAAGAGTGGGGGGCTACATGTGAGGCAGGGTTACCTCTGGGCAAAGCTTGAGTTTTGGTTTGGGGGGAAAATCAAAATCATGGAAGTTAACTCCTCAGAGCTTCTGGACACTTCCTCCCTTCCCTCCCTCCCTCCCTCCCTCCCTCCCTCCCTCCCTCCTTCCTTCCTTCCTTTCCTTCTTCCCCCATCCCCACCCCAAGGCATGGTCTCTTAATAGACCAGGCTGGTCTGGAACTCAATATATAACCAGAGATGGTCTTGAACCTCTGATCCTCCTGCCTCCACTTTTTTTTTTTATTCACTGTGAATATCATGAATTTAAAATTGCATACATTTTCAAGGAAGGTAAAGAGTTTGAGGGAGGAGGGGCAAGAGAGATACTTAACATCTTTTTGAGAGTGGTAAGCCAGGCCAGGGTTCCCCCAACCTTGGCACAATTTAAGTTTTAGAATTGGTCTTTGTTGGGGGGGTCGGCATTCTGCACATAGTAGGGTGTTTAGCAGATCTCTTGCCTCAACCTCTGGGTGCTATGGACTACTCTCCCAGCCCAGCATGTGACAATATCTGCAGACCTCATCAAATGTCCCCTAGGGGGTCACAACTCATCCCAGCTGTGAGCCACTAAGCAAGAGGTTCACCAAAATGAGTCACTTGCATAGGAAAGGGGCGAAGGGGACTTGCACCTAGGGTAGCAGTGCAAAGGCTAAAAGTGGGGACCTCTACTGTGGGTTCTGGAGATGTCACCTAAAAAAGACAAACAGCCTTATGAACGATCCTGGTTCAGATAACTCTCATTAATTAGAAGCAAGGGGACAGAAGAAGGAGAGCCGAACGAACACGGTCCATGCAATGGCAGACACGCTCCATACAATGCCAAACATGGCCCATGCAATGCCAAACATGGCCCATGCAATGCCAAACATGGCCCATGCAATGCCAAACACGCTCCACAAAATGCCGAACATGATCCACACAAGGCTGAACACACTCCATACAATGTTGAACACACTTCATACAATGCCGAACGCACACCATACAAAGATTTTAAATAGAAAGAAAGGAAAAGGTCTGTGAAGATCTGCCATCAATATTATGAGCAAATACTATGACCTCAGTACTGTGCACACGGTACTAAGCACCCAGTACTACATGCTCCACTATGAAGGGAGCCTTTTTACCTCCAGACGGCCCCTCCCCTCTTGCCTAGTCCCTGAGCATCTGATAAGGATGCAGATGAATGCTGTAGAGCTCCCTTCCTTTGCATAAGGTGACTTGATTAGAGACACACTTCCCTAGAGGACACTGGCCAGCCTCCCATTCACTGTCCTGGGCCTCCTGGGGTCAGGTGTTGAGGAAGTAGTGCAGTTAGGCCCACAAGGGCAGTCTCAAGTCTCTAAAAGTCGGGAAATCAGCTTCATGTTCACTTACATCGTCTCTGAGAAAAGCAGGGTTGAAGCGGCTTCTGATTGACTATTTCCTCCTTCTCTGATGAAGGCAAAGGAAACTCACTGGGACTCGGGGATTACAGGGTGAGCCTCCCACAGGAGGCTTCTGGGATTTCTTCACTTAGATGGACCCATGCAGCCTGGCAGCCTGGCAGCCTGGCTAGAGGAAGTTCAGGGATAGCAAACGGAGTTCCTAAATGGGATAGGCTGCCCAATATAGGCTAATAGAGGCTGGGCAGTGAGCTGGGATCCCAAAGCTGTGTACTGCAAACCTGACCATTAACTCCATTCTCCACACAGCCCCTGAATGTGAGATCCGCAGTAGAACCAGCCATGAAGGACAGGCATTGCCCGGAACTCACTAATGCTTGTTGATAAATGCAGGCAGAGTGTAAGCAGCTGGAGGGTCCCCACGCCCTGCCAGGCAGCTGGCACACTGGGACACTTTCACAGTCATCTGGCTCATTATTTCTTGTTAGTTGCTTGATTTGGGGCTTCATGTGAGAAAGTGTTAGCAGCATGGACTCAATCTTCAAGAGCATTTTGGTCCAAGAAGTCTCTCAACGGAAGTAGAGACACCTATGTACCCTGGGTAAGGACCCAACGGAGCCTGCTAACTGCACACTGCTCCACAGTTACAGTAGAGCAGGCCACACGGCCGTGGGTCCCCATTTGTGGATTCAAGCAATCGCAGAGGAAAAACACTTGGGGGGGGAACCCACGGAACATGTGGACTTTTGTTTTCATTATCATTCCCTCAGCAACAGCACAGCAACTGCTTATGTGCAAGGGACATTCTGTTAGCTACCGTAAGTAATCTAGGCACGATGAACATTGTGTTAGACGGTGTGCAGGCGTTATTTACAGCAGCTTCCTGTTCTGTATAAACGGCTTAAGCAACTGCAGATGTCTGAACTGAAGAGAGGGGGTTCTGGACCAACCTTCCACAGACACCAAAGGGTGACTACACACAGTCATTCTTAAACATCCCCTACTGTTCTCAACTTGTTTTTATAGTCACCAGCAGACGTTACACCATCTCTCTGTTTCAACAAGTAATTTTCCTTTAAAAAAAATCCTGAAAGACAAAATATATTCTCCCATAACTAGCCTCCTGCACCCTCCCTTGTACCTCACCAACCAGCACACACACACGCACACACTCACACACATATACACAACCACACACACTTACAGAAACATACACATTCACATACATATACACACTTACAGACACATACACACTCACATACACTCACACACATACACACATTCACACACACTTACAGAAACATACACATTCACACACTTACACATACTTACAGACACATACACACTCACACACATACACACACTTACAGACACATACACACTCACACACACACATACACTTACAGACACATACACACTCACACACACACATACACTCACACATACACACTCACATACATACACACATACATACATACATACTCAGTCTCTCTCTCTCTGTCTCTCACACACACACTCACACACACATGCATGCATGCGCACGCACACACACACTCACACACACACACACACACACACACACACACACACACACGAAGAAGGGAAGCTGATTTATCAGAAGCAGCCTCTCTGAGTGGCTAGCTGGATCACTGTTTATGTCTATGACAAGGTCCTAACAGGAAGCCCTAAAAGTCACTCAACCACTACTTCTCTCTGAGGCGCTTTCCGATTGACAGTCTTCAGTCCTGACCAAAAGGGGCTGGCTCACTAAGGTAAGCCCGGCTGCCCCAGGAAGGGCGCAGGGAGGGCGGTTCCACAGAAAGGCAGCTTCTGCCCCACAACCGAAAAATCCTATTCATGCAAAAACCTCAACCAAGAGAAGCCATGTGACGCCATCCCTGATGCCTGGTACTTCCAAACCCAGCAAGGGAAGTCTGATGGACTAGAGCAGGACAGCACTGCTCTCCAGCAGGGACAGTGTGTGTGCCCTGAGCGGCTCCTGGTCCTGGCTAAGGCTGTGGCCACCCCAGGCTTTAAGCCGACGGGGGAGGGGTGGCGAGTTTGCTTAAGGAAAGTGTCGCTAACTCTTTTATTGTCAAATATAAAAGAGTAGAGAAGCCTGGTCCTGGTCAGACCGGCAGGTTCTGCATCAGTTCCGGGGAAGCTTGTGATCTGCCTTGGAAAGGAAGCCTTTGCTGGGACTGGCTGAGGCTTGTTCCCTATGAGGCCTGGTTTTGTTGATTTCTTTTATTTTTGTTTTGTTCTGTTTTACTCTGTTTGTTCACAGCTAAATCTGAAGAAATCAGACCTTACTACATGCACTGTTACAAACTGTAGACGGAAAACCAGGAAGAATTTGGACGTTTGGTTTTTAACACAGCTCATATACTTTCCTTCTTACATACTCTCTCTAGGAGACCCAACTGCCAGAGTCTATCGCTTACCTAGAGAGTTCTCCACGAAACATCTCTGGGGCTGGCAGCTGGATTTTTCCTTCTTCTAGTGAATGAACTTGTGATCAAATAAAGAGTGGTGTGGACCCTGTGATAACATCGTGAGTCACTAAGACCAGCTCTCCTCCGGTAAGAGCCACCACATAAAGACGCCCCTCCCTGTTCGGAGTATGAGTACAGTTTATCCCTCCCCAAATGCGTCTCCACCACAGCCTTCCACTGAGCTGAGCGGCCACATCCCCACGCTGTCCCCCGAATCATGTGGAAAGGGAACGAGATTGCCTTAAGAAACCAGCATTACAGAAATATGAAAGAGCGCGGATTGTGACAGGATAAATATGTCTGGGAAGACGTCCGCAGCAAGGAATTTCACTTCAGAAAAGCTCTATTTTCAAAATGGGCAAGTTCTGAGCTTCCGGGAGGTCACGTAAACAGCAGATTCCACCAAGACTCGAAACCCTCTCCTGACAGACCACAGAACATCTGACTCTAGGGGTGTGAGTGTCACAGTAGCCAGGGCGATGGCCACTGGGGAAGACACCTTACCGTCAGTGACAGAATGGCCTCCAATCCCGCATAAGTGATTACATTCACTATGTACCTAGTGGCTCAACAAAGGCCGGGATTGGCCTTTTAAATTGATCTACTTTCCTAAGCCCTACCCCAGATCCTGAGTCTACGGATATTGCTGTTACCAAAACAGAGGGCCACAAGAAAATGCCAGCCCCGTGGTTTCCTTGTATATTTCCTGACTATCTGTGGAGCATAAAACTTGGTGCTAATCTGGCACTCCACAGTCAAAGCCACATTCCAAAGTTGCACATTTTGACACCCACACGTCCCAGAAGGTCTGCGAGCAAACTGGAAACATGATGCTGTACGCGGAAACCTGCTCACACGCGCGTCCTTTTCTGTTCTTGGGGAAAGTCTTTTAGAGGATTTCCAGAATTATCTACGACATCTCCCAAAAATGAAAAATCACATTCTCAGAACAGATGGAAATTGGCCATGGTTTCTCCTCCTTAGCACACAGTTATTGATACATTCGGTAGTTACGGGCCTCAGCTCTAGGTGAAATCACTGAAGCTATGTTCTCTGATGGATCAATTCCTGGGGGCAGCTAATAAAATACTCACTCTAGTGTGGAAGAGGTGTTTGTGAGCATCACTGCTAAAGTGGCTTAAATGCCTGTCACCTCACGCTGTAGGGAGCTCTCCTGTCATCAGAAGGTACCGGTTGCAGTTACAGAGAAAAACACTCGGCTAATTAACCTCATGAAAGGCCATTCTTGTTGACCCTGAACTTGGAGGTGACTGATAGTCTCAGGGATTAAAACAATTGTTCTGAGCAGCCACTTCCTAATCTCTTGACTTCAGTGGGTCTCCCAGGACTCCCTCTGCTCAACCCCACCCCACCCCCAACTGGGAGCAGCTCTCCCTTCTTCCTTTGTGAAGCCTCTGTCAACCAATTTGCAGACCAGGAATCAAAGGGAGAAACATTCCCTGGGTGAGATAGGGAAATGGCCTAAACTACTTGGAGAGCAGGGGGGAAGCCAGGGGCAGGGTTGAAGCCGGGCTGCCTAGGCCTTCACCACTGTTCACAGGGGCCAGCGGGCAGCCCGGCCAGACGGGCAGGTTCTCCCAGTTACCGGCTGAACCTGAGGTTAGGAGCTGTGCCTCTGGCCATCAGCCAGCACCAGACAGATCCATTTCTTGAAACAGAGAAAAATCCTTCCTTGGGTCTCTCTGGCAGTCTCTGTGGGGGTCACAACCCCCAGCATCTGGCATCCGGCAAAAGAAAGGGGGGCACCCCTTACATATCTTCTCTGTCTTTCTCTCCACAGAGCACCCAGGTCCCTTGGAGAATCCATCATTGACAGGATTCCAACCTGATCTTAAGACATGTGGATGAATGAGAAGCCAGAACCTTCTGGGTCAGTCTGAGAATGCCAAGGGCGTATTTTTAGGCACATTAAAAAAAAACACCCAGAAAATGAAGTAGCCGAGTCTTCAGATCACTTAATAAAACATAATGAAACTTTCAAAGGGTAAAGCTCAGACAGGGAGAGCAGGACTGACTGTTAGAGCTAGTGAGAGCATCTATTCACTTTCTAATGGAAAGCAGATTGCAAGAGAGAGAAGAGAGGGAGGGGGAGGGAGAGAGAGAGAGGGGGAGAGAGAGAGAGAGAGAGAGAGAGGGAGAGAGAGAGAGAGGGAGAGAGAGAGAGAGAGAGAGAGAGAGAGAGAGAGAGAGAGAGAGAGAGAGAGAGAGAGAGAGAGAGAGAAGAGAGGGAGGGGGAGGGAGGGAGAGAGAGAGAGGGAGAGAGAGAGAGAGAGAGAGAGAGAGAGAGAGAGAGAGAGAGAGAGAGAGAGAGAGAGAGAGAGAGAGAGAGAGAGAGAGAGAGAGAGAGAGAGAGAGAGAGAGAATATGCAAGAGAGGGGGGAATATCTAGCAGGTTTTGATGATGACACAAAAAAGCAAAATAAAGTTATATTTTGTGACTACAAAGCGGAATTACGAGACAAAAACCATGTTCATCTCACTTGTCTTTTATTATCGACTTAAAATTTTAAATCGTAAAAACTCAGGCTGGGTTCTGTACACTGTAACTGGGTCAAGTGGTTTTAACTACTTACTATCAGATGTGGAGAGGAGAGCCTGTTCAAACTAATTACAATCCCTATTCTTTGCCATCTGAATAATGTTTTCACTAGAGGGTATAAGAAGACAGCCTGGCCTTGGGTGTCGCTGTTTTCCTTCTGGGGGTTTATGCAAACCCAAGTACACACTGACACAAATCAGGTAGCAGAGTGCAAACAGTCCACACCTTGGGGAAACAACCTGCCGTTCCTCGGGTAAACACCAGCACCTATTAGTCACCCACTCAAAGCAGAAATGGCCAAAGAGGGACGGGGGACCAGCCCCCAGCACCACAAAAGCAAGCATAGCGCTTGCAAAAGCCCATTCTTCACCACCATCAACTCACTGGGACACGCCTGACTGTCAGAAAGCCACCACGCAACCCCTATGGGAAAATGCCACTGGAATGGGCCATTAAATAAATAGTCTTCAAAAACTCCCATAGCCAAACAGGACAAAAAGACCCACTTAGATGTCTATGAGTATGACCATGCTTTCTCTGGCAACCAAATGATGCCCAGCTAGCCATCCCTAAAAGTGGCAATTCCTAAGAAGCCATGACGCTTGCTGCCAGGCAAGGTGGGTGAGCCTGGTTGTGGGGGGGTCTGTATTTCTTCTTGGTTCCCCACCCACTCTGCCAGCAATTCATCTGAACCCTCCTCGATGTTTTCTAAACACAGGCCTCTGAACCATAATGCAAATTCCATTTGCTGAAAGACAGACTTTCAACATAACAAGTGAACCCACTTAACGACACACAGGGCTCTCACAGCAGCAGCACTCAGGCTTTTAGCAAGAGGATAGCCTTTTCTGTGAATCACCTATTATTAGCATAGTAGTGTGAACACATATTTTCAATCACATCATAGGTCTTTTTAGTTTTCTCCACCTGTGATTTCATTACAAAAATGCCCTGGGCATCTAGGCTAGCAAGCACAGCAGCCCAGATGCGCACATACACACCCTCTGCCCTCTTCCACTGAGAGCACAGACTTTTTAGGGTTCCCGAATGCCTTCACACTTGGAGCGGTGACTCCTTTGCCTGGCCTTTTCTACATTTGCCAGTCTGCTTGTTTTGTTTGCTTGGTTCTGGGGATCAAGCAGAGGGCCTTGCATATGCTAGGCTACAGCCATCACTAACCCCTTCCTGGTTCTTCTCCCAATGCCAGAAACTCTGTTACTCAGACAAGTATTCTGTCTTCCTGATTAAGCTAGAAATACCTCTGATGGCCAAGCTTATTCAGCTCCACATTCCAAAAGTGATATTTTAAAACCACGTCCCTGCTCTTAAATTCTCACCACGTCTTGATGTTTGTAAAATACGATTTAGGTCCTAGAAACAAGGAGAAAATACAATGCTTGAGGGATAGCTGGGAAGTCAGGACGTCCACCATGAAACAAGATTCCTCTTTCTACTTCAGTACTCTGGTAGTTGGTTGAGGGTGGAAGACAATAAACTGCATGTCCCCCAGAGCCAAGGCGATGGCTTCCGCAAAGCATCTGGCCTCGAATCCAGATGTTGAGTTCCATTTCTCCCACCAAACTGTAGCAAGCTTCAGAGAGAGCCCATTGGGAGGGTCAGGATGTTCTCGGTTGTTCTAATAGGATTCCTTTTCTATCCTAGAAATGTGAACTTGCTTAAAACTGTATCGTACGTACACTGTAAGGACCCCCCCAAATTACTGATGTGACCAGTTGGAACCCTGTCATTTGTTGTAGAGGGCAGAGGTACCAGAAGCCAAAAGGCTCACGACGCCCAGACTGCCTGATCGTGAACACTCATTACATCATCTTAGTTCACTCTTCTCTTTTTGGAAAAATGGTGATGCATTCCACCAAAACTCACAATTCATGCCCAGCAGTGGTGGCGCACACCTTTAATCCCAGAACTCAGGAGACAGAGGCAGGCGGATCTCTGTGAATTCCAGTCCAGCCTGGTCTATAGAGGGAGTTTCAGTATAGCCAAGGCTGCACAGAGAAACCCTGTCTTGAAAAACAAAAACAAAACCCAAACCAACAAAATCAAAAAAACAAACAAAAAAAGTAATTCATTCATGTATCGTGTGTTCCAAGTCAGACTTAAGTCAATTTAGTCATCGACCATGATGATAATATAAAATTAGATTCTTGCAGAAGCATTAAATTTCAAATAAATATTGTATTAAAGCTTGGTACGGCATCAATAATAAGAAACTGCTACCGCTGGAAAACCTGTGTTTGTTCCCAGGTAAATACTTTGCGTTTCAAGTCCATGCATGACAGATACGCACCTCTGCCACTCCGACCGACAAACCTGAGGTCGTTGAATCTTGCCACCTGGTTCTTCATGGCCGCCGTAGCATTTCTCAGCTCCGCCGAATAGTTTTCATCATTGCCTGCCATCACCGTGACCAGAGTGCCGTCCGGAACGTCCCCCAGCGCTACCACCTAGACATCAGTCAGGGGACAAATGCAGGCATCAGAGCCGTCATGGGTACCCGCGCGCGGCAACTGTTCTAAAATTAAACATACGCTTAACGATACTTTGCTGGTGTTTAGGAGAATCGTCATAACTTGAGCATCCCAACGGAAAGGCGTGCAGTTGGTTAATTGCATCATGCATAGACGGATACAGAGTTTTCTAACGAGGAAGGCACTGGTGAGGTTCAAGGAACAAAGCCACATAAAGTCACACAACATGGTGGGAACAAGACAAAAGGGGACAGGAGCGATGGCCTCTCCTCCGTGTAGTCATCCCTTAAGACCTCACGTTTGAAAGGCAGGAGATCTTATGCTCGTAGGTTCATAGCCTAATCCACCTTTAAGAAAAGATTTATTGTACTATTTTGAATGAAGTACACGTGCGTGTATGTGTGTATGAGTGCCACCAGGGGCCGGAGGCGTGGGAACACCCTGGAACTGGAATTGTGGGCAGATGTGAGCCACCTGACCTAGGTGCTGGGAATCAGGACTGACCCTGCAATTCTATCATCTGTTCTCAACTCCTGAGCCGCCTCTCCAAGCCCATCTTTTGCTTGTTTGGGCCTCCACTGCTGCTCCTGACAGGGCCTGGACTTGGCAACTTAAACGTAGTTCTGTTCAATTGAAATACGACTTTTGCTATTGACTTTTTTTTCAGACAAGGTCTCACATAGCCCAGGGTAGCCTCAAGCTCCTGTCTAACAGATGACTTTGAACTCCTGATCTTGCTGTCCCCACCCTGCAGGGGTGCTGGGGTACAGGTATGTGTGCCACCACAGGCACAGCTTCCAATGACCCTGGAAGGACTCAAACTGCCCGTTTGTAGCTTGTCTCCGACATCTCCTTATGCCTCTATTGGATTCTCACTAGCAGCGAACTCTGGCATGCCAGGAGAAAAAACCAGAAATGTGCTAGTTATTTATTATTAATTACAAAAGGGGGTTCCAATTTAATCATTCTCCTCAAACCTAAGGTGAAACCAGGCTGCATCTTCACATCTGTGGGCCCCAAACATACATTAGCTGTGTTCTAAGGGATTCCTCTATTGTCATTGAGAAGGTAAGCGCTCATTATATTTTGAGGACAACTGGTAGATAAACATATTTCATATCCAGAAAACTAAAAAAGCAGTAATTTTAAAATAAAATTCTCTTGCCTTGAAAATGCTTCACAAAGTATTACCCATCAGCTGGCTGCTATTTGGTTCTTTTTATTTTGTTTTAGAGCTAGGGTCTCACTAGACAGCCTAGAATAGCCTTGAACTCACATGGGCATACACCGTCAAGCCTGGCATCCTTCGACTTCAGCAGTGATTTTTGAGTTTTGATTTCATTACGGCTTAACCTTTGCTTTGTTCCAGTCGCAAAGTAGTCATGGAATTCAAACCCAAATGCCTCAAGATCAGTTTTGTTTTCCCCAATCATTTCTGATATAACATTGTCAGTCTGCGGTGAATTTTTATTGTTGTTGTTATTTATGGTGATCAATAACAAGTCGCTAGCAGCAAGCATCTCTCCATACACTGTTATTTAGGTTTTCATTTTTTTTGCATACTAGTTGCTGCGTAATTTGTGGAGGAACATTTCTCTGTCTGCATGTATGCAGATGAGGATGCCACAGGTTCGCTAATCTGATATCAATACCCAGTCCCTGTGATTGCCATCCTGGCGGTGTGCTTAGTCATGTCCCCCTCGGCCGTCCGCTGTCCTGCAGATGACTATCTGGCTGCGTTTTATTCACTGTGGCTGCTCCATCTCCTGGGTTCTAAAGAGCAGGCCAGGAAATGACCCAGCTGCCCTGACAAGTGGACAGAAGGGACCCCAGGACATCACCGGGACGCACTGCTCTGGGTCCTGGGTGAGCATCCTGCTAGCTCTTTACTTTTATCTGTTTTAACCAACTTGATTGCTGAGCCAAGGACAGAGCCTCCTGCCTCTGTTTTTAACCCTTTCATTCCCATTGTTGGGCATGTTTTCTACAAAGGAGATTTTTAGAACCCTTATTCTGTAAGCAGTCTGTAATTAGAAGTTTATATCGCACCACAAGTGTTTGATGGCCTTTAATTAAGATCCGTAATATGACAACTCTTTTGTTTCAAAGGACATCATTGCAATAAATCTCCCCGATGAGTTAATTGATCATTACTAACCCTTCTTTCTACTCCTACAAAATTCTACTCCCATAAATTCTGCTGTTTTTAGTCTCTTTATTCCCCCCCCCATTTCTTTGTTTTTTCCACTTCCCCCTGTACCATTAGCTCACAGTGTTGAAATGCCCCCCATGAAAACACTTTACTTCCCCCCCCGCCCCACTGTGGAGATCTAGGCTTTTCTAGTTCAACACAACGCTGAGCATCCAGGGCCTTGGATCTACAGCTGGGCTTCCAAACTGAATGCCTTGCTGTTGGGGCTGGTATCTCCTAAGAGGTTAAAATAAACACAGCCTTCTCCGTGAGTCCCCAAAGACATGCCGAGTCATGGTCCTCCTCCCACAGTGTCTCTGTGTGCCTCGGTTTACCACTATTGCTCCAGTGCTACCTCTTTAGTTGGGGGGCGCCCAGGAGGCCCCTCCAGACTGATGCGGACTTTGTGAAAGGGCCATGGTGCCTACCTACGCAAAGGCTGCCCACGCTGGACTTCAAAGGGCTAAAAATTAGCACTTGACATTTCATCACTCCCATTTTTAAAGGAAGGGGAGTAGGGTGGGGGGGAGCTCAGTTATCATTTCTAAAGCTTTCTGGTTTATCTCCCAAGAATTTTGGTGGGGAAGCTAAGGAGAAAAATTAAATTCAGGGACATTTAACAGTGTATTTCATCCATCCAATGACAAGCATACTTAGGCTAGGTTAATTTTTTTTTCTGATTTAAAACTAAGATGTCTTCCAATATGATACCGCTTTTGTTATTGAGAGGTGATATAAAAAGAATGAGAAAAAAATCTGACTTCAAACAGAAATAAAAAGCAGTGTCTGCAATAAAAAGCTATAAACAATAGGTAAGGAAAGACAAACATTTACATTTAACACAGACCAAACAGACAAGAAGGGACTTGCTGGCCAAAGATAGCTCATATTTTGTTGAACTTCTCTGTTCTCCAAGTATCAGGAAGTTGGGCAAAATATCAGCTCTCTTCTGTGCTGTAAGGACTTCCCAGTACTGCTCTTGGCTAGCCTGTTCTGAAACTGGCATTTTCCAACAATTTTACAGGCTGAAACTACAGTTAAAATTCATTTACTGCAAATTTCTTAATCTTCCACAGTTCCAAGGAAGGCTGTGGAATGAAAGACAGCATTCACCTGAGATGGCATTCAAAGCATAGCTAGGGACCACGTTCTTCACGCCAGAAACATTATTTGTTTCTATTTTTATGAAAAACATATTCCATCTGCACCCAAGGTCTTTGAACTCCCTGTTGAAGGCACGTTTACGCTCTGTGTACTAGGGCCTAAACAAACTGTACGGTTACACTGTTACTAAATCTGGGACAAGTCACCTAAACAACTTTGTTGTCTGCTTCTGCCAACACTGCCTAACATGTAGCAGAGTTCACAATTCTCATCTGTGAAACTTATGTTTCTCCTACAGATAAACGGTCTGTAGGAGGAAAGAGAGAAGAGGATAGATATGTCGGAGAACCAATTACGATAATTGAGATCTATTTTCAAGAGAGTTTGTCAATTTAAATAATCTCTTGATAATTCTGAAGATTAAAGCGGAGGACTTAGCAAAATTCCAGAAGATTCTGAAAGCTGCTCTTCCCTAATGATGAGACTCCAGCATCGCTACATGTAATCTGGTTTTTATCATGGGGAATAAGCTAATTCCTGCAGGATTAATCTTCTAAAGAGATTCCTGAGCTTTAATTCAAATCTAAAGCATAGGGTAACATTCTTGGTAGGAACTGTACAGACAAGGACCAGGAATCCAGAGAAAAATGAAGCTAGGATGCTGGTCTGTTTTGCAGAGCAGCTTCCTCTTAAACCCAACATTTAAAGCTCCTGTCCCCCTGAAAATTCTGTTTACTGTCTCAGTTCAGCAGGGTGCTGAGCTCTGGAAGTGGCCTCTCTCTGTGGGACCCAAGCGGTGACAGATAGTAATCCAGTGGTCTGATTTCTCTGCTACCCTGTCCTTTCCCCCCCCAAGCATTCCCGAGAGACTCACTTGAACCTTTCACACGTGCTGTATACACCTTAAGGGACCTTTGTCATAGCTACCAGCTGTCACTCAGGACAGCAAACTGAGATTCTTTTAGAAGTAGGTTTTCCGAAATCATTTATAAAAGGGAACCTCTATGGCTGTGATTATTTTTGCTAAAAGGAATTTTCCAAGGTTCGTACGAGCAGTATGTGTGATCTTTCATTCTTTTAAAAGAAAACAAACATTTCCATGTGGTAGTTCAAGACTTTGCCTCGCTTCAGCTCCTGGAGACAATTTTTAAAAATCAATCATTTAGTGTCTTGATAAACTGGACTTCCTACACGGTAAAAAAAAAAAAAAAAAGCAGCCCAGAAAATACCTCCAGTTCTCCCCCAAGGAAAGCATATGTCCCTTTAGTTCTGCTCCACAGGGGAACCAACCTTAAATGTTCCTTTTGTTGACTACAAAAAGTCTGATTTCTCTCTGACAGCGACCTAGGGTTCCCTCTCGGGGTGAGGAGAACACACCACCAGCACCAGCTAACTGTTTTCCTGAAGGAATTGGGATGGCTTTCCAAATAACAGCAAGGGAGGGGGAAGCCAAGTTCCTGCCTGCCCTCTGACCATCAATCCCAACACCTACCCCTTAAAAAGTTGCTTCCAGAAACTGGTGAAGGGGGCAATTCTGTATAGAGACACAGTCGATAGGAAATCCTACTTCCGTGCTTTTTAAAATATGGACGGCCTTTTTTTAGCATAAAAAGAAAAAGAACCCGGACAACACTTTTCAAAAAGTGAACGTTGTTCGTTGTAATTAGATCAAGGTCCAGCTGAGGCCTGGAACTACGAAAAGCTTAAATCAAATTAAGCTCCCTCCTAAAGAAGACAATTATTCATCTAAATCAGAACAAAAACAAAAACAACAAGACGCAGCTTGGCTTTGCAGCTTGGATCTAACTCCTCCATCAGTCTTTTAAAAAGAACAGGACCTGGCAGAGCCACAGGGCGCGTTTTCAGCTGTACCTTTTAAAACCCACCACCGAAGAAGACCAAAGAAGGGAATTTAATTCCTCAAGCTCCCTGCCAGAGAAGTAGGGTAGTTGTTTTTAAAACGCCCGGGGTTGTTTATACATTGCTTCTGAAGGCCAAGGTTTAGAAGCTACTCAAAGTCAGGGCAAGATCAGGGTAAAAAGCAACCCGACCCGAAGGGAGCTGCCCATCTCCAGTTGCCGCGTCTACACTGCCCCCTCCTCTAACAGAAAAGCTGCCGGATTGGACCTTCCCAGGTGTAGGAAGACAACCCAGCACCTTCCTTGCCCCGGGCTTAATTTTCTGGAAGGTTTCAGAAAAGCAACAGGATTTGCTACTTGCGGCTTCTGGCAGGAGCAGGTTACAAAAACTCCTTGGAACTTTGGCAAACTTAACTTCGCCTGCAGTGGACTTTGGACATTCGGATTCCTATAGCGCGGTTAAAAAAAAAAAAAAAAAAAAGAAGCGCGCTGCGGGGTGGGGGATGCGGGTTCCCCTGGAGCTTTCCCTTGTTGGTTTATTTTTAGTGACGGGAAGGTATTAAAGCATCTCTCTCTCTCTTTATTCCCTGATGCCTTCATTTGAGAGACACAAAACAGTCTGGGTGTTCATCCCGAGGACCCGGAGGAAGCCTACCAATGAAGACGGATTTGTCCGCTCCAAGGTTTTAACTTTTCCAAGTTCGTAGCAAAGGTAAGAAAGGCCCTTGGTAGATGTTATGCGATTATCCTGACTTTACAAAAAAACAAACAAACAAAAAAAAACCCAAAACCCTCTTTGGGTGCCTCTGGGACTGGCTAAGTGGGTCCCTCCCGAGGGTCGCCACGGCAACGCAGCATCCCCACATCCCAAACCCAGGGAGAAGGACCAGAGGCTGCCACAGGCTCCTCTCTCTAGAAGCCGCTTGGCCTCTGCCCTCTAGGCTCACTCTGGGCACCGGCCGGCCGGCCTTCTCCCGACCCTCCCACCACTCTCTCCGGGCTGGAGTACCTTGAAAGCGATGGGCAGAGTCTTGTTGCAGCGCCAGTGAGTGGGCAGCACGGAACAGAGGAAGTTGGGGCTGTCGGTGCGCACCAGCTCTCCCGGGTGGTCAGCTAGTACTTCCACCATGCTGCGGTCGCCGCTCCTCAGCTTGCTGGCCAGGGCGGCGCCGCCGTCCGGGGCGCCCAGCGGTAGCGCCTCGCTCATCTTGCCGGGGCTCAGCGCGGTGGAAGGCGGCGTGAAGCGGCGGCTCGTGCTGGCATCTACGGGGATACGCATCACAACAAGCCGATTGAGTAAGGGCCCTGAAAACGGCTCCCACCAGAAGGCAACACGGGCTCGGATCTTCTGCAAGCCGCTCCCGGGACACCAACATACAAGTTCAGGAGCCTTTATTACTACCGGAGGGTTGTGGGGAGGAGGGAGACTAAATCACCAACACTCCCCGACTGAGTCCTAGTTACTCGGATAGGCCTCACACCCGAGCAGGGCTAACAACTGGCCGATTAGTGCATTAAGAGTGGGCAGCCAGAATCCAAAGTCAAATGCCCCGAGGAGCCTGGCTTTCAGAGTTCAAGTTCAGTCTTTGGCTATTACAAACGGTCCCGGAGGCAAAATTCCCGTACACGTCCTAAAATATTTATGCGCAGAACAAAAAATGACCAGCAAAAACTAGATTTGGAAGTTCCAGCAGCTAATTGCCTGTCAGTTCGCTTTTCTTCCTCGCGGGTCAGTTTTGTTTACAGTCCCAACAAAATACAAAACTGAGGAGTGTCTTCCATACAGGGCGCCCCTCCTATCATGAAAAACTCGCTTCAGTTCTCAAAAGCAAGAGAGCCGCAACTTTAAAAGACTGTGCTAGTAATGTATTGCTCGTATATGTAAATATATACATACGATCTACTTCATAAAATATTTACAATACAATCTGTAGAGAATTTAAACACAACAGAAATCCATTAATGTTCGCTGAAGTTTTTCTTTTTTTTTTAAGTAGCCTTGAAAGTCAGTTTCAGTAGTTGAAAGGCTGGGGTAGAATCACTTGTCATTATTCTCTCAATAAATTCTGGACAAATGGTCAGTGCAGAAAATTTAGCTTTACAAAGACCTCTATCTAACCGGAAAAAAAAAAGCCAAACTCGATGATGCTCAGGCTAGAGCTTCCCACATCTGAGGACTCGGGTTTGGGGACGTCGGTTAAGTCTGTGGCTGATCCTGTGGTTTGGTAGGAGTTGAGCCGAAGTTGGGTCACACAGGCAGACGCGCACTCTCCGAAGCCAGCCACTGTCTACATTGGTTGAGTGAGTCAGCCCAGACTCTGGCAAGATGGTTTTCCTCTAACGTCGCCCGGCGCTGGCTGGCTGGCTGCTGGTTTGTTCTGCTGGGGCGCACAAATACCCACGAGCGGTCGGGCGGGCGGGCGAGCGAGCACCGTGTAACCGCAGCAGGTGGAGCGGGCCTGGGAGGAAGCGCCGCAGACCAGGAGGCTCGAGTTACCGGCGCCCGCGCTCACTCCCACGCACCCAGCCACGCACACGCAACTTCACGGCTCCCCTGGAACCCCGGAACACTTTCTCCCGCAGTTGCCACAAGAAACAGTCGGAGAAAAGTTCACGGCCAGGAGAGAAGTTGAAATCGTCCAAGCTTAGAAGCCAGTTCATTCAAAAGTGAGAAAGGAAAAAGAAAAGTATAAAAAAAAAAAGGAAAAAAAAGAAGAAAAGGAAAGGAAAACGAGGAGGTCCAACGCAGATCGAGGAGGAGCCAGGCGCAAAGGGTGACTTTCGTGCGTCCCCGGGAGCTCGGGATGAAGCGGCAGCCGCAGGCCGGGCAGCGTGGTGCCCTGGCTGGGTCCGGCCGCGGGGCGCCCGTCCTGCCCGCGCCCGCTGCTGGCTCTATGAATGAGAGTGCCTGGAAATGAACGTGCTTTTACTGTAAGCCCGGCCGGAGGAATTCCATTCCCTCAGCTCGTTTGCATAGGGGCGGCGGGCGGCCAATCACAGGCCTTTCCGGTATCAGCCTGGGCGCGGCCCGCCGCCGCGCTCCTGGAATTGGCCCGCGCGCCCCCGCGCGCTACTGTACAGCAGCCCTGGCCGGGACGCGGTGGCAGCCCTTGCCGCCCCTTGCCCCGGCACCCACGCCGACCCACGCACGCACACGCACACGCTGCCACGCTTGTCCGGAACCCGGCAGCCACGCGCGGGGTGACACGCTTGCTGCACTCGCTCTGGGTGGGCTTTGCGGGGCGCAGCGGCGTCACCGGCAGCCGAGGTCCCCCGGAGACCCTGAAACAGGAATCGAAAGGCCGCTCGGACTTGGGGACCGCGAGCTGTGCCCGGAGCAGCCCGAGGCCAGCGGGAGGGAGACGCCCTGCGAGCCCTGGACTCATAACTGCCATAGCGAGGCTCCAGGGACCAGGGCTGGCGTCCCGGAACGGTCCCCGGCAAGCCCTGCACTGCGTGCAGTCCGTGGGCCAAGCCTCCGCGTCCCGGGAGGACAGGGTGGCAGAGGCCCTGAGCGCCCGCCCCGGCCTGGCTGGCAGCTGAGGCGAAGCGGCACCAAGTCATTTAAATACGAGCGGTGGCTGCTCCTCTTCTTGGTGGAGCTGCTCTGTTTAGTGTCTTTCCTCCCAGGCTGGGCTGCGGCTTTGATTACGCAGCGCCCCGCGTTCTGAGTGTGCGCAGCGGCTACGGAGGAGTTCGTTTTCTAACCGAGGCCTCAAAGAACCCTTAGACTTGCAAAGAAAGTTGAAAGCATCCTGGGCGGGGGTGGGGGAGGGTGGGGGAGGGTGGGGCAGGCCACCCCGATCGCCCGAGCCCTCGTCCACCCTCCAGCTCCCAGGGAAGGCCGGAGCGTCCCTCCAGGCGCTGAACCCGCTGGGCTTGCGCACGGTGGGGGTTCTTCCCCCGGCACCGTGTCCGGTCCCCGTGGCGCCGAGGGCATTTTCGCGGAGCTTCAAGGGTCTCGATCCTGCCTGGCTCGCGGCCCACTGTTGTCCCCAGCTGGAGCAGCTGGCCTGTGTCTTCTGCGGGTCCCTCCGGGCCTTGCCTCCTCCGGGACATCTCACCACCCAGACCGCCCGCGGAGCCCGTTACTCTCCACATCTGACCGAAGCCCATTCGCTTCCACTCTGTGCTCGGGTCCCTGGCTGGTCCCTGCTTGTGTCCTCCCTCCTCACGCATCCGCGCGGCCTGTGTCAGTGGAGGAGGAAGAGGCCGTGGAGATCTGGGCTTTAGGGCCGCTTCTCTTGCCCCAGGCGGGTAGACTGGCGGCGTGGAGCGCTGGGCAGGCCTTTCGGGGACACGGCGGGGCGCAGGGAGGACGCCAGGGGGCAGCAGCGGCCCTTGTTCGGCGGCCTGGAAGCTGAACTGGGCACCGGGCACGCCCTGGCAGGCGCGCGGCGCAGGGATCTGTCCCACCTGGAGGCCCTTGGAGGGGGGTGGGCTTGTGACTTTGGGGACAAACGATAACAAGTGGGCATCAGAACACACCTAAGTGTCTCCATTGCTCAGAGGTGGTAGCCTGGCCAACCTGCGTGGGAATCACCACCCTCCCGGGGGTGGGGGTGGGGGGAGACTGTCGCGATCCCCCGAAACCCGCGTCTCTTCCCTCTGAAACTTCTTTGCCTGAGTTCCTCCTTATGCTAGTTCAGGACCGCGAGTTCTCCGGGTGTGCGAGCGCCGGCAAAAACCCAAGAGGCCTCCCATTCCTGCATTTCTGCATTTTCCCAAGTGGCCTTTTCCTTTCCGCACTAGGATCGTGCCAGCACGGAAAAGCTCAGTATTTCACATATGTTTGGGGGGGGGGGTCCGGAGCTTTGGGTAGACAAAAAAAATTCTCTGTGCTTTTCTTTTAAAATTATTTTCAAAGAAGTCCCATTGCAGGTGTCAAATCCCTAAACGTTCCCTAACACTCCACCTTGCCTGCTAACGTTGCAGTGACCATCCCCAGCCTCTGCTCTCCTGCCGGGGCCACCGCTTCTTAGCGGTGTCCAGGCTCGGAGGTGCCGGCTCTCCTGGAGAGTTTGTGACCTTTGGAAGCTAGATTTCCCTCAAATGCTACTTCTAAGCTACTTCAGATCTAGTGCTCCTGGGGCCACAGACAAGCGCATCCCCAGGGACACACAGAGACAGGGACGACAGTGGACCTTGACTCTAGGTAAGGAGTTTTGACTCTGAGTAATCTGCCCTTCGAAGGGTTAAAGGAAACTCCTCAGAGTCAGGTCTCCAGCTTAAAACCCCAAAACCTGCATGGGGTTTCGAGTTGTCTCCCAGGCAGAAGTCAAGGCTGGGGTAGTTAGAGCAACACACACACACACACACACACACACACACACACACACACACACACACACACACACACACACACACACACCTAGTTTAGTTTTCAAGGCCAGCACAGCCGAGTTAACTAAGTTCGAACCCCGACGACAATGACACAGCAACGAAAGCTTCCAAACCCGGCCTCTGGCATCCTTGGACCTGAGTGGGTTGTCACTGCGCCACCCGGGGCGCAGGTGAAAGCCACAAACAAACAAACCAGCGCCCTGTCCTTACTGAGGACCGGGAAACTGCCAGTGCGCAGCTGGGACTCAACCTCGAGGCATCTTGAATACTTAGTCCTCAGGGCTTTGGATGAAGTTCTGGAGCCCCGCGGCGGGAAAGGAAAAGGAGGAATTCCTTCCCAACCTAGGCGCTCATCCCAGCGACAAAGAACACTTTTCCTCAAAAGGAAAGGTTTACAACTTTCACTTCCAGGCTTCCCCTACAATGACACTAAAATTTACATGATAAAAAAAAACCTGCAGGGGAAAGATTTGTTTAAACTGCTACTGGGTGACAGTCTAACAAATTTGTTGCACGGGGGAAATTTATTAAGCGTCCATAACAGGATTGGAAGTTTCTACAGTGAATTTAAAAAGTAATATTTGGTTTTAATAGGAAGCAACCATTTCAATGGAGAACAGAGCGGTTTACTGACTCCCCCCCAGTCTTTGGGTGATTTGCTAACTGAAAGTAGTCGCAGAAAAGCAAAGGTTTTGGGTGTTTGTTCCATGAAATCATCTCCAAAATAAAATGCACTTAACAATTCTCTTAAATCAAAATTACCCCTCCATTGTATTACTCTATTGTCCGAATCAAATTCAAAATGCATAATAGTTCTAAAGGGATTGTTTCTCCCCCCTTCCTTCCTTCCTTCCTTCCTTCCTTCCTTCCTTCCTTCCTTCCTTCCTTCCTCTGTCTCTGTCTCTGTCTCTGTCTCTGTCTCTGTCTCTGTCTCTCTCTCTCTCTCTCTCTCTCTTTCTTTCTTTCTTTCTTTCTTTCTGCAGAGCTACTTAGACAGGCATGGGGCAATTCTGGTGACTGGCACTCATGTAAATGAGCGACCTGCTGTCCACAGTCTGGAACTAATTACCCTCCCCCACCCACCTGTGCGATTGTTTCACTTTTCAGGTTTGTTTACTAAGAGGACCAAACAAACCCCCGAATTTTTGCGCTGTGTCCTGTCCTCTCTGGATGCTTCTATGATGTGCTGTGGAGAGTGTGGGATCCGGTAACTCTAACTTTGGAAATCCTTTGTGGACCTTACAAGGAGCAAACTGAAAATCTCTCTTTCTTCCCCCCCTACAAAATTCAGGGTGCTTAGTAAACATTTTATCCTCATAAAAATTTTGCATAACCACTGCTCTAACAAATGCAATAAACTCTGTCATAGCTGATAGAAGCCAAGCCATACTTTTTTTCAGAGAGTCATACAGTCATTTAATAACAGCAGAATGTATAAATGGTGAACGCCATAGAGCTGAAGGTATCATTTAAGATTTCACTGAGGTATTTTATGTGGTATGACAGCTACAATATGGATGGCTCCTTTTAAGTATATTTGAATCAGCAAAAAAGCTTTAATTATTTGGCAAAATGATATCATAAATTATATATAGAAACACATCAATAGAAAATCATATATATACACATATACGAATGTACATTTCATTAAGAAGTATAATTTGGAACCTAACATGCCATGAACCTTTCTAGAAGGAATCACTCCATGTATGCACTCTGAAATAATAGAAAATAAGAAATTAAAATCACCCCATGAATAAACTGAGAGTTACCAAGTTTTCATTCTAATTACAATAAAATGCCAAGTTTAGAAAACAGAATCCCTGCTGGATTATTTTTCCTATTTCATTGCTTGCCATATTTTTTTTAGCATTGGGGGCTTTACTTCATGTCATGGTCCAAATAAGTCCAGTATATTTGGCACAAATAGAGTGAACCACCAAATAAATGAACTATGGTCTGTCTAGCATTAGGTTTGGTGTGCTTTCTGCTCAACAGGATTCAGACTGCTGAATCTGTGTCTTAAACCCTCCCTCTCTCAGTTGCATGCATGGACACATGTGAATTGTTTACTAAAGCTTTGGGGAATGACTCAGAACTCCAGGTGAGATTAAAACCAAATCCCAGCTTAATACAAAAATGTTTTAAAGTCGGTAGCATGGTAGAGGCTAAGCATAAGAGTTAAAAATCCATGGAAAGCAATTTATTTCCTTAAAGCAAGTGTTTGTCCAAAATAAACAGCTTGGAATACATTTTCTAAAAGAAACAAACTTCCATGTTCCAATTGCTTCCCTGTAGTTTAGGATATTTCAGGAATGCCGTCCCCTTGCTGGCTTCCCGGCCCTTTTCTGTTAGAAGAGCAGTATTTTTTTTTAACATTGAAACCACTCCTTCTTGAAACAACACATAGCCTTAAATATTGCTGGGCATCAAACTCCCGTGCTGATTTCCCAGGATGAAGCCTTTTCTGCATTTCCTGCATCTAAGGGACTGGAAAGCCTGCTGAAAGGTCCTATGGACACACTCTCTGTCCCTTGCATATTTACACTTAATGTGAATTGGAGATTACCCCTCAGCCTTGCACACTGTCAGTGGTCAGCACTGAGTGACAGGAGGAGGGGTATATGGTTTCAGACCCTTAGGATCCAGAAACCCCACTCAACAGCCCTATAAGATAGATGGCTTGAGAACAACATTGCAAAGAACAGAGCTAATTATTCCAGAGTTGCAGACGCTGTTTAAAGAGGCAGGAGGACAAGATTCACAACTCCCTAGTCATATATATTTTTCCAAAGCAAAAAAAGAGCAAATAAAATAATAAAGGCTTGCATAGGACTGTCCTCTAATGAAAGATTGAGTGACTTAAATATATATGGCCTCCAAGGAGTCTCCCTAAAATAATTTTAAAAGATCTTAGTTTACAAGTACATAAAATACTCTGTAAAAGGTTTTTTTTTTTTAAAAAAGAAAGTAGGGGCAGAATAATTCGCACTAATTATTAATGATAGGTAGGAAATAACAAATGAAGCCTGAAGTTAAAGCAAGCTCGGTTCTAACAGCCAAGGGTTGGGCCTAAGAGATCCACACCGCAAGACTGACCAGCCCAGGCAGATTTATTCCAGAGACCTAGTGGAACCAAACTCCTGAACATTCTCATGAGCTGGGAGACACCTTCCCACGCCAGGCCAAGAAACTGGAAAGGCAGAATTGAGAGCTGCTGTTTGTATATACATTTAATACTTCAAAAGTCTTAGAGAAAAGCCGAAGTTCTTTTAAAAACCATGGCAAAGGTGACTGTGTTCTAAGGGGTCTGTGCGGCATGGTTAAGAACTTTCTTAGCCACTGTGACATCAGCCTTGAGGACACAGGGAAGACAGTGCACAGGAAAGGCAGAACTGCGAAGGGACCGCCAACTCCAGGAGCTAGGAAAGGCACCGCCCTGGAGCAGGGAGAGGGCAGAGGCTGTGTGCCCACCCTGGAGCAGGGAGAGGGCAGAGGCTGTGTGCCCACCCTGGAGCAGGGAGAGGGCAGAGGCAGTGGTTATACAGTTGCCCAGGTTAATCCTTGGGTTGCCACGGTCACTCCCATTTTGCAGATGAGAAGCCTCACTTCTGGGGAGCTGAAGAAACTTGTCTGTGGACAAGAACATGTTTACTCACACACACATGTACAATCACACTTGCATGCACACACACACTTGCACTCAGTACACATGCACACTGACTCACACACACAAGCATGCCTACACAAGCATTTACCTTGTGTACACACACATGCAGAGGCACACACAGTCATAGTCAAGCACACATGTGAATGAGCTCACACATATTTACACATGTGCACACACACAAACATACAGTTATACACATATAGGCACACACAGGTGCACACACACATCCCCAGGCCATGTGCACACACACAAACATACATGTACACGCATATAGGCACACACAGGTGCACACACACACATCCCCAGGCATGGGTCAGCTATGTGTCTTCATAGGGACGATTGGTAGAGCTGGGGAAATTTAACTTTTTATTATCTCATCTTTCACTTCTCTCCTCATGTCATAGCTCCATTAGAAAACAGCTCAGAAATTCCTCACTGTGCAAATCTCAAATATGTAGACTTCTTATCCTGGAGTCATACCTGGTTATTCAGAGAGTCTGGACAGGCAAATACTATTGGGCTGAGCAGATTTTCAGGCTTTGCTGCCCTCTGATCTTTCCAGATGGCCACTCTGAGGCTACTCCCAATGAAGCATTTGATTTTGTTCCTTCCTGCCTTCCTGTGATGGCCCCTGTGTGTCAGCCAAGGTCCTAGGGCCATTGGTGACGGAGAAAACACAACGGGGAGAACTATCGTGGGTACTGATAAACGCATGTGCAGATTCCAGAGAACAAGAGGGAAGGGGCCTGGGAAGACGGGCCAGCACCACCAGGGGACTCAGAGGAGACTTGGTTCCTAATTCAGGTGATGTGATTGACTCTTAGGAGATGGGTGGAGCCTTAGGCTTTCCAGACCCTAGGGGAAGCACCTAGGGGGTGGGTGGGTGGGGATGAGTTGGGAGAAGGCACTCACTCTAGGGAGGACATCACAGAGAGCAAAGCCAGGAACTTGTGGATTGGGTTGCCATGCCAACTCCAGTAGAGACAGAGTGTAGGTTTGAGGCAGCTCCCGGAGGGTGGGGTGTAGTAGCCCACACAACCCAAAATATCTGAACTTCAACATGAGGGCTATGGGCTCTAGTGGAGCCATGGAATCGGGGGGGCGAAATCTAATGGGTCATTTAGAAGAATACTGATTGGGAGCAGATCAACACGGAGCCAGGAGCTACCTCAGCTGTAGGACATGGACTCCTGAAGACAGGAATTAATATGTAAGCCGTGGAAGAGAGAGGCGGGGCAGATTTGCCGGTTTCTAACCATTAGCAGCAGGGAGGATGATGTTAGGTGTGGCACCAGGATTTGGCTCTGGATATTGGAGTTTGGATCACTGGAGTGGCAGTACCATGTCATCCGTAGTGTAATATCTGCAGAAGCTTCGGGATGCACAGAGAAAGTCTGAGGGCACGGAGGACGGACAGATGAAGTAAGCAGAGGGCGGGGCTGGACCAGGGGGCTGCACTAGCAAGAGAATGATGAAGGGAGAGGACCTTAGACACCACAGGAAGACAGGCGTTCCCACAAGAGCATCATATCCCAAAAGTCCTAGAGCGGCCATGGGGGTGAGCGCCAACAGACGATGTGGAGCTCTATCTATGGGGAGAGCCTGGTGACTGAGGCCTGGGCCGGGAGAGAATCATTTTAGCAGGAGCAGGGGACACAGAGCAGAGAGCAGAGAGAAGAATGTTATTTAGGGAAGGGAGGCGGGGCTTCCGGAGAAGAGAGGGAACTTGGTGGGATGGCAGGAGAGAGTGACCAATGCCAAGGTGTGTGTGTGTGTGTGTGTGTGTGTGTGTGTGTGTGTGTGTGTGTGAGAGAGAGACAGAGACAGAGACACAGAGAGAGAGACAGAGAGACATACAGAGAGAGACAGAGACAGACAGAGAGAGACAGACAAGAGAGAGACAGAGAAAGACAGAGACAGAGAGAAATAGAGACAGAGAGACAGAGAGACAGAGACAGAGAGAGACAGAGACAGAGAGAGAGACCGAGAGAGAGACAGAGAAAGAGAGAGACAGAGTCAGAGAGAGAGAGAGAGAGAGAGAGGGAGAGAGAGAGAGAGACAGAGTCAGAGAGAGAGAGAGAGAGAGAGACAGAGTCAGAGAGAGACAGAGTCAGAGAGAGAGAGAGAGAGGGAGGGAGAGAGAGACAGAGTCAGAGAGAGAGAGAGAGAGAGAGAGAGACAGAGTCAGAGAGAGACAGAGTCAGAGAGAGAGAGAGAGAGAGAGAGGGAGGGAGAGAGAGAGAGAGGGAGGGAGAGAGAGAGAGGGAGAGAGAGCGAGAGAGAGAGAGAGAGAGAGGGAGCACAGGAGAAAACCTACATCCAAGCCAGCCTTTGCTTGCTGCTGTGTATTTCACTGCAGGTTTTTTTTTCCCAGCCTCTGGATTTGAACCTGTGGATCTACCTTTGGTTTCATTCCTTTTGTTGCACCTCTATGTTGTTTTGTTTTGCTTGCTGTAATTTCTCTCCCCGCCCCTATCCCAACTGCTCCCACCTCAGAGCTTATTCTCTGACCCCTTTTCAGATTTCTTGCAAACATCCCCTAACAAGGGATGCCCACAGCATTCCCAGACGAGTCCTCCTCACAGGCTTCTGCATCTTGTTCCTCTACATGCCCTGAACCCCGTGCGAGCTCTTTAGCTGGGCCCACGGGGCTAACAGCCACCCTCCATGTCCTCGTCACGGAAGGGTCCATCAGGTCTCCTGCTCAGGCGAGCTCTCCCTCGCCTGGGTCACCCACACACTTCACCATGGTCTCCATGTCTCCCAGCTGACCTTTGAACTACACACTCGGTGCCTCGGCTTGTTAGAATGACGGAGGGCGGGGCTGCCAAGAGGCCGCCTTCCCCTGGCCTCAGGTTTCTATGTGGAACAACATTCCTCAGCAGGCAATCCTTGGCCCCCTTCCACACCCACATTCGCTCTGTACCGTGCGAGATTCAGTCACCGAGCCTGCAACTCGGGAAGGTAGATGAGGAAGAATCCTAAAACAGATCCCCTAGACTCTCTATTGCAATAACCAGGCAGTGAGTGAGCAAGCTGGTGTGAGCAAGCTGGTGTGAGCTGTCTGTGGGACACAGAATAGGGGAGGGGTTTGCACACGTAGCTAGGGACGCTAGTCAGGTCAGCCAGCAGAGATGATCCTGGTTGGTACAATGGAGGCTGCTAAAAATAGCTGATTTTTTTTCTGCCTGGGGCTGGAGTGAAGCCAGCCAAGCCAGCCGTCACTCTAGGAGAACATGTATAAGAATGAGAGAGCAGTCCTGATGTCCCGGGCCTCGCTCTGGCAGCCAGCCAGCAAGGAAGCAGGGCCTGTCAATCTCTAGGTCTGTGGAACTCCATTCCACCTGTATGATCGTGGAGGGGCATTGCCCGCTAAAGCCTCAGGGTCAGGCTTAGCTTGGCCAAGCTCTTGATGGACAACCCAGGGGGACTAGCGTGCTGGCTTACAGTACTGTGAGCTTTAAACCGAGGCTTTTAAACTTGTGGTTTGACAGCAATGGACAGCTAGCACACTGAGTGATCTTCCGTCCTCTGTATAGGCTGGAGAGACACTGCCCAGGCCTGGGCGAGCGGGTGAGTGGGCTCACTTCGGGGCACCAGTAGTAGGAAGTCACACACCAAGCTACATTTTCCAAAAAGTTCTGCTAGTGGTAAGCTTGTAGTTTTGATTCTCCGTGCTGTCTCTACCCTCGGAGCCGGAGTCTTTTTTTTTTTTTTTTTTGAGTCCCGACAAAGCCACTCTATAATACTCTTCTTCTTTTCTCTGTCACTACCAGCTTCCCCTACACACTTTTGCAAGCACGCATGACCTCTGGAAGTTTGGACACCTCGCCAGAGAGGCTGTCTAACTCCTATTCTAATGTTTTGGCACCGCTGCACAAACGGAATGTGTTGGGAAGCCCATGAGCTCTCATCAACCAGAGATTCCAAGGCGGCAGGTCTGGGGAGAGAACCAAGACTTCGTTTCCAACAAGCTCTCGGTGACGTCACAAGTCTAAGTCCCACACACGCAGAGCTGACAAGGCCCCTGGAAGTTGTTGGGTCTCCAACCAAAACTGTCCAGCATAACATTTTAGTCAGACTACTGAAGTATTTTTTGTTATTTATTTTTTTAACAGATAACATTACAAAATACGAATTTATAGCAAGTCATCTCAGATCGGGCTCTTTAAGCTAGTGTCAATGGACTGAATATTGTGTCTGCTTCAAAATTCCTGTTAGAGTCCTCATCCCCAGAGGGTTGGTAAGGAATGGGGCCTTCAAAGGTGACTAGGTGAAGTCCGGGTCACGAAGGTGGGACTTATGTCCTTACACGACTTTCTCTTGCTGGGTGTGGTAGTTCCCACCTTTAATTTCTGCCTTGGGAAGAGGTAGGCATATCTCTGGGAATTTGAGGCTAGCCTAGTCTACATGTTCTAGGCTAAACAGGGTTTGTCTCCAAATAAGTGTCTCCCCACCTCTCTCTCTCTCTCTCTCTCTCTCTCTCTCTCTCTCTCTCTCTCTCTCTCTCTCTCCCCCCCCCTTTCTTCCCTTCTTCCCTTTCTATGTCACATGAAGATATCTAAGCCATGAAGGATCCCTCTCCAAACCCTCACCCTGCTGGCACCAACCCCACTCCAATTCGCCAGCTTCCAGAACGGTCAGAAATGAACCTTCTATGTCTTGGTTCCAGGTCTATGGGATTTTGTTGCACAGTCTGAACTTACTGCAGTAGCCGTGATTACACACGTCAGCATCCTCCCTCTGCTTCCAAAGCCACAAAGTCTCTATGCTCTATCTGGCCCACACCAAGTGTGTACTCAGCCACAAGGACCCCTCAGCCCTTGGAACGAGGGAAGTAGGATTCAGTAACAGGCCTGTCTTGAACCCTTGCAGTTTGGGGTGGGGGGCGGTATTGTAACCAGAGACCAAGCCCAATTTTGTAATACTATCAAGCACGTTTCTTAAGAAAATCCTGGCAAGGTGTACACGCTCTCTCCCCCCTCTCCGTCCTCCCTTCTTCCTTCCGCTGTTTCCCCCTCCATCTTCTCATCCTCCTCTCCTCCATCATCTTCCTCATCTCATTCTTTTAGACAGGGTCTCACGTGACCTCATGGCATACGTGCTCCAGAAGATGAAGCGGGGATCTTTATCACTCACTGCCAGAACTTTCAGAAGATGCCTCTGGGGCGCAGCTGCAGTCATAGACTGATCATCTGGGTCGCGGAACCCAGCATGCGCGCACCACTGTGCCCCCTGACAGCTGTGTATAAACTGGGTGGGAATGACTTCTCATTCTGCAGAAATACCATGCACACATGAGACGCAGCAATTTTCCAATGGCCAGCATTGTTTTCCTTGCGTAAACAAACAGGTGGTAAATGCTAAAACATCTGTTAGCTAAGCAAGCGATTAGTTCGTGTGTGTGTGTGTGTGTGTGTGTGTGTATATGTGTGTGTGTGTGTGTGTGAGCCTGTGTACCCCAGCTTGTGTGGAGGTCAGGGAGCAACGTGGGGGAGCTGCTTCAGTTTCTCCTCTTCCGCCAGCCACACGGACACGGCCTGGAGCTCAAACTCAAGTCACCAGGTTTTCAGGCTTGGCAGCAAGTACCTTTGACCTCTGACTCGTCTTGCCAGCCCAACATTAGCATTCGTAGTGGTTTATTTAACCTAGTCTGTCCGAAACATTGAATTAACTTGCTGTCACTACGAGACGAGGTATCTTCTGTTATCGTCTGTCATCTTACTCTTACTCCGTGGGTTGCCGGGCGGCTGACTCCTGACGTCCTCCTCTCCCTGTTCTCTTGCTGCTCATTCTCCCTCCTTTCTCCTTCCATTCACACTCTGCCTGCCAGCCCCGCCCATCCTTGCTCCTGCCGCACTATTGGACGTCAGCTCTTTGTCAGTTGTTCTAGACAGGCTCAGTGACCCAGCATCACAGAGCTAAACAAATTCAGCGTGAACAAAAGTCACACACCTGGAAATAATAAGACCCCAAAAGGCTCAACTGGGGTACCCTGCCTCCGTGAATAAAGACGCATAACGACCAAGGAAGACGGCTGATGTCATCACCCTTCACACAGACACACACACACACACACACACACACACACACACACACACACACGTGTATGCAGCTGCACAGATATGTTCCCATACACATGAGCACATACACACATGCTCACACATGCCACATATTCATACACACACACACAACCACAATTAAGGGACAGGCAAGTCACACTGAGGTTCTGTGCCTTCTGGAAAATGACACAAATACATTGCTCTGTTCTATTGGTTACAAATGGATTGGGGCTACAGGGGACCTGGTTATAATGGAGTGTTACCATAACAGTTTATCAGTGACAAACACATTAAATATATTATAACAGTGTATTAAAATGATCTTTTTCACTACTTCTTTTTTCCCTATGTCAACTGACAAGTGAGGCTTCACTGCACATTATATTCAAAGTAACAACAACAACAATAATAATAACAATATTGAGGCAGAGAAGTGGTTCTCACATGGCGGGAAAAGGTGACTGTTAGCAAGCCTGACAGTCTGAGTTTGATCCTCTGGACCCACAGGGTCGAGGGAGAGAACCAACTCCCCCAAGCTGTTCTCTGACCTCTACAAGTGCATGGTGACATGTGCATGCCCCCAGACGCATAAACAAAATTGTAAAAGTATCAATACTGTGTATTACAGCCTAGTCTGTATCTAGTAGAAGCAGCTGTGAACTCTCGCTATCTTGTTACCAGCATTAGTGCCTCTGATTGGTGTCCTATTCACTGAAGTGAAGTTTTCTGCTTCCCGGCTTCATGTAACTAAGGCGGTGCTTCCCACCAACAGCAGAGGTCACTAGGAAGGGCACTGGGCAGCCAAGACAGTGTTGAAATGAGCTGCCTATCTGCCCTGAGGAGGGAGGAAGAGGCTGTGGAGTGGCTGACCATAGGGCTCCTACGTTGCTCAGCTAAGTGCTGCTTCGAAGACGACTACCATGTCTGCCTTAGAATATTCTCGAGCCTTCAGGCAGGAGGTGGAGGCTCTCACGCCAATGCTTCTGCTTTACAGTTGGATTTTAATGTTTAATTCTTATTTTATACGTATGTGGGCATGTCTGTGTGTGAGCGTGTGTGTGAGTGCAGTTCCTTCAGAGGTTACTGGGTTCCCTGGAGCTGGAGTCTCAGGTGTGGAGAGCTGTCTGACATGGGTGCTGGGATGGGGACCTGAGCCCTCTGCAGGAGCAGCCGCTGCTGTCAGCCACCGAGTTATCTCTCCCAGCTAAAAATGGGGATTTATAGGAAATAGCTGCTAAAGCCATCCCTGTCATACTCTGTATAGTTTGATTTCATAGCTATAAAATAAAATATAGTTGAAGTCATCAGCAATGGGAGTGACAATTCTCATATCTAATATATATATGCAGATACATTTTCATTTTAAATTTTCCTAAAGTAACTATTTCATATAATATTTTCATATTTCAGATAATAAATACTTAATGTTAAGGGAATAAATAATCCCACTCTTGCGGCCCATGCACCTGGCCCAGAAGGGAATGAGCATTTCTGAGGACAGTTCTCATAAAACACAATTGTCTGTGTATCAGTAAAGCAATGGTTAAGTCAGAATTAAACAACAACAACAACAAAAATGTTTTAGGTTTGCCTAGAACAGTGCTGCCCTCTAAATGCATCCTATAGAACACAAGGCGAACTTTGCCGCCTTCCCTGAGTGAACACGCAGCACGGATTCTGTGGAGCTTAGCTTCTCCAGAGAAGACGGAAGCTGAGGGCAAACAGAGACTGAGGCAGACGAGCATCGGTGAGGGCAGACATCGTCTGGTAGCTGATGCACGCACGTCACCGGCGCTGCGAGGCAGTCCACAGAAAGGGGCTCAGAGCAACTAAGGATGGTGAAGCCGAAAGATAACACGGGAAGAATTTTGCACTCCCCCCCAACCCAGAGTACGTAGGTTTCTTAAAAATAGCTACAGCCAAGCAACAGATGTTTGCCCACACATAACCACAAATGACCCCAAACTGAATTTAAACTCACTTCTAGTGTGACCATTGGCCAAGCAGAGACCAGATGTTTCACTGCTGTCTCATGGTCCCCTCCCCCTCCCCCACCCTCACCCCCGATATTTGTCTAATTACTTTAACAATTTAATTGCACACGAAGATGCTCACTTTGAGGGATAGTTACTCACGTGCACCACTGGCTAGCACAACACTTTTGAATAAGTTTAAGAGGAATTTGAAACAAGATAGTTGTAGAAGTGTGAATTTTAAGGTTTTTATTTATTTACTTTTTAATGCTTTTAGCATTCAATCCTAAGTAATTCTGTGATTGCTAAGCTCTTGATTTGGGAGCATGTCATATGTCAGAGAAAAATCTTCTAAATGGGCCACCCTGTTCTTACTGCTTGTTGCTAAAGTATCAAAGCACCTCATGCTAGGCTGGTACTTACTTGGTGGCTGGGGATGACTTTGGACTGCATGCCTCTGCTTCCCAAGTCTTTTTTTTTTCTTAGAGCGGAAATTGTATAGTTTATAAAACAGGGTCAGTCTTGTTTAGTCAAAGCTCCCTTTTAGTGGGAGTCGCCCATGTCCTCTCAGAAGCCAAGAAGAGGACTCTTGTCACGCGTGGGGGGGGACCCCTTTTTAGTCCTGAGCTGTGACCGAGGGCTGGTTCTTAGCTGAGTAACAGAACTGAACACCGACGTGAGATGAGGCGAAAGGGCCGTAAGCAGACCCCCTCCCTACACTAGCGTGGCTCCCCCCGGGGGAGAGTTCACCTCTGTTTTTCTCAGGCACGTACAGGATGGCGGGTTTCACCCTGCGACTGAAATGCTGTGCCTTTTTCTTCCAGCTTGCCCAATCAGAGCAGAAAGGGACTAAGATCGAAGCTAAAGCCACTCCTTCCTAAGAAGGAGATAAACTCGCTTATGCTTGACCTGCTTGTGTGACCCGACGCCCACTGGTCTGATTGCCCGTGTCTCCCTAATGTAGAGAAGGCAGACCCAAAGGCGAGGGCAAAATCCCGCCCCCCCCACCCCGAGTCAGGACGCTGCCCCTGCTATTGTCTTTCTATGTAGAGGTGTAGTCAGCTAGGCATGGTGGCAACAGAGTGACGCAGAGTTTGAGGCCAACCCTGGTTACAAAGGGAGACCCCCATCTCACCAAACCGAACAACAGCAGAGAATTTTCTAGAATATTTACGAGCAACACTAAGAGCTTCGGATACAAACTAGGAGGTTGCATCAGAGCAACAGCAAAAAGCACCACAAAACCAGGGGTTCTTGTCTTGGTTTTCACTGGGTTTGCCATAGTGGACCAAGGGGAAACCAACAGCAGTGGCGGAGATCTAGAAAGTCACTGAAGCTCATCAAGGGAAAAAAAAATCCCCCTCCACCCCACAGAAGCTAAAAATAAAACTTCTATAGCAAAAACATCCTGTCCTTATTGATTTCTTTTTTTAAGATTTTGGAACGTTCAGGTCCTGAGTCCGGGCACCTTAAACAATGCCACAGCGGCAGCCCAAGAGCAAAGTCCTCTCTTCAGTCCAGGAATGTCCATTTTGTCACGAATAAGTAAGAAGGGGATTCAGCATTCCCCTCCCCACAAGAAAACCTGAACTCTCTCCTATGAATGTTTACTCGGAAGTAACCATGGCTATTTTCTGTGTTTTGAAGACTAATACATAAGCGCATATTCCCATTGCCTTAGCATCCCAGGAAAATAATTTAACCTTTTCCACAACAGAGAGCCTGCCAATCAGGGTAGTGGGTCCTGCCTGCACTGGATTCCTGATGCTGGGATGTGATTGGTTGGGGTTCACTGGCCAGGTCATTCGACCTTAACCTTGGGAATCCGCCATGTGTTCTAAGTCTATGAAGACAGAAGGTCAGAAATCAAAGCCTTGTCTGTGTTGATGGGTTTTGGCAGCCAAACACATTTTCAGTGATCAAACACCAGAGGCTGTCAGTGTTTTCTTAGCTATTCTGAGCTCCAGAGCTGTGACAAGGGCATTTGTCAGATCATCTCATTTAATCTGCCTGCTAAAGTTGGTAAGTTAGGAACCGCGTCCACTAGGCCAAACAAGGATAAATGACTCGCATTTCACGTGTGTATGCGTATGCATGTTCACGTGAACACGTGTGCATGTGTGTGGAAGCCAGAGGATAACCCCATTGTTATCAACAGGGTGTCTGACTGACCTAGAACTCTCGGGGAGCTCCAGGGGTCTGCACGCTTCTGCCTCCCCAGAATGGGCCACAAAATGCATCTGTTTCCCTTGGTTCTGGAACTGACCTTGGGCCTTTAACTTTTGTTCTCAGTGGACAGAACGGATGATCTTATTCCAGAAATTTCTTAGAGACGACCTTCTGGAAGGATGACTTTGCTTCCTGGGGACAGCCTCCCTCCAGGTGGAGGTGCTGTGCAAACAGGCCCACTCTGGCTGTGCAGCTGAGGAAACGGGCTGTTTAACCGCGCGGAACCCAGCAAGCTGGATGAATATTTCAATGACTTTTCCAGAATGGTACTTAAGGAGCAGAGCCCATCTCCTCTTGGGTTTGAGCCCATGACCTTACGGTTTAAATATAAAATGCATTACAGCTCTTTATTTAGAGAGCCATATGCCATTTTTAGGGAGCAGTCCTAATTCTCCCCACTGCCTTTAGGGGAGGACAGCGCAGCTAGGTGTCTCGGTACTGTCATTAGTATTCATTATTTATTAGGCTTTGATGGTGGACTCAAAACCAGTCAGGGGGGTTATGTGCCCCTTCAGTGAAAGCCTCAACTCTAAGGACAGGGACTTCTGAATGTGTGACCTTTGGAGGCTCCTGATGGGGTGAGGGACCCAGGATAGGCCAGGCCTCCAAAGCTTCAGGGCAGAGAGAAGAGGGGGACTTCAGTTTTTTTTTTCCCAAACCAACCCCTAGGTATGCTGTCACAGGGTGAACTCTTTCAGTGCGACGGCCGAATGCTTCGCAGGGAATCATGGCCGGTTCTGCTTTCCCAGGGATGTCTTTGATGCCAGGAGTCATGGCAAATGACTTTTGGCTGCTGGTCACTGTTCAAAGATGTCCGAAACCCTCTGACCCAGAGGGAAGTGTGTCTGAGAACCCCCTCTGTCACATGAGCCCCATGGCTACACGTGTGGTCACACTGTGTGTGGTCACACTGTGTGTGTGCGTGGTCACACTGTGTGTGTGCATGGTCACACTGTGTGTGTGTTCGTGGTCACACTGTGTGTGACTCTCGGAGGATGCTCTCTAACTTCTCGGTGCCTCACTTTCCTCCACCGCCAAGTCTAAAATCGCGCCGCCCTGGAAGTGTTACGAGGAAGACCAAGCTGGGCCGTAGCTGCAGGAGCACTCGTGAACGCTAAAGCTGGGTCCCCAGCGTGAGGGATGAGTATGCAATGTTACAGAGCTGTTCCAATGGCCACCTTTCTGTGGAGGACACTGCCCATCCTTTTCCCGAGACAGACACTTGGGATAATTGGTGCATTGTCGTAGAGAGCAAGGGGACTCCAACAAATGAGTCAGCTTTCCCCCTCTCCCTTCCTGTGCAGATCCGGGACCTCCCTCTGTGAAGGGTGTCTCACTCCTCCTCTGTAACCTGGCACCTCTCCCATCAGCCATTTTGTAACTTCCCTCAAACCAGGGCGGCCTTGTGAAATTCTATCTAGAAGAATTTTAGACATTACTCTGGGAAAAAAGCTCAATTGGGCCTCTTCTGTTTCAAAGCGGTTTCCTAACAGCCATCCCATAGATTTAACTCTAGTCCCAAGAAGTCCCAGGAACCAAGGACCTCATCTCCGGAAGAACACACACAAAGGATTTTTTGAAATTCTTGAGAAATCGTATATTAAGGTGGCAAAAAGGAATTGACGTTAACCTTCTTGGGGGTCTCGACTGAATTTTGTTTCTTATTACTTTAGCAGTTAAAAGCAGAAAAAGAAGGCTTACTCAATGAGGGCCACAGAGGACCGAGGGATAAGAGACCGTCTTCCTGGACAAAACATCCGTCTTCCTGGACATTTTTAAAGTAGCATTGGAGGGGAAGGGGGAAGGACATTCTTTCTTTTCTCTAACGACCTAAGCTGAAATAAGGGAAAGAAGTCACCCAAAATATCTTTGCCTTTCCCCGGGAGAAGTGTCTTAGCACAGGGTGGGCCGCTACGGTGACAGTGTTGCTCAATGCTGTGTTACAACACTGTCCTAACTGCCACCGAGGGCCTGGACGGCAGCCTTGCACCAACCCCCCCGCAAGGTGTTTCCTGGACTTTGCAGACGGGGCTGGGGGAGGTGCGGCTCTTCTTGTGGAGGCTGATAATGCCTCCTGCTCCCCAGGCTATCTTCTAGTGCTCGCCCTGCAGATAACACAGTTTCACTGCCCAAGCCCCGCTTTCCCAACTCGTAGATCTCATATTGATGAAGCCTTTTGTGTGTTTTATCAGACACAATTTTATCGCTCCTCTCCAAATGCTCTCTGTCAGAGTCAGCCTTTGAGCTTTTGCGTATTTATCAGCTGGGACCGTCGATTGTAGAGATGTAAAGGCTTTATCTTTAATTCTAAAGAAAGAGGAACCAAGCCTATCTTTGGTGGTCTGGTGTGTGTGCGTGAGTATGTGTTCACATGCATTCACGCGTGTTTGTAGCTGCACATGGGCATACGGAGACAGAGGACGATGGGTAGTTTTGTTGCCTGTCTTCGGGGGCAGTAGAGCGACCTCTACATGCATCTTATGCTTTTTGTTTTCCAGTGTTCTGGGCACCTTGTCTTGGATTGTTCTCCAGGCCCCAAAGCAGGTGGCTGAGCTCATCCCAGACTCTGTGTGAACAACGAGTCCTGAACAAGGTCCGCTTTGCCCTCCTTTAGATCGGGGACTCTCCGGACGCTTGTGCCAGGGTCCAGACCCCCCCCCTCCCCTGTCAAATTCTACTCTGCAACTGTAAAAACAAACATCAAACTAGGAAGGAGGGGATATGGGGATAAATTAGGAGAGTGAGGCCCCTCCCTGTGCCGGGGCACAGGCCCCTGTGATGCTATCGAGCATATCAGAGGGGGTGGGAGGGCGGGGTGGGGAGAACAAGACTAAATGCCACTTTGCAGACCTTGAGGGACTAGCAGAAGGAAGTCACCACCCCAGAGTCCAAGTTCCTCCAAGCTCTGGCTCCAGCAGGGCGCTCTCCTGAGAAGGCAGTCTGATGCCGCGACTGAGATGAGACCTTCAGAGTTCAGAGGGCCTCCACTGTCATGTCTCTCCTCTTCCTCCCTCCTGTCTGTCCTTCCTCCTCTCCCCTCCCCCTCCCCCTTACTTATTCCTTTCCTCCCCCCCCCACTCCTTTTCCTTCACTCATCATCACCTTGTCTGGCCGCAAGTGAGTCCCGGCAGCTTTGGTGGGATAGCTGTAGGCCAGCTTGGCCACCCAAACAAGTCATTGCAATTTTATTCTTACTCAAATCAAGAGTTTCAGAAAATGCCCCGAGGTTCCCTTTTCCCAGCCAGCCACATCCATGGGTCAGCTCTCCCCGCTCCTGCCCTTGGCCTGATGTCCTAGGGAGTCCCTAGTCTTAGTCACGTAGTGGCCCCCTGATGTCTGGCCTGGAGCCCATCGATCTCCCCACCTTTCCCAACACTGTGAGGACTCCCAAGACTCCCAGGCCTTATCATTTTTTTATTATGATATTTTCCAGATCAAGCTTGTAACAGTGAAGATAATTTCAGAGCTTTACAATAAGTATTTTTCTCTCAGATAATTCATTTAGTCTTCTGGGGACCAGGAACAGGGACAAGTGAAGTGGCCTTCTGAAATCAAGAACTTCATAGTGGACTCCAAGTGTAGACGCTGAAGCCGCTATTGCTCTGGGTCCTCTTTGCCACCAGCCCTAGGGGTGTGTGGGTGTGTGAGAGAGAGAGAGAGAGACAGACAGACAGACAGAGAGACAGACAGACAGAGACACAGAGAGAGAGACAGACAGACACACACAGAGACACAGAGAGAGAGACAGACAGACACACACAGAGACAGAGAGACACAGACACACAAAGAGAGAGAGAGAGACAGAGACAGAGAGAGAGAAGAGAGACAGACACACACAGACAGACACACAGTGGAGAGACAGATATACACTGAGGAGAGACAGACAGACAGACAGACAGATAGACAGACAGACAAGACACACACACAGAGACAGAGACAGAGACAGGCAGAGAGGCATACAAACACACACACACACACACACACCCTGAGGGAGGAGAGACTGCAGATCACTGCCCTCCCTTACAGGGCTCTGAAGCCATCTGGGAAAGCCTGTGAGCCTGCTGAAACATGGTACAGAGTCTGGACACGGCCGCCCTCAGCCTTCACGCTTTGGCCAGCACCTGGCCCAGCGTTGTCCCTTTGTCACTTGATCATTGACTCCTAACACTCATACTGATGTTTAATCTAGAGACAGCTTGGCTTTTCAGTATAAGATCTGTCACAAGGGCACAAGACGCTTTTACCAGAGCTCTTTGGGGACAGCAGGCCCTGTCAGATGAGGGGATCCGTTCACATCTTAGTCTAGGCTCATGAGCTGTCAAGGTGGAGCGGTACCTGTGGATGCTGGCTGGCTAACATTGTTTACAACGAGCATCCGAATGCATCCGTGGTTTCTTGTAAACAAAACAAAACAGGGATTTTGAAGAGAATAGCTACAGTGTCTGTAACTGGAGAAACCTGGACAGACCCCTTGCCCCTGACAGGTTTAGGAACGCTGCACCCCTGAGACAGAGAGAGGGAGGTCTGCCAAGGCTAGTCCTCTAACATGTCTGGACCTGTGTGGAGAGAGAGGTGGCCTGCCGTTGGCTCATGGAGGTCATGGTTGGGAGGAAAGAGACGCAGCTCTTCCCACCAGCTCCAGGGCCTGCTGTCTTCCCAGCCTCAGGCTGGGATGGTTGCTTGACCATCATGATGACAGATTCTGCCCCAACCTCACTGCGGTCACATGATCAGAGCAAAGGAAGCTGGGCATGCCTCCCCTCGACCCAGATTCCCAGAGTTTGAGAGTCCCAGGCTCTTTAGAAAGCTGGTCCAGCCACCACTCCACCCAGACGCCACTGTCTGCTGAGCTTTCTCCATCATGGTCCTTACCCGGCCCTCAGATACACCAATCTCATCCTGCCTTGGGACCTCTTACAGTCTTTCCTTATGCCAGGCCGCTTCCTTCAACCTCCCTTTTTTGTCGTGACTGCTCAATTCTCATCTAGTGTGAGCAGAAATAATCTCACTTCTCAGTCCTGGGAACAAGACACTGGACTCTTCCCCCCATCCCGTTTGTCTTGTGTAAGTGTGATTGGCTGCCTGATCAGACCTCAGACTGAAGGAACGGCTGTCTCTGGGGGTATAGTCATTAAAGGGGAAAAACAAGAAATCAGTCTCTGCCGCTAGTCCCTTGGCCGCTGAGTGACACCAGCTCCCCGTGTCCTGCCTCTCCTGGGCCCCCGGGGACTTGGGAGGTTGGAGGGGCCAGCAACATAAGGAACACCCTAGAGCACATCTGTGTTTCGGGCACAGTGGTAGCCACTAGTGGCTGGCGGTGACCTCTTCCCCACACTCATGCCTTGCTTGTGAAAATGCACGAGTTTCCTCTTTGGTAAACATTTCTGGCAAAGCCAAAAAAGGAATGGAGCAGGGAGGGCATCTCATCTCCGCCGCTCCGCTTGCCTTTGGAGCAGAGGTGGGGCTGGGTAGGGGCGGCTTCTCCATATTTGAGGAAGCCCTGTCTAAGGCAAGCGTGGAACTTCAGGTCAGTGTTAGAATTCTTTCCAGACATGCAGGATGCGTGTGGAGCTCGGCTAAGCGGTCCACGTTGACACAAACCAGGGGACACTGACGGTAAATCTCACTTTCTCATGAGGGCACCTGCAGAGCAAGCTTTAGCACTTGGGAAAGCTCTGGACACTGCAGACCCCGTGGCCACCATCCTCTGCCGTCACCCGCCTGGCCAATGCTGGGCCCTGGGTGGGCCTGTCCTCGAATCGCATCGTCATTGACTCGTCCTGTTCATACAGCAGTAGTGGGTCGTGCCAGAACTTTTCTGTGAGGAGAGCATTGCCCCGGAGAGGAGCAGACCCGTGGGGCTCTGAGGTAGGCTGCTCAGCTGAGAATGAAAGGAAACATCCCATGGGAGCCGATTGCCTGCTGGTGAGCTGTGCTGCCTGCAGCCTCAAGATGGGAGCAGCCTATCTGGGGACAGCACTGAGCAGACCTGGCTGACCCCTGCTTCTGCCAGACATACGATTCTCAAGCCTTGTCGCTTCTCTGTTATTATTGCTATTATTACTTTTGTCATTCAAATTTATACTATTTTTCCATGGGGACCCATGCATAACAGCATGGGTGTTTGGTACAGCCCTCCAACATTGGGTTTCACCCCAGGGAGGGGGGCGGGCGTGGGGACCCTTTACATCATATTCTTTAATAATTCAAGTGGCAGCATTGTAGGGCTACTCTTAACTGCTCCTTAAAAGTAATTAATTGATTTTCTGACATATCAGTTAACAATGTATTACTCTGACACGGAGTTGTGTTTCAGTTCTTGATTGGAATAGAGTGCTGTATGGATTAAATTCAGCCCGGAGTTTAGCTTGGGAGAGACTAAAAATATGCCTCTATAAAAAGAAAGGCTTTTTACACGGAGCGTTGTCTAAAATCTAAACCATACGTTCTTTCCACGGTTGTCAATGCGGTGACGTGTAGATTTAAGTCTATGTGGCTGTTCAGCTTGGAACATCTGAGAGGCATGGGACATCCTACTGTGACTCAGTATGCTCTGTGGTCTAGAGGAATAAAAATCACCCAGGCTGTGCTGAGGGCAACAGGAGGCTCCCCATCCAAACGTGGGTTGTTAAGGGCACCAGGAAGAGGGTGACAACATTTCTGGGAGGATTTCCCCTCTGTTACGTAGACGTCCTGAGTGCCAGCCAATGTTTCAAGTGGCTTGCCCTGGGTCATGGGGTGCAGAGTGTGGGCTGCAAGGTCGTCACGATGTCTTGGCCTCTACAGAGATGCATGAGGCAAACCTCTTCGGTGAGGGAGGGGGCATGTCCACTTGGAACTCGCCATGCTTGTTTGCATACCCACTGGGAAGTCTTGGAAGATCCATTTTGTTAGAGCAGCATTTCTTCCTCCCTATGGACAGTGGAGAGCCCACACATGCGACTCGGGTCCTGGCATGTGACCCAAGCCACTCTTCGCTTGGCCTGTGGTGAAAGCATGTGAAGGACAGGGACAGCGCTGGGAACTCTGCTCCCTCCTTGGCCCTCCTTTTGGTGCTAGGCCTGATGTTCAGTCAGTCTGGATCTCAGTGTGGCATGTTTTTGTAGGCCCAGCGCCGGCTCAGCCATGTCTGAGACAGGGTAGTGAGCTTAGCACGAAGCAGTCAATGCCCCTGAACACGTAAGCCTCAAGTCCCAGCAGGCAGCCTAGCTGAACGCAGCTATGAGACTGTCACTCTGACTTGTATGCGTCCCAATCCTCTTTGACTACATCTGAATTGACCCTTTACTCAAGAAGGCAGTCCTTCAGTGAGTGTCCCTCCAATGTCAGCACTTCCAAAGAGTAAAGCCAGTGGACGTGGATGGTGAGCAAACCCATTGGAGGGGGCCACCAGAGTGGGTGGAGGTCTTGCCTGCTCACTAGCTGGCCGTTTAGTCTGTCTCTTCAGTTCCAGAATGAGAACGGCGATCCCTACTTCATCACCCTACTGCGATGGCTGACTAAATGGGTAGCATTTACAGCACATTTATTCTTTGCAGCCGCTCAGCGAAGGGGACATGGAGCGACCGTATTTTTTTTTTCTTGTGAAAGTATCAGACGAAAGACAAAGAAAACTGCTGGAAAACGTTACGACATTTTCACAATGTGTTGGTTTAGCTTTTCAGTGTTTGAGAACATTTTAAGTTCTAGACTTGTAAGGCAAGGCCCTCCGTGGAAAGAGCAGTGAGCGGGTGGGGAGGGGGGAAGGACTTCAGGGAGGGTTGGAAGGGTCCAGCAAGTGAACTCAGGCTCAGAGCAGGGCCCCTCCGGGACTGGCCCTCGACTTTCCTTGGGTGAACGGGCCTTTCTTACTCCTTGCCTACGGTGAAACCGAGGAGGGCCACGAGGACTCCTGGCCCTCAGGGATGGATGTTATGATGAGCCTCAAGGGAGGCCAGCAATTTGAAGGACAATCAGAGAAGTGCCACATGCCATACAAACTCTCCTTCCTGCTCCTGGTGGGACTATTTTGAGCCTATCTGCTGCCCTGTTTGTACTTCCTTGGCCACGTGGACAATGTCCCCAGACTATAGAAAGGACGTGAGCCACTAATAATGTCACTTGTCACTAGTGACTCATTTCAGAATTTCCCCGGGGTACAAACACTCGTGGATTCTGTTTTCCTAGGCTGGTGCTATTTTTCTGAGACAGCGAACAAAAGTTAACGTCATAAAAGTCTTTAGAAAAAGAAAAATGAGTGAGAAACCCTTGGGGTATGAAGCGTGGGATATCAGCAACCCCCATCCCATCTTAGTGTTTGGAGAGAAAAAAGCTTCTGTCCTGAGGAGACATGAATTATTTACCGTGGCTCTAGAGATGGGAGAAAGCTTAAGGTTTTGCTGAAGCCTCTGATTGATTTTCTGACACCACAAGAGAGAGGACACCAGAGAGTCTAATGTCCTGTCAGACACCACTCTGCAGGTAAATGAAGGGTTGCACCTCTGTGGCAGGGCATTTGCATGTCTGGGACAGGGAAAGGAGTTGATTCCTGCTGCTGTGTAGTTAACACTCTTGATAAAGCATTTGAAGAAATCAGCATAGGAATTGTTCGCTCAATTGACACAGAACAAGCACTCATACAGTAAGTCCTATCCTGGGCATCTTGGGGAGCAAACTGCTATATAGTCTGGGGAGGTGGTGGTGGTGGGGATGGTGGATTACCCTCTAAGGGATTCAGTGATTGCCCGGGAGCCTGGGACAGGAGGGAATTGGGTCCTAGGCTGGAGAAGCTTAGCGGAGGAGATGACTGAGCCTGGAAGAAGTGTGGAGCTTGGATTTTTGTAAAGGGAATGGAATCTAGGACAGGTCACGTGGCACAGCAGGTCCAGGAAGAGAAAGGGTGCCCGGTGTCACTGAGTGGCAGACTCGGGAGTCAGCTGCAGCCCACACTGGCCCAGGAAGAGGAGGCCCATGCAGGGTGGGGACTGGAGGAGGTCTGGCCCTAGGAGAGGGCAGCACTTTGAAGCTGTCAGAACCCGAGTGAGCCCTTTACACGTCTTATCTCCTCCCACGCTCATCGAGACCACTAGGGAAAGGCTCCGTGGGTGGTAGCCTCATCTCACACAGACACGGCAGGATCAGTCAGTAAGACTCACTCCCTCGCCCCCAGCCAGTAAAGCAGCAGAACCAAGCTATAGACCGTCAGCAGCAGTGTGGGTGCTGAAGACCCGGGTGGTTTCCATTTCTGGTACTCTAGAAGCGCTGTAGTAACTCAACTTATACAACTAAAGGGTTTGTTGACCTCTTTCCTAAGGACGGGTGGACATCATCCAGGGGGTTTTGAGTGACAGAGCACATGAGCAGCTGTGCTTCTGGAAGAGCCCAAGACAGCAGCGAGGAGGATGAGAGAGCGCAGAGATGGAGGGCTTGGGGACGGCCGGGTGACAGACTGCGGTAGCCATGAGAAGAGAGGGTAGATGGAGAAGACGAGGTGGAAACTAACCCTTGGAGCCTTGAAGCTGGACACGGGTGGGGTCAGTGCAGAGGTGAAGGCATTCTGGTGCTTTGCCTTGGAGACCGGGGGTCCGAGACTGAAAGCCCACCTTACAAATCGAGAAAGCGTTTAGCTCAGTCACAAGAACTGGAATTTTATGGCGGCATTCTGACGTCTTGGTTCCAGACACACAGCTAGCTACTTGATCATTAGACCATAAAAGAGACATTAGATAGAGCTGGGATTCTAAATGAAGTCAGGGGTGCTCCTGCTGGGGGGAGACAGATGAAGTGACATCATCTCCCAGATTTGCCTCCCTTTTGGCAGGGACACTTCAGAGGAGGCAGATGGGTAGAAAGGTGGATAGGCGAGTCGAGGAAAATGGGAGAGGCTGGGCCTTAGCCAGCTTGCCTGGATTCTCTAGTCTTCAAACAGTCACTGGAATGCAAGCAGAGTTTGGTGACCATCCAAGACCGGCCCATTGACATCCCAGGAGCTCGCAGCCAGTTTGTAAGACGGCTCACCTTGACCCCAGAGGCATCAGCAGAAGCATAAGGCACGGTTTTAAAGCTGTTGGCCTCCACCCAAGCCATGAGTCTGTGTGATCGCCAGGCTTGTCAGGGGCATCAGTGTGTATTAATTCAAGTCCTTCTCCTGATGCTCACACGGCACGGGGATGCTGATGGTATTATACTTCCCCCTTCCTAGCAACTGCTGCCTTCTGACCTATGAATCTAAAGGACCCAGCTGGTTCCAGCCTTGCCAAGTTCACACTGGCTGTGTGTGAAGCAATGGCTCCCAGTGCCAAGGCGGGAGGGTCTGGGCTTACGAGATCAATGGAAACAATGATCTCAACCTATGCACTGGGATCTCATTAGTGACCTCGATTCTATCCTTTGTTGAGACGCGCTGACTTCCTAATTGCGTGGGCTGTACTGTAGCTCTTTTGTAAGCTTTTCAACACACTACATAGGATGCATAAAATGAGGAAGTGAGATTGAGATAGACTATGGCGCCTAGCATATACCAGACACTATTATAATTTATC
Organism: Mesocricetus auratus; assembly: GCF_017639785.1. NCBI lineage: Eukaryota > Metazoa > Chordata > Mammalia > Rodentia > Cricetidae > Mesocricetus > Mesocricetus auratus. Next base: position 5,013,977 of record NW_024429192.1, on the reverse strand, counting down.
AAGTAATTATAGATTAATACAAATCCCTTCCACTTTCTGACCATCGTCATGAGGTAAGTTTCATTACTATGCACATTTAGTAGCTGGAGAAACTGGGGCACACAGGTGTCCGTGAAGGTGCCCAGTGTCACATTGCACATTGAGCAGAGCTGGGATAAGAACCCAGGGAGTTTGGTTCCTGAAAGTGTGTTCCTAATTGGTATCCTAAACTGCTTTCCTTAACACCAAAACCTAATCAGTCCTTGGCAAGGGATCGCAAGTCCAACCTGTGGAAAGTGCTGATGGTGGAGAGAAAGGAATTCCGGGAGGGAAAGGTCTCATTAGCTGAAAAACCTAGGCAAGAAGCTCATTATGACTACATTGCAGTTGAGCCAGGCTACTGGGGAACGGGTAAGGGGCCCATCCAGCTTTTTGGACCTCCTGACATATGGCTATATGACAGTATTTGCAGGCTTTTCCCGGGACCCCTCTTCTCTGTTCACCAGGCATCACTGGCCCATCTTTTGCTTCAGGATGTTGGGTGGGCTCCACTCCCTTTTTACAGGCCGGTTCTCCAGCAAACATCTGGTTCATTCCCCACGGAGCCTCCCTCTTCAGGGAACAGTGATGACTGACCAAGTTAGCATGGAGATAAAAATACTTCCTTCTTCGACTGAGTGGTCCCCTTATGGGACGGAAACAGAATTAGATCTAGGAAGTGGCAGGTATTTTGGTAACTGATGCTTGATTGAGCATAAGAGATTCAGGTCTATGTCTAAGCGAAGCCAGTTTTAGAAAGCATTAGGAAAAGGTAACTTCGGATGGGCCATCTCAGATAGGAGTCCAACTGAGAAGGAAGCATGTGCGTAGTATATTAGAGTCTGTGAGGCACACGGAGAAGCAGACATTAAAGCCTAGGTTTATTCGTTCATTCATTCATTCATTCACTCCATTCATTCATTCACATACACTCATTCAATGGCTAGTTGTTGAAAAGGGATCCTTGGAAGAGGCTAATTTGGTTCTCTAACATACTGAAAAAAAAAAGAAAACTAGCAAAAACCTTCAAGAATCTCACGTTCAGAGCTCAGATGGAGAATTCAGAATGAATTCAAGTCCATGTTTGATGACCAGATGTTACCAAAATACTCACTGTCAGAGAAAAAAATGCTGTTCATGCTCAACATCTTGGTCCATCCTGTTTTTCCTCCAGTACTGGGGATTCTCAACTATTTTCTCTCCAAGCTGTATTTTATCAACTAAGTCACTTTTACGGTCTCACCCCCACCCCTTTAATAAATATTCATTTTGATGCTTTCTCATCCCATAACCAGAGCATTTCCCAAGACCCCAGAGTGTCTTCCACCTGATGGTAAATCGAGGGCAAGTCTCTAGGGACAGGAGTTGTTCTGTCCTGTCCCTGGAAGAGGGGAGGAAGCCAGCAGGCAAAGCCCAAGGCTCTGGCACCACCCGTGAGACGCAGCATCCAACCAGACGCACCAAGATGTCTGCCAGTTTCTGCACATTGGGCAGCCAGGAAAACAAAACCCTTTGTAAGGATTTCCCCCTTTGTACCTCATGTTTCAGCGGAGGCATTACCTTCCTGGGGACGGACACCTGGCTGTGTCCTTGGGGTGACTCTTTTGGATAAAGTCTTAACACTTGGAATTCTCATGGCCCTTTCAGCTACAGGGGCTCCCAGACCCCTGTGTTCCTGTGTGTGTTCACACACACACCTCTGTGTTACCTTCTGTTCCAGGTGACTCTGATAACGGGAAACCATACCCAGCGTTGTGTTTTCACATCGTAACCATTGTCAACTACACAGCCGCACGAGGTAGGCTCTGTGAGCACGCTATTCCGTGACCATTGCCACCCTCTCTCTACCCCTGGAACGCTCTCGTTCTAACAGAAACGATACGACGTCTGAACCCCAAATGTCTCCCTCCTGCTCACCCTCGGCAACCCACCTCCTCCAGGTCTCCCCCTCACCTTCCGTCCCTTCAGGAAGTGGAGTCATACAGTGTTGTCTTTTTGAGGCTGGCTTCTGCCACGTCCATCTGTGACGAGGAGTACACCTCAATATCACCCCCCCTTTCATGTGTGTGTGCCTACATACAAGCGCGCTTACGACAGTGTGTGCGCATGCTTGTGTGTGTGTGTGTGTGTGTGTGTGTGTGTGTGTACGGAACAGAGTAGACATGCATGCGTGTTTGAGCGTATGAATGTGGGGGTCAGAGGTTAACCTCTGTTGTCATTCCTCTGAAGCCATCTGTCTTTTTTTTTTTAATTCTATTTTACAGAGGGAGGAAATGAGTTCCGGAGAAGACACACTATTTGTTGCTTATGGCCAACAACAGCTGGTCATTGGCAGGGTAGTGACATGAAGTGCACAATGGCCCCCAGATTCAGAGGGCCATTATCCATGTGCCATCCAGTGTCCCCCTGATGTGCCGCCCCTTTGCATCTTAGTTTTTCTCCTTAATGTGATGCGTTGAGGTCCTTGGTTGTCCTTAAAGGACAGGGTGGCCCTGGCTGTTAGGACAGGTGGCTGAGTAGCTTGTACCAGGAAGGAAAAGACCAGATTATCAGGCCCTGTGGGCTGGTGATGCTCTTTGATCTTTGCAACAGCAGAGATGCCGTATCTATATTTAAGTTGCGTTCCTCAAGAGGTGGGCTGTCACTGTCCGTTAGCTTTGTGGTTTTCATTTCTTTCCAGTTCGCACTTGAACTTGTGAAGATATTACAAAAGCGACAAACTGTGCGCTTCTTGCTCCTGATGACAGTTAGGTACATTTTCACGTAGTGATGTCATGAAGACGGGAGGCCCATTTCCAGAGTCAGAATTTCATCTCAAGTAAAACTCTAATTATAGTTGTCACTAAAAAAAAAAAAAGAACCCAGCCCCAACCCCAAACCCCAAACCCCAACCCTCAACCCCCAAACTCCAATTTCCAAACCCTAGTTGTTAATTTTGTGAGGTTGAGATATCCCTTGGGAGAACAAAATACTCTAATGTGAAAGCCAGGTGAAGGCCAGCTTCAGAGCCCGTCACCTGGGCGTCCTCCCAGCTCCCAGAGACCCCCTGCATCCCCCCAGCTGCCAAGCCCCCCCCCGTGTGTCTCCCAGCTGCCGAGCCCCCCGTGTGTCCCCCCAGATCCCAAGCCCCCTCCCCGTGTGTCTCCCAGCTGCTGAGCCCCCAATACGGACCCTCAGCTCCCGCGCTGTCCCCCCATGTGGCCCCCAGCTCCTGAGCCCCCTGTGTGCCCCCCAGCTCCCGAGACCCCGTGCATCCCTCCCTGTGCAACTCCCTCTATGCATCCTGGTGAACGAAAGTGCAGTCACGGCGAATTGTTCCTCGTGGTGCCCTTGACTTCTGTGTTTTCCATGGGCCCTCGTCCCTCATCCTCTCCCGGTTGGCAGTGTCTGAAATTCACTCAGCATAGTCTCTGGATCTGACCTGGGCCTCCAGGTCTCATTTTCAATACCCCTGTTTGGCCAACGTCTCTCCTGGTCAAATCCCGGTGTCTTTCTCTGCCTGGGACTTTCCGTAGGTGCCACTCCCTGGATGTAGAGCCTGTGTTTGGAGCTCCGTCATGGCCCCTACATCCCTCTTTGTAGGTCTAATGGTTTTGTTGCTGGTTCTTGGGTGGTTTTGTACTATAGAAACCACCTTACAAATCAGGGAGCTTACTTAACAGGGGCCTTACATGGCCTCAACATACCACGGTTGACGAGAGCTCGGCCATGAGCCTGTCTCTGGCTACTGCCCCTCTGCCAGGCCTTGGCTGGGTCTATCGCCTCGTTTCCTCTCCATAAGGATTCAGATAAGCTGAATTTCAGCAAGTCTTCCTGACTGCTTGCCAAGAACTAGGCCCTGTCTGTGCTCTTTGTTGGGAACACAGACACAACAGTCTAAGCACTTCAGGCTAACAGTCAGTGTCCGTGACGGTGGCCGCCGAGGTGAGAGAGAAGAGCATGTGAGAGACTCTTGTGAGATGCAGCACTTTGGAGCACCTCTGGGACATGGGGGTAAGGCAGGGAGTTGAGGATCCGACGACGAAGTTCCCTATTTACTGGTCTAAGGAATCTCAACTGTCCCTCTCTGACAGGAACTCCTCTTCATCCTCGCCTTAGCCCAGGCTACCTACTCAGGAGAACACCTCCCCCCCCCCGCCACCGCCTCAGCACCCAATGACTTCCCAAAGGGCCTGCCTCCTCATACTTCAAAGGCCTAATGCTTCAACAAACTAATGGAGGGGTCCAAGATCCACCCAAGCACGATGCATTTCTTAAACTCTTCAGTGTTCCCAAAGCCATCTCACTCTCCTAGAATAGCTATGGGAATTTCCATATCGCTGACAGTTTCTGTGTCCAAAGACTTAATCCACACAGAACTTTTATTATCTTCTAATGGGACTGAACAAGAGTTTGGCTTCCTCAGTGTTACAGGCTGAACATGCTCCCCAACCCCATGCCAAGCTAAACCGGACCCCTGATTATCAGGACTGGTAAAGGTGACTGCTTTTGGAAGTAGTGTCTCCACCAGTATAACTGAGTGACGACGACTAGAGGGACCCCTAGCCTGACATGGCCGGCGTCATTAGGTATTGTGCAGCTGTTTCCTTCGGGTGGAAGCTTTCCCTTGTGGTCAGAGGGGAAAGGCTCAGCCAATCCGCCAAACTCACAAGGCTCTTGAGGCCCCTCCGTGAGGTTATCCAGGCAGCGAACGGTCACTATCAAGGAGAGGAGGGCCTCTCCAGGGGCGTTGACACCTACAAGCTGCACAGGGGACCTGAGTGGCACGACTTTTGTAAGCTGTCACCCGTGCTGCCAAAATCTTTGTTGTGATAGAGCTCCCATGTGACCCATGTGTCAGTGACCCCTCCCCCTCAAACACATTGGTCCATGACCCTCAATGTAAGATGAGTCTTTCCTTTGGGCTGTTGTTGCTCTGTCTGGAATGAATGGAAATAGTCTTCCCAAGGAAAGGAGAGAGAGAGAGACAGAAGGAGCAGAACAATCACAGGCAGACAGAGACACCCAAGGGGGCAGCCCTGTGGTGTCAGGAGCAGAGACAAGAATGATGTAGTTACAAATCAAGAGATGGGAAAGACAAGGCTGGGTCTCCAGGGGGGTGTGGCTCAGAGCACACCTCACTAGGAGACTTCTAACCTCTGGAACCAAGACAATACGTTTCTGGTGTCTTAATCTGGTGACTTCTTAACAATACCCTGAGAAAAATCCAACATATGAGATGACTACTACCAGTTGTCTGTTCCTCAGAGGCACGGAGTAAATGGAGTGTTTTAGCATTTTTAAAGCACAGCTCAGAAGGTGCCTGCAAAATATTTACTGAGTGTTGAAATGCTGCATGGAGTGTGTGTGTGTGAATATGTGTGAGAGTGTGTGTCTGAGTGTGTGTATGAGTGTGTGAGTGTGTTTGTGTGTATGAGTAGGTGTCTGTGTGTATCTGTGTGTGTGGTGTGTGTGAGTGTGTGTCTGTGTGAGTCTGTGTGAGCATATATGTGTGTGTGTGGTGTGTGTATGAGTGTGTGTTTGTGTGTGAGTGTGTGTGTGTGAGTATGTGAGCATATATCTGTGTGAGTGTGTGTGGTGTGTGGTGTGTGAGGGTGTGTGTATGTGTGTATGAGTATGTGCTTGTGTGTGTGAGTGTGTGTCTGTGTGTGTGAGTGCATGTGTATCTGTGCGAGCATTTGTGTGTGGTATGTGTGAGAGCGTGTGTGTCTGTGTGTGTGTGAGTGTGTATGAGTATGTGTGTGAGCATGTGTGTGTGTGTGTGTGTGTGTGTGTATACAAGAAGGAGGCTTGTGCCTATGCTGTTACCAGAGTAGAACTAGTTGTGTTTGCCAGACTCCTGCCCCATCTCTTCGGCCCTTGGGAACACTGTAGCTCTCCAGCATTTAAGGTATCCTCTGCACAGCCGTTAGAAACAAAACTAAGCATGAACATATGTGAGTTGTTAATGGAAGCTGACTCCAGAGGGCGATAATTTGAGCACTTTTGATTAACTTTTTGGTTTAGTTGCAAAGGAACCTGTATTTTTCCACAGTGAGAGGTATTTATTTTTTCCTTAAAAGGCAAATGTCTTGGTTGCCTAATAAGGTTAGACATCCCATATTTAGTGCTGATTAAGTCTGTCAGCTTTTTGATGCACGGCAAACACAAACTGGAGTTTTCTAAAGCTCCTTGGGGTCTCTCCTAAAGGCAGGCTTCTTTAGCCAACGTTTGAATAGATTGGGTTAAGGAATGTGAGGTAGTTTCTACCTCACAGGATGCACGAGCACTGGGGCTGAAGACAGGGTTCTGTTCTGTCCAGTGAAGAACCAGATGTGCATGTTTGGCCTTCTTCACACAGCGTTTCGCTGAGGCTGTCGGCCAGACAGGTAAGACGGGTGCACCCCCAAGACACCAGCCCTGTGCACAGACTATCCAAATCACTCAGAGAGAAGCGGGAAGGCCGTCATGCTGTCTGCAAGGGGAGGCCTGGAAGCCAGGAGAGGTTTCTCTCTTTCTCTCGCTGCACCCCCCCAGTACCAAGTCTTCCCCTTTGGCCCAAGTGGCTGTCAACAGGGCAATTGCTGAAGTGAGCCCTTTAGTGCGGGGGGGGGGGGCAGGGAGTGCGAATCCAAGCACATCACATTTGGCTTCTGCACCGTAAGGGGGACACTCAGGAATGAAAGTGAGTCAATTGAAGAATCGGTTTGCACACTGTAGATCCAGGGGAGCAGCCAGACCTGTAAAGCCCTATTGATGAACTGACAGATTGGCGGGCGGGGGCGGGGGAGCTGCCTCCTTCCTCATCATGGTCCTTGCGACAGAGAACTCACAGGCCACCAGGCTATGTGTAGATTTTTTTGACATCGTTGGGCAACCTGTTGCTTGTAGATTAGACAGAATTAGTGCCTTTTTAGATGAAATTTGCTTTCCAGTCTAGATGTTTTCCTTTAGACAGAGGGGTATATGTGTGTGTGTGTGTGTGTGTGTGTGTGTGTACTTGTGTAAGGGGCGGGCAAGGGTCCCAGGCTAAAGATGGCTTCTCTCCTGTTCTGTGCTTCTGTGGCCCTTGAGAATTAGTCAGGAGAGGAGTCCTTCATATGGGTCATATTTGGGACCTCCAAGATAGGGATGGCATGTCCCAGCTTGTTTGATTCTTAGTCTTTTCTTATGTCCCTGAAAAATGCAAGTCCTATAACCTTGCGATTGTCAGAGAGAACTGCCTTTGTTTGTGTGTGTATACGAGTAGGGAACTTTGCAGCATGAAGAGAACAATAAAGAAACTGATGCCGAGAAGGACATAATGGAGAGTTCATTTCACTCGCAGATCCTTCTAAGACCCATGCTTGCTGTACCCCTTCTTCTGGACCCCGAGGGGACACCGAGGCTGGTACTCAGAAGCACCCCCCCAGGACTGTGCTTTGGGAGCAATCAGGAAACAGCTCATTACTCCCGAGGCTTTTGTTTTGACTACGGATGACTTGTATATGTATATTCGGACCCTGAATTCATAAGGCTCTCTCAGCTTGAGTCTATCATTTACTTGACATTGATAGTCATTTTCAAAAGCATAATATCATACAAGGAACAGTTTTAGATGACAGTAAGTATCTTTAGAATATATTAAATGCAGTGCCCGTCACTGACTAGGTCCTTCAAACATGTTTTCTGAAAAAAGCAGGCTTCAGGGACACAGAATGTGGATTGCATGGAGGGTCTTCTGGGATTCAAATCACTATGCTAATAAATGCACTAGTCAGCTGGTCCTGGCAACATTTTTTCTAGAACAAACCGTTTCTCAGGAGGATGACATGATGCTTGATACTGATTGTCAACTTGACAAGCTCTAGAATTTCCCAGGAGATGAGCTTTGGGCACATCTATGAAGGGTTACCTTAAGTTAACTAAAATGGGATGGTCCATCCTAACGTAGGGGGTGCTGATGGGGAAGTCCTTCTGTGTAATAAAGCACTGTTGGCCAATAGGGAAGCAAGGTAGGTGGGAGTAGGAGTTGAAAAGGGTTCTGGGAAATGTAGTCAAGGGTGAGTCATCGCGATGTGATCCCTGGAGGAGAGAACGCAAGTCTGGCGTTCTTGGAAAGATAAGTCCTTATAAAATATATATATATATTGGTGTTATGGGTCAATGATTAAGTCAGAGTTAGCCGATTAGGAACCATAGCAAATGGACAACAGCTTCATAATTAATATAGTATCGTGTGTGTGATTTGGGGGCTAAAGTGGCGATGGGACTAGATGGGAATCCCACAACAGGGGGCAACATTCCTTAGTCCTTCCTTAGTCTTGAGTCCTGTACTGAGCAAAGGGGAGAAAGCTAGCTGTGTGGGAATCCATTTCTCCCTCTTCCCAACTGTGAACTCGGTGTGATCAGACACCTCAACCAAGATTCTGTAGCCAGGACTTTCTGTCCTGATGGACTGTACCCCCAGGACTTTCTGTCCTGATGGACTGTACCCCCAACTGTACTTTTCTACCTTGAGTTGCTTTTGTCAGTGTATTTTTTTTTAATCACAACAATAGGAAAAGTGACTCAGACAAATGACCTGAAGCGTTCTTTAAAATATCACGTCTAAGATATTTCTGGGAACAGAAATTAGTCCTTGGTATCAAAACAAGTCCTTCAAGAGAAGCCAACTATGTTGGCTTGTTTCAGAAACACTCAGTCCTTTAGAGAGATACGGCCTAAACACAGCACCAGCTCCACAGGAACTGAACTAGCATATAATGTCACTCAACAGCAGCAGGTCGACGGCGACTGTCGTAATGCATTACAGAGTCAGGAAATGTTCCCATCGTTATAGAAATGCCTATTGTGCTGCCTGGGTCTAGAGCTCTAGATGCTTAACATGGCTTCAATAAACACCAAGTGACCACATTGCCAATAAAAATTTAAGTAGGATGCCCTTGCTCTAGCTCTTTTAACTTGTCACTCGTCTCCGAAAGGATAAAGTTAAATTAATTTATTTAAGATGTCCTGGTCACAGCCTGATCCTGGATTAATGAATTTGATGCTCATGTAAAAAAATAATGTTCTCGCTAGAGCCCTAGGGGTAGATGGCCCTAATGGCTTTCACATGGTGACTGCTTCAACCTCATGGCCAAGACAACTAAAGGGACAAACAGAACTTTGAAAAGTTTAGGGATCAAACAGGAGCCCAGATCCTGTGTTTGTCTCCACCTCTTGGGATCTCATGGAAACAGCCCTCTTTAGAGCTCTGCCTTCCGGCACAAGCCCTTGAGTCCCTCGGAAGCATCTAGACATGGTCCTTCTTGCCAGCTGTCGATCAGTCAGGAGAAATTTGCTATCCAAAAGCAAACGGTGAGGAACAGGCTTCCCGTCAAAGGAAGGGAAAGTTCAGAGCTGTTCTTCAGGTTCTCAGCAGGTTGTCCGTCACAATGCATTCATTTAGGGGGTTCTTTGTAAACACGAGAGCATGATTCATTTCAGGAAAACAAGAAACTGGGCTGGGCGCTTTCCCCGGCAACAGCGTCACCCAGATGCCCTGACTAGATGGAGGGTGGTTCCTGGACTGAAGAGAAAGGGGTCTCAGTGAGAGCGATTCTCCCTTCCCTCTGCTCCCTGTCTAGGAACCACTCCCAGGGTCTTGACGTTTAATGGACTCAAGGAGCCCGCATCAGTGACTACCAGGCGACAGAGCGGCACAGGCTTTGCTAACACACCAGTCAGTAAGCAATACTGGCAAGCGTTCTCCGGACAGGGGAGATTACTCAGCAGCTAAAACCCTCTTGCAGAGGATCTGAGTTTGGTTGTCAGCATCTCCATCCGACGGCTCACACTCCTGCTCCTGGAAAGCCAGTGCTTCGAGCCTCCACGGGTACCCGCATTCACTAGCACACACTCCCTACCCCACATACGTACACGCAACTAAGAAACAAAACACGTTTCTAAAAAATGTATCCTGTGGATGATCCGTTTCAGGAAAATGAGGTACAAAACGACAGTTCTTCAAGAAATGAGCTGAGAACTGAGACCTCAGGAAAAATTCTATTTTAATATTCTTTACCCAAAGTCTCTTCTTGGGCCATTTTCCCAGGCCTTCACCACACACACACACACACACACACACACACACACACACACTCCGTGTTGTCATGTATTCCTCAGAGCTCTGAGAGGTGCCATCATTGTGAAAGGCACCAAACAAACATAAGGTTCAGTTCTTTTCTGTTTACCGATAAATGAGACATCCTTTAAGGTAAATAATAGTCAATGCTATCAGATCAGCTATCAGTTATGCGATCCAATTGCTTGGCATGTTGAGCTTGGAGAAGAAGAAATGATTACAGCTGAACTGTATTTAAAAGCACTTGAGCAATCCCAAAGGCACATTCATCCTTTCCTTGATTTAGAGAAGGACAGCTCTGCCCCCAACCGGAAGCTTCCTGGCCGGATCTACAAGGCAAGGCACGCCCCTACCCTAGCGGCTCACCGAGCGGGCTCGGTGCCCATGAAGAGCACTGGATGGAATTGGTGAGAGAAGACCCATCTCTGCCATCGACTTGACACTGGGGCTGGAGTCAGCCGGAAGGGTTTTGTCTAGCAGGGGATTATTTAATCTAACTTTGAGTTTTCCTGTGTGGTTCTTGGTGCCCAGGACCCTGGGGATACCTAGCAGGACGTTTAGAGTGCTCTGTAGCTGTCATCTTCACACACCTGGGCTGAGAGGTGACTCACACCTTTAAAATTCCTTTAATAATATTATTATTTTTCTAAGCGTCTGGAAGGCAGTGTCTAGGTTTGTTGAGGAGTGTTTACATTTGAAGACGAATTAATCAACAAATCTTTTCTTCTACCTCTTAAGCTTAATAGCAACAGTAGACAGATAGTCTAAATCCAAGTTAGATGCTGTCTATTTTTTTTTCCTGACAATATGTCTGGAGGTGGGATGGCCAATAAGGTTCCGACGGAGCCTTGCCTTTGAGTGATTGGTACTGCCCGAGAAGACTCTGAGACCTTGAATTAGCATAGTGGAAAGAAGAGCACAGGTTAATTACTAATGTCTGGGGTAGGCGTGTGGGGAAGACGTGGCCATATATATAACGGTCCAAATCTTTAAATACCTAAACAGGCAGAAGGGAGAGTGGGAGGTAGCACAGCACCAGACGGTTGAGTTCACTTTGGAAGAGACCTTGGGATGCTTTTACTGAATTATTTGAACAGCGGAGCATCCTGGACTAGATGTGCACATGCCAGCAATGCCAGCAGACTTAACCCGTAGGAAACCAGCCATCTGTCTATGAGAGCTGGCAGGAGAGACAAGCTCAAACAAAGGCAGAGACCGGGCAGGTGTAGGGCCTAAGGCAGTGCCTAGGAGGCAGTAAGGGCCACAAGGCTCTGACATGGCTGAGAGGGGCTGAGGGGGCTTGAGTTATGTCAGTAGGCTGGCATTAGCTTATGACCCTACTCTTTTTATCTGTCTCTCCATAAAGCAACGATTACACCGCAGACGTTATTAAAATATTTAGTAGTGAGTGATACGACATGAACAAATACGTTTATGAACGCGAGGAGGAGGAGGAAAAGTGGGCAGGCTTTTGTGCAGACCTCCAGGATGCTGGACACTGTCAAGGGAGCTCTCCAGTCCTCTGCGAACACAACACATGATGATAGTCGGCTTGCGGATCTCCTGCCCACAGCAAGGGCTTCATGACCACCCATTTCCATACCTCGCCCATGAGATTCAGGAACCCTCCCAGCAGTCTCTCCCCATGCAGAATGATCCCCTCTATCGAGAGCTCTGTTCCGTGGTAGCACATGGAATATGCATGTCAGCCGACTTTCACAAATCTTTCACGCCATATATATTCTACCAAGTCCAAGATGAAGTTGAAATTCACAGAAATGCCTCCTAACTTACGCAGCAGAGCTGGGATTCGGTGTTAGGCTCCCCTCCCTACACAGCTTATTCCTGTCTCATTTCTCCACTCTGTCTCCAATTCCCAAGTGTTAAAGTGTATTAAAAATGCACATCCTCTGTTGCTGCTTTTTTATGTCCATTGATTATGCCTAGAGGACCCTTTCTCATTCCTTGTGCTCTCTGCACTCCTTTGGCATCATGGCAGGCCAGTTTTTGGTTGCCGTAGCAAATGTGTTGGCCAATGAGCTTAGGAAGAGACAAAGGTCTATTTTGGTTCCCAACTTTGGAGGTTTCAGTCCCTCAGCCAGCTGCCCCACTGATTCTGAATGTGTGGAGAGAGAGTTCCCCTGCGTGGCTGGGGAAGCCTGTTATCCTGTGGCTAGGTGCAAAAGGACAGAGAGGAACAGACCAGGGGACCAGAGTCTCCCCTGCGGGCACACCTTAAAAACTTCCCACCAGACCCACCCTGCCGCCCTCTTCAGGGTTTCACTGGTTCCCACCAGCATCGTGCTGGAGACCAAGTCACATGTGCCTTCCAGATCCAAACCACAGCATCCGCTGGGATTTCCTTACCCACGCCTCCCATCCCTGCTTTCCACCCCTGCTTCTCTGACCAAGTAGCCGCCGCCATTCCTACGCACGGCTCCATCCCTCTTCTCTCCTAAAAAGTCCTTCTTTTAGGATTCCACCATGGATACAGGCACATCTATTGTTTGCCATCACTGGGTGCACTCGGAGGCATGCCAAAAGAACCTGCATAAGGAAATGTAGCCAGAGGCCTGGGGAGATGGCTCAGTGGGCAGAGTACTTGCCATCCTTGCAAGAGGATAACTGTAACCTAATAGAGGGAGGCAGAGACTAGGAGGTCACTAGAGCACATCGGCCAGCCAATGCATCTGAATCAGCCAGCTCTGGTTCAGTGAGAGACCCCGCCTCAAAGAACAAAGTGGTGAGTGGCTGAGGAAGATAACCAAAGTCCACCTCTGGCTCCTGCACACACACGTGTGCATCTCACCCATGAGTACACACACACACACACACACACACACACACACAGAGGAAAATATACACACACTGTAGTATGTGTTCAACCAAAGCCCTTGACTTTAAGCAGAAACTGGTTGTAAAGGAAACAGGACTAATATGTGACTATCTAGTTTGGAAAACTGGTGGTTGGGGACATCTTGTTGCGGTTGCTGAGAGGGGAGCAGTTCCTTGGCGGCCTCTGATGTCTTTCTTCTACAGAGCTGTGCTTTTCCGTGGGCTGTGGGCTGTGCGCTTAATATATGCCACCCACAGCTCTGTCAGTAGAAGCCAGCGTTTCTGAACACCACTGTAACCGGGTCAGACTGCACCCAGAGTGAGGACGTGGCGTTATAAGGCCATTCACATTTTATTTTCTCTGACTCACAGTGTCTAGCGTTTTAGGCCACCACTGAGGAACGCAACATCTAACACATTATGATAGGTTGCTGTCAACCCTTAACCAAGTGTTGTGTGTGTGTGTGTGTGTGCGCGCGCGTGTGTATGGTGAGTCTGTCTGTCTGTCTCTTTCTGCATGTTTGATGGCTTCTAGTAAGTTGTAGTCATTAAGAACAAATATTGTTGTCTTACTATGTCACTGTATAGTGAGCTGTAGGTAGAACAACACTTTAAGACCTGTGCTTGTCTTTTCCGTGGCGTGCGGCCTTCATTGAAATCCCACCTTGCTTTAGTCTTTGGCTTGGCTGGGCACATGCCCAAAGTGAACTTCCTGGTGTAATGGGCTAACCCATGCGCCGCCACCCATTGTTTTGGCTCAGTGCTGTATAGCCCTCATGTTTCTGTTTCTGGTGGTCCCAGCAGTGGGACAGTGGCCACCACCATAGAGTTGAGCTGTCAGGAAGTGTCGCCAGTGCATGTTAAGGACATCTCATGTGGAGTGAGGATCCAGAAACACAGGATGCTGGTCTTACACAGTGCCTGCCTGGGGTTGCTGAATAGCCGCCTGCAGGTATATGTTACCCGGCTAAGTAGATTTTATAAACCCATGACCACCAGGAGATGGGGGAGGGGAGAATCCAGAAGCTCACCCTTTACTAAGACACACAGGATTCACACAGCTTTTCAGACTATGTCTTGACATGTCAAGTGTTCAAAGGTGGGCTTGTCATAGGTCAAGGCTAGCTCGGCCATGACCCTCTTAACACATCGTTTTCTTCTTTACTTCCTTGTAATTCCTTACCCTACAGCCACACTCAAATACAGCATTCCCGCAGGCTCTTCGACCATCAGCTCTGCTGTGTATTCATTCATCTAGGGCAAGATACACTTTTGAACATTTTACCAGATTACAAGCTCCATGGAGTGCGGAGAGTGTGCCCTGCTCATCCCTCTGTTGAGAGCATCTGTATCTTTACTTCACAGATGCCGGATTCAATGTCCGAGTGGCCGGCAGAGGATGCTTAACCACGGGGACTGGGGTGTCTCAGTCACGCTTTGCTTTGATCTTCATGCCAGGAAGAGTCTGCCACCCAAATGCTGGTCCAGCCTGCAGGATCTTGGCAAGTGCCGGGAAACTTGTTTCTGGAGATGCCCGGGGAACTGAGGGCTCTAAGAAATGATCAAACAGGTTTTAGACGACAGCAAAGTGGACGTTGAAGGCGTGGGGTCATCTGTGGCCCTGGTCTCACAGGCGAGGCAGTGATGGACTCATGGAGTCAAAGCGTGGACGGATGGTTGAGTGGGCCCACCGAGGCTCGCAGGTAGGAGGCTCTCTGCCACCTCTCAGGAAACAGCAGGCAGGCCCCTCAATTCCCACCCCTCTTCATTGTGTTGGACTTTGCTGTATCCATTCTCTCTCTCTCTCTCTCTCTGAAAACTCACTCTTCTATTCTCCTCTACACTATTCCTCCCACTTTTCATTCCGGCTTCGTTCTAAATCTGCTAGTTCAAAATATGACCTCTTTTACACTTAGTAAATTCTTAGCCCAGTGACATTAAAAAAAAAAGAAAAGAATGAAGTTAATGAAGAGGGGATTAGAGAGGAAACCGAAGTGTGCCTCTATAATGAGAGTAACGTGCTTCCCATATGCCAGCTTCATGGTCTTGAAGACCGTGAAAAGAGCCAAGCGACGTAAGCTGCAGCTGGGAGCCGCGGAGCTGTGGTGACGCCTGACTGCGGCAGGGTAGGACGGAACCCTGAGTTTCAAATGTGCTGCTGGGGATGAAGGGGTAGACAGCTCGGTTTGTAAAGCCCTTGCCTTGCTGTAAGCCTGTGAGCGCAGGACTGGCGAGGAGGAGGCAGGCAGACCTCTGGGGCTTGGTGGCCAGCTAGCCTCGCCTTATGGGTGAGCTCCAGGACAATGAAGACTCTGTCTCAAGAACCAAGGTGGATGGTGCCCGAGGAATGAGACCTGAAGGTGTCCTCTGGTCTGTGTACTCAGGAGGCACGTGTGTATGTGTATACCTGCATGCACACGTGTGCGCGAGCACACACACACACACACACACACATGCACGCACATACCCTGCATCTGGTATTTGATCCTTATGGAGTTTGATCGCCTGGCTTCTTCCTTTCCTCTCAGCACTGCTGGCATTTGGGCTAGATACGTCTTGGGCATGGAAAGCTTGGCTGTGTACTGTCCGCAGACCAGCATCCTTCACTTACTTGTACCTACTAGAAGCTAGTAGCAACCCCTGCTTCTGGTGCTATATCCAGAAATATCTCCAGATGTTGTCAAACATCCCACTCCTAGGTAAATACATTGTTAGATGGGGACTGTGGAACAGGGTGTGCTTAGGAGAGCCACAGTGTCCCGTTGGTATGGAATGATGGGCACCTCATAAATAGCAGGGTTCAGCAAGGTGTGCTAACCATAGCAGCAGGTCGATGGGAGAGCCTTTGCTAACCTTCAGGTACAGCTGTGTGCACTAGCCATAGCAGCAGGTCGATGGGAGAGCCTTTGCTAACCTTCAGGTACAACTTGCAGCGACACTTCCAACCACACTAAGAGAATAGCATGGTGGGACTGAGATCTGGGAAATAGCCCTTCCCTGCCTTCTGGATCATGATACATATGTGAGTAGCCGTGTAAGCTGATTTATGACCCGATTGCTATTTGTCCACACACATCAAATAAAATTTGAGACGTGAAGCCACAAGCTGCCACGATCATTTTTCCTGCTCCCGCTCCTCCGAGACAACCATCTAGAATGCAGCCTCTCTGCTGCCTTTTAAACAATGGCCTTCTGTCATTTCCAGAAAATGTTTTAAATTAGTATAAAACTTGGCTAAATTTAGCTTTTATAGAAGAAAGAATAAAACATAATTAACTGTTTAAAGAAGCAAACAGAAACCACATGAAGGAATGAGACTCTCTGGCGAGAAATCTAACAGTAGTGCTTGGTAGCTAACCGTCTCCTGCGCAGCAGATGTTCTCACATTTAAATAGAAACAGGACCGGCATTCCTGCCGAAGGCATCTGTGCTAAAGCGCTGCTAACACTATGTACAGGGGCGAGCTGACCAGGTGTGGTACTGTGTCTCCGAGACTCAACCCTCCCAACACGGGACGGTTCACAACAGCAACAATAACAACAACAACAACATCTCAATGTGGCCAGAAATACTGACAGAGCAGATGCCCCGAGGGTTGCAGGAATTCGCTAACATGCGTCAGATGAGAGTCAGGTACTGGGTTCTGAGACCAGCTGATTTCAGCAGAGCACACAATACCTTCAGAAGTTTTGTATCCATACCTGCCATCTTAGAAGACACCCCCCCCCATCAGACTACTTACGGTATTTTGTTGGGGGAAAAGGGAGCTACATTTGATTTAAAGACTGAAATGGATTCTCTGTTTTTTTTTTTCTTCTTATTTTAAAAACTTCCTGCCTAGCACAGAGACAAAGGGTCCTATTGTGTCCTGACCTGGGCGTGCTGTGTCTCAGACAGAGGCCTAGCCTGAGGCACGCTGCATCACACACATGGATCTAATCTTTGTCACCTAATAAAGACTCACGGAATCAAAGGCTCGGTTATCATTTGTTCTGTGGGCTGACTAGCTATACCATTCTCTCTTTCATGGAGTCTTTCCCTAAGACTCAAACAATTAGGCTTTATTGTTGTTGTTGTTACTGTAATATTTTAAAAACACAGATGGACCTGGTAATGTGCCATTGTAACATGGTGGCTGCCGGCCAAAAAATAAAATAAAATAAAGGTACAATAAACCATTGTTGCATTGGAATTCTTCTGTGGGCTATGGGCTCTGGGGGTGTCTCTGAAATCATGGCAACAACTTAATCCACTCATTTCTTCAGTTTCCATATTTCACCACCCCAGACACACCTCACAGGGGCACCTTTCTGTGGTCACTTAGACTTGAGGTCAACCTGTCTATATGTCCAAGGCATAATTCTCTTCAGTTTGACAAATCTGGAAAAATGGGCTCTGCGTAGATTAATTTCTTTTTAGTCATGCTTGAACATTAGGTGACAAAAGGGTCTATTAAAAAAAACAAAAAGGAAAAAATATGCTCTATACTGTGGATGCAGGAAGACACCCGACTTTTGTCCCTTTCTTATTTTTCCATAAAATTCTAGGTGAGGATTTACTTCCGTCCTTTCCCCAGAACTGAATTCTGTTTGGCTCATGGACTTTAGCCAGGTCCCCAAGTCACAGAGAAATTAGGGGTTAGAACCTCTTTTACTTGCCTGTCCTAAACATCTCATATCTGGGGAGACCCCCTCACCCTGCAGGCAGCATGCAGACAGGCATGCAGAACCCTGTGCGGCTTGGGACAGTCACAGCTTCCAAAGCCTACGCTTTGATGAGCAGGATCAACTAGTAAAGCATGACTTAGAGACGATCTGCATAGTGAAAAGTTCATCACACTAAGACAAAGAGACCTATTATTTGACTTTATTTTGAAATAGTCTCATGTCAATTGTGTTTCTAGGGCAATAAACCCTGGTCTCTTTTTATCTCTATCAAGACAGAAAGTCGGCAAATCCTCTCTTGGAACTGAATATTTATCCCAACTACTCCTGTTTCTAATTTAGGGCTAAATTAGTTCTCATTAGAAGGAAAAGTTGGGATCAGTTTTTTTCTCTCTCTTAAGCTTGAGTTCTCTCAGCCTGACATCTCGCTCAGGCTCCAGAGAGACCAGCGTTGTTTACATCTCTTCTTAATTTTCTCTCTGCTTCACATTCGGTCTCCTTTGCTTTGATTCCTGGAAATGAACACTTTCCTAGACACGGGCATCCTTCTGACCCGCCAAATGCCACATCTGTCAAAATGCTGAACAGACATTGTTTAAAAATAAGGGTGGAAATGTAGCCCTTCATTAAAATCTCTAAAGCAAAAGCCACACTCTTTCCTCTCAACAAGTTTTTTTTTCCTTTTTGGTGTGCACACTCAGTATTAGCATTTAATAATAGCATCTCACCATGTCTTTGCCCACGGAGTGCCAAAAGGAAACGCCTCCTGATGATAACCTTTAGCAAGACAGACAGTCGAGCACCCGGGGAAGCATGATGCTGGTCACATATCCCGCAAAACAAAACAAACAAACAAATAAACAAACAAACAAGCAAACAAACAAACAAAAAAAGATGGGTCCAAAAACGCCTTCTGTTCTCCACGGGCCAGAGTCACTCTGAGTTCTCTTTTCTAGGCTCTGCTCCTGTGAGAACACTTTCTATGCTCTAAATGCTACCTTCAAGAAAGTTCTACAGAAGTACTTTCTAGGCAGATCAGGAGGCTAATCTATGACCGTTTGATGCTTTAGATCAATGGCCAATTGACCTACTGGAAGAAACCTAATAGGCCACATGGTGGGGTTTCCATAAGTCATTATCACTATAATAATGGGGAAATAACAATAGAGTAGAAACAAAAATAGAATAGATTAATAGAATAGAAATAATAACAGGAGACAGAACTAAGCCTCCTGAACGTGGGTGTCAGTTGGGGGGCTTGGGCAGTCTATGGGGCTGCTGACAACGGAATCAGTATTTGTCCCTAGTGCATGAACTGTCTTTTTGGAACCCATTCCCCATGGAGGGATACTCTCTTAGCCTAGATACAGAGGGGAGGGCCTCAGTCCTTCCCCAAATGATGTGATAGACTTTGCTGATTCCCCCATGGGAGGCCTCACCCTCTCTGAGGAATGGATGGGGGAATGGGGGAATGATAGGGGGATGAGAGGACGGGAGGGAGAGGGAACTGGGATTGGTATGTAAAATAAGATTGTTTTATTTTAAATTTAAAAATTAATTAAAAATAAATATACACGAAAAGAAACGATAATAGAACAAATAATTAAATGAGATAAAGTATCATTTAGCTGGGTTCAATGGGTAAACCTCCTTGCTCTTGAAGCTGTATAGATGATTAAGTGATGATCACATATTATTCTCCTGCCATAGATGGAACATCAATTTGCTTCTGAATTGTTCATCAATGGCTTTATCTACAGCTGAATTGGGCTTTGAATTCCTCCTATGGGTGGAGACCGTCATGCCTGCTGTGACACATGTGGCACGGACAGCCCTTTCCTAGTAGAGAATGCATAAAGCAGGGTGGACCCCCGCCAAACTAGAGGACAGCTGTGTCTGAACAGGAAAGACACGGAAGGCTCCTGTCTCCATCCTAAGCACCTAAACCAACTGCATCTAGGCCCAGAGTTCAGCCATGTGCAGCAAAGGGTTCAGCTTTGTAACAAAGACACCAAGGCCTCTCTTGGCCATAAGTGGGTTGGCTGATGGGGTTTAGCATTTGCTCTGCAGAAGATCTGAATGCAACTACCAAGACAGCAACATTTCGAAGCAGAGATACACGGCACAGGAAAGTTCTATGGTCTTTGAATTACTTAGTTTCCAGGTGCTTTTTTTTTTTTTAAGTTTTCCTCCAAGAGAAATGCTTCCATATTAGCTCAGCAATTATGTAACTTAACCAAGTCATGACTCTCTCTTTAATATTTGCTTTTATTTGGAGTTTAAAGGGAAATCAACGGCGATGAGGTGACCAAAGCATTCAACCTCATTAAGTTTTCTGGATTCTTTACAGTGTCAAAAAAAATACTGCAAGCTTCTTCTGGCATGTGATTAATGCCAAATGTTTCTGCTTTGCATGCCCAGGGAATGGGCGGTTGACTTGTGGAAGGATGCCCAAAGGTGGCTATTGAGAACTTTGTGGAATGTTGGCTGTCAATACAAGGTAGAAGCAGCAATGATTTATGGGGCAAATTAATGATGGCAGCTTCTACACCAGCCCAGAATTCTTGGACCATCAGTAGAGGATTGCCTGTGGTCTATCAAGTGGCAAGCATTCATTAGCTTTTTAGTGCTCCAGTTAAATGTGTTTTACATTCGTCATCAAAATCTAGAATTTCACCAGCCGAGTCATAAACACACAGAGAAGAGTAAGTGGTACAAAGAGGAATAATTATCCTGGTGATTAAAAAAAGAGTCAGTTGCCTTTGATAGGACAATATCCATATTCTTGTATGTGCAAGGACAATAAATGCATGTGTATCATCACCTTAAGATATAGATTACGAAGAGTTCGCAACGAATGCTTGAATGTATTTCTAAGTTCTAAATCAGAGTCAGGGAAGAGGACACAAGGTCTTTTGTTCTGGGAGGGCATGAAGCTTTCAGGACTTTCAGGTGTCTCAGTTTGAGCTACCCTACTGTACCTTAAACAGCTCTGCTCCTACAAAGAGTGAGTTTGAAGGTCTATCTGGTCTACCTCGGTTTTCATAAGGAGGCAGAGTGATTTTTCGGGAGCTTTAAAGAGTGATAATTAGTAGGTGTCTCTTCCACTGGGCTTAGAACCCTTTAATTTATGTTTCTGGTTTTTCCAAGAGAGATTTGCCCTTTTCAACTTAAAATTAAATAAATTCAGTCCATGTTTGCCTTCATGGGAGCAATGACTTGATCCTATTAAAACACCAGCAGGGAGAACTGGAAATACCTGATCCTTCTACCACATGAGGACTATGGGCACTCCTGCCCCAAAGAGGCAAATCCATCAAATCCCTGACTTCTGATTGTCTGGCCAGAGAGTGACATCTTTGTAATGTGTTGTCTTCCCCGTCAGTCACCTGGGCCCTGCTGCAGTTTCATCCCCTAAATAACACACAGGGCACTATATTAATTATAAGCTGCTGGCCGTTTGCTATTGTTTCTCATTGGCTAGCTCTGACTTAATTATTGACTCATAATCACCAACATATATTTTCATAAGGACTTATCTTTCCAAGAATGCAGACTTGTGTCCCCTCTTCCTGGGAATCATGTGGCGACGGCTCCGTTCACTACATTTCCCAGAATCCTCCTGGACTCCCAGTCCCACCTACCTTGCTTCCCTATTGGCCAACAGTGCTTTATTGACATATGCACAGGACTCCCCCATCACATCTTCTCTAGCCTCAGTTATGTGATCAGTGTGGCAACGAGCAAAGTTTCTTCCACAAAGGCCTCATTCAGAATCAGCGCCATTGCTGTGTTCACTTACTCCATTGTCTGACAGTCACTTCAGTTTCGTTGTCCCCAGGGGGTCCCAAACAAGCAAGGCAAAGACTCAGTGATGGGCTGACTCAGGCTCAGGGGAGAACTAGACCGTGAGACGTTGGTCTAAACCAATATGGCGTGAAAGGAAGAGAACCAAGCAGGAATCGGAGCCTAGTCAGGTTTGTCCAACATCTTGGTGTCATAAGATGTTGTCATCTACAAAGCTCACTCTTGAGAAGTAAGCAAACAAGGCTGGAGGTGTCACTCCGTGGGCAGAGTGATGGGCTAACACATATAAGAGGTTCTGTGTTTCATTCTCAGCATCCCATAAACCAGGAGTGGTGACCCCTATAATCCGTGTGCTTGTTAGTGGCAAGAGGATCAGAAGTTAACCTTAGTTACATAACAAACTAAGATACATGAGATCCCCCAACACACACGCGCGCGCACACACACACACACACACACACACACATACACACACACACAAGTTTACAGATTTGTGGTAAGCCACACTCAGAGTCATCGGCTGCATGTAGCCCCCCCTGCTGTAGGCTGGACACTCTTGGTACCGTCTATTTCTCCTGGCTTTGAGGCTTTGGGTAATTTCCTCCTTGTTCCTGGGTTACCACCCCTACCTCCTATCTCCACCCACCACATCTGTCTTCGTGCAACCATCGTGAAACCAGCCCCTGCTCTCATTCAGCAGTGCTCTGCCATCGACCTTTTCTGCCCTCACCCTCTCCCTTCCTAAGGTAAGGGGACTAAATGGAAACGGACACGGTTGAAATGAAAGGTGATGCTGACCCTGGTGGGCGCCCGTGGAAGGAGGTCTCTGCTGCTGAAGACCACATCGAAGACACCAGTCTGAAGTGAGCCTTTCCTTCCCTCCCAAAGTTTCAGCTCCTCTGCCCCCTACTGCACCCCACAACACAACACAACACAGAGCAGAGCAGATCAAACTGAGCCCTAAGACTGCCCGCCTACTCTCCTATAAGGGTTAACTGCTCCTCTGACTGGGACACAGAGATCTGCACAGAGTGCCAAGGAAGCGCGTCTCCCTGATTCCCAGCGTCACCTGCCAGCCAGTCTTCCAAACTTCTTACTTTCTCTTGTGTGAAAACCCCTGCCAAAGACCCCTCTTGAATGCCAGCCCATACACTGTGCAAGACACGTTTGGTTCTGTTTACCCACATTCTTTACCGGGGTCGTTTTTACTAAAGTCAGATAACTGAAGATGAATGTGTGGAACCTAATTTCTTAATACTACGCAAGGCTAAAAATAGTTTCATCGTTTGATGTTTAGCTATAGACGATGAGTCCCTTTCTTTCTACTTTTTTTTTTAAGTCTGCAGGATTATTTAATGAGAGACACATGCAGCGAGTCACAGCGTGCAAGCTTTCTTCTCAGCAATGCAGAAAATTCCTTAGACCGTTGGTTTCCTTTTGGAGGGCACTCGGAACCGTGTAAAATATGGCATGAGGTCTCCAGGAGGATTGGGGAGATGAAGAGGAGGAGGGGGAGGAGGAGGCGGCCATGGAGGATGAGGATGAGGAGGGGGAAACAGGAGGAGGAGGAGGAGCAGGAGGAGGAGGAGGAGGGGGAGGAGGAGGGGGGGGAGCAGGAGGAGGAAGAGGAGGAGGAGGAGGAGGCCATGGCGGAGGCAGCTGCTGCTGCTGCTACAGTCTAGAGGAGCCTCTACCGCCACCTCCATCTAATCCAGGAAAGAACTGGTGAGATTCAAATGCCGGAGATATTCCGGTAATGGGATGCTTAGAGATCATTCCCTGAGGCCCCTGCCCTGCTCGGGGTGAACTTCTGTATTTATAGGATCAGATTGTGAGAACAGACCCCAGCATACACTCAGTTGTTAGCACAGATGCTCATCCATACATTATTTATGTTCCAGTTTTCCAAGGCATCACCCTGTGTCTCTGGTCTTGAGCGAATACTCCCCCCAACACAAGCAATCTGTCTGTTCACCTGCCCATTGATGACTCAGGCTGGTAAGACTGTGCACACACAGTTGTACAAATATATTCACCTAATTGGTCTGCAATGCAGGTTTCATGGTCACTCGGCAATCACTGGCCAGCTGCTTCAAGGAGCACACACCTTCCTCCACTCTGTTCCAAGTTCAGGTCCAGGTGTCCATTATTGCTAAGAGCTAGTCTGGATTGGGCTTAATTGACAGCCCCATTAGTCTGATGAGCACAAATGGCATCAAATACCAGGATCGGACACAAATTGAAGATGAGAGCTCCTTTGCATCCACATGGGAAGGCAAACAGGGATTTTTAAGACAGAGTAGTGAGGACAATTACCAGGACTAATGGACTCTCCGGGATCGGGGTGACAGCAGATGCCCTCTGTTGCACAAGTCTGTGTGCATTCCCCAGCAAGTCCCGCCGGCTTTAGAGCCAGGACACTGTTCAGCAAGGGCACAGCCTTGCGTCTCTGATGCGAGCCTGTATGCGGGCTGAAGCCTTGGTCTGGTCCCCTGCCTCCTATAGCAGACATCCCCGGTGAGTGTAGAGCCAGAAGCTCCGTGGAGTCATTAGCAGCGGAGCAGCCTGAGAGTCACTCTGGCTTTTTGTACATTCCCCCCGCCTGTATCAGCACGTCGTATATCCCCAAGTAGCGGGAATATATGGAAAGGATAAATGGGAAAGGCCCATAGGGAACAATCAGTCATGTCACCAAGATCCATTTCTGAAGGGAACAACCACAAATGTTTTAGCGAATATAAACGAAATCTCACCCTGCCTGCTCCACTGTTCTCAGTTTATGACCATGTTTTTTCCTCTCTCTCTTTTTTCTTTCACACTGTGTGGAAAAATACAAAGAAGTGCCCAGGAACTAAAAACAGAAATGGATCTGTTTTAAGGAGTATTTCCCCCTTGATTTCTTTGCTGTATTTACCAGATGTTGTCTACCCAGATGTACCCCAGCCAGCCGCCAACAAGAACCACACCGTGGACCTGAGGCCTGCTCCAACACGTGGGAACCGGAGCCAGGGTTTTGAAAGAAAGGAAGAAAGGAGGAAGGAAGGAACAGAAGAAAAAAGGAACACCTCTACAATCTGCTTGGTGTAGTACATCACATGGATTCTCAGTTTTCCAGCTGTTACCCCAAAGGAGGATGGGAGGGGGGGTCTAACCCATCACAGTCATTTTATCTAAAACAGGAGAGAGACATCACATAAAGGCTGTGGCCTTGGTGTTGGCTCAGGGAGACCAGACAGCTGTCCTCGCTACTTATGTCAACATTTCTCACCCCATGAAGATCAGGGGTTTACAAGAGTGTGTCTTTGGGATCTTGGAGCTTGCTCTATTGTGCCTAATTGAAAGTTGTCTGTCCATTTACCTGGACACTGACAGGAGGGTCTTACAAAGCCGGGAACTTTACCAAATCTGGTTATAAATGTGATTGGACTACACATTTTTCACTTCGTAGTCACTTGGCAGTGACGGGGTGGTGGCAGCTGTGGGAGAAACTAGCCTAAACGAAGCATTCACTAGCTAGCTCCTTTGTCTTCCCGCGAATGTTTCCTCCCTATTTTATGTGTGTGCTTGTGTGCGTGCGTGCGTGCGTGTGTGTGTGTGTGTGTGTGTGTGTGTGTGTGTGTGTGTGTGTGTGTGTGTGTGTGTGCAGGAGCGAATGTACAGGTGCATTTGGGTGTGTATGGAGCCAGAGGTTGATAGCAGATGTCTCCCTCTGTCTTCCTCCACCTTTTTCTTTTGAGACAGGGTCTCTCCTTGAACCTAGAGCTCAGTGATCCAGTTAGACTGGGCGGTCAGTGAGCTCTGGAGACCTGCATGCCTGTGTCTTCCCTGACAGGACTGCGCTAAATGCCTGCGTTTAAGGGGGTGCTGGATCTGAACTCTGGTCTCCATGCTGGAACAGCGGCACTGTACCCACGGAGTCCTCTCCCCGGACCTATCAATGACTTTCTCATTCTTTGAACTTCCCACCCCTACTGACCAGTAACGCTACGGGATGCTGTGAGAACCAGAGCAAACTGGATTCAGAGCATGGGGTCCTCTGAGAAGCAGGTAGAGAGGACACCCACTGTTCCCAACTGGCTAACATCTGTGTGCCTAAGCACAGGAAGTAGTCTGTGACTAGATACTGTATTATTGCGCTATCATCAGCCTGCTAGGAATGCTCCTTCTAGCATAAAGACTGTGACAGGCCTGGCTCTCACATTCCAAATGGAACCTACAGGGCCGGGGGGACATGGCTCTGTTGTAGAGTGTCTGCCTCGCACATGCAGAATCCCTGGTTCAATTCCCAGCACCGGAAAAACGAAAGCTTCCGTTGGGATAAGAAGCCGCCGTCTCCTTCCGGGTCTGAAGGCCCGTGCTGGCTGGTGTGCCTGGCAGAGCCGCATTTGTGTGGATGTGTCTGGCATTCACACCCCATCAGAATCGCCAAGTAAAGGGGACTATTTTTTTTCAGTTACCAGCGAGCATTTAAAAATAAATGTGCATTTCTTGGCCACATGTCCTCACCACAGTGACCCCCACCTTTCACCACAAAATTTTCACTCCTCAGCCCCAAGGACCGAGCCTCTCCTCCCACGGCTCTCCTGAAATGTCTTTTCTCAAATGTCACCGCTGCCGACGGCTGCTGAGTCAACTCTTCCCATCCAGACACCCCTGCCACGGCTTTGGTGCCTACTGTTGGTCCTGGTTCGCCCTTCATGTGGCAGAGCCTGAGGTTCCAGCCCGCCTGAGGGGTGTTCTCCCTCTCTGCCCTTTCCTCAGAAGGGAACCAACTTCGGTTACCCTTCTCTTCGCTCCTTTGGCTCTTTCCTGGATGCAACTCTCCGTGGTAGAGCTGGGGCGTGTCTTGGCCTCCTGTTGCTGTGTCTATGAAGTGACTGTCACTGCCCAGGACCTGGCTTGTCCCTGGGCCCCAGCCTGCTGTCTTCCTTCGTGAGCTGAGCACTCATTTCTTGTTTATCCAGGGACTCCCGAAAGGCAGTGAGAGGCTCTCCCAGCCCTCCTAACGCTGCCCCCTTTAGCCCAGTTCCTCATGCCGTGGTGAGGTGCCCTCAACCATAAAACTGTTTTTGCTGCTATTTCGCAGCTTGAGCTTCGTCAACTGTTGTGAACTGGCAAACATCTGACATTTAGGACGGGTTTAGGGGGAAAGGTCATTCAACCCCCAAAGGGGCCGTGACCCACAGGTTGAAAACTGCCGCTCAGAGGGACTAAGGAGGGGTTCAGAAGGACAGGGGAGGACATTCGCAGGGGTATGAGGGAGGACACTGGTGGTAAAAAAATGCCCCTGGATCACTGCATGCGTGAAGTTGTCAAATGACGATGATGATGATATAAATAAAAGATATTCCCAAAGAAGTGCCCAGACTCCTCTCCTTGGTGATGTTCTCACCTTGGTTTCTGCCTTGGATACGGACCCTCTTCTCCCTGTCAGTTGCTTTACTGGCTGTGACCCATCTGTCCTTGCCATTCCCCGGGCCACCTCCCTTTAGGCCCTGAGTGACTGCCTCTGGGACTGGGTCTCCCACGACTGTGACAAACTCACCAGGCTAATCCTTCTGGAAAAATAAAATAAATGGTGTCGCTGTGACATTCTTCCTTCCACAACACTGCACCGTATTCTGACACCCCACCTCAGGCTTTAGCTCCTCCTCTGCCTTCCCTAAGACACACAACCACAGTCCGTCAGGCCCCATGGCGGTGGCGGTGGCGGGACAGTTCAGATCACATGCCCCATTTCCCTCTCTGGCCCCTCCGTCTGTGTCCCTCCAGCTGCGTGGGGCATCTTCCTTCACCCTGGCCCCCCGGCCCCCTTAATTCCCAGTTCTGTCATCAGACCTACTTCCGCTTTTCATGTTTGTTTGGAAAATTACACGAAGTCTTTGCCTTTTCTTCCCCTTTCGCCTGACTGGTGCACTACAGATAAAGAAAAGATGAGTGGCATCTCCTATCGGGCGCAGTTGACACATGGTTGAAAACTCAACGGAGGAAGTGGCTTCCGAGAGGGGAGCTTTGTTTACCGCAGCCCTGCAAGCTTAAAGAGCGCCTACATCAGGGGGATGGCTGGTGTTGCTCAGGCAGGGCTGGGGGTGTCACGGAGAGTCTGCACCGCAGCCGCTGTTGTCTGCGGACTCTGCAGCTCACCGCAAAGGCTCTCATGAGCGACAGGACTGTCCAGGCAGGGCCCCTCTGCCATCTTGGCTTCAGAGTGAAGGCTAGCCCCTGCCACCTTCCTACTTAAGCATACGCTTCCTGCCTGGTCCCCCCCATGTCTGTTCTCAGTGACCTGTCACCTTTGCCAAGCCAGCACAGCCTCTAAAGACGCCCCTTTGACTCATTTCTCTCCTCTCTGACCATCTGTGACACCATGTCACTGGCGTCCTTCATTGTTTTACGTGTGTCGTCTCACCAAACGACCTGCCAGGGCCTCCGTTCTGAGTTAGCATTTTACATGACCAGGCTCTGGCCCCTTTGCTCACTCAAGTGTGCTCTGTGCGAGCTCTTTAACAAATAATTAAATATGGAAGGGTGGGGTCTCAGGTTCCTTTGGCCACCGCTTCTCTTAGAAATGCTGACATCACTACAAACCACGCATCTGTCCACCAATACGCTCCTCAAATTTATATCTCCCTGAAATTTGTTTCGGAACTTATTTTATGTATAGGAGTGTTTGCTCGCATGCGTTTCTGGTGCCCACAGAGGATGTCAGTCTCCCTTAAAACTGGAGTCACAGAGGGTGGTGAGCCA
The DNA here is from genome assembly GCF_017639785.1 of Mesocricetus auratus. Lineage (NCBI taxonomy): Eukaryota > Metazoa > Chordata > Mammalia > Rodentia > Cricetidae > Mesocricetus > Mesocricetus auratus. The sequence goes on along the minus strand of NW_024429192.1, from coordinate 4,985,822 downwards.
CCACACGTGGGAGCTGGGACCCAAACCTGTGTCCTCTGCAAGAGCACTAACTGCTGAGTCATCTCTCCAACCCCAAATCCACGCCTTTTTATAGGGCTTCTAGATAGGGAGTCTTTGAAAGACACACAAATCCCATCTGCATACCAGCATCCATGACAGAATAATCTCAAGTGCTGTCTGTGTAGATTCCAGTCACGGAGAAACTTCACTCCTGAGAGTGGAGTCCCCATCATCACAAGAAAGTCTCTGCTTTTAAAAAACTGTATAAAACACACACACACACACAGACACACAGACACACACACACATAGACACACATGCATACACACACATATGTATACTTCTAGGGCCTTCCGCCATGTGCGCCGTGTGGGACCCACACTTTGCCGGTTCTGCATGCCCTGTCGCAGTGATAAACTGACTCTTCCTCTCTCCAAGTCTGCGTTCCCCTCCCTCAGTCTCGCTGCTCACAGCATGCTCTTCCGGTTTCCACCGTTCCCGGATGCTGCCTTTGAGGTCTGTAATGGAAGTCCCTGAGGACAAGGTCCTCCGTTAGGACCCTGGCAAGTCTCTGGGGTGCTGTGAGGAAACGTGCCCGGGGAACTGCGCCCGACTCTGCTGCGAGTTCCGCCCTTCGCCTGGCCTCCCTCCTAGGCCAGGGCTAGGAAGCCAACCTTTCTTTCTGTTTGGTTTCACTTTTGAAGTGAAGGCTGGTGTATTTTTAGAATGGAGATACATGGCACGTTACACACCTGCATAGATATACATGGACATTCAGCAGTGGCTACAGAGACGAGAGAGAGAGAGAGAGAGAGAGAGAGAGAGAGAGAGAGGAAATGCAGACACAACTGGATGTCTTAGGCCTGGGCCCGAGGCCTTCTTTCTCAGGCCTACCTCAAGTGAGACTGTGATTTTGTTCACCCTGGGTTCTCCTCTCAAGGCCACAAAGGGAGTTTGGGAAGGCTCCCATGGGTGTTAGCACAGGCTCTAAGAGAACAGTCTCTCAGAAGACATTCGTATATAGTACTTTAATGACACAGGTCCTGACTTGAAGCGAAGAGTCTGCCGGTGTTCTGGCTAGGAAGACATGGGGGAGGCTCGAGGGACGCCCGGGACTGCCTAGCTGGACAATGCTTTCTTATCGTGGGGGGACTGACTGGCAGACAGACGGTGATGGACATTTGGAAGGACTGATAGGCAGCAGACGGCTAACAGCCCGTCTCAAGGATGCTGAGGAAGAGACGGAGGAGACACTTCCCTGATGGGAGGCACTAATCTATCTGTAATGCTTCTGCCTTGTTCTCCAAAACAACCAAACCGTACACGGACAGAGCTGGAGGGCAGGGAGGGCAGGCGATGGGCCAGTGAGGTCCCTGAAGGAGGAGAGAGCTAAAGGACATCCAGAAGTCTCTTGTTCAACAACCAATGTGGACGGGGAAGTTCATTTAAATATCCCTAGTAACCTCTGGGTGGGGGGGGCGGTTCACTAATGAAAGATTAAAACCCTAGCCTCTGCCTTGCTCATTAAGTAGCTCCGAGTGCTGAACTGTGAAGCGAACTTTCAATAAATCAAATCTGATCTTTAGAGAAAAACAAAAGCATAAATTCCCCATCCTAAGAGGAGAGAAGCAACTTAATAGCGGGAAAATGTCCCACATGGCTAGGTTAAACGCTGTGGCTGGGGACTGGTTTGGGTGACATTTTGAAAACGGCTCCATGACTCTAGGTGGTCACTTGCTTGGCAATAAAGAGCAAAACCAGGAAGGGGACCACCCCCCATTGTGGAGATGCTTCTGCTACAGCATAGCCACACCAGTGAGGAAAGTCAGCAAAGCCGTCTGGGGTCCCGGCGGAGTGCAAGGTGAGCATCTCCCTTCACGCACCTCCCCAGCTGAGCGTCTCCCGCTAACACCAAGTATTTTAGGGCTCCATGGCTCCTCCAGATCTAGTGGGGTTTCCCTCTGATGTGCATGACAACAGCCATGGCATCTTGTGCTTGGTGATGCTGGGTCCCTGTTGAACGGACATCGCGGGGATCACAGGATTGTATAGTATTATGGAGCCGTAAAGATCTTTTGGCAGACAACATTAAATGATTGTGATAGGTCCTTATAAACAGTCCAGAGTTGAACAAACAGTATTATTATGTGCCTAGGCCTCTCAGCTTACATAGCAGACAGAATAATACAGAGTTAAATGATTGCTTCAGGTCTTAATAGCTGTACATTCCAAAGGTTGTTTTTTGTTTAGTATTCATAACTAGTATCATCTTTCAAATTGTATGATAATAGATAGGAATTATGAAACTGTACACTTTCTGTAGTACTAGAAAGTGATTTTGTTCTGCCTATCTAAGAAACAGTTAAACATGAATAGCATGTAGACAAATATTTCAGTTCCTTATGAGGAAGGACTTAAGTGGCAATTAATTACGCATATAAGTATGGGATGATTTAGTGGCGTTTCAGAGGATATCTGTGGTAGGCAGGAGTCCCTCAAGGTCTCCCGCCCTCATCCCCAGTGTCTACCTCAGAGTCAGCATCCAGCATGGTCTAGGGATGACACTAAAGTCTTAGGGAATCCCCAAGAAGGAGATTCGGGTTATGAATCTACGGTGGTCACTGCATTCACAAAGGTCACAGTGCCAGTGATGCTCTGCTCATTGTGAGGCAACTTAATTAGGACAGACATAAGAAGCAATTTGTTGACAGCCCCTGGAAGCCAGGTGGCAAGGTATGGGTTTATATAGCAACGCCTGCAGGGGCATTCTACAGCCTTCTGCCAATGGGGATGGTTCCCACAAGGGGCCCAGGTGTTTTGAAACCTTTCTGTCAGTCTCCCAAAAGCAGCGAGAGGAAGGACAGCATGCCTTCAGAGTTGCCCCATTGCTTTGCAGGGTCCCTGAGACATCAACTTAGGGTCAGTTGGTATTTCTATCTATCTATCTATCTATCTATCTATCTATCTATCTATCTATCTATCTATCTATCTATCATCTGTTAATCTATTATCTATCTATCATCTATTATCTATCTATCTATCTATCTATCTATCTATCTATCTGATGTCCTGGTACTCATGGTGTAGCCCACTTTAACCTCAAACTCACAGAGATCTACCTGTTTTTACCTCTGAGTGCTGGGACACTCTGAGTGCCCAGCACACTTCTAATTCATACATAGTGACATGACCGGTGTGCATCGGAGAGCAAGTTCACACCACCCGAAAGGTGGAGTCATTGTTAGTTTCCAATTGCTTCATGAATTCTGCAGTTCTCCTGGTTAATTCTCTCATTAAATCCCAGTAATTAAAACAATGTCCTCATTTTAGATAAAATGAAACGAAGTTTCATGTGCCCAAAGGGCCATGGCTGACCTCCTGTCTGAGAAGTGACTGTTTTCTGAAAACTGGGACCTGGCAGCTGGCAGGTCTTGGACACTGGGCCATTGCCAGCCTTCCTCATCAATTACTTTCTCAAACCATAGGCCGATTTTTGTTTATTTTTTGTTTTGAGAGACAGGGTTTTGCTGTATTGTTTTGGAGGCTGTCCTGGAACTTGCTCTGTCGACCAGGCTGGCCTTGAAATCACAGAGATCTGCCTGCCTCTGCCTCCAGAGTGCTGGGATTAAAGGCGTGAGCCACCAACGCCCAGCTTGAGTCTGGTCTTTTATCTCCACTTCTAGATTGGAGTCTCCAGAAGCCAAACAAATCAGAGCCAAGTCATGGAGGCTGCCGCTGGTCAACTGGCTCTTTGCTGTGAATCTCTCTGCCAAATAGTGCAGGCTCTTAGCTCTCTGGCCTGTGCCTTGTGCACACCATGTCACGAGACACTTGTCTCTGGCACTCCAAAAAGTCTGGAAGGCACAAAGCCTTGGTGGAAGGCATGGGGTTGAAAGGGTGACTTGTGGTTAAGATGGTAGACTCAGGCGGTTGAATGGAAGGCTTGGGTGATGAGGCTGTCCATGCAGGTCTTTAAAAATGACACCCTACGGTGTTATTATGCTGTCCAACTGGATTTCATTCATTCCACTGAATTTGAGGAGTGGCTGTTTTACATGAATTCAGTGTTTTCCCTTCTTTCTTAAAAGGAGTGACAGTTTTGTTGAGGGCAATAGTGTACGTAGGTGGAAAAAATGCAACTTCCTATCTTTCTTTGTCCCTAGGCAGTCACGAGAATATGTTCTGGGTGGCACTTCCAGGGGAGTCCTTTCCCCGTCTTCCTGGCTGCACAGACATGAGGCCGCCACCTTGTACCACAGAAGACCCTCGCGAGCAGAAGTGTTCAGACGACACAAAAGGAAGGTAGACGGCATCTAGAGGCCCTGGTGACACGCTAGGGGACTAGCCTTGTGTTACCTGACTCCACCTTGTGAAGTAAATGAAATTTAAATCTCATTCCAGCTGTTATTTCCTTCTGGAGGGTCTGAGTGTATCTTCCAACTGCCGAGTCAGGAAAGCTGAACAAAACCCATGAGTGGGTCTCTAGGGAAGGCAAACACACGGCTCGCTAGCGGGGATCAGAATATGATTTGATCTGTTGGAAATATAATCTGGGTGGGGAACATTCTAGGAAGAGCGGAAGTTAATCCCCATAAGAGGAAGTGATCAGGCAGGGGAGGAGGGAAGCCTGCTAGGCAAAGCCTGGAAGGTGACAGAGAGGGAGGTCTGCACTTGCCTTAGTCCTCAGCGGAGGCTAGAGAGGAGCCACCCTCAGTGGCAGCCTGCTTCAGCTCCCGTGGGAGGCTGAAGTGCGTTGCTGTGATGCCTTGAGTATTTAGTGACAACAGAACCTGAAGACGACAGATAAAGGAGAAGGTTCCCAGTAGCAAAATCCCTCAAGACTGCTAGACTTCGGGGGGGGGGGGGGGGTTGTCACACGGTGAACAAATGAAGATGTGGCTGGAGGCGAACGCGGGGCCTGCCGCTCTGCCGGAAATTATCGACAGCCAGATTGCTTCTTCCTGTAGCGGTTAGGAAACGGAGTGCCTCGATCTAATCAAAGTAATCGCATTAAGGAGCTACAGGGGACATTCGGCTGCTTCTCTGGAAAAGACAAGCGGTCAGCTGCACTCCAACCAGGTTAACTGTCAGGAGGAGTTTGGCTCAATTTTCTTTTAGTTCAGCTAACATGCTTCCCCCCCCCCCCCCACCTCTTGCAGATGTAAGCAAAAGTCTAAAATAAATAAATAAGGGCGACTAACTGTCAGAACAAAACAGCATGCTTGTAATACGTGGTTCATGCTTCCAGGACAAAAGTCAGCAAAATTCATATTTATATTCTTTGGGGAGGGAGGCTAAAGGGAGGGGTGTGGGTTTTAGCAGTGTGAAGCCCTAAAATAAGCCACGGTAGTTGGGACGAGCAAACTCTTCAAAGGCCAGGCAGGCAGCTGGGTGCTTCTCTTCCCTCTAGCAGGGAGAGGGTCAGGTACTTCATTTCACGCCACGCAGATGGGCAGTCATAGTTAGGAGGATGACAATGAGCAGGATCTAAAAAGATATCTAAGAGGGTTCTCATTTGAAGGATCAGTCCGGAGAAACCATGTCCCGAAAGGCTGGGGATATGAGTGAACAGAAACAAAACAAAACAAAACAAAACGGCCTGTGCATGCGTGAGAGTTGGTCTTGTCTCAAGTGTTGTGCATCTGTATATCCCGAAAGACGCAGCCTCAGAGCAGAGGAGGTATTAGTCACAACGTGGCGAGTTTTGTCCTCTTGGGTGGGAGGACAGGTGACCTCTTGTCCCTCATGCTGTGGACCCAGAGCACAGTGGCTTCGGTTGCTGGGATTTCGTCCCTTCCCTCCTCCACTTCCCCTCCCCCTGGTCTCACAGACACAGTGCTGGGCAGGGTGTGTTATAACCTGCCCGGCACATCCCAGGCCCCAAAGTTTACAAAATGACTTCCATTTGTGAGGCCATCTTGCTCTTTCCCCCACTCAGCCTTGAATTTGCCCACCAGGCTTGCTGTGAAGAATAAACTTAAAAATAAACGACTTCCATGTGGCTGGACCCTGGGACCCAGAACCCCGACTGTACCACCAGCACAGTCATATTGTTCTGGTTTGAAGGCTGGCACTTCATGAAAGGAGTTAATCCGACGCCAGGGGAAGGTGACAGGAGACAGGAGCCGCCTTCCAGCCTCTGAGCGTGCGGTCCTGCTGATGCCTGTCCTGACCTGTGGCCTGCCTTGTCTCTCCTCAGTCCCTCATGGTGCGCAGCTGGGAAGAGAAGTTGCTGACCTCGGCAGGCAGGTGTTACGACTGTTTGGTAAGACTCGCTGACGGCTTGGAAGATGAAAAGCATTATGGGGCCACTAAGTACAATAATTATCAGCACGAAGCCTCACACAACCCCTTGGAAAACGAAGGACAAACAGGCAGGAAACATAAACCCTTGTGACAGGAGGCCGGGAGCCAAGGTGGCTTGTGAAACGTGAGGACACAGTGTCATCACTGGGCAGAGCCCAGGAGTTCACGGGACTTTTTGGAAGGTAAAGGCATCCTTGAGCTGAAGAAGGAAACTGGGAAGGAGGCTTCTCTGGGGACCTGTACTCTTTTAAACACCAACAGGACTCTGGGTAGCGAGTACCTGAGGGATTCTGAGACAACACAGGCCAGAGCATGCGTCCCATGGTGCAAAGCAAGGAAAGCCCTGTTTGGTCTGTCTGGTATCCTCCATCGCCTCCCCCCGCGTCAGAGTAACAGGTAGCAGGGTGCTAACTGGAGATCTTTGAACCACTCATAAGTTCTCGACTCCCATTCTGGTCGAAGATGGTATCTCCTTGCTCAGGTCCTAGAAGGAGGCTTACCTCCTGGCCATTTGATGGTGTTCACAGACACTAGCTTTCTTTATTTTTTTCCCGTTTTTAAATTTAAATTAGGAACAAGCTTGTTTTACATGTCAATCCCAGTTCCCTCTCCCTCCTCTCATCCCCTGCTCCCCATCAGCCTCCTAGCCCATCCCCTTTCTGCTCCCCAGGGAGGCTGAGGCCTTCAGTGGGGGATCTTCAATGTCTGTCATATCATTTGGAGCAGGGCCTAGGCCATTCCCCACGTGTCTAGGCTGAGAGAGCATCCCTCTATGTGGAATGGACTCACAAAGTCCATTTGTACACTAGGGATGAATACTGATCCACTACCAGAGGCCCCATAGACTGCCCAGGCTCCCCAGCTGACACCCACGTTCAGGGGTCTGTATCAGTCCTAAATTGGTTTCCCAGACATCAATCTGGGGACCATGAGCACCCACTTGCTCAGGTCAGCTGTTTCTGTGGGTTTCACCACCACGGTCTTGACCCCTATGCCCATCACTCCTCCCTCTCTGCAACTGGATCCCAGGAGTTCAGCTCATTGCCCAACCGTGGGTGTCTGCCTCTGCTTCCCTCAGCTGCTGGATTGCACTGGAGTCTTAGACTCTAGTTTTCTTATCCTGGCAATCTCTAACCTTTTCTGGGCTTCCTGAGGTCATTGACTCAAGGAGAGTATGTGGCTGATGTTACGGCCTCACTCTAAAGATGCTGGGCAAGGTGTCCATGTCAGTGTGAAAACACGCTATTCATGGCACCAGTAGGCACTGCAAGGGTTAAGTCTCCCACTTTTCCAAAGGATGATGGTAAGATTTGAAGCTCCCCCCACCCCACTCATACATATATAATTAATATATATATTAACCAAAGAAGGCTCTGAAGACACAATGTCTCTCTGAACTAGGTCTGAATGGCTCTGTCTAGGACGAAGGAGAGAGCCCTGTATGGGAGATGCCGATAGGGGTGTGGCCTGTGCCAAGCACTTGACATCCCTGTGACAAAGCTTCCTCTTCCTCCAAGGGGCACTTAGGGTGGGTTGTGAATGCCACACAAGCAAGCGGCTGTCAAGCACTTAAAACAGTCTCCCGCATATAACACACGACGCACACGGGTAAACACAGAATAAACTACGGGCTCCTTCACAGGCTAGAGGCAGGGTCAAAGAGAGCTGAAGCCAGCCCCGAGAGCCAGCCACAGATGCATTAAAGCTCATACCAAAAGAGAGAAGACGACATCTCCCATGTGCTGAGGAAGGCGGGCGTTTCAAAGAAGCTAGGAAGGGGCGGGAATGCCAGGGCGAAGACGAGCTGTGGTGCAGATAACGCTTCAGGAACCCGAGAGTTGATCCCGATGGTCAGCTCGATCGGGTCTAGAATCACCAAGGAGAGTTGGTACTTGGGGGCTCACTAAGGCGGGGCGAGCCACACTTAACGTCCACGGAGCCACTGCCCGGGCTGGGGCTTTGACCTGAATGACAAGATGAAAGCCAGCTGGACATCCCTCTCCCTCTGCTTCCTGAGTGCGGATAGACTGCCACCAGCGACCCCACGCTGCTGCTGACACGGCGTCCCTGCACCCTCAAACAGTAAACCCAAATAAACCATTTCCTCCTTAAATTGCTTCTGGTCAAGCATTTTTTTTCTTTCTTTTTCACAACAAGAGGAAAGGTCACTTACGTACAGTCTGAGGGAGAAAGTTCAGCCTGGAGCTAAAAGCAGAAGCAGGAGTACCGAGAGAGCTTGGACGGTATTCCAGGACAGATCCGAGGTGACAGGGTCAGGCCTTCTGGGAAAGTCTGTTCCTTGCTATAGGAGCCCATCAATTCTGAGCCAGAGCAGCGGTGACCACGTAAGCGGCAGCTAATGTCACACACAGAGGGGGCCACCTGGAACCTGGGCACCAGAGAACGGAGGGGCGAGGGAGGGCCAGGTGAGCATGGACCCGGTTAAGAGTGGAGGAGGGGTCTGGTGGGAACCTGGGCCCATGGATGCCAGAATACACAAGGAGACAAACATAGGGCAGAGAGCAGGACAGACCTGGAAACGGTCCTGAAGCCCACACAGAGGCCCAGAAGGGTAGGACTCAGCAACACAGCTGGGGTGTCCAGTGGCGGCGGCAGGAGTGAGCATCACCAGGAAGGGCTCAGGACTAACTCTGGATACCGCAGGGAGCAGGGCTCTCTGCGTGCAGCAGAGATGAAACCACCTGTGAAGTAGGTCCACTTCCTGCCTCTCTGACTGGAAATGAGTAGTTAGAGGCTGAGTTGTGACTGAACCTGACCATTACACGAGCAGAAGTGGGGGCACCCTTCCAGCCTGGTCCCCAGCTGGGTGCAGACTGTCACAGGGACCTTTTGAATACGGCAGAGCATCAGGACAGAAGAAACCTGGGTCTCCGACATACATAATCAGGAAGACCTGGGAGGAAGCCATTGCCATAAACCACTTGGATATGGGAATTTCCTTGGTAAATCAATTCGTGTTACTTAAGTGCCTGGGATGTGGCTGTGGTGAACAGGGTTAATCTAAGGTTAAGAGCAATGACCTCTTGGGGTCTTCCTGGTCTCATGTAGCGATGGGAGCCCTCCCACATTTGGTCTAAGATGACTGGGTGTTCTGAGCGTGGATTTCTTGGTCAGGCGTGTTGGATTTGTACCCCTAGAGCTCCTCATGGGGATGTTTATGATCAGACTAGATGATTTAGCATTTGACGTGTTTGTAAACACCGGGGAACACTAAATGAACAGGGCTATCTCATCAGGTCTCAGGGTTGACCTATAAAACAGTCCTCCTATTCGGGAACTGTTTCATCAACTGACTCCCTCTTGGCCTTAGCGTGAAGACGAAATACCATGCAACATAAGAAGCCATAAGTAGCATGGGTTACTTGTGACCTGATTTTAACAAAGCCTAACACTTTCTGTATGCGTTTGCATGTGTGCATGTGTTCATATGTGTGAGCTTGGTGTGAGGCCAGAGGTCCACATTGAGTGAATTCCTCAGTCACCAACCACCTTATGTTTTGGGGTAGGAACTGCCATTGAACCTAAAACTTGCTGGCAATCAGGCCCTAGGAATTCTCCTTTCTTTGGACCCCAGCATCAGAGTTACTGGCACATTCTCATGAGCCTGGATTTCTTAAATGTGGGTTCTGGGGGTCTGAACTTAGGTCTTCATGCTTGCACAGCAGGCATTTTGTTTCTGGAACTATCTCCCTAGACCCCAGTGAGCTTTTTAGCCAAGGATATTCCGATTTTCCCCAAATGCCTCCGTTCAACACTCGAGAGTATGATAAGTCATGACGCATGCGGCGGTCTGGCGCGCATCTCCTGTGGAGACTTTCCAAGCCCAGTGAGACTCAGTTATGGAGCTTCAGTCCCCGGGAACGTGTGAGGATCCTCAGACTCTCACTTAGCTACCTCATTAACAGGACAGAGGCAAGCGACTTCAAGACAATCAGGGACAGCTCCTAAGAGTGCTGCACCTGACCATGACTCAGGAGGGGAGACTTCTGTGAGAAGTGGAGGAGACCGTGTCTCTCTGGCCTTGGTAAATTATGTCTCTGAGCCACCATGTTGCTCTCCATCTGGGTCTTCTGAATTTCAAAGCTCTTTTCCGTTCTAATGGAAGTTCTATTTGTGTCTCTGGATTTATAGATTTTATGCGGTCTCAGAAGTTCACCTCACTTTGCCTATTTGCTTCCACTAAACATATTTTTTTAAATGCAGAGACCATGTTTAGCCAGAGGCAGGAAGGAACAAAGCTCCCTTCGCAACTTAAGGGCTTGCTGAGAACTCAAATGGGACCCGTCTGTTTGGTCAATACAAACGGTTTTTCTCTGCAATTAATTCTGCTGTTAACTTTCCCCTTTCTCTACAATTAATTCTGCTGTTAAGTTAACTTTCCCCTGCTGATGAGATCTGAAAGGCTGAACCATCGGGCGCTTGGTAAGGAAATGCCCTGTAGAAATTTGGAATCGTGAGGCAGTTTTCCTACTGCTTTCTTCTGTATGTTGGGGTCTCTTGACAATTGATGCGATTGTATGGATGTCTCCCTCTCTGCCACTTCACTTTAGCATTTTGAAGCTACACTTGGGTCTAAAAGGTTATGCCAGAAGATCTTGGCTGTGTGCTCTGGTTATGGGCTATGCAATTCTGTAGTTGCTCAGGCACAAACCTAAATTCTCACTGCACCGTTTTGTAAAAAAGTGACTGGATAGCCACCATGATATTCCTTTGATAGCACACCAGTGTCGGTCTCCTAAGAATCTTAAAAGCACAGCAATGAGGATAGAAATGTGGGTGTAGGCGCTGGCACATTGCCAGTCAAAATGAAAGTCAGTCCTACCGTCATGCACTTTGTTCTTGGTGTGGTTTAAAAACTCTGAGGTCATTCTAATGTGCAGTCCAAGAGCAGACCCCCGGTTACAGATCCTTTGGGATACTGGGTTCCCTGGCTATCTTTCTGCATTCGGGAACAGGACCTCGTGGCTGGATCTCTAACATAGAAGGAATGCCCAGCAAACACCTTGCCTATAGGCAGGGGCCGGCTGCCCAGTTCCTGAAAGCTTGTTGTGGCTTTTCCAGGCTCCAAGACACCTCTTTATGACCATGGCCAACTGAGAGCAGTCAGAAGTTTTGCGCTAACTACTGAAGTACGCAGAATAAACACACCAACTCACCTGAGTGACCCCATCAGTGATTCCTACACTCACACACTTGAGGCTGTCTTTCTCAGACAGTTACAGGGACGGACGCTGTAACAAGGTCCCATGCCCTATGGTGTAGAAGGCACGGAAGCAATGCTTGTATGGCAGACACGCCATGGACACACATGTCCCTCAGGACAGGGATTGACGATCTAGGAGAGGATGTAAGGTTCAGGGGTGGAGTGTGAGTGTGCCGCTGGCTGACCTCTCTCAGAGAAGACGTGAAGTGGAGAAAAATGGCCGGTGGGAGGGAGACAACATTCTGATTTGTTATCCAGCCCGAGGAAGCCAGCTTTGCGGCCAGGTCAATCCGGTCTTTCTCTGAGGGTCCACTCCCTCCTCCATGCTTTGAGTGCAAGCGTTTCGGGTCTCTGCTGGCCCCTCCAAGAGAACAGTAACCGCACAGTATGGCCCACACCTACTGGGGTCTCAGTACACACAGGCACATACATGCATGCACATGTATGCTCATACCCCAGGACACGTACGCATTCACACAGGCAGTGTTCCTGAATTCATGCATGCGCTCACATGTATACAGATGAAGACAGGAGTATACAGGTGCTCATGTATGTACATATGCACTTGAAAGTGAATGCGGGGCTCTCTCTTGCTCATGTCTCTCTCTCTCTCTCATACACACACACACACACACACACACACACACACACACACACACACACACTGGCAGGGCAGGGGAATCCTGTGGTGGCTTCTGTGCATCAGGGCCAATTTCCAGATTAGCCATCTACCTCCTTGATTCTCATTACCCTTGACCTGGTTCCACAACTACACGGAAAAAGTCAAGGAGGGCTTGGGCTGGGTTGGGGTGGGATTTGCACACCGTGGTGGACAGCTAGGAAGTCATCCTTCCTGATAGCACCCAGCCCTATTCCTGCTCAGAACAGGGATGGCTAGAGGGACTAGCCACATCCTATGTGGGCCACCATGAAGCTGTCTCTACAGTGTCATCCTAATGTCCTTGTAAGAACGATGTCCCGCCGAAGTGTTCTCCTTCTTTGATTTCATCTGCACGCTGTGTAAATGACAGAGCCCTGTTTAATCCACAACGGAACTAAGACTCAGGGGCACAGTTGCCTGGTTCACCACAGCAAACTGTGGAAGAGTGGGGCCTTGACCTATACCACATGTGCCCAGAGCTCATTAGCTATAGTGGCAGGGAGATAAAAATAATACCTAAAGACAGTAGATAATAATAGATGATAATGGGTATCTTACAAAGTGGCCTGCGTCGCTGTCAGTAGATTTAATGCTGGCTTGCCTAATTCCTACAGTCTTATGAGATGGGCACTTTTATTACCCGCAGTGAGCAATGGTGGAAATTAGGCCCCCAGAATTAAATGGCTTGCCAGAAGCCACATAATCATGGAAGGCAGAAGGGGACATTGGTCTAACCACCTGACGTCCCCACCTCTCCTAGCGCAGACACCCAAGAGCACCACTCCCAGTATGGTCATCCATGCCAGGCTTCACCCCAGGAATTACCACAGTGAGGACAATATTCAGGCAAGTGCCCCATGTGTTCTGTAACTGGAAAGACATCTTATGGGCAGAGTTAAAACAAATGCCTGAACGTTAAAAACAAGCAGGCAGTGTTTTGTCTTGCCTGTGAGTGTCTGGTTGGACACACTCCCCATGCCTACAGACCATGCTCACTGACAGGCAGTTGGCTCTTTCTGAAGCGTCAGCATCAGTGTAGAGGCTGCTGTTGGTCCCAAGTCCCAGAAACAGAATTTTTCCTAGGCATACCCGAGGTACCACTCTTGCTGTTTTAAAAGGGTCTTGTGGCCCTGCCATGGTGCAAAGCGACAGGGTTAGCTGAGATAGCACGACAAGGTGTGGCGTGATGTTAATGGCTGCATGAACCATGCATGCGAATCCTGGGGAGCTCTGAGACGCCCTAGCAGACTCCTCTGTCTAGGTTATAAGGAGTGTAAGCAGAAGACAGACAGACCTGAGTCTGTGAGGACAGTGACCGCTTGTTCCTGAGGTAGCTTCCATCGATGTGATCACATACTCATCCATTTTAGAGGGACATCTTTTTGTGACAGGTGAAAACTCTTGGGGGGCCCCTTGAATGCAGGTGCTGGGGGCAGTTCACTCTCGAAGCAGCAGGTGTTTCCCTGCCCCCACCCCTCCTGGCTCCAGAACCGGGCATCCACGCAAAACAACGACAGACATTTGGGGGCTGCTGCGGTTTTGTTCCGGCTTCATAGCCCGGGTCCAGCTTCCTGCAACCTCCCCAAGCTTCCTCAGGCTCTCAGGACACAGACCGCCCCACCCTTACGGCTCGAGCACAACATAGAGTTCACCCTCCCAGGGCCAGATAGGCCGTAGGTTCCACGCTCTCTGCAGGGCTCATGGAGACTCAACTGCTTTGGCCTCAGGATCCCTTCATCAACACATCTCGGCGCAGGGTGCATCAGACAGGCAAAGCATCATGGGATGAACTGGAAGGTATGCTGGGAGATTTCAGAAACGAAGGCTGTACTCGACAAGGTTCTCTGATGTAGACGAACAGGAATCTCTAGAGCTCAGTGACTTGGGAAGCCGTTGGTGTGGAGACTGACTGGCTGTGTTTGCTGCCCGTCCTGAGACCCACCATCTTGTCTGTCTGCGCAGAAGCAACCGCCTTTCTCTTCGACCTTATTGGCTCAGGCGGCTTCTTCATTATCATTTCGATTCAAGGGCATGCTTTTACCCTGAGCTAGGTGACAATGCTGGTAATGGAGTGCTCACGGGAGTGATTTAGTTCCCAGTCACTCCCTTCTCAAGTACCAGAGCCAGTGGAGCCTCTCTCCCAGCAAGCAAGGGGCCCAGCTGTGTAGAAAGCCCCGTGGGGGTGACACTGCCCTTTGTGATTTGAATGGGTGGCAGCCCTGACAGAGAGCTTTGTCCCTCCTGAGATACAGCAGGGTGAGGGCTGGATGCCTCTATTTTTTTGGAAGCCACATTTTGAGTTTGCACAAGATTACGGCCGTTCAGCAATCACACAGGCAGTTCTGAAACAGGTCTTGGAGTGATGAAATCAAGAACGAAAAGTTCTGTCTCTCCATTTAGAAACCGTTGAGCAGAGAGGCCTAAGTCAGGGTTTTCCTATTCCAGGCTCTTCTGTGAGAGGAGGAAGTGCAGTTTTCATTTATCTTTGGAGCCCTTTGAAGTATGAGACTCCTTGGCTTAATGGCCCGATCCAGAGAGAGGAAGGTGGATCCCTTTTACATTAAACAAACCCAAGTCTAAAAGGCAGTAATTCCATTTCTAAACAAGTAAACGTGCCTCCATCTTGGCCTTTGCTCGCTTGAGACCACCCCCTGGCAAGGCCTGTTAACAGGACCAACGGCAAACACCCGGCTCACGGTAATGGGGCGCGGGCAGGAGAGGCCGCTGAGGGGTCTGCAGCCTTTCCTCTATTGTACTCTCAGACACTTCATCAAGAGATAAGAGTGTGTGTGTGAGTGTGTGAGTGCGTGTGTGATGTGTGTGAGTGTGTATGTAAGTGTGTGTGCATGTGTGTGACTATGTGTGTGCGTGTATGTGAGTGTGTGTGCATGTGTGCTTGAGTGTGTGAGTATGTGTATGTGAGTGTGTGCATGTGTATATGTGTGTGTGAGTGTGTGTGCATGTGTGTGACTATGTGTGTGTGAATGCGTGCATGTGTGTGTGCATGTATGTGAGTGTGTGTGCATGTGTGCTTGAGTGTGTGAGTATGTTTATGTGAGTGTGTGTGTGTGCATGTGTATGTGTGTGTGTGTGTATGAGTGTGTGTGTGTGTGGAGAGAGAGACAGAGACAGAGAGAGGATGAAATGAAGCCCCGGAGAGAGGAGAGGAGAAAGACGGGAAGAAAAAGGCAAGGGGAAAGACTTGCTATGCAGTTTCTTCTCCTGCCTGACCCAATTATCAGATTTTGCATTTCAGTCTGAGACAGAAGATCAAACAGCAAGAGGCACTTTGTACTTGCGCCAGGAGACCATACGATCTCTCTCAGTGACTCTCCTGCACGCCAGGGATACGGAACCGTGCCTCTCAGCTGGGCCTGCATATGGTGTGATGTGTGTGTGGTTTTTTTTAAAGAAGAGGAAGAAAAGAAAAAGGGCAAAATTCGTAAGTGGCTGCACTCATGGAGCGAGGCCAGAACCTTTAGTGCTATATCAGTTGCAGAAGAAAAGGCAAAAAGGCACAATCTAATTATAACTCTCCCCAAATACGTCAAAAAGCCCAGTGAGGGCTGAAGGAAGGACCACGGTCTGTGTCACGCTTACTTTGCAAAATCGATCATGTCGAGGGCTGTTTTTATGCTATACAGAGCGTGTGACAAGGTATGGGTCGGATCTGTTCTGGCAACGTCCATGTTCATTCTTCCGTGGATGGGAAGGGCTACGACGTGCTGAAGCTGAATTTCTCCCTCCCTGGCTTTACAGTCATCTCTTGAGAGGATTTCTGTAAGAGTACAGGTTCTGGAGAGATGCACGTGAGTGATGGGATGGAACGGATTTTTATTTTGTCTTCATGAAGACTCTACCGGCAAATGAATGAAAGGGATGTCTTGAGAAAGTCACTGGCCAGAGTTGGGGGGGGGTCAGGGAATCCTGCCCTGCAAGGCTGGCAAGGCTGGCGGTGTGTGGGGTGCGATGAAGGAGTCCTACCGTTGGCCATGGCAAGTACTAGAAGCACGGCGGCATCCCTTCGTGGACAGCAGCAGAAGCTAACTTCGGTCCAAAGCACTTATCTCTCCCAACACACCCAACCCCTCTGTGGTTTGCAGAAACTGAGCGCCCCTTTTTGAGAACACACACGCGGCCAACCACGCTTTGTCTTGACACTGAATGGCTGGGTGCTTTCAGGTGGACCTCTAAACTCCTGCCCTCTAAGGCCCTGGTTCGGCTCCTCCCACCCTTTGCCTGGAGGAGGCCCACATCCCTCCTGGCATTCCCACACCAGTCAGTGGTCTGCCGTGATCTCCACGCCTGTCAATGCAGGGGCCCTGTTCTTTGTGTCTGTGAGCTCATGTAGTCCGGCCAGTAAGGGGAGAGCCCACTTTTCTGACTATCGTGCACCCAGAGCCATCACATAAAATAACCCGAGTGCTTGTGACAAGATGTGAACCGTGGGCCGGTCTGAGTGGAGACGGTCTTTGCATCACTATTGTAATTTCCCTGTGTTCAGATTGTTTCAAACTGTAGACAGAAAAGTAGACATCAGGAAAAAAAAAGCTTAGATAATCCTGGGTCTCTGTTCCAGATCAGGCACGGATGTGAGGTGTGTGTGTGTGTGTGTGTGTGTGTGTGTGTGTGTGTGTAGGCGTGCGCACATGCCCATGCATCATATACACATATGTGCACATCATCTGTGTTATCATACTTCTACTTACATGCCTGTTCAATGACTGCACTCTCGTGAAGTGACATAAATATTAAGTATTTATCACAGCTGTATGCATGAGGACACAGGTTCACAGAGATTAACTAACACATCAAAATAAAAGTCTTGGGCTGGTGGGACCGCTCAGTGGCTCTCAAAGGACGTTTTAGTAGAACACCTGGTAGCTGTCAATCAAGACCCAGGCCTGGAAAGAGGCAGCAAGGAACTTGGCATTCACTAACTTCCCCTAACTGACTCCTAGGTGGTAAATGATCAAGATGAGCATAGGAAGGGGCTACGATTTGGAAGTTTGTTAACTTAAGATGTTTGTAACCACAATAAAGATTTAAAAAAAATCATCTTAAGATGGGGGCTTAAGCGATGGCTTAGAGAGCACTTGTTGCTCTTGTGGAGGATAGGGGCGGGCACTGTGCTCACACATAATGTGCAGACATAAATATAGGAAGAAGACTTACATTCTTAAAAATCAACCTTAAGACATATTTTAAGAAAGCATATTGTCACAGCTACTGTTCTATTGCCGGGGAAGAGACACCGTGATCAGCACACCTTCTGGAAGGAGACGTTTAACTGGGGCCCTGCTTACGGTTTCAGAGTGAGTTCATGACTGTCACGGCGGGAAGCACGGCAGCAGACAGGCAGCCATGGTGCCGGAGCACTAGCTAGGAGCTTACGACTTGGTCCTCGGGGAGCAAGAAGTGGGAGGCCCGGGCCTGCCGTGGGTTTTTGAAAGCCCAAAGCCCACTCCAGTGGCACACCTCCTCCAACAAGGCCACACCTGCCTGCTAATAGCCACCACAGTTATCATCATCTTGGCCATTTTTAAAGGCGCTTTGAAATGTTTATTGTCTACCTACCGTGTGCCCACCCATCATCCATCCAGCCCATCTGCTCCTCACCCATCCTTCCGTCAGCCTTAACGTATACCACAAGCCCTGCGCTCCAACAGAGCTTTTGCCGCGTTGTCTTGTCTTTGCTGGGTTGAGGGAGAAGCTGCATACAAAACCCTATCAGAAATCAGGGCTTAGTCAGCGAGAGAGCTGGAGACCGGAAGATAAGAGCCGGGGAGGGAGGTAGACCTCTCCTCTGAGGCCTGCGATTGCAACAATCAAACCTCAAGTACCACGTACTTTACAGAACAAGCGTAACGACACGTTGTGTGGTTCACCAGCACTTTATGAAGGGTTTCTGCGGCTGCCCAGATGAGGCAGTCCCTGGGCCGATGGTCTCCTTTGAAAGCGCCCCTTCTAGGACGTCACTAATGACCTCGTGCATGCTAGCGACTGATGGCTTACAGGCCAGGAACTCATCACTGCAGCTTAGAACACCTGAACCCATTAGCAGTCTGCCATTGAGTGTCATGTGACACTTTCACGTCCCACTGCTTGGCTTGTTCTTTGGTTCCTTCACCGTAATGGGACCCTTACCTAGATTAGTTCATTTTCACTAGGACAAGTGGAAATCTCACTGTTCACTGTGTGGGCTTTCAGATGTGTATAATGAGCCGAATCAGAGAGGCCAATGTGTGTGTGTGTGTGTGTGTGTGTGTGTGTGTGTGTGTGTGTGTGTGTGTGTGGACTCTGCATCGACATTCCAGAACAAACATCTTCCAATCCTATTATAATTAAATAAGTAGACGTTCTTACTAGGCTCTGTGCCAAGAGGCCTTCGGAAGTGAGGTCGATTCTATTTATTGGTCCCATTTGACCCTCTTTATTCTCTACATAAAGACAGTTGTCACATGCATTGCCACAAATAACGGACAAATGAAACACCCCAAAGCAAACACACGTTCCTAAACATATTTGGAAACGGAAGCTCTGCTCGCTCCTTGGTGGTATGAACTTTGTGTCAGGCTTCCACGGAATCTATCACGAAATCACACATTGCCCTTGACCGACCTTGTGGAAAGCAGACATTTATATATTGGGCTTATTTATTATAGGCATCAATGGCTAGTCAAGACGTGACTCTGTACTTAAAGGGGAAGCTGTCTGGGATTTTATATTGATCATCTCTGCAGAAAGATGGGAGCTCACTCTCCAATTGGTGGAGAGCAGCCTGTGCTACTTCAGGCATCCAACACCAGCCTCCCACTTGCTGTCCCATGGAGCTACAAAGATTGAACCTGAGGGTCGAGGAGCCTGAGGCTACCTTTGACCCACGTCACTTTAGCAACTTCTGGGTCCTGTCAGTAAACGCGACTTTACATTAGCGATTAGTCAGTTCTTGTCTCCTGACTGAACTCTTTCCTCAGATTTCCTGACTTAAATTTCTGGAAGATCGTCAACCCTTATGTTTTTCATGAGTGTCCCCCAAATTAGAGTAGCCCAGACTGGCCCGTCGTGTGGCCAGATTTACTAGCTCACGGGATAGAAGCCCCCGAAGGCTTTCTTCCTGGGTCCCTTTGCACGGGTCTTGTGCAGAGGGAGGGGGCAGGTATGGGAGGCTTGCATACAAGTCGCCAGTCTCCTGAGAGATGTTCCCACCCTGGCGCCGGAGACGTCACAGTGCACAGGCTGGCGCAGGCTTCGTCTGTGGGTGGGAGAGGTGTCCCGATGGCCAAGTATCTGCAATTTACAAGCTACCCAACCTGGACTGGCCACCTCATAGAATCTCTCTGGGAACTCGATCCAGCAGAATCATATGTGTGGAATATTTGTGTCTGGATTTTTACAGCGCCACACAAGGCTGAGCTATTTTCAGCAAGTCACTCGTTTCTTTCTAGAACTATTCCGTGCCATCAGAGTCTTGTTGAAGGGTCAGCCCATTCCCTCCCGTGTTTCTGGACAGGAATCCTCTGTAACCACCCTTACAAAGTCTAAGCACTAGCTCAGTTTACCAAGAGCGCAGTGATGGCCTCCCTACGGGTCACTGACAATTCAGACTGGTGGATGGGGAAGCCTGTCCTCTGGGCATTGCCCTCCTGAGCCCTGAGTGGCTGTGGCTTATCAGCATTGAAGACAGTCCATGATGGAGAACCAGTGGTTCTGTCATGGCGGGGGAAGGGCTCCCAGGCTCCATCCTCCCTGAGGATGTAGACAGACACGGTTAACAGTGGTTGCTGTGGGAGGGAGAGGTTTTCTTCTGCTGTGGGAGAGGGAGGTTTTCTTCAGTATCACAGCTGCTCTAAGTTGCTCACACTCCTGTGAATGACCCCAATTAAAATTATTGGCTCACAAAGCCGGGCAAGGGTGGAATGGTTTCTTTGGTCTCTCACAGATTCCCCTTGTGGGGAAAATTTGTTCATCTTCCCAAGATAAACTCGTAAGACTGACCCTATTCCAAACATCATCACCACTCAGGGCAAAGGGTTCGATCAGCAGTGTTAGCATCAGAGGGCCATTTTGACCCTTTCCAGTTCTGTCAACTTCATGTATGAGTTACAGTATCTTGGAATATACTCCTGACACAAGGCTATGGAAATATTTCCAGTGAGGGACCAGGGCGATGCCTCAGTCAGTAAATGCTTGCTATGGAAGTCTGAAGACTTGAAATCGATTCCCAGAACATACACAAGAAGTCAAGAATGCTGGAACACACATATAATCCCAGCACCGGGGAGGTGGAGACATGCAGGTTTTAGGGCTTGCTGCATCTTGCCGAGTCTACTTAGTTCCACATCCCGGTGAGAGACCCTGCCTCAAAAATCAAATGCGGAAGCTCTGGAAGAGTGACAGCGAAAATCTGGTTTTCCTGTGTGTGTGTGCACACGTGCGCACACGCGCTCACACACACACACACACACACACACACGTGCGCACACACGAGCACCCACTCCTTTGCACACACAAAAGCTGGTTCGGTGACCACCACGCTTGTGTGGGCTCCCACTGCTCATTTGCCTTCATTATCTCAGTGATTCTGAAGACCTGGGGTCCCAGCCTGGACTTACTCCAGGGATAATCTCACATTTCTCCTTTGCATCCTGGTGTGTGTGGAACTTTTTTAGACCAAGCTCTCCTCCTGTCCTTGTTCACCATCTTCCTATCTTTTTTGTTTTGTTTTCTTTTGTTGTTGCTGTTGGTTGGAAAATCCAAGAGCAAAGTCCTGAACTGATTAATGCGCCTCTTGTTTTTTTTTTCATTCTTGATGTTTTTCATCCATGAGAAAGCATTGCATAAGCAAGGTTGCTCAAGCCCTGGGCCTTGAGGCAGACCCAGGGGCACCCCCTATTGCTGGCTGACCTCAGATGCCGAGGAAGCACAGTCCACATTAGCTCAAGGTGTGCCCGGGCTCTGCCAAGGAACACTTCTGAAACTGGGGCAGACTTTGCATGAAACCTCATTTTCAAACTGAAACCATGAATTTTAAAAAAAAGGTGGTTCGGTGTGGTTTTTACTCAAAACCAGGTGAAGCTTTGTGGTTCCGCCAAGTTTTGACTTGAAGACAGAGAGGGCTCACTGTGTGTGGCTGGGTCTCATTTCACCTTTCATGTTCCATTTGGTTCTATTTCCCAGGCCTGAAATCTGGGGGTCAAATGAGGGGCACAGAATGAACAAAGTGAGCTTGGCATGAAATGGGGTACAGATGAAGACAAGCTCAGCTGTCTAGGGCCAGGCCGTCCTCTGGGTTTCTGTCTGCTTCTGCTTCTCCCAATACTTCTTAGAAGGCTCGCTCAAACAGCAAGACTTTGGAAATTATTGTTCAAGGAAGAGAGCTATTAACACCATACAGAAATAGCAAAGCTGATATGTTAATAAATCCATTAATAAATCTGTTTCTGTAACTCAGTTATTGAAACGTTAGAGGAAAACATTTTAAGGCAATGGACAGTGACATTACACATGCATGGATTTCCTTGCTTTATGTGTCTGCTATATACCATGTATGTAAGCTTACCACATTCTTGGAATGAATCGTGATATTTCACAGACAAGGAAGCTAAGTTCTCAGCAGTTGGAGAGCTTGTCCACACACGAAGAGCGAAGGTATGCAAGTATAATATAGGCTGACATCCATTATCTGAGATACTTGGAAGCAGAAGTGTTTTGGATTTCAGAATTCTTTGTATTTAGAGGATTTGTTTATACATAATGAAGTATCTAGGACTGTCCTAAGACTCAAATCTGAGCATGAATTTGACTTATTTTTCCTTGTATACACAGGCTAGTAGCAATTTCATTTTTGTTCTAATACCATTTCTACTGTTATGACAAATACCCAGACGGAAGGTGACTTTGAGGAGAAAAAGACTCATTCATCCATCAGTCTGAGGAGTCAAAGGCAGGACCCCAAGCAGACAGTCACAGCACATCCACAGCCAAGAGAAAAGTGAGATAATACGCATTCTCGGTATAGTTCAGGACCCCCTGCCTTGGGA
Organism: Mesocricetus auratus; assembly: GCF_017639785.1. Classification (NCBI taxonomy): domain Eukaryota; kingdom Metazoa; phylum Chordata; class Mammalia; order Rodentia; family Cricetidae; genus Mesocricetus; species Mesocricetus auratus. The sequence goes on along the minus strand of NW_024429192.1, from coordinate 4,963,588 downwards.
ATGGTGCCATCCACAATGGATTGGCAACCAAGACAGTTCCCCACAGACATACTGAACCTGATCTAGACAATTCCTTAATTGAGGCTCTCTTCCAGGGTGATTTTTGGTTGTGGGAGGTTGACAAAACCTAAACACCACAATGTAATGTTTTCCAGATACATGGGTTTTGACTCAGTAAATGTCTGGAGTTTTCCCACAAGACCGTGCAGGGCTCTGAAATACTGGATGGCGAGCACTCCAGACTTTCAGATTGCTGACATCCTACGTACACTAAATAGATTACCAGTTGGTCAGTGGTAGAGGAAAATGTCTCCAGGTTTTGCTCTTATTTCTTCTTCTATTTGCCAAATTTCTGCCCCTCAGAAACTTTTGAACTTGTCAAGCATATCACAAGATGCACCTAAAACCATATAACATAACATAACATATCATAACATAACATAACATAACATAACATATGGGTAGGAATTGCTGAGTACCCTGTGCTCCCCAATGGGCAGCTGTATGAGGAAAGGGGGTTGGAAGGAAAAAGGGGAAAGGAAATGAGGGGAGGAAGGCAGGGAGGGGGGGAAGGGAGGGGAGAGGTGGGGAGGGCAAAAGAGGGGAGAGGAGGAGATGGGAGGGGGAGAGATCATTTCCATTTTTGAAAGGCAGGTGAATGGAGATGGTAGAGACTGTAAACATCCTTGTGAGACAGTGCCATTTGTGGCCCCGAAGAGGAAGGGACAGTCCTGGAGTTCAGGGAAGAGGAAAGACAATCTTGAGAGCCACACTGTTGGGTTGACGGGAAGTCTGGAGTTTGTAGCGAGGAGCCACAGAGAGTAGTTTTGGTAAGACAGTTTTGATCTAAATCATAGGGGATTTATTGAATGTACCTGGTGCATAAATACCCATGTTTTCCATTAACATTTATCTTAGCTTTTGAAACGAAGGAAAAATATTGAAAATGGACAGGATCCATGTGGTGCTGAATCCCCACTCTCTCCAAAGATCAGCCATCCATTATCCCCAAGAATGGAGATTTGATTGACGTGAGGGCAACTGGTAGGAGTTTCATTATTTTTAGATAATCTCCAGTAGGTGGACACTCATCCTCTGAGAGGCTGCTGATATTGTGGGTACACTAGAGAAGGCTATACTAGAGCCCATCTCTAAAGGATAATCTCTGTGCAATGGTTCATTGTCCCCCAAGTTATCGCCAGCTACTTCACTAGGGAGAAGGGCTGAGATTCAACCCCTAAATAGACAACACAGACACTCGAGAGCGGGGCGGTTAAGTGTTTGCTGTGGGCTTGAGCGTGTGTAGCTGCACTGTTGGAGTGCATGCAGTTGCGGCGGACGCTGCACGTGTGAAGACGGAGGGAAAACACATTGTCTCCACTGGACCCTAACCCTCTGGCTGCAGAGTCTGGATTCAGTGTCTGTCTCTGATCCACCTCTGCACATGACCCAAAGCTATGCAAGAGGCTGCGCCAATCCCCCATTTACTCCATGGTTCTGCTGTGGAGGCAACACAGAAAACATCCAGTGTCTTCCTGGGACTAGGGAACGCACCACACCAATGTGCAATCTGTGAAGGCGTTCTTCTGCAGGGACCCACTGTCTGCAGGAGGACTCCTCTGCTGGTTCCCTCCAGAATTCAAAAGTAGGTGGTCCATGTGGGCCAGGCGACTAGGAATGCTACCTTGTAAACGTAGATGACACAGACATCTCTTCCCTGTGACCGCCCTGATGTAGACAACGGAAACCTAGCTGTGAGCTGCTGTTGCTCATACTGTCTTAGGAGGAAGGAGAGCACTGTCAGACTTAAGGAGACTTTCTTCATCCTGAGCGGCAAGATGCCTGGGCAAGCGTTGGGGCTCTGAAGGAAGACTGGTTGTCTCTTATTCTGTGTGTTGTGTGTCTGCCTGTCATATTTGTACAGTGCCCACTGAGGCCAGGTGAGGTGTCAGAGCCCTTGGAACTGGAGTAACAGACAACTGGGAGCAACCATGTGGGCACCAGGAATGGAACCTGGGTCCTCTGGAAGAGCAGCCGCTGCTCCCAACCACTGGGCCATCTCTCCAGCCCGTGAGCATTTTGTTGGGTTCCTTTTTCTGGGTACTCGTCCACCACAGCTTCACGTCCTTCCCAGTTGTGTTTCCTGGTTGGTTGGAGAGCACTAGCTCTTGCCCTAGCCTTTGGGAGAGCCAGATCCAGGCAACAAAATCCCCGTGTTCACGAACAGCCATCCAAGTGGTTTAGGAAATAGACTGGAGATCCTGCCAGCTCTGATAAGCTGTGAGCTGTGCTATTATTTAAATCTCCCTCTACTTGAAAGCTAATTTTTCTTGTACAGAGACATGCTCTGCTGAGCCACCTGGACGTAAAAAGAAAAGACAGAAGTGTTTAAGTGACCTCAGACTCCCCCTTGCCATAAATCTCAGACGGGACAGGACTTTCGTCTGTGCTGGACCTGGCAGGCCCCTGTGTCTTCTAGGAGACAGACTGCCATTCTTTGTATTGAGGAGGGTCAGGGTTGTGTCCTTCTGCACTGAGCTGGGTGTTCTGACATCTCCAGCCCTATACAGATAACTAGAGCTACTGAGGGTCAGGACAGTTGCACCTATTCTGGGATGTCTCCCCATAGCCCCAGAGATGGCAGAAGATTCCAGAACTTCTGCTGTTAGACATACTCCAGGGTTTGTTTACACACTGGAAAACCCTCTTAAGCCTTTCCTGTAAGTCATCGTCCTAATGGTCAATACGTGTTGTGTTTGCGTAGGCTGATCACTCAGAGGCCAGGGCCAAGTGTTCCGTGTGATGACGTCCCACACAGCCTTTCTTAAGGAGAGGCTGTATTGTCTTCAGCAGGATGGCACAGGTGTGTGTGTGTGGCTAGGTGTATTTTGAGCAGACTGGGCAAATAGGTGTTGATATCAAACCACCAGATGGACACCCAGGCTGCGTGGAGGCAGGCATACTGCTCATTACACAGCTGTCTTCCTTGATGGCGTGTTCTATACCAGCTCCTCCATCATTTCTTTACCTTCCTGAAGACGCAGGAGTAATGGGTCCCTTAGTAACTGAGACTACCCTGGGATACGCATGACCTCATTCTTGAGCGGGTTATCACTGAGTGTAGTAACACAACACTCAGGCAGATTTGGTGTTGCCCAGAGATACATAGCCTCAAGAGACCACCATCACACACATGTGGTGTACTGCTGATTATAACATGCTAGGTATCATGTAAGTCCCCATCGTCTGGTAAGCTTATTTGACATGGACGTCCGTTCTGAAGTTCATTTGATCATAGTCTGGTTATTTGCTTTAGTGACGTTGAATGGCTGTTTGTATCCCCTTCTCCTCCCCGAACGTCATAATAGATACAGGGCAAAGTGCAGGATGGAGGGCAGAGAGTGCTAGTCATGCCCGTTAGAGCTCTGGGGCCTCATGGACCAGGATACCTTGCCCTGAACACAGTTCTGCCTCTGGGCTAGGAGTCACAATGCACACTCAGATAATTGTGAGATGCCGCGAGTCGGCGCATGATGGGGAATGGTCTTCTGTACAGGTTTGTCTTATTGGCTGATACATAAAACACTGTTGGCCAATAGGGAAGCAAGACAGGCAGGACTAGGAGTCAAGGAGGATTCTGGGAAGTGTAGTAAGAAAGAAGTTGCCGTGTGATCCCAGGAGGAGAGGACGCGTGAGTCTGGTGTTCTTGGTAAGATAAGACCATGTAGAAATACGTATATTAGAAGCTATGGGTTATCACTTAAGACAAAGCTAGTCAATAAGAAATCCTAGTCACCGGCCAACAGATCTATAGTTAATAAAGTGTCTCGTGTGTTATTTGGGGGCTCTGAGGCGGCTACGGAACTGGGAGGGGACACCATGACAAGTGCACCCAGGGCCGTTAGTGTGCACTCGGCTGTGTGTGAGGACTGTCTGGGCTCCTGCCAGCATCACTTTGACCTTAGCGTCGCTACGGAAGAGAACCTCTGGACCTCTCTGGGTCTCACTCTTTCTCTATGCACTGAAGACTGAGCGCCGAAGCCACTTCTCAACATTGTTTTGTCTGTAGATGAGGACAGATGTAGCCACCTAGGGAAAGCCATACAAAGGAAGACACTGAAACACATCTGTCCGGGCAAGCCGATGGGGAGGCCAAGCTAGCATGGCGGCCTAACGTGGTATTGCCCTGAGCTGCACACAGACAGGGAGTGGGGACTCTGCCCGTGACGATATGAACGGCCATGCAGTAGGTTCATGTTATAGCCACCACACGGAAACAGTGCGCGGGTTTAGAAAGCCGTTTCAAATCTGTGCATGCCTTTCGGTCCACGGTCTTTCAAATGTCCCTCTTTGTTTGTTCCAGTCCCACAGACATGGTCACCATTAATGTGCTGTGGTGTTTTTACCTGCATTGTCTACTCGGTGGTGTTTAAGCATGGAAACGCGTCTCAAGATACGTCCTGTGAGAGTGTTTTGAGAAAGGTTTAGCTGGGGGGAAGAGAAGTCCGGCCTTGTGGGCAGCACTAGACGTGAGCTGGACACCAGTGTTCGTCTCTCTCTGCTTCTGGACTGTGGACCCAACGCAACTAACGGTCTGGGGCTCTGGCCGCCATGACTTTCCGCCTTGATGGACTGCACCTTCAGACTGCGCCAACACAAACCCTTCCTTAACCCGCTTTTGTTGGGTGTTTCGCCACCACAACAAAGGTACCTGACACGGCCACTGGAGAAAGACACATGAAGTAGAAACTCAGTTGGGCAGATGCCGTTTGGCCGAGGTTTTCTTGTAAAGCCACCTCTGCTATCCTGAGAGACACAGCGCCTCTGTTGCTGATGGAAAGTTCAGTCTCTCTCCCCCCCCAACACACACACACACACACACACACACACACACACCCTCAAGAGAGGATTTCCTTTCCAGAAACTCTGGACAAGAGAGAAGGATTAGCCCGTGCGATTTTGTGTCAACCAGTAGCCTTTTCCAGAGATTCGAACGGAATGATTTGTTTTTCATGGTTTATGGGTAGCAGATAAAGCTTACATGGAAAAACGGGCAGGCAGAAATGGAAAATGAGACGCAGAACCTGGAATCGTCAGCTTAAAAAGCAATTTGTTTCATTTCAGCTGAGCCCAGGAATAACTTGAGGTTAAGAAGTAAATATTTCTGCTGGAAAGATCGGCTACAATTAGGTCACCGACTCAGAGAAGACGTAGGCGGAAATTTAAGCACCGGCTCTATCATTATGAGGGTACTTCATCAGCAGAACTGTCAACTGTGGATGCGTTGACTTAAAAATGATGACGGAGATGAAATATCAAAGGAGGGCACGAGGAGATTTTGGAAGGGGCCCCCTTTCAGATCAACAGCCGCCCGGGTTCCAAATATGGAGAAGTGGCTGAAATAACATCTTGAAGGACTTGGTTTGAACTCCTTGCCTTCCACACCAGCTTAAGAGGAGAAAAATAGCTGCTTTCTCTGGGGCCCCGAGCACTGCCGAGGGCTACCTGGGCTATGGCTTAATGCTGGCAGTGGGAAGAGTGTTATTATTTTGGATACTGAGAAACGCTAATTTTATTTTGTTACCACACCTGGAAATGAATGGACTCAAGAACCTGTAACAGTGCCATGCGAGCTCCCCTAAAACAGTGGGCACCGTACGAACTAGGCTCTGGGAAGTGGGGGGGGGTTTAACGGGCAAAGTCCTTGCTGTACAAGTTTGAGGATCTAAGTTCGATTCCCTGCACCCATGTGAAAAGCCGGGTGTGATGCTATACACTTAAGATTCTAACTCTGGACAGGTGGAGACAGGAGGGGCAAACAGCAAGTCCCAGGTGCCTCTGAGACTTCCAGTCTCAAACAAACAAACAAACAAGCAAACAAGCAAGCTATGGCTCTCAAGGGGTGATACTGGAGGTTGCCTCTGGCCTCCATGAATTCCTGCATGAATGAATGGGTTCTCTGGTGCTGTAATCCCAAATTACTACATCTTTTCTTTTCTTTTAGGACAAATTGCCTTGATCAATTTCTTATTCCTTGGCAGTCTAACACACGGACACGACGAATTTTAAACCTTCTCACCCCCTCTTCCGCTGAAATCCATTCTCTCTTCCCAACGAATTCCCCTATTGTCACGTCTTTGCTGAGTGTGACCCACTGAGTTTAAGCACGCTTGTCTAATGAGTGTGGGCGGGAGGTTATTTTCTGCAGCATGACAATGGATCAGTGGCTCCACCACGGAAGAAAGTGACACTCCCTTTCCCCGGCCACCATCAACCGTCTATAACCCGTACGCAGGCTTCCTTTGCCCTTCTTTGTTCCGTGATGAGATATCACCAGGGCCCAATCTTAAGCAGGCGGTACAGCTGCCGTGAGTTCATGAGCCATGCCCTCTTGGTCTTGAGTCTCTTCTGCTGCATCCTAGGCACGCATTGCTAAAGCAGACCTTTAAGTCCAAGCTCCTTATTTTGCTACCGTTTCTGACACATGCTAACTCAAGCAGAGAAGGCTTCCTGTTGAGGGAGGAGAGCACTTATGGGGTCCTGGGGTCAGTCAGGGTTCAATTAGGAAGTCCTGTGTGCTGTGTGTGTGTGTGTGTGTGTGTGTGTGTGTGTGTGTGTATGTGTGTGTTGTGGTGTTCGTATGTGCCTTGTGTCATTTGGAGTGAATGATCAGGCCTTATGTATCCTTAGAACTGCAGTTAATCACATGGCTTACACTGCCTTGGTTCTAAGTGGAGTCTGTGGAAAGAAACGAGTAGGAGACAAACGAGGATTTTAGAGTAAGGCGTAGAAGGGAGAGAATGAATATGGAGGCTTGAAGGAACAGCAGAGCCAGAAAGAAGTGTTTCAAGACCAGAGCAATACCTATCTGGCGGAGAGAACTCAGGAGAGGAGAGGGGAGGGGGAGGAGAGAAGAGGAGACAGAGGAGAGGAGAGAGAGAGAGAGGAAAGGACAGGAGAGGAGACAGAGGAGAGGAGAGGAGAGAAGAGGACAGGAGAGAAGAGGACAGGAGAGGAGAGGAGAGGGGATGATGGGAGGGGAGGGGAGGAAGGAGAGAAGAGGGGAGGGGAGGGGAGGAAAGGAGAAAGCATGTGTAGCTTGTCTCCTTGAAGAGGAAGTGGGAAGCAGGGGTCTCTGGGATTCTGATTGAGGGAAGACTCAGGCTACAGAGGGACGGACGCACTGATGGAGTGAGCAGATGCTCTCCCTTGTCCTTGACACTCTTCTCAAGAAAGGGTCTTCCCCATGGTTGCTCTTCTTGGAGATGGTCGGGTATAGCCCAGGGCCGGGTTTGGAAGCATCCCCAGACGCAAAGCATGCTGGTGGAGCCATGCATGGAACTACGGTGTCCAGAGAGCACAGGTTAAACTGGGAGCACCATCCCAACAAAACTGTTCTGTGATTCCGCCATACAGAGACAACTGAGCCGGACTGGTGAGGCTGTGTCCGCACCGGCACCCTGAGCCGATCACTCAGGAAGGGAGCAGAGTCTGCAGAAAGATGGGCAGCGGCCGGTTAGCAGGAACACTCCAGAGAAAGGCTCTCTGCTTTTCCACAGCCCAGCTTCGGGGCCTCATGACATGGAGCAGGAAGCTACGGGCTGGCTAGCGAGGGAAACATTTGCCCCACAATGGTCAAGACCAGGGCTCAGGACCACCATGGCCGAACAGTACAGGTGCCCGTGCGTGGAGACCGGAAGTGACCTCACAAGGATGGAGAGAGAGAGAGCACAGCCAATAGGGGCGGGGAAGGGAGACGGGGAAGAGGTCAAGTGTGTGTAGCAGAGGAACGTCCCAGAATGCGATGCCTTGGAGACAGCACCACATCTGTTCCGAAGTCTCTTAGCCTATGACGAGAGCCAAAACGTTACTGGGTCAGCCCACTCCTCCTGTGTTGCTATAGGGTTACAGCCATTTTACCCTAACCGGTATTTCCTTCTCCTACAACGCGGCATCCTGTGGGCGAGACGCGGTGTCCTGGAAGTGTCTGGCGGGATCTGTCACAGAACTCTATAACCTGACCTTTGGATCCATCACTTGCGCCCTTAAAATCCGGTTCTACCTCTCTGCTCTCTCCTTCAACTCCCATTGTCCCCCTGGTCATACGGCAAAGGTTGGCACAGCCTCCTCATGGAAGGTGAATGGTCAAGATGTGGCACCAAATCTGGAACCATCACGCAGCCTGCGTAAGAGGTTCCAAAATTGAGGTTAGCAACTGCCGGTGCCGAAAGACAGGAACACCGGAGCCTATGCGTCGTGCAGCGAGGGAGTTGGGGGTCCCTGTCATCTCCCACAATTATTCAAGTCTTCCCAGGGCTCTTGGCTCAAGACTCCTTTAGGAACAAAGTCTCCTCAGACGCAGTGAGTTAGGGGGGGGTCCCAGTGAATCAGGGTGTGTGCTAACGCAACAACCCGTGTCACCGAGGAGACCCACGGTGGTTCACGGGGAAGGCGCCTCACAAAGACAGCAGCATGGCCTAGACCCATGCATTCAGTGACGGTCCAAACAAGGAGTGTCAAGGGCTGTTTGACCCCCCCCCGACCCTGGAAGGAGGGGGGGGCTTGCTTTGTGATTGAAAAGATCGAGCGGCGGCCAATGACACCCTTGACCCGGAACGTCACACCCAAGATCTGTGAAAGGACACCTGTCTGTCATTTTCAGACACCCTATTTGTGTGACCTGTTACAGCAGTCCTTGGAGGCCCTGGCTACCCAGTTTTTCCCCCCTGCCTTGTCAGGGAGCTCCGCCCAGAGGGCCACACAGTCTCCAGAGCTAGTCCCAACGCCACTCCTGTGGTTTAAAGGCTCGGGAAGCCTCAGCCGTGAGGCTCCATGCCCAGGTGAGTGTATTTCTCGGGCCTGGCCCTGACTCCCCATCTGTGTTCCTTTGAACTTCAATCAATGGCTGAACCCAGAGGGTTGTTTTGACTGCCGGTGTCTAAACTCCCCACTGTGTGGTTTTCGGGTCAGACAATCAGGCTTACTTCTGTGAATCATCACCCAAAGATTCAATTAGCTCTGGCTTCATCCACCTTGTGGCCAGGCCTCTGGGGACTGGGGGAGAACAGGAGCCTTTGGGCAATTGCTGAGGAAAGCCAGGCATGCCAGGGTTGCAAGGCGCTGACACAGGCAGGGAGCCGGCAGATTAGGGTTTTCCAGACAACAGGGAAGAATGAAGTCACCAGAACTCAGTGCCTGGCGCAGGGACAGCCACTGATTCCTGACACAGTAACTTAGAGAGAGAGAAAGTGAAGGGGCTTTGTTAAGGGACTGCGGGGAGACGGAGGCTGGAGTCAACGGGAGGTGAGACACATGTTTGCAACACGGCCCTTTCACCAAGACAGGAGACGGAATCCCAGGCCCAAGTCTGCTGGGGATGTAAATGGTTGGGAAGCTTCCTTTGAAGTCTCACATCATTAAGAAAAATTCACATAAAACCAAAAAGGGAGAAGGGAAAGAGGGAGGGAGGGAGGCAGGGAGGGGAGAGAGACTGAGAGAGAGAGGGAGGGAGGGAGGAGGGAAGGGGAGAGAGACTGAGAGAGAGAGGGAGGGAGGGAGAGAGGAGGGAAGGGGAGAGAGACTGATTTTTATCCCAACAAAGAGGGTAACAAAGAATGAACTGAGAGCTGCTTATGATTTCTCAGCATAAACAGGAATTGAGTCAAATCCGTCACAAAGAGAAAGCAGAGTCAAACAAACAACCATGCAGTTTCTTGGAGGATGCTGCATTGTGGGTGGGCTTCGTCCATGGGGCAGAGTCCCAAGCCACAGCACAAGACTCAGGCAGAGAAATAGTTTCCCTCCTGAGTACAGGGGTGGCCCTGAGTCACAGACCTGAGTTTGGTTTCTGATTTCTGCCGGGCCCCTTCTGCTCAGGCAAGAGTTTTCCTGATGTGCTCCCAAGGACTACTGGTTTTGGGGCGATTTGAGTTCTCTAAGCACAGAACATCTGAGCACAGACATGTGCAGATGAGCCCTGGCTGAGGCTGGGGTCCGGAGGCCCTTGAATTCCACCAACTCCTATTGGTCCAGGTCTGCTCTGCCCAGTGCTGTGACATCGACGGCCTTCAGAGTGTTCCTGGGAGGGGGGGGAAGCTCACCTTCCCTCCTGTCTACCAAGCTCTTCTCAGCCCTGAGTCTTGCTGCAGCACAGCCTGCACCCAAAGGCTGAGAGCTGCAGCTTGTGGTTTCTGCAAAGACCTCTCCTACTTCCCCTTCACTGCAGAGCTAAGCCATGAAGATTCAACATCCTGTGGCTAGTTTTCAGACACTTTTTTCCCGCCCATCGTCCAGTCCCTGGCCTCTGACACTGTGTATGCGGCAGTCCCTTGAGAATCCAGCCCAGCGTGCCAAGGCATGGTGCATTGTCATCTAGTAGCTGGCCATGACCATAGGCAGGACACCATCGGGACACTGGGAGAGAGGCCAGATCATGTGGGTTTCTTAGCCTGGGTCCCCTGAGGTCTTCAGCGGGGATCATATCAGTAGACTTGATTCAGAAGAGAGGGAAGGTCCAGTGGATACACTCGGCGCTCTTTTAATGGCCTGTGTCATCCTACATCCTGTTTGAGACATCCTCGTAGTTCATACTGATAGTTTCACTGTTGCTGGTATAAGCAACCTGGAGCAAAACTCAAAAACCCAGGTCACATCCGGGCAGCTGGAGGTGGCAACTGGTATCTCAATTTCTCCCTGAAAAAATGAATGCCTTAGGTGACCTGGAATCTGGTGTGGTTCTAGGCACTGGGGCTAGGCCAGGCAGAAAGATTGGTTGCAGGCCACATCCCATGTAGATAGTGCATGAGAGGAGAAGCCAAGTGTCAATCAACAGCCAGGTTACACTTTTAGAGAGTAACAGGGCCATTAAATCAAGTTTGCTTTCCAAAAAAAAGAAAGAAAGATACAAAGAAAATCCAACAAGACAAATGGGCAGAACTAGCACGCTGCGAGGCAATGTCCTGTGGCCACGTGGCGGTCACATGCTCAGACACATGTCCTCTTGGCAGTCTTGCAGGACCTGGCTGGTTCACACTCCGCCGGTTTTCAGAATGTCCAGCTGGAGTTGCGGGGCCAGCCAACTTGTGGCCAGAGGGGCCTTTGCAAGTTTGGTCTCTCCACAAGTCCAGCAATAAAAAGGATGACTCTGCAGGCAGAGTCCTGACCTCGGCAGGAAGGAACAGAGAGACCCCCTGGTGCCTGGCCTCTAGGGGAGCTGGCAGCCAGGTCCAGGGTTCCCCGAAAGGGCCATGCCTTTTTTCCTGCCTGGAAGAGCCCCTGGGGCCTGAGGGAAGCAAGGGTTGGTGGGAGAGGCGCTCTTGCTTCCCTAGGGCGTCCAGACACTCCACCCTGTGTGTGTTTCCCAGGTGCTTCTTTGGGGAGGAGATGTGGCAATTCTAGGGCTTGACAAGCCTCCGGGGGGCCCAGGCAAACACACTTTGTGTCTTAGTGGTTGTCACTCATAAACGCGGGGAGGATAAAAACCATGCAAAGGGATGAAAGTAGGATGTTATAAAAGCACAAGTCACACGAAAGACGGAGAGCAAACACCATGACTTTAAAAGAAGTGACCAGGGAGTCTAAAGGCAAACGAAACTGCCCTGAGGATGGGTTATAGGCCCCTCACTGACTTTCTATTGAAGATGCCTTCTCAGAGTTACCTAAGCCAGGACAGGAACCCAGGGGAGATGACCTTGGGAGCTGGTCTTCAGGTGTGCATGGGTGTGTGCAGGCATGAAACCCCTCCTTTGTCTGTCTGTCTGTCTGTCTCTCTGTCTCTGTCTCTCTCTCTCTGTCTCTCTGTCTCTTTCTGTGTCTCTGTCTCTGTCTCTCTCTCTCTCTCTCTCGATAAATTTCATGCTCTGATTTCTTCCTAGTTCCCTCCTGGGATACTGTTCTCCTGCATATTCCTAAGCAATGCCTTCTCTCCTGTCCTTGGGACCCAGGCAAGTGGCTTTTGGGAAAGCCATGATGGTGTCTGGAGGCTCTATCCACATCCTAAGGTTTTGTAATGCAAACTCCCAGGTAAATAGAGACCTCCGCCTGATTAGCGGATAGCTGCGGGTCACCCCAGAAGATGGGAATGACTTCTAGCCTAAATACTGACTGGACACTTCTGCCCTCATTCACCCCGAGCCTTCAGCCTAATTCTGGGGCAGCGGCTGGCTTCTTGCTTGGGATTGTGACTTGTCCCCCAGACTAGCGCATGCACAGGGTGCAGGAGGGCGTGAGTCGGTGCTGGGCCGGTACCAGGTGGTCTTGAAGCCCACAGCAGACTCCGGGAGAATCGTGCAGGGCTGCATGGGGAAAGGGACTGACTGTGTCTGACTCCGGAGCCTGGCTGTGGCCCCACACACGCCATGCTCCACCCTTCCCGGCAGACCTTCAGCTCTTCCAGTTGTGACCACAAAGGGTGGAGCCGAGTGACCTGGGAACCAACTTCGTATTGGTTTTTGGTAAATTCAAATGACAGACTGAGTAACGTATTAGCGTCATCACATGCAGTTATATTACAGAGCTGGGAGTACAGCTCTGAGGCAGAATGCTTGCCTCGTGTGTGTGAAGGCCTGAGTTCAATTCTTAGCACCACTCAGACACAGACAGACAGACAGACAGACAGACAGACAGACAGACGCACATACACACACACCCACACACCAATAGTAATCACAGCTCTTTTTGAGGGGGGTGATCTTAGCACCACTCAGACATAGACAGACAGACAGACACACCCACACACACCCATCCACACACCAATAGTAATCACAGCTCTCTTTGAGGGGCTGACCCTGTCCTCCTGCTGAAAGATTGGTACCAGTTCCTTCCTTGGGTATAATTTAAAATTTAAATGCTGTAATTTTCTTGTACTCTACTATCACGGTGTTTATAGCTGAGGGCATTGGGAGCTAATGGTTTTTCCTCCACTTTGTCCCTGTCTCTGTCTCGTGTACATGTCGGGGACCCACATTCTTGTGTCTGTCAGTCCATCCCCTTGGGATGCCCTTTCTCGCGTTCAGGCTGGGTTCTCTTTCAGAAGGTAGGGCACTGGGAGTTTGCACGAGAGAAACGCGGCTGTTTGATGCTGCTGTATTCTGTCCTGTATCTCGCCCGCAGGGTATGTAGAAATCACACAGTGCGAGGTCAGGAGGAGTGGCCCTGCTGATGTGGTTTCCCCTTGTCACTGGGCTGGAGTTGTCCCGGGCAGTGCCATCTTTAAGCTCCTCCAATGTCGGGCCACACTGAAGCGGGCCTGAGCTCTGATCCAGTCCCCGTGCCCAGCTATGGGCTCAGACAGGACTGTGTGCGCAGGGGAGAGGAAGGGAGCCCAGTCGCGGGTGTGTGCAGGGGAGAGGAAGGGAGCCCAGTCACGGGTGTGCACAGGGGAGAGGAAGGGAGCCCAGTCGCGGGTGTGCGCAGGGGAGAGGAAGGGAGCCCAGTCGCGGGGTAACAGACAGGGACGTGGAAGAGGCAACGGGAAGAAAGGGAGGCTCTCTGGGGACCTGGGCAGTGTCCCCATCCTGTCCTAGCTGGAAAACTGCAGACATCCCTTCCGCAGTACCTGCCATGTCACATGCCTGGCCCTTGGTGACTTTTTCAAGCACTATGGACATGTTTATGAAGCAAACCATGAGCTCCCGAGGGCTGTGGGAAGGGCGGGGGGGGGTCAGGGGGGAGGGAGGGGGAGGGGGCAGAGTCTTCGGCCTGAGTTCCTGGAATAGTGTTGACACTTCTCAAATAACAGCTTGGAAAAAAAAGAAGAATGCCAAGCTCTATTCTCTCTCTGGCTCATCACAGAGCATTCATTCACTGACATGGTCTGTGGAAAAGTCGGACTCGCAAAATCCTTGGTACAGAAAGTATTATTGAAAAGGATGTAGGAACCCCGGTGTTTCTGGCACAGCTCCCCCTCCCCAAGCTAATCACTTTTTTTATACACAGTGAATCCAAGAGTGTAAAAATAAGACACAGGGCCTAGGGATAGCCCAGGCAGTAAAATGCTCACTGCAGAAACCCGAGGATCCACGTAAAACAGCTTGGGTTACAAACAAATACTTCATAGCCTTAGGCCTGGGGTAGGGACCAGGTGGTAGAGACAGAAGGCTCCCTGAGTTTTGCCTGCCAGACTAATTGGTGAGCCCCAGACTAACGAGAGCTCTGTCTCAATGGACACGGTGGACAGCAGCTGAGGAGTCACCTCTGGTGTTCACACCACGCACCCCACACACGTGTCCACCCATAGAAACATGAGCACATGCTATGAATACATGAATAAAGACATGTGCGCGCGCGCGCACGCGCGCGCGCGCACACACACACACAAACACACACACACACACAAGGGTTTAGGTCTTAAGCAACAGGATATAGATACCATCATAATATTTTTTTCAAAATTCAGAAATATTGCTACATTTCCCACGAGGTTGACTTTTGAGATGAAAGAGTGCTTTCGAACTTAAGATTTCTTTTAAAAAAATCCCTTAGCCAAAGTGAAGATGTTTTCTTGGGAGACAAGGATGACTGAGCTGTCGCCCTCACAGTGGGAAACGTAGTACCCTCATGGTTCTCCCCACTCTCTACTCTGACAGGATAGGCTTCCGCTACACTCATTCACAACATGTTAAAAACGTGAAGAAACCCTTGTAAGGAAGAGCCAAACAGCCGGCGAGCGACTACCACGGGGATGCTGGCACCAAGGTCATCCTGAGAGCCTGAATTTAAATTCATACTGGGAGTCCATACTTCACAATCCAAAATACGTATTCCTCTTGCTCCCGTGAGATAGGGCGGCGTGGCGGCTTTGAGTGGGTCTCTTCCTCCAGCGTATCTGGTCTTAGAGACAGCTAACTTAAAAGGAAACAGAATAAATGGTGTGGGGACCACAGATAACTGGGCTGGGGAGATTGCTAAAATTAGAGGTGAGGTAGCCTGGGCTCTGGTAACAACCTTCTGACCATCTTATCTGTGTGCACTGGGATAGACTCTTACTCCCTGCTTAACCTCCAAAGAGGAAGGCTGGCCCACGGGCTCCACTGTCGTCCAGAGCCGCCTAGCTCTGTGCCTGGCGGTTCTTCCTAACTACCTCAAATTCTTCACGCGGACACTCAAAGCCGTGGTTTCTTGCTGTGGAGCCCCGTGTAATCCTGAAGTTGACAGACCTGGCTCCTGCCCGCAGATGCTCATAATCGGAGAACGTCCTTCAAGGCCCTCTCCGTCCCTGCACGGGGAAACTTTCGGGAGACTTCTTTGCGTTTGGGATGCATCTCCTTCTCTGTCTCCCTCTGCACATGTTTCCCTGACTACTGGATCTAAGTGTCTACCCCTCAGGATTCTTGCTTTGGGGGTAATCATCTCTTCCTGGGTGGCCCCACTAGGAAAGGGTTGAGTTTTCACTATTAATGTCTTGGCTGCCCTGATTTCTTCTTGAAAAAGCATTTGAGGACACAAGGAAGTTTGAGGAAAGGGATGGAGAGAAGGACAGGGCTTAGGAAAAGTCTGTGGGGACTGTGGAGGTCAACCCTATTTCCATGAAAAAGTCCCTGTAGCTTTCTCAGGAACCCTACATAGACCACCATGGGTCATCTGGAGACAACAGTGGCAGTTCCTGCAGGTCCTGGATCCTCCTTTGTCCTGCTCCCCTCATCTTCCTCCTCTCGAAAGGTCTTTCTTAGACTTGAGGCTCCAGAGGCCTCAGATTTGGAGAGTGAGGATGGAAGCAGAGAGATATGCCCACTTAGTCAGCTCTGTTCTCCCTCTGACCTAAACAAACCTCAAACTGTGTCACCCCTGCACACACACCCTAAGAAACACCGCCCTGAAGTGACTGTCCCTGGCCCACCCTGGCACATACACCCTAAGAGACACCTAACTATCCCTGTCCCGCTGCCCTGAAGTGGCCGACCCCGCCTCACCCCAGAATATCCATAGTAAACACTGCCCTAAAGTGGCTGCCCCAGAGCAGTGCCCCCTTGCCTTGAAGGAGCCCCTGGGGCTCTAGTTCACTAAGGGGAGGAGAGTAGACTGGATTCCAGGCAGGTGTCCCCCTGGTAAGTGGGTGAGCTGGAGTGCCTGTCAGCGTAGGGACCCCAGAAGCCAGGCCTGAGGCTGAACAGGGCACAGACATCTGGGCAGAGCCTTTATCTGCTGCCAGTTGGATCCAGAGACGGTCCTCAGAGGCTAGAGTGTTCCGCCTGTTCCTGGCAGAGGTTTCCCAAGCAACTCTGGTGGCTGTGGCTCCGGGCCTGGCCCAGAATAACACATTGTTAGCATATGTTAGCAGCCTGCCTTCTTCTCCGCAGAGATCACATAATGCCTTCCATTTAGTGACTGTCTTGCAAGTGCTCCTGTCTGTTTTATGGGCAGCAAAACCAAGATCCAGCGAGGTGGGGAGTGCCCACGTCTGAGGGGGAGTGAGGGGGGGCACCCAAGAGACCCCTGCTTCCTGACTCTAGAACTTTTATTTATTCACCATGTGCCCTCCTTGCCAGCTCCTTTCAGGATGGTCTTTCATAGGAGTTAAAGGAACACATGTGTTCTGAACTCTCTGAGAGTGGTTTTTAACATGCATGTGCGTGTGTGTGCACACACAGAGACACATACACACACACACACACACACTGCGGTGTTCAGCATGTGATGACAGATGAAAGACGGGAGACACTGTTTCAGTACTGGGTTTTGTGACCACACGTGGTTTCCCTCACCCCTGATGAAACTGAGAATGAGGGCAAGGCCTCCTCCCTCCCTCCCTCCCTCCTTTCCTCCCTCCCTCCCTTCCTCCCTCCCTCCGTCCCTCCCTGCCACTGTAAGAACTGACCTACCTACCCTTCCTCCATTTAAAGATGCGACTCTTTTCAGTCCCCTGAACTTTCTTACTAACTGGCCCCTGGAACCATTCCACAGAAGGAGGAACTGCGGAGCTGAGGCTAAGTGGAAATTTCCAGATGGTTTCAGTGGCTCTGAACAAGGGCAGCTCCATCTTGCTGGGGAACAGAACCTTGCAGGCCAGTTGTTGTTTGAGGCTGAGTGGACAGCCACCCTTAGGTAGACGACTCCTGAGCTGCCTGCCATTCAGACGGACGCAAGAGATCTCTGGGCAAGAGCTACCAGAGAAGAGCTAGGTCACAGACAGCAAAAGCCTCAGGGCACTGACTGCAGAGGGAAAGACCAAAGACACCAGCACTGAAGACCGTAAAACACAACCAGGAAGTTAAAGACCCAAACGAATGGAAAGACGGAGCATGCCACTGAGTGACAGCACTCCGCGCTACCAAGATGACAATACATGAGATCTACAGACTGAATGTGAATGTGTGGTCCCCCGAAATCCCAATGGAGTCTCTGTCTCTGTCTCTGTCTCTCTCTGGTGTGTGTGGAGGTGCACATGTGTGTGAGTACAGGTGTGTGTGGAGGTGGAGATGGGGGGTGAGGACACAAAATCTCATATTATGCCACACACCCCCACCCGGGTCTCTCACTGGCTTGGAACTCGCTCATGAGACAAACCTGGCTGGCCAGGAAGCCCTAGGGATCCACCTGGATCCTCCCCAGGCTGGGTTTCCAAATGTGTGCCACCGAGGGACTAGAAACCAGACTGATCTACGGCAAGCAGACAGATAGGGAGAGAGGCCGTGGATAGACCCTGGGTTGTTTCCTTAGTCCCTGATCTGAGAGAAAGGCCTAGGAAGCTTTTTCTCCTGCCAGCAGGACCCCCATTTTGGCTGGCTAGTCCAGGTTGGTCACACGTTCTCAAGGCTGATCTCGAACATGTTCACTTGAGACTATGGGCCTCTCTACTCCATTTCTTTTTCTAAGTTGATGAAAACCAAAATTAGGCAGGGGGGGGGGCTGCTCTATACCATCATAAACACACTTACCCAAGACCAAGGGCCAACCAGTTCCCTTTTCTTTTTTTAAACCAACAAATCCTAGTTTCTGGGAAGAGAACCCACCACAGGTCACGAAAGCCACTTAAAACCTCCCAGCCCCCAGGACGAAATGGATTTCAATTGCAGGGAGTCTGCATGTGCCTTGCTGTGCGAGAGCTCCTTCACTGTTAAGGCAGTTTGTCACCTGCCGCTGCGGGGCCTGAGAGTATTTCCTGCTTTTCACTCCTTTTCAACCGGCAGAGAAAACATGATCAAGATACATCCTAGACCAGAGGTTCTCAGCCTGTGGGTAGTGACCCCTCTGGGGGTCAAAGGATCCTTCCACAGGGGTTGCCTTAAGACCATGAAAAACACAGATATTGACATTCTGATTCTTAACAGTCCAGTTATAAAGTAGCAACAAAAATAACGTCATGGTTGGGGTCACCACAACATGAGGAGCTCTGTTAAAAGGTCACACACAGCGTTAGTTAATGCCTTAGACAGTAACAGCGCCATGCCCAGTTTCTTCCTGTTTGATGTGGGGTTCTAGGGATGGAACTCAGGCCCCCGTGCTTCCAAGGCAAGCACTCTACCAAGCACTCTCCCAACACTGAGAAGAAGAAGAAAACAAAAAACATTGAAGCCAAAATACGAAGAACTTTTCTAAAGCGGTGACCTGTTTTTCTGATAACTACCCTTTGGGTCACCCGGTAGCCTCTTGTAGCAGATGCCCTCATAGCTCCCTGTCCTACTTCAGGTGAAGATGTGCACCTCCTCAGCCACGTGTCAGGCCACACCTCGGTGTGACCTGCCTTCCATCACTCTGCGCACCCCGGACGCACACACCTCCGTCTTACCCATCTCTGTTGCTGTATCACTGGTCCCCGCTGCGCTGTTAACTGTTTGGTTTCCTTTACTCGCTTAACGTAACTCTCACCACCAAGGATTGTCATCTTTGTTCACTGTTATACTTCCGGGACAGAACACACAATAAGCGCATAGTCAGTACTCGCGATAACTATCTGTTGTTGAATGCACACCCTGTAGGAGGTGAACAGATCTGCACCTTCACTTTTTGCAATAAAGGGGGTGATGACTGAAGGGGTTTTTTGCGCATCTTAGTGTTCCCGGGAGGAGGGGAGGCGGGGGAAGCACGTCGGTGCAGGGACAGTGAGAGTCGTCGCTATACGCCAAAGCAGCGCTTAGTTCCACTCGCTCCTATCTGAGAGGCAAGTTCGCCTGCCTCGGACTGTTCTCAGACTCCCTTTTCTCCCACGGCACTACACCTGGATCACGATGAACACAAGAAACCACTTCCCCATCTGCGAAAGTCATCACGGGATCTTAATCCATCTTAATCACGATGGAAAGGGGCCCCGTGGACGGAGATGCTCTTATGTCTGTGTGGGGTGCCAGAACTTGGCTTCAGCTGGGTGAGAGCGAGTCTCCGCGGCAAGAAGCCCACTGGCAAGAACATCTGCAAGCGAGCCAGGGGGAGAAGCCGTAAGGGGAGACCCCTGCGGTGAGACACTCAGCACTTGTAGACGAAGCTATGTCCAGGCAAATGCTCAATTCCATGCTCAACCGACGATTTCCACTTTGATGATGACAAAGAGTAACCAAGGAGAATAGCTGTCTGTCCAGGATGACTCACCCGCCTCTTTTAAATCAATCTTGGGAACATGGTCCCGAATTACATCACCGACCCCACCCCACCCCCAGTGGCTGGGAAGTCTCTAGGAGAACATGGCAAGGCCCCAGCCACAGCTCATGAGGGTCCGCGCCTCATGAGGACACCTCTTCATTCTCAGGGCAGCTCTTACGAGAGGGAGAGAAGGCTCAACTGTCCCTGAGATCAGCAAGGAGCCTTTCGCTCACCCGAGGCTGAGGGCCAAGTGTCTTCAAAGCTCTCACAAAGGGCTGGGAGATAGAGCATGCTACCTGGCAAGACTGTCTCAAGACAATAAAAAACATGAAACAAAAACAAACAAAACCAGCCGATCAAAAAGAATCAAACATAGCAAAGAAGGATATATAAATAAGAAAACGAAGCATGGGCTTCTCTGTAAGAGTAGCCGTTGGCATGGCACGGGCAACACAGGCTAGTTTTACAGCACGTGGCAAAAGCCTCGGAATGAAGTCAGCTCCCACCTGGGAGAACGGCACGGCGACACAAGGCTGGATCGTGAGTCTAGAGGCAGACGAAGCTCACAAGGAGCTCGGGCTGGCAAGCTCTCCTCCATCACTTCATTCGTTGCTGGTGGACCATTCATTCCACTCTCCTGCGTGGGTCAGTGATAATGTGAACCAGGCCTCGATTTCCTCCCCCCTACTTCTGCCTTATCCCGTGGCCTCTATTCTGCCGATTTCCTTTGGCGATGGGACCACACCTCTGCAGAGAGGAAACCTGGACTATTCAGGCTCCGAGTAGAGACAGCTCACACACAGTTCAGCCTCCTGCTTGTGGTATTTCAGGCAAGCGACTGTCCTGTGCATTCCCTGGGCATTTGGCTCGGGAAGACACACTAAGGTGGCCAAGTTCCTTGGCATTAAGTTCCTGCCAAGTCTCTGTAACCCAGTGGCTTTTCCCTGAGTCTTCCCAAGGCCCTGGGCTAGGACATTTCAAGTGTTGGGTTTAATTTCTGTGCCTTGGTGTTTCACGACTAACTCAGCCACCCCATCTTTCCCCACCTGCCAAACAGACCTCCTAGCTTTGCTGCCCTACTGGGTGGAGGATGGAAAGGTCATAGTTAGATCAGACCAATCTACAGGTTTCACAAAGAATCTGCTCTTTGCTGGGGTTGGATCTTGTTCCTTTCAGACGTGTTCATCCTGTTCTCAAGTGGTGGAGGAACAGGGGAGATGGTAAGCATGTAGACAGATGGATGAACATAGAGATGAGGGGTGGAGTGAACGGATGGATAGACAGGAAGATGGGCAGACAGACATATAGGTTACATTTACCTCTGCATCCCATACCCTGTCCAAAGTCCTATAAACATCATTAGAATTATCTATAACCTATTGTATGTCCCAAGAAACCAAGAGCATCATGTTTTACACACCAGACTTGAAGTAGATGCCCACATACTCCCAAGACTTTACCCGTGATTACCTTATCCTAAGACATTCCACGTTAAATATTTCATAATGTATGTATTCCCTATTCGTCTATTTTTAAGCTCAGGAATTACCTGTTTTTCAAATATAATATTATATCATTTAAAAGAGTCTCCGAGGTCCCATCCTTGCCCCCAACACTTAAGCACCGTCCCTGTAAGGGACATTCATTCGGATCTCTCTTAGCTCCTCTTCAGCTCTCTTGTGAGAACCCAGCCTCCGGGGCGAGAGCCAGAACGGAATTTCCCATAAGCACGGAGCTGGTTGGGCTCAGTGCCTTGGACTGCTGTAAACCCTGTGTGTGCAGGAGGAGAGAGTGGGCTTGCCACTGCAGCTGGAAGCTCTTGTCCCTTGCATGCCTTTGAGACACCTTTTGAATGTCACCGTCACTGCCAGGGACCGCGGACACATGTGGTTGTTATGCTATTTCCTGCCATGCTTTGCAGATTTGCCACATGACCTGGACACGCTCACACCTACTTTTCAGTTGGAAAGTGGCAGCCGGCCCCCCTGGCCGCCCTGCTTTTCCTCAGCTGGAATGGCTGAGGCTGGCTTTTGCTGGGTGACATCGTCCCATCTGGGAAGAATCACTGTGAGGCCTCACATCATCACTGGCAGGCACATCCCCTCTTTAGTCACCCTCTAAGAGGAGAAGACATAAAGACTCGACTACCATGACCACCAGGTCCTTTGGCGCCTAGGTGTGAAACTGCGGCTCATCATCCAGGGCCTGCCTTTTATGGCCTTCATGTGAGCTGTCTTTGAGAGAAGGGATATGGGGGAAGGAGATGGGGCACATACTGAAGACCAAAGATGAAAAAAAAAAGTGGATGTCTCCAGTGTGTGCATAGAAAAATTACTTTGCTTCCCCCAAAGCCCCAAGTGGCAATTTTATCTAAATGTCCTTTTCAGAAAAGATAGCAAGAAGGGCATCCTATCTGGTTAGAATAAAAGCACAGTACTCTCTCCATCTCCCCAGCTTTCCCAAGCACCCTTCCTCCAGCAAGTGTGGAAGAAACCGTCTCACATGGTCCAGGGGTAGAGAGCATGGAGGGTTTGGGATGTGGCTCTACAGGGTGACTTTAGGGGGTCAGGTGAACATGCTGAGTCTATGAAGATAATAACACCAGTATTTTAGTTGTTGCATGTAAAGTTCTGGGCACAGTACTTCGTACTGTGATTGGTTCATTCTAGGTGATATTAAGATTTAGCATGTCCTTTTGTAGACTGGTAAATATAAGCCCAGAGCAGAAATTTCATCAAATCTTTGGATCCCGAGGCTTAGGCTAGTACGTTAGTGGGACCGTGGACAGCTTCTGGTGTTAATTAAATTAGGTGCTTCTGGTATTAATTACTTTTTCCTTTTGTCTGTGACAAAATGCGTTACAAGCCAACTTAGAGAATGATCTCCTGGTTCTCACATTTCTGGGGTACAGAGCACCAGAGTGGGGAGCGTGTGGCGGAGGGGGTGTGAGGCCACTGGCTATGTCCTGTCTACAGGCAGGAAGCGGAGAACCACACATTTTGGTGCTCACCTTCTCCTGTGTAGTCTCTCTGCGATGCCAGCTGCACACATTGATGAGGTGGCCTTGCTGCTGCAGCCAGCCCAACCTAGAAGCCCGCTCACAGCCAAGCTCAGAGGCTTGTCTGGTAGATGAGTCTAGATTCCCATCAGACTGACAGTGGATACTAACGACCTGGATGAGGGAGTCGGAAAGAGTGCAGGACACTTCCCTTCCTGGTTATCACCGAAGAGTCCTTGTTTGTTCTGTCGTTACAGCCTATGCCATTCTCAGAAGTAGACCCTTGAAGGAGCAACCTGGTCACCTGGTGCATGCATTGCCTAGCTGAACTGTGATAGCCACCAGTCTGTCTACCCCTCAGCTAGTGAACAGGTGCCTGGTCTGAAACTAAGACAGCCCGTATTAATCAATACTCACCCCCCACCCCCGTTCTGGGACACGTACAAAAATGAAACACCATGAACTAATGAAACACCATGAACTATCACATTAGCCACCGGTTATAGCGTGCACATAGAAATGAGAGCATCCAGCTAGAAGGGTTAAATAAGAACAGGACTCTGATGGCCCTCTGCCCTAGGGATGGTTAACCTTGACTGTCAAAACTACCAGGCTTGGGAATCAACGTGAGAAAAAAAATGTTTAGGTTTTTTTTGTTTGTTTGTTTTTTGTGGGACTTCTTCCCACAAAGAGAGAGCCCTCACCACTTTGCAGCCACAACCTCAAGAGCGGTTTTCTCTAATTTCTCCTCACACCCACCCCTCCCCATTGATGAGGTTTTTCCTACAACCCAGAGCTGTCATGTCCCAGCGTTGGAACAGCATGCTTGAGCCTCCGTGTGGTCAAAGTCCTTTCTCCTGCCGTTCAAAGCCCTGCAGATTCTGCCTCGTTTTATGGGCCACCGTCGTCCCGCCCTATCTTCTCCGCCTTGGTCACTCACACACGGCCTCCCTATTTTCAGTGAGCACGCACTGTGCTGCTTTGTCTCCGTGGTTCTTACTGGTGGAGCTTGGTGGCTTGGTCGAAGCCATCTTGTCCTCCTCCTGCGTGTCGGAAAGCTACCCAACTGAAGGGCAGGGTTCAAACCCATGTCTTTCTAAGTTCCCTTGTCGCTTTCCCCAGCTCTGGCCCATTCATCTTTCTGCAACTTTGACACCTTCATCACGGCGCCATGGCAACACGTTCAGTTTGGCTCTGTGAGCGTTTTCCATCCCGCCTAGAGGAAAACATCCTTTACTACATGGTTATTTTTCCATCTTCTGGCCTTTCCTCCTTCCCGATAACTGGAACTCACGCACAGAACTCCGCGTACGACAGAGAGCTGGATTAAAGGCAAATGTCAACCTAGTATGTTCCTGGAAGGATGGCTGCTGGGTCTTTTTTCTCAGCTTTGGACTAAGAGATTTCCAGCTGACTGCAGACTGGAGCATACCCCGGTAACATTTAAGAAGAGAAAGAGGAAATTAGGTTGCGTGCCTTTGCTACATCTAAATATTAGCTGGATGCGCATGGTGAGGCTACTTATGTCAAGGCCAGGGTCAGCACTCTCCTCCACTCTCGTCTTATCCTCCTTCCCATGGATGGGACCTGAGGAGGCCCGGCCTCTTCTAACCACACTGATTACAGAATGAGCATGAGGGGTACAGAATACGAGTGCTTCTGGAGGAGATAGAATTACATATCTACTAGACCTGTCATACAAAACTGTGCCTGAAAAGATCCACTGATCCAATGGGGGAAATAGGAAAGAAAAAGAGAAAACACAACGAAACACAGAGGCCCGCTGGTAACGGAGAGACTGCCGCTGGCTTTCGGGATGACTGGTCGTGTGTGTTGAATTACAGGCAATTATCAGGGGGTTCCCTGTCGGCCCTAATGTAGAGCCATGTGTCAATGGGGAACCTGATCCCTAAGGAGAGAAGCCCCACAGTGTCTTTTAATCCCGTGCCAACTCCGCTGGGTCCAAATCCTTCCATGGTGCGCACTTATTCTTGAAATCCGTCTGATAATTATTGGTAAAAGTTGATGTGAGGTTAAGAGTCTCTACCAGATCATCTGGTTTTTAGAGGCTCCAACCGGAGTCATGAAAACACGTAACTTTGAAGACTGAAATAAATCCTGCTTTATGTCTTCCATACTGTCTAGCAGTTTATCCTCCAGGCAGGGACCAAAATCTTTACACGAGGCAACTGAATGCTGTTCGCCAGGATGGGCTTTACTTCTTTGTGTGTGCCGGAATGTGCGTGCACATGCGTTTGCCAGGCATGTGTGAGGCATGTGTGGCATATGTGTGTAATAGCATGTGCACATGTGGAGGCGAGTATCTTCCACAACCCTCTTCCACCTTGTCCTTTGAGAGTCTCTTACTGAACACGGAGCTCAGAGCTTGCTGCTTTGACTCAACAAGCTGTGCAGCAGGCTCCCAGCATCCCTGTCTCTGCCCTCCCGTGCTAGGATTAAAGGAGCATGCCCTGTTGCACCTAGCCCTTTCCATGAATGCTGGTCCTCCTGCTGGCCAGCAAGTCCTTTACCTAAATACTGAGCCATCACCCCAGCCCTGGCAAGATGATGATCTTGAGGTGCCCCCGGACCTTGTGGTTTGATCCCTCAAAGAACAGCAGTCACATTAATGCAATTTGACATTAGGAGGCCGGCAGGATCGCAATCGGTACCTCCTCCCATAATTCAGTGTATCCTGGACTGGTCTGAGCTATCCTTGCTCATCCCTGTCCCCAATCTAGAAGCAAGGCACAGGATTCCGATCTAGAAGGACTAAGGCTATGGAGTAGAGAGCACGGGAGCTCATTGCTTAATGGATGACTTCTAGGTCCTTGTTTGCCAGGCCGGTTCAGGATAGTCACCCTGAGTGCAGGGTGGAGTGCAGGCCACACGGGTGGCTGCTGTGCCGTGCATGCTTGGTTCCCGCAGCGCGGAAGGTGAGTTTATGGGCGTGTCCGATTGCGAACATCCTATCGGTTTATGATACACACAGCAATTATGCAAACCACACTCCACCTAAATATCCCAGATAAGGTCTGTCCTCAGAAGTGCTCAGTGCAAGCGGTGAAGTCTGCGAGGACCAAATGTGGGTTGATCTAGGTGGGGCCCAGAGTCTAAAGCACACAAAAGCCACCTTACACACACCCCGGATTCAGGAATCTTTTCCCACACCACAACCACTCTATCAGAAAAGAATTATAACTGCATAAACCCTGGATGCCCTAAAAGAACCCCAGTACCACAGGGAATGACAACCAGGGCCTGGAGTTTAATGTTTTGGTTTTGTTTAGTGTTTGGTTTTGTTCTCCCTCCCTCCCTCCTCTCTCTCTGTCTCCCTCCCTCTCTGTCTCTCTCTGTCTCTCTGTCTCTGTCTCTGTCTCTGTCTCTCTCTCTCTCTGTCTCTCTCTCTCTGTCTCTCTCTCTCCCTCCCCCCTTTCTCTGTCTCTCTCTCTCTCCCTCTCTCTCTCTCTCTTGGTTTTTGTTTTTGTTAAGACAGGATCACAGGTAGCCCAGGGTACCCTGGAATTCATTATATAGCTGAGGATGACTTTGAACTCCCCATCTTCCTGCCTTTACCTCTCAAATTCTGGGATTACAGGCACGTGCCAGCGTGCTTGGCTCGGGAATCTACCATTAATTACGCACCTTACTACTGGTTCATTTTAAGTAAGCTGAAGTCCCAATGACTGGGACTCAAAGGCTATGACCTCCGACTGTCCATGCCCTAGTGAGGTAAGGGTTCACGGGAATGTTTCTGTTCTGGTTTGGGATCTATTCTTTCTTTCTCCTTAGCTTCTGGAGCAGGAATTGGCATGTTACGGTTAACAGAATACGGCTGAATGAGTTAACAGGTGAACGCTACAGATGACCAGTCACCCTGTCTCCACCAGGGCATTCTCTCACTGGGTCCTGTGGAAGAAACAGCCACAAGCCATAGCAATGAAGGAGACATCCTAGTCTATCTCCGGGTGTCAGCCCCAGGACACACTTGAGTGCCCTACTGAGAGACTCTTGGAACCTCAGCTCTAGGAGTTGAGGTTAAGAGACAGGTGGGATGAAACCAAGTCCACAGCCTTTCCCCTTCCGACAATTGACATGCTAATGTATTCAGTAGGGGAGCTGGTACCTCAGAGAGGAGCCTGGCTGGGTCATAAGAAGAGAGGGCCTGTAGGCGATAAAACTCTAGGACCAGCAGCGACAAAAGGCTTGGAGAGTCAAAGCCAAGGAAAGGCTTCCAGCGTGGGTTTCATCCTTTTGATGGGAGTGGGTGGAAGCGTGACTGTGACTCTGGAGCAGCAGCCTTCTTTTTAATTACCGCTTTGGTTTTTCAAGCACAGGGCGTTCTGGACACCCGTCTCCCCCAGGCAACTTCACTCCTGGGCTTTTTCAGTGGGGGCAATGCTGTTGTGATTTCTCCGTTCAAATGAAATCTACAGAAAGCCACAGAGAGATGCGGACTCTGAAGCTCAACGGCCCCTGGGAGGCAGCTGGCTTGTAACATGATCGGGGACCCCTTTTCCGTCTTTGTGCGCGGTCCCTAAGCATGGGTTATTGGGTGTCTTCCGGCAGGTGCTGTAGGATTAAGGAGGTAGCTGGTCAGGGGCAAACTTTGAATTAGGGGCGGTTTAATAGAAAAAGTAGGTGGACCAGAGTAAATACGATCTTTAGCTTAATTCCCCCACAACTTAACGTGTGTGCTTCAAATTTAATAGCGAGGTTTGAAAAGTTGGTTGGCATGTGTATCTGTCATTTGTCTATGTGTCTCTGTACTCCGCTCCAGGACAGACATTTTAACTCCATGAAATCTCTCTTTTCCAGGCCCACCAGTCTAAAATACCAAATGCGTGCCTTTTCCTTGTTTGGAAAGGGTGGGATAGCAAACAGCATGGGGAAATTTTATTTTTTTAAATCACTGTTTCTTTTTTTCTTTCTGGGCTAGGGATGTTAACTGGAGGCCTTGCCTGTGCTCAGTAAATACTCTACACCTGAGTCACACGCACAACCCTCCTTTAATTTTTTTTTAATTTGAGACAGTATACCACTCATTCATTTCCCAAGGTTGGCCTTGAATTTACCCAGGCAGGCTTTGAACTCCTGATCTGCCTGCCCCATCTCCAAATGGTTGAGGTCACAGGATTTTTTTTTCACCAAGCAAATCTTTTGAAGTCACTTTTAAAGAATATTGGGAAGTCTGTAATTTTCACTCACACAGTTCTGGGCCATGATAAATTATAGATTTTTATGCAATGACTCTCGCACATTCCTAAAGAGGCTTCAGGCCTCTGAGACACCTCAGAAAGCCTAGGGATGTAGCTCTATTGGTAGAGTGCTTGAGCCCAAGTACCATATAAATTAGACGCTGTAGAGGAACCTCTCATCCTGGAACTTACAAAGTACAAAGTAAGCCGGGCGTTGGTGGTGCACGCTTTTAATCCCAGCACTCGGGAGGCAGAGGCAGGTGGATCTCTGTGAATTCGGGACCAGCCTGGTCTACAAGAGTGAGTTCCAGGACAGCCTCCAAACCACAGAGAAACCCTGTCTTGGAAAAACAAAACAAACAAACAAAAAACCCAAACAAACAGAAAAAAGTTATCCTGGGCTACAAAGTGTTTTTGAAGTCAGCCTGGTCTACATGAGACCTTGTCTAAAACAAAACAAACAAACAAAAAAACAAAACAAAACCACCAAACATGCCAAGTTTGACTTGGATGTCACATGTCTATCTTAATGTGTCAATCTCTTAGCACATCTTGTCATGAAGTCAGCAAGGACTGCGGATTACTATGTGTCTCATGCGTAGGATGGCGACTGCCGGCTACCATGCTCCTTTCACACCTGCATTACACAGAGAATCCACCCACGAGGAGAATTCGGGAAGGTAATGCTAGGTGCTGGCTGACCAGCAGAGACAGAAGAAGGCCCCGCATGGCGACTTCTTGTATGGAGAAACAGTAAGATCCCAAGTTTGAGGTTCCAAGGCCTAACTTTATCTTTGTGTGCAACTTTGGACAATCAATTGGTGCCACAGAGGTCTGTCTGCCCCAGAGAGGCAGATGCAGCATGACAAAGTGCACACTCAAAAGTGTCTCTTGATTAGCTTCTTCCCTTCCCTCCCTCCCCCTCCTCCCTCTCCCTTCCCTCCCTCTTTTCCTGTGTGTGTCTGCTCGTTCGCATGTGCGTGCACACGTGCAGAAGCCAGAGGCCAGCTGGCGATTGTCTTTCAGGAGACATCCACCTCTTTCTTTGTCTTTTGAGCCAGGGACCTTGATCTCCCTGAACAGTCTGTGCTGGCTTACCCAGCAAGTCCCCAGGAATCCCCTACCTCCTTCCTACAGCTTGGATTATAAGCAGGCCCCACATGCCTGGCTCTTTGACACAGGGGTCGAAAGAGGTGTTTTTATACTTCTACCAAATGGTTGTCTCACCAACCTTGAGATACTCAAAGGTTAGACGGGAAAGCCAGTAGAGAAACATGTCAGTGATGATTTTTATGTCTGAGATTCAGTTTGGTAGTTGGAGACTCTGGGCTTTTCCTGCCCCTCTCCATGGAGATGAGATCTGTTCCCTCTTCTTCATCCTGTGCATTCCTGTGGCCCCTCACTCTCCATCACTATGCCTTACTCCTGTATCTCTCTCATGAGATACATGAGGATGCTCCACAAAGAGCTGGACCCAGCAACCTTGCATCCTCACACATTCTCAAAGATGTCTGAGCAGAAGATGTTCCGATGTATGGCTCACATGGCTTCAGTCTCAGGCTGGCGGCCAGGGAAGGAGTGTCACTGAGCTCTTGACAAGTTTAGAAAAGGAAAGATAACAGCTTACAACATGAGAAGTGCTGAGACTCTGAGCCCTTAAGGACAGGGGCAGGACTGAGCCCATGACACCTTCCCACCCAGACCCACAGATGTGGGTGAGGCTTCACAGTTAGCTCTGCAGGGTGGAAAGCCTGGGGGTAAGCTCTTTGCAGGCCCCGGTCATCTCTCTGGACTATCACAGCTGGATGGATGTAGCCCACAGAGAGTTGAGAGACAGCAGCAATCCCACAGCATGGAGATCTGGGGGACAGTCACACTTCATTAGGCAGAGATACAA
Source organism: Mesocricetus auratus (assembly GCF_017639785.1). Taxonomy (NCBI): domain Eukaryota; kingdom Metazoa; phylum Chordata; class Mammalia; order Rodentia; family Cricetidae; genus Mesocricetus; species Mesocricetus auratus. The sequence goes on along the minus strand of NW_024429192.1, from coordinate 4,933,983 downwards.
TTTGAGTATTTCACTGTTTCTAAATTTTCAGAGTTGCAAGATGTGTGCTTAAAGATCAGTTTGCCAAATTCCTGGAAGTTAGCTACTGGCTCTCATGACAGCAGGTAGGCAAGGACCCATGGAAGCCATGTCTTGGCTTTGGGGGACGAGGCAGGTTTTCAGGAAGCCAGCTTCCCGGCACGGGGAGTGACTGACAGTGACCATGTGACCGTGTCCCTCCTAACAGAGGCCGCTGCCCCAAGAAGCCAGTGACAGCCCCAGCCGGTGCAGCTTGTGCTTTGCTTTCTGCCCTTGGGGCCGCTTCCCATCTGCACGTGCCTCTTCGAGTGGCAGGACCAAGATTGGTGCCGAGAGATGGAGAGGCCGGGGAGCCAGCGTGACCCACAGGGAGGACCTCTGGTGTGGAGGATTCAGTGAGACTGAAGATGGCATCTGTAGGCACCAGAGATCTGAGGGTGCGCAGGCTATATGTTTCTTTCTTTCTGAGATAGGGTTTCATGTAGCCCAGGCTATCCTAGAACTTGGTATGTAGGTAGCCCAGGATGACCCTGAATTTCTGATACTCCTGCCTCCACCTTCTGCGTGTTGGATTACAGGTGTGCATTAGTACACTCTGTTTATTATGAGGTGCTGGGGCTAGGACCCGGGGCTCCATGCACACCAGGTAAGCACTCTATGAAATGAGCTATATCTCCAGCTCCAGATCACTTCTCTAAACAACAACAAAACACGTTAATTTAAAAATATTTTATAAGAATGTTTGTATGTATGTGAGTTTATTATATATTTAGATTTTATTATACTCACATGGTTTATATATTAGATAGCCTTTTTTTTACTATATACTACATTTGTACCAAATATATTAAAGAGATACAAATTTATATATATAATATATATTACATGTAGAATATATGTAGTACATATTATATGTAGTGTATGTAATATGTAGTATATGTAATATATATATTAAATAGATATAAATTTGCAAACAAATTTAGCTTGGGATGGTGTCATAGCAGAACATCACATTTCCCAGAACTCTTTACCACTGAGTATTTCTGAGTTTTTTGTTTTATGTCATTGAATTGTGAGCAGATTCTCTTCTTACAGCAAACAACATACGTTCCTTTCAATATTCCCTCCTTTTGCCTGAGCGGGTAGAGATGTGGTGTTGGGGACAGCAGCCGCCATCTTGAATGAGGTGCTAAGAACCGCGTGTGACAGAAGACAGGCCGTCAATGTAGAAGAAACCTGGTTCTTTGTCACAGTGAAGATGCCATGCCATGTCTACAAGAGAGAGAAAGACGCCTCTTACCTCTGTCTTGCTTAGGTCCTAACGCTTTGTCTACCTACTAGAAAAAACCAGTGCATCTATAGGAAAAGTAGATTTCTGGGCATTCTCCAAAAGTCTTCATGGGATTTTTAATTCACTTTCTGCATCTTCTCAAGCAGTGGATTTTAGTCAAGATCCTGTCATGCCAGCAACATATTATAGCATTCCCTGCTCTTCTGTGGTCTTTCTTCCCGTGATTCCAGTTAACCAAATTTAACTAACTACAATCTGAAAACATTACATGGAAAAACAACTGAAATAAACATTGATTCTAAACGGCCTGATTAAAAAAAAAAAACCATTACCGCACACCACCCACACCGGAACCATCGATCGTCTTTGTTCAGAGCATCCACACTGCGGATGCCACCCTCTCATCAGTGCCTTGGTGTCTGTCTCAGTGATCAGAAAACGCCGGCGCCATTCCAGTGCCTGTGTTGAAGTAAGCCTTATTTTACTTAGCGCTGGCACGGGGCTGGGGATGCTGGCAACCGAGATAACTCACAGGGGAGCCAGAAGGAGCTTCCTCAAAGAAAACCCGACAGATCTCTACTCGAGGGAAAACAAATGTGTGCCGCGCTTGCTAACATCATTAATAGGACCCAACCTGCCTGTGAAGAAAGGAAAAAGAAATCCCTGACAGGCTTCCTACCACTGCCCAGACTACTACAGTTATGGCTCCATGAGAGGCAGGAGGCAGTCAGCAAGATTCCGGTATTCTCTTGGTTTCAGGCAAGCCTGGGGAGTCTTTGAAAGTGTCTCCTGGTGGAGAATGATGGCATGATGGCTGCTCCTCCTTACCGCTCCACCACGCTGGGCTATTTCCCCATTCGGCTAGGAATGACTCAGAGTGAGGCTAACCTTTTGAACACACACGTACTCTCTGGCAGGCTGATGGCTGATAACACCATGTCCCGTGGTCCCGTCCCCGCCCCCCAACCCCCCGCCATGCAGAAGTCCCCACACCTACTAGGAATTATAGCATGGTTCATGTTCTCTTCCATGTCCGCCATGGCTGGGGGATGAGTCAGGGGATTGCGTTTTAGAAGCAGCTCAAAGCTACTGAAGACAAGTGCCCATGGAGGCCTAGCTGCGTTCATCCTGGTTTTAAAAAAAAAAGCGAGGTGGAAGCTAACAGGAAGAATTATCTCTGCTTTAACCCGTTCAATGACTCAAAAGGCCACCTCAAGGGGCAGACGGCAAATGATTTAAAATAAGAACGACACTCTTGCAATGGTGTTTTGTCCGCCGCGGACTACTTGGGGCGATACAGTTAGACCCGTGGAAACTCAGCCTCTCACCGTCCACACTGCCATTTGTTTACCGTAACATTTCAATGGGAAGGAAGCCTACCTGGGTTACTCAGGAGGACTGGCGACTCTAATGCGCCAGCCTGGGCCATTCCCTAGCAATCCCTCCCAGCACACACGTCCTCAACAGCTGTGCTCCACGTAGACAGAAGCATCCAAGCTTCTTCCAGGGCTCCTGGAGTCTCACAGGCACCTCGGGAGACAGCTTGGTTCTCACTCGTCAACAGAGCTAGGACTTGCTTTCTCCCCACGACTAAGGCGTGGGCACTCTTTGGACCGAGTCCTTACTCTTTAGTGATTATCAAGTTAAGCCACAGACATCTCAGAGGAAGCGGATGAGAAAAGCCACTCCCCAGCAAGGCCGAGGGGAGAAGGATGGAGGGATGGTGTCGAGGGACAGACAGGCGGGCAGAGCAGAGCCATGCCCGGTGAGCATCTACTCAAGGGACTTGCTCAAGGGGACTGTTATCCAGGTTAAAGAGGTTCCTGGAGGAGGAGATGGGAAAACCACGGGGCTCTCTGGAAATCCTCTACAACAGGCTGGATTCCTTCTACCAGCCAGGATTTATTTTTTTATTTTTATTTTATTGTGTGAGTGAGAGCCAGCGTGTACACTTGGACCACGTGACCGCACTGCTTGAAGATACCTGTAGAGGCTGTTGGGTCCCCTGAAGCGAATTAGAGGCAGCTGTGAGCCGCTGTGTGAGCGCTGGGAAATGGACACATGTCCGCTGTAAGAGTGGCAAAGGCTCTTAACCACTGAGCCATCTCTTCAACCTCCAGATGGGGTTTGTCTTTGTTTTTACTCTTCTAGCTAGCATACAAAATACCAGGTTTCGCTATGACATCTTCACATATATAAACCATAAAGAGCACATACACATTCGTCTGTCTGTCTGTCTGTCTGTCTATCTATCTATCTCTGTATTTTGTTCTTCTTTATCTTCTATCATCCTCCAGATCCTTCTACCTGATTGCCCTCCCTCATGGTCCCCCTTCAGCCATCAGAGCATGGATATAACCTCATATTTACCTGGATTTGTTTCATCAGGCTCACACAAAGAACTAATGAAGGGTATGGGTGGGTTTTCCCCTGTGTTCTTGAAAATAATGAAAGCGAACTCCGGGTTGCATGCGGCTATCCAGAAGGCCTTCAGGGGTCTATGATGAAGGGGACCCCCCTCATGCAGTGGCATGGTGGCCCCTTGTGGGGGGCTTACCATCAGCCCCTTAGGAACCACTTACACTGACATAAGAGGTCCTCTTTAGTAGTGTGTGCATGTGTGTGTGTGTGTGTGTGTGTGTGTGTCCCCGTGTGCCCATGCCTGCCTGCCTGTCTGTCTATCTGTCCATCCGTCCACTTTGTAGCCCAGGATGGCCTCAGAGTCATTGCTGGCCTCCTTCCTCAGCACCCTGGGTTCTGGGATTCTATGTTTGGACCACCACACCTGGCTATACCTGTTTTCAATGCCTAGAGAAGCAAGTCCTACCGAGGGAAGAAAACAGTTTTCAGGTTGATTCTCAATTACGCCCTTTGCCTCGGAGGGTCAAGCAGTTTGGTTTCCAGTGAATTTGTGGTTGTAGTTGCGGTTACCCACTGACTTCTCTTCTGCCTAGTTTGTCTGATAACAGGCAAACGGGGGAAAGCTTTTAATAACACTACCACCCCCCAAAAGGGGGGCAGATGGGTTATTCCTAGCAAGGACCCAGGCCGGGGCACATTACTCCAAGAAGGGAAACATCCATGCTGGACTCTGGCGTCCGTCCCCTTCTCTTTAAGTCTGGTGTTTCAGAGCTCCATCTGTCTGTCTCTGTCTGCCTGTCTGCCTGTCTGCGGCTTTCTGTCTCTTTTCTTTATTAAAACCAGGCCACAGTAGCCCATGATGTAGAAAGACAAGCAATTCTGGCTCCTAAATGAGTCATTTAAGTAAGCTTAGTTCAAGAGCAACATCTGCAAGCCTTGGCACCCGGAGTCAGTAGCAAGTCAGCCAGGGCTCTGTGTCCCCTGCTACCCTCTGCTTGGCTCTGCACTCCACGCAGGGGTCTTTTAAGGAAAGTGGGGGTCCTAATGGCTGAAGGGGTGCGGCAAGCGGCCGATAGAGCCAACGTGGTGCCATGGCGGGGACAGGAAGGGAGGCGGTGGCGCGGGCCTGCGCGCGCGGTGCCGCTGTAGTTCGGAACTGCTGCAAAAGCAAGCTGCCCGCGTTATCAGCGGCGCGCAGGCCTGCGGTTTTCTCGCTCTTGCAACCCAGCTTCAACTGCCGGTTTATTTTTCGACAAACAGGATGCCTCCATCTGAGGCTGTCAGCATCCCAGGCTCTTTGAGAAGAAAAGAGGTAGTGAGGGCCCCACCCTAGAGCCCAGCCGGGAGGGGCGGGAGGGGAGGGAGGTCTTGTTTCTAGATGCTTCCCAGAGAAGTGAGAACCCAGCAGGTGCAGCTGCTGGGCGCCAGGAGAGTGTCAGGAAGGGCGGGGGTGAAACTCACACCTCCCACCCCCACCCGAGCTCAAATGGACTTCTTGGGTTCCACCTCGGCATGGGTCCCAAGGGCTAAGATGTTCTCACTACGATGGGAAAGACAGCTTGGGTTTGAAGAGAAGCTTCTTGCCTTTGAATTTCAGTGGGTATGCAGAAACCAAAAGCTAACCTTGGTCAGGAGACCAGTCGGGCCTGGGATGGGGAGTCTTGAGACAGCCTGCATTAAAATGATAATGGTTGTGGAAAGCTGCAATGGGTGTGATTGGGGGTGGTGATTTTACTCTCTGGTTTAATGGGAGCTAATTTGTTAATGGAGAAAGGAATTCCTTCATGGCCTAGAAGGAATGGGAGTTTGAAACCGGAAGGGAATTGAAGAATCCCAGCTCGAGGGAAGACTCAGCTGTGAAGACTGCTTCTTGCTCTTCAGGAGGACAAAAAGTCCTTCCCCTAGTATCCACCCCAGGTGGCAAAGACGGTCCTGTCTGTAACACCAGCTCCAGAGCAATCAAATGCCTCTGGCCTCTGAGGGTATCTGCAGTCACATGCAGGCACCCATGCATTCACAGAAACACACACACTCCAGAAATAATGGAAGTAAAATCTTTTTTAAAATCCCAGCTGGGAACACCTTAGGAGAATCTGGAGTAGGGTTTCAGCCAAGAGACAGCAGATATGACAAAACTACTCTAAAAGATACCCAGCCGAGCCGGAGCCCTGGCTGTCCCTGAACGCATTCTCATCTTGACCTTCACCGACACGTTTGTTTTCCAGAAACGGTCATCGTATTAAATGACACAGAATTTAGAGCTCAAATGTCAGAGCCCAAGACTTACTTGTTCTCAAACTAAGTCTAGGATTTTGGCATGAATTTAAAATGTATGTGTTTGAGTTTTGCGTGATTAGCAGTATTCTCTGAGAACCGAGAAAGCAGGGTAGGAAATCCACCATGTGTAAAAATCTCACCGGGTAGAAGGCACAAAACCCACCAAATGCTCCACATAGAAATTAGGTTCTGCTACATTTTCCTCGGGGCCTGAAGTTGCATCTAGATTCCATCTTGACTTCATCAAAACCAGTCAAAGCTTCCTGTTACAGACTGTCACTCAAAGTCCTTGGAGGTACAAGGCTGTTAAGATGTTTTGGCTCCCCTCTGACTTGGGGTTTCTCAGTTGAGCTTTGGAAATCTGGGAATGTGCTGTAAAGGATTCTTGTATACTGCCAAGCTGAGGACTCCCAGGCCTACAAAGTTCAAGTCCACAATCTTACTGGGACCTTTTGAGTACAGGACAGGTTGTCCCTGGCCTGGTCTGATGCCACTCTTGGATTGGTGAGTTCAATTTTTGCCCACAGTGTCTTGGGCATGGGCTTTGCCTCCCTAACTAGGTGGCAAGTTCTGGGAGGCAGTGGCAGCCACTAGCACTGACATTGTAGGTTGTTTTGTAGTACAGAGTCACACACATGGGCCACCCAGCAAATCTAGGGATGTCCCTGACACTAAGGGAGATAGCAGCCACACTTACGTGGCTTTGGGAATCGGAAGAAGCTGGAAGAAAAGCAGGGTAGTGGGTGGGGGAGAGTTTAATGGGAGTGTGGCTGTGATTATGCTTAATAATGGCTATGAAAGATGTGGTGAAAATGGGGGACGGGGAGTTGGACCCTCTGTCAGCTGTCTTCTGTGCCGAGTGCAGAGGGATGGCTTCTTACTACAAGTACTTCACATCGTATTTTAGCTTCAACTGGCCACCTCCATAGACCAAACAATGAGTGCCTCCTCTACACCCTCACCCTCCGATGGCAGATGTCCCAGGTGACTGCCTCTAGGTGGCCTCCCGGTCTTGCTGCCTTGTTGGTGGTGAGCTCAAACCCTCAGCTCCAAGCTCAAGTTAGAGGACCTTTAATCTATTACACAAAGCCAGGCAAATTAAAGGCGCGAGTGTCTATTACTTAACTGGGTTAAAGTTCTTCAGGAAAGGCAGCAGACAAACCTTACCTTGTCCCAACATGGCTGACATTACTGGTTGTGTGATCCTGGGTTTCATGCTTAACCTCCAGTGATCTAGGTTTGCCATATGAACGCTGAGGCGCAGCGTGTTCACTTCTAAGTAACTATGACTGTATTGACTCATGAGGCTCTGGATGGGTGCATGAAAGATATTTGGAGACCTTTGAGGAAGCCAGGCGGGGCTAACCTAGGGTGTCCAGCCTCTCCATGCAGTTTATTTCCTGGTGAAGAACTTCCAGTTGTCCTTGGCCCTTCCTTCCCTTGGGTTTCTTCTCTATACCACCCGCGTCTCCCTTGAGTCGTTGGTTTCTCTCTGAAGGGAACCCTTTGGCTTCTGTAGGAATCCCTTCCTTTCGGAATGCAAGACTAGACTTCCTTTCGGAATGCAAGACCATTCCAGTTTGTCATCTGGTCGTTCTCCACAGCAGCCCCTCTGCAGGTAGGACCCCGCCCTGCCCTTACCTTCTCCCTCCAGCCTTCCATCCCTCTTTACGCTGAACTCCCTTGTCTTCTCTCTATCTTCTTGCTTCTCTGGTCCTGAAGTCCTATGGGAGCCTGTAGACCTTGGCTTAGGGTGGCAGCTCTCTTCTCTGTGTAATACAGGGGGGTAGGACCCCTGAAACAGTGCTGAGCTCTGCCTTCCACAGATAAGTAGGCTACGAAGGGCCTGGGCAGCTCAGCCCTCGTCATTTCTAAGACCTTTGAAGTTCTTTGTCCTTTCATGGGGAATTGGACTCTGCTCTGAAGATGTGCCCAGTTGCTTCTCCAGTTTTGGTGCTGTTAAGTATGTGAGTGTGAATGGAGGGTTTTGTGTGTGTGTGTGTGTGTGTGTGTGAGAGAGAGAGAGAGAGAGAGAGAGAGAGAGAGAGAGAGAGAGAGAGGGGCGGGGGGACACTTTCTAGGAAATAAAATAGGAAGAGTGTAAAGGATAAGAACTTCTGTTGTGGTGCTGGTGATAGTGTGAGGTAAGATTTCTCTGCTTTGTCTTCATTTGGGCCTGAACACCCCTTGTTTGGGGCTGTCCCATGAGCTGCTGTGTGTAGCGGCATCTTTGGACTCTACCTACTCACAGAGCTGCTAACATTGCCCTTCTCTTCTCCCCAACCTGAGTTGTGGCCACTACAGACAATGCTACACGTTGATGAGTCACTCCTTTGTCCCCGCATGGCTTCTTCCCCTTTGGTAAAAACCACTGGTGTGTAGCGTTCTACTGGATAGAAGAAAAAAATGATAATAAACTAACTCTGGAAAGCTGTCTAAATGTGACTAGAAGTGACCGGACCCGCTAGAAAGGTAAAATCTTAAAAAAAAAACAGTTAAAAAACTGTAAAGAGATGGGTCAGTGTCAGATGAACTCCAGGCACAACAGCCTGAGACAGAGGCTTCTTGACTTTGGTCTAGACAACGATGTTTCATGTAAGACTCTAAAGGCATGGGGTGACCAAAGAAAAAATAGACAGATGGGACTATAGCAGACTGAGAACTCTTGTCAGGAAACCAGAGAGTACCCTGCTGAAGCAGAGGGCACACCGAATTCACGTCTGTTGAGGGCTACATACCTAGTGCACCCAAGGAACCCAACAATGCAACAGCAAGGCAAGAAATAACCAGATTAAAACACGAGTAAAGGCTTGGAAAAATATTTCCCAGGAGACATAGGAATGACCAAGTATTTAAATTTGATCAACAACTCTAAATACCAGGGAAATGAAGAATAAAGCGTCCATGAAAGGTCACCTCAGACCCTTAGGACAGACAATATTAAACAGTCCAGAGACTCGTGAGGATGTGGGGAAAATGGACCCACTGTGTGCTGCTGGTAGGAAGACAGATTAGTATGGCCACTATGGAATAGAGTTTGGAAGTTCCTTAAAGATCGAAAGTCTGACTACTATAATAGCCCCATCTGATGGTTAATATTGTCAGCTGGACAAGCTCTAGAGTCCCCCGGGAGTAATGGCATGTCTGTCATGGAGTTTCCACGTTGCCACATTGGGTTAAACGAGGTAAGAAGTCCCAACTTTAATGCGGCAGTATCAACCAGAGGGCTAGGGCTCTTGACAGAACATAACAGGATGTGAATGTGAGCATCAGCTTTCATCTTTCCTTGTTCCCGAACGGGTGCAGTGGGGCCCGCTGCCTCGAGCTCGGGGTGCCAGCCTTCCCCACTTTGATGGACTTCACCCTCAAACTACGAGCTAAGTAGACCCTTCTTCCCTTTGTTCTTATGAGATACTTCAATGCAGGAATAAGAAAAGTAGCCAGTATAACCAGGGCGCACATGCACACACACACACACACACACACACACACACACACTCACACTCCGAAGAAAACAACATCACCATGATCTCTTTGCCCTTCTCTATTCATGAACTCAACATTCAAAATCGTTAAGAGAAGCGTCCTACCTACGATGCATCAATTAACCAATGGGTAAAGGAAGCAATGGGATATGATGACGTCATGAAAAATAAAGAAATCATGTCACATGTAAAGGCCTAGAGGAGGTAATGCTACATGAGACAAGTCGGGCAAGGAAAGACAAACACTGCATGTTCTCAGTTATATATATTCAAGTTCTTAAAAGTTGAGTATAAAGGAGCCATATGCCATAGACATCCAATTTTGCATTTTATCTGCTAATAATATATTAATATTACACACACACACACACACGTACGCACACATGCACACACACACACACACACGCGCACACACACACACACACACACACGGTGCTGTGTATGGTACTGAGTCTTGAACCTTGGACTTCACCTTCTTGGGGCAAACACTCTACCAGTAAGTTACATCCCCAGGTCTTTAAACAATATTATGTGTGAGTGTGCCTGTGTGTGTGTGCCTATGTGTGCATGGTATGTGCCTGTGTGTGTGTCTATGCGTGTGTCAGTGTGTGTGTCTTCATGCATGTGCCTGTGCATGTTTATGTGTGCGTGTGTCTGTGTATACGTGTGCCTGTGTGCAGTCAAAAGACACCTTTGGGGAATTGGGTCTCCCTTTGTACCCCGTGGAACCTCTAGGATCAAGCTCGAATAGTCAGGCTTGGTGACAGGCTCCTTCACCTGCTGAATTATCTTGTAGTTCACTTCTTTGGATTTTTTAAAAATAAAAACATTTTATTTGGGGTAAGGCTTTGCTTAGTTGCCCAGACTGGCCTTGAACTCACTCTGTAGCCCAACCTAACCCAACCCACTTGTCATCTCCCTGTCTCAAACTGCTGATTAGCTGTGATACTAGGCCTTGCACTCTGAATTAGACAGACTCTTAGATGTAGTTGTTGACAAAGGCAGCTGCCTCTGAATGGCCATGCCTGGTGGGGGGGAGGTAATTTGGGTACAGAGGGGACTCTGGGAAAGGTCAGAGGTCATCAACTTCAGACCCAGCTGGAAGAATGAAGGTGTGCACACACCCGCAACACCATGTTCTTGCCCAAGACATGGAGAAAGGCTGTGGGCACAGTGTGCTGGCCTCTGAAGGGACCGTCACACAACCGCTGAGCTTCTCCTGATGTCTCCAAGTTAGGTGAGATTCAAAATGACGAAATGCTTCCATAAAGTGTTATCAAATCTCTTCTGCTCTCCCCTAAGTCCCTTTTGTAAAGAGGAAAACCAAAGGCTGTGCTTGCTGTAGTAAAAGGTCTAGGGACAGCAAGGTGATTCAGTGGGCAAAGGGGTCTGCTGCCAACTCTGATGACCTGAGTTCAATCCCCAGGGCTGACACGGTGGAAAGTCAGACCAAAACCCTATGGGCTATCCTTAGACTGCCATAGTCAAGCTTTAGTATATCTACACACACACACACACACACACACACACACACACACACACACACACACACACCAGTAAATTTAATGTAAAATATTCCTTTGGCTGTTAAAAATGACAATATTAAATATCATTCTGGCTCAGTATAAAAAGACGCTTACCCACAGATATTTAGCCCCTTAAAAACAAGTCCTTTGGAGCAGATATAATAGCAGACAGGCCCTCCAACCCTGGAGGTAAACAGACTAGTTCTTACGGCTGATCCTGTGACGATGGACTCTGTAAGATACTGCTTTAGTCGATTTTCTGGTGACAAACGCTGGACAGAAACAACGTAAGGAAGGAAGGGCTTATTTAGCTCACAGTTTGTGGGTACAGTACATCACGGCCCACGGCCAGGAAGGCACGGCAGCAGGTGTCTGAAGCCTCTGTTCTCATTGGGTCCCCGCCCGGAAGCAGAGAGAGACGGGCACTGGTTCTCAGGTTGCTTTCTCCCTTTCAATAAGTCTGGGACCCCAGATCGTTAGATCTGTAGGTGCTGCCTACATCTGGAGTGGGCTCTCTCCCTTTAACTAAACATTTCTGGAAACATCGTCATAGACCCACCCAAGAGGTGCACTTCTATGGTGGTTCTGTTTCCTCAGGTTGACTATGGAGATGAACCATCCCATCGGGGACACAGACATTGACTTTTCGTGCAGACCTAATTTAGCATACAGGCAAATTAATCCAGGAACAGAAAAAAGCCTGGAATGGCTGTGCTCCCCAGAAAACTGTGGCCCTGACCTTTGAGTCTGCCACTGTCTTCTAGACAGAAGCTGAGTAGCATCCTGCCACCTGCGCCTCCATTCCAAACCCCCCCCCTCGACTGTGTGTATTTCCTTTTCGCTGACTGCAGGAGTTAAGAGCAGAGCCAAGAGGCAGGTGGAGGTCTATGCCAGCGGTCAGCATCTTCCTGCCGTTAAAGGGCTAGCCTGTGGGTGCCCGGACTCGCTGTGACCTCCTTGTCTGTTCAGGGTCAAGCCAGTCACTATACAGAAGTGGCTGGCGTGTTACCTCTGCTCTGCTTCTCAGTTCAGACATGTTGGAACACTCCCCAGGCAGGTGCCAAGTCGTCATTGGAGGTAGCAGCAGATGCCGCCATGAAGAAAGAAGGAGGGCTGAGGAGGGAGGGGAGCTAGACGTGTCTACAGACATCTAGACAGAGCGCGAAGAAGCCAGCGGGGCTGTGAGGCACCGTCTCGAAGTCCTGGAGTCCTGACTTCCCTGTCCCTCTGTGCTCCGCACAGGCAAAACCGTGCCTTAGCCTTCTCCAGTGAGCTTTAGTATTTTACTACTGTCTTTTTTTTTTATTATGGGAGAATAATTAACTTGAGCGCCTTTTAATTTCTTCCCATCAAGATGTTTGCACAGCAACAATTAGAAGCTGGCAGTGCCTGGCACCTACACGGGGAGTCTCTCCAGAGCCGACGGGAACTGGCATGGAGACTTAACACTACTGCATCCTCCCTTGTGGCCAGCACAGAAAGTAAGGGGATCGGGGTGAGCGTGGTAATCCCTGGCAGGAAAACCGGGCGACCAGTGCCTTCGATACAAACACAGGTTAAAGGAAGAAAGCCGACAAAAACCACGTACCCAATGACTTTAATCGAACAAGGCTCCGCAGTGATCTAGGAGGATGGGCAACATGGACTTTAAAGATGATCAATGTTTCTAGAGGCCCTCCAGGAAGCATGTCTCAGCTGCTGTGTGATTGACAGGTAATGATAGGGAGGTCCTGTCCACAGGGCCACCACTTCTTGCTGTCACCGCTGAGTCAACTGCTTCTGGCTACAGAATTTCAACCACAGAAACAATGATACACAAGTGTTTGGTGCAAACCCTGGTCAAAGGCAGAGGTCACGGTCAGGGCAAGGAGGTGAGGGTGGTGACTCCCAGGGGCTCCTGGCCTTCTGAAGGATGGGCCACGTGGTGGCTCAACCTGTGGACTGTTCACTATCAGGGTCTCTGGGCCTGAGTTTGGGGGAAAGAATCTCAGAGACAGCGCTAAATCTGTGCTCTGTGTCAAGGTCATGGGAGTTCAGGGTCAGACATGGACAGCTTTGACAAACTCCTTTTTAAGATTTTCATGCGATGTACCCAGAAGATTATAGAACACAAAAGACACAGGAAATAAACACAGAAGCACCCACGGTAGACGTCTTCTTGGTCACAAAGATGTCCTTCTACGCTGGAGGGATCTCGAGACTGATGAGTGAAAAGTCACAAGCTGCTGTGGAAGACTGAAGAGTCGCCCAGCCCCAGCATGATAAGATGGCCACGATGGGCACTCAGGCTTGAGTGCTGCTGGTTTGGGGCCGGACGGACCCCTGTGGGAGGTCTTCCTCAAAGGGCGGCTGGGATGGGGGAGGGGCCTGCGAATGACTACAGTGAGACACGGGCGGTGAGAACGTAAGACCACTGACAGGGCTCTCATGTAGCCCAGGCTAGCCTTGAGCTTTTGATCTCCCTGCCTCCACCTCCTAAGCACCAGGACTATGGGCGTAGACCACCACGCCCAATTTATACAGTGCTGGCACTCAAATCCAGGGCTTCATGCACACTAGGCAAGCAATTTATCAACCAAGCCACACCCCCAGCCCCACGCAGGTATCCTTAACCCACCACGGACCCTCTGTAGGCAGACACTGAACTCTGTAGTGTGAACACGTCTGTTTGGACTTGGCCGGCATGTCCCTGAAGCCCGACCCCCGGGTGATTTCTCTTGCTTCTGCAGACTGTGCTTCCCTCAGCAGAGAAAGGATACCATCAGAACACAATTCATGGGTCATGAAAGGGTTCAGTGCTACAGGTGCATTTTTTCCCAGGGTGGGGAGGTGTTCTTGCCTCCCGCTGGTGCTCAAGAAATGTTTGCGGCCCCTCTGCTCAGTTGAGATGGTTGTGAGTTCAACGCTCTGTAAGGGGCACGAAGTTAGCCACAGGCTGAGAGCAAGCTGTTTTCTCCTTCACAGGTGCCTGGTTCCAGGAAACACCACAAAGCCACCTTCTGAAGCTAACAGAGGCGGCTCCCCAGCTTCCCATCCGTGGCAGTTCCCACAATTGCTGCCACTCCATGCCTTCTGTGTTTCCAACCCCATATATTTTATCTCCAGCCTTTGACAAGTGTACAAAGGTTGGACCATCTCCTTACTTTACAAGTCGGACTCCAGGAGGTTAAAACGTGGCCCTAGTTGACTCTGGTGGCAAATTGTGGTGATGGTGGGAACCACTGGCTGGATGCCAAGCCTTCCCCCAGGCACGTGTTTGCCCAAGTCTGTCTCCACTGAAACCTCTCTTTGATGACCCACTGAAGAGGGTCTAGTGATCCAGAAAACTTGAATCCTCTTGGATTCCTTCTAGAATGACTGGAATAGTATTCTGTGGGGGGGGAGAAATGGAGGTCCAGGAGGAGAGGTGGGGTCTCGTGAGAATTCTCTGATTCAAAATGGGAAGCCCATGGGATGGGCTCGTGTTTGAAGCTTTTCAGTTTTGGGGTGTGTGTGTGTGCTATAAGGCACATTCCACAGTTGTCTCAACAGTGTCATGCACATATCATTTATAAACAAAGAACTATGCAAAGATTGTGGGCTTGTGTAACAGCTCGCAATGGTTGTTAACAAGAACCCAAGGAGGCTGGTACTCCTGCTGCCTACGGAGAAAGCTTTGTCCAAGTCACTGTGTGTCCTGAGAGGTCCCATTAGTTCCCTGAGGCAGGCACATTTTGATTCCTGCCCTCTCTCTCTCTCTCTCTCTCTCTCTCTCTCTCTCTCTCTCTCTGTGTGTGTCTATGTGTGTGTGTGTGTGTGTGTGTGTGTGTGTGTGTGTGTGTGTGTGTGTGTATAAGGGAAGAGCTTCATTTCTCCCCAGAGAAGACAGTTCTGGTCTCGTGAATCAGGAACCCCGAGCTTCATTTAGAGTCAGACATGCTGCCGATACACCTACTCCTGGAAGAAACTGTAGTCTTGTTTCCAATTTTCTATCCCTGTTCTCCTGATTTTCAACGCCCTCCCCCACTCAGATGGAGGCTATCAGCCTGGTGGCCCTATTCTCTGCGGCTGTAACCATGTTCAGAACTCAGCGTCTTTAAATCTCACCATGGACAATCACAAAGCAACCTGGCTAGCTGCAACACTGTCCAAGGACTAGGTGGGTGCTGGGTGTATGGGAGAGGGAGACTCCACAGGACCCACCTCCCTATCCTAGCCTAAGGACGATACCAGTGTTTCAGGGGCTTTCCACACCGTATGTCACGCAGATGGCTGCTTGGCCTGCAAAGGCACACGATTGCTGGTGTCTGCTGGCTCCTTAGACTCTTGAATGGCATCAGTCACCCTGGTGTCGTGTCCGCAAAGCTCTGAGTCGTAGTTTTAGTGTCTGACTCAGAGGAGATCTCAGATAGGCCAATCTCTCCATTTCCTCAAACTCTAGCTGGCATATGGAGGGACAGCTCAAAAATAAAAGCACGAGATGTGAGTTCAAGCCCCAGAGCTCACATTTAAAGTTCCAGGAGCCATAACCCACCCTTGTCTCTGGAGGCGGGCTCATTGGACAGCCAGCCTCGCCTACCCAGCAAGCTCCAGGCAGTTTGTCTGAGGAGGTACAGCCGAGTTTGTCCTCCGGCCTCTACCTTCACACACACGTGGGTGCACACTGCCCTTGAACACACATGAAGATGCATGTCTGTGCTCCGCTCTGAATGATGAGACAAAAATCTCACTAAGCTACATGGGCTGTCCTTGAACTTGCCACCCTCCTGCCTCAGCCTTCCAAGTGGCTGAAAGAAGGGCCCTGTGTCACTAAGTGGGGCCCTGACTTCCTTCACTCTTCACCTCACAGCCTTATCTAACACGTTTAGTTACTGCGGCATTTTTCTAGACTTTTCTGTGGGCTCTCATGAGCCCCTCCTTGTCGTATTTTCAGAATCCTGTCTGCACTGCCAGGACCACGAAACACTTGTAAGGAAGGGGAGAAACGCTGCTTCCCCGGGGCAGCTTCCCGGCGAGTCTGGCTTACCACGCATGTCCTGTCATTTTATTTTCCATCCAGAAGAGTCCTTTCCCAAGAGTCCCAGAGCATGAACCCAATAGACCTCATGTGAAAGTCCTGATGGCTGACAGAAAGGGGGAAGACAGACACCTGGTACAGTAACAGCAGATCTGCTCACGCATGCCTGGGCCTGGTACAGCAATGGCAGAGCTGCTCACGCATGCCTGGGCCTGGTACAGCAATGGCAGAGCTGCTCACGCATGCATGCCTGCGGCCTGATACAGTAACAGCAGAGCTGCTCACGCATGCATGCCTGAGGTCTGGTCCAGTAACAGCAGAGCTGCTCACGCATGCATGCCTGCGGCCTGGTACAGTAACAGCAGATCTGCTCACGCATGCCTGCAGCCTGGTACAGTAACGACAGCAGAGTTGCTCACACATGCATGCCTGCGGCCTGGTACAGTAACAGCAGATCTGCTCACGCATGCATGCCTGCGGCCTGGTACAGTAACGACAGCAGAGCTGCTCACGCCTGCCTGCGGCCTGGTACAGTAACGGCAGAGCTGCTCACGCATGCCTGCCTGTGCAGTTTCCAGGCTGACACACAACACAGCCTTGGTTTAGAGCCGACGAAACGCGGCCTCACATTTGCACAAATCCATGTCAGTCTTAGGAGGGGCAGAACAGTCAGCGATGCAAGGAGGAAATGACCGTTTCTATTGGGGTAGAGGGGTGGTGGAAACGGGACGGGGGGGGGGCTGTGTACAGAGGCAACAGTCCTCAAAATGAACGTCTGTCCTGCAGCGGCGTGAAATGAGAGTGTGTATTATTCTCTCTCAAAGGAAACCAGAATACGAACTCTCTATCTCCTTTTTTTTTCTTCTTTAAGTGAGGCATTCACTCCCAGGAGAGAGAGAGAGAGAGAGAGAGACAGAGACAGAGACAGAGACAGAGACAGAGACAGAGAGACAGAGACACAGACAGACAGAGACAGAGAGACAGAGACAGAGAGACAGAGACACAGACAGACAGAGACAGAGAGACAGAGACAGGGAGACAGAGAGGGGGGAGGAGATATGGGAGAGAGAGAGAGAGGGTGGGGAAGAGAGACTTGGATCCAGGCTCCAGGCTCCGGAAGCCACCAGGACCAGTAATTACCAGGCAAAAGCAGCCTTCTCTTTGCAGTAATATAAGGTGTAAATGAGAACCACCCATCCTAGAAAGAGGGCCACTTTCTGGTTATTATCTGTTATTTTTTATTTCTATGGAAGAAGAGAACATCATTAAGTAAATTTAAGCCATTCAAAGCTGTTTCACTTGATAAAGGGGTAGAAGGCTAGGATATGAATCCGCTGTGGAGCATGTGTGAGGTCCTGGGTTCCATCACGGAAACCCAGGGGAAAACGAAGAAAGTTAAAGGGGGAAAGTAAGGGAAGGAGGAAGAAGGAAAAACATCATGGGAGATAATTCTATAAAAAGCAAAATAAATTTCTCCAAGACACAAGTTAGCCCCTGACCAGGGGTGCTGGCTCTGAAATGAGTCTATTTCGCATTGGGTCACTGACACATTGAAGGCTAAGTATGATTTGGAATTTTGACATTGTAGATTGCTATGGCCTTGTTTCCCATTGACTCAGCTCCCACCCTACCCAATCCTATCCCATGCTGCTCTGTCTTAGTGAATCAAGTCTAAACGGCAAGCCCAGCACCCATCTGCCACTTCCAAGGAGGAGCGGGGAGGACCAGGGAGGAGCGGGGAGGAGCGGGGAGGAGCGGGGAGGAGCGGGGTGCTTCGGTGGGCACAGCCACCCCTCAGTATCCTAACAAGGGAGGGTGCCAGGTGTCTCCAGCCCCATGGAGGACAAAGTCCCTCTTACAATGGCATGATATTTGCATAGAACATAAGTACATCCTCCTAGATACGTGAAATTGCCCTTGGATGACTTTCATATCTAATACTATGTAAAAGATACGCAAATGAGGCGGGCCATACTGCTTAGGGAAAGCAGATAAGACAAATCAAGTCTGACTTTCAGCTCAGATGCCGTTTTTTCCTCAATATCTTTACCTTCTGTTGTTGTATGCATTTGTAGGTGGGGAACCCCAGGGATACAGAAAGCCAATCACATTTGCAGAGCATGATCAGGCCTGACTAGGAGCTCACCTATCCTCCCTGGTGCTCTCCAGCCAGAGGCTCGCAGCATGCTGCTGGCCCCAATGATGGAAGCTTCCCTTCCTTTGCTAAATGCTCATGTTGTCAAACTGCCTTCTAAATATTTTTCACAGACCGAGGTGGCTCCTAACCCTGGGGCAGAGGCTTCTTCTTGCACTGGGGAGCAGGTGAAGCAGAGACTCAACTTAAAAAAAAAACAGCCAGCAGTAAGTGACAAATAAGAAGCAGAAAGAACATAAGAGCCAAAGAGCAGGCCAGGTAGTGGTGCACACCTTTAATCCCAGCACCCAGAAGGCAGAGGCAAGCAGATCTCTGTGAGTTCAAGGCCAGCCTGCTCTATAAAGCAAGTTCCAGGACAGTGAGAGCTGTTACCCAGAGGAACTGTGTCTTCAAGAAACCAAAAAACCAAAACCAAAACCAACAAACAAACAAACAAAAGAGCCAAAGAACATAGAGCAGTGATGTGACATTCTTGTTGTCATTTGTACGTGCTGTGGCCGCTGAAGTCACGGACTCACTGCAGGTGTGTATGGTTACATTACACCGCTGCCTGCACAAGATCCACGTAAGAGCTAGCTAGCTAAAATTCCAGCACGGCCTGTCGGGGAGCTAAGGACATTTAGACCCAGTTGAAGAACTATTTGCTGTTGATGGATAATGAAGAGGGAACATTCTTTTTGCGGGGTGTGGCCATTGTTAGCTGCTCAGACTCCTGTGGATGGCCCCATTCCCGAGTGTATATGGGTGGCATTCGTTGGACTCCGAGGGTTGTTAAAAATGGAAAGAGGGGCCGCAGTGATGGCTTGGTGGTTAAGAATCCTTTGTGCTCTGCCAGGGCCTCTGGGTTCTGTGCCCAGCACTCATACAGTGGGTCCCCACCACCTGTAACCCCACCTTCATGGGCTCCTGCACACACACGCACTTGTGAAGACACGCATGAAACCAATCAGCCAATCAATGGCTCAATCAATAAAGAGGAGGACGTGAAGCTGGGTGTGTTCAGAGAAGAAGTGGGTGGGACTGGAAGGAGAAATGGGGAGTGGACTAATTATATTTCATGGTATATACGTATGAAATTCTCAAAAAATAAATAGAAATATATGTGTTCAAAAGCACAAAAAATATATAAAAAGGAGCTTCCCTTTCTGAATAAGAAGACAACCCCACTGTGCTGCAGAGGCCCCGCCATCTCCTTCCTGCCTAGACAGGGCTGGTGTTCAGCTGTCTTGTCCCTGGCCCAGCATGGTGGGGCCCAAACCAGAGGAGTCTCTACAGCAGTTATGGATTGCTAGTCTCCACATAGACTAGCCCCAATGTGCAGGAGTCACTGCGGTCGGATTTTCTCCCGTGTGCAGCCGGCATGCTCACTGAGGCCCCCTCCGGCACCATTCAGTGTTATCAGAGCAGCAGAGAGAAAGATGGAGAAAGATGAAGGCAGAGAGGAGAAGGGAATCAGAAAGCAAGGGGGGGGGGTTCGAGAGTGTGCCACAGGGACGTTTGAGCTTGCCTGTGACACTAAGGGGGGGTAGATGTCTTAGAACCCTGTTTTATTGGCGATGTCCTTGGTTCCATTGTCGTCACAGTTCCCGATTTCAGCCATTGTCTCCAAAGACCTCAAAGAAAACACGTACTTCCCCCTGTCTTCTTTTTATTTCCCGAGACAGGGTCTCCCTATCACAAGACAGCCTCAGACTCTATGTAGCCAAGGATGGCTTGAATTCCTGCTTATTGCACCCAAATCTTGGGAGTACGGGTACGCACCCCCTCCCCAGTTTCTAGTGCTAACAGGGTTACCAATGGTGGTGCACGGCGGACAAGCGGTCTCCATGGCTTGGTGCACGGAGGGCAAGCGGTCTCCAGACCGGGTTACATCACGGCCTGGAGGTTCTCCCTCCCTGCCTCTCAAAGGCTGCCGTGGCTATACTTTTGCAGGGCTGAAAGTGTCAAGAAAGACGTATCATCTTCGCTGGAGGCTTCTAATAGGCAGAAGAAGGGTGGTGGTGGCTGGCTCACAGGGAGGAAACGGTGGGGGCAAAGGGGCAAAGGGGGCAAAGGGGGCAAAGGGGGCAAAGGGGGCAGAGCTGTGGGGAAGATGTGGGGTGATACGTTTGTGTATTAGACCAGCTCAGGTAGATTCCTCTAGAAAACAGAGGGACAGAAAACGCAGAGGTGTCTGGAAAACATTTTCTGTGTATGAAATGGTGCAAAACTTCTCACACCAAAGTAAGCATCAAAGCAACAACACCACCAAAAGCATCCTGGTGCTGCTGAGCTGTAATGCGTTCTACAGATTCTAGGGGAGGGGGTGGACGATTTCACACAGGAACCTGGCCATTGGGCAGCAAGCTCCCCTTCTCGAACGTTACGTCGCTAACCCCTTTTTGCAGAACTCAAAGTAGACACGGCGACATTATTGACTCATCTAGGTCATTGGGAAGTTACCTGAGAAATGCATGACTTTCCTGTGTGGGCCTCCCTGCCCGGCCCCATCCAGACAAAAACCCAAAGCGCCTTTATCTCTGAGCTCTGACGAAGGACTTGTCAATGACAAGTGTCAGGAAGAAGAGGGAGTTGCTGGTCCTCAGAGAACTGGCATCTGGCTCAACAGGCAAAATGGCTTTCCTTGGAAGAGCCGTCTAGACCCGAACACTGCACCAGGATTCTCAGAGAAGGGCCCCTGCTCTCCCCGCTGTGTCCTGACCTGAGGTTTAGTCTCCATCCTAGACACTGCCTTGGTGGAGCGTCACAGGGGGCTTTGTGCCTCTCCTTGGGGTCAATGACAAGGAGAGGAAGTGTGGATGCCTAAGGCCACCAGAAGGGCTGATTAGCATTCAGCCCCCGTGCGTCTCTGGGTCCTTGGCCTGGACCACCCTCTTCCCCTCTCTGTCTTCCCTGCTTCTGAAAACTCTGCTGCTCCCTCCAGGGAGACTTCCTGGTGTCCCCCACAGTATTGTGAGCTCTTTCCTCCCAAGGGTGGACAGAGGTTGACCGGCTCCCTGGCTGGCTACTGTCTTGGGTAACCGAATCTTCGCTGGCTTGCCACTGCTAATGCCGCTTGCACGCTGTAGAGAGGCTAAGCTCTCCCACAGGCCCAAGGGACTTTAATGATCGGTGAAAATATTGACGCTTAGCCAGGCATGCTGGTACCTGCCTTATTGTGTTTAATACTTGTATTACTTCTTTGAGAGTTAAAGAAAACCTCTTTCCATCATACTCTCTCCAACTCTTTCCCCTTAGCTTTTTTCCAGATCAGCCAGCACAAACATTAACCCTAGCTCTCAGAGGCAGAGGAAGACAGACCTCTGTAAGTTCCAGGCCAACCTGGTCTACACAGTGAATTCTAGACTGGCCTAAGTGACTTAGCGAGACCCTGTCTCAAACAAATAGAGTCTGACTAACCAAACCACTTTCCAAACACAACAACACCTTAACTAAATAAGAATGAAAGGGAAACCAAGGAAAGTGTGGCCCCAGGAAGCCCTTGGGCTTAGCCTGATGCTGAAGAGAGGAAAGGAGAGAAACGGCCTGGTGATTTTTCCTGAGCAGCTCTGCCCTCAGAGCTCCCAACCCTGCTGCTGCTCAGAGCGACCCTCCTGAACCTCACTGTCTTCCTTCTGCAAGCAGGCACCCGGCTTCTCTCTGCAAGCCAGTGTGAGCATCACAGCCCCCACCCCCACCCCTCCGCCACCCCAGTCCCAGCACCAGCCAGCCTTGCTCCTCACAGCAGAAGGCCACGCCCCTCTTGGACCCATCTTTCAGGTCTATTTCCAGAATCGCCTTGCTTCTAGCTGGTCTGAAAGGTTTTTGCTGTTTGATTCCGGGTTTGGCTGTGGTTTTTCATGACCCTCCAGTTGGCCATTGCTTGTTGGCTTATTTATTCGCTCCAATCTCTGTGCGTGCCTGTGAGTGTGTGTGGTTTTGTGCGTGTGCATGGTGTTTCTGTGTATGAGCGTGTACGCGGCACTAGTGTGGAGGTCACAGTCAATGGTGGTGTCTGCCCTCCTGTCTCACCTCCCATGTTGCACAGCCGAGCACAGAGACTAAGACGTGAGCATCTGGCTTTTAAAGAAGGTTCTGGGGTTTCAAACTCAGCCTCTTCAGTCTCCAGTCCCACCCCACTTCCTGTCCCATATTCAATGTGTGAGCGGCTGTAGCCCCTCCCAGCCCACGCAGTCACTTGGCTGCGGCTGGCAAGGTGTCCTTGGGAATCAGCCTGAAGCATAGGTAGGGCATTCCTGTCGGGGAGATCAGGGCAGGGTGGTGGCTTCTTTGGGGACCACTATGGACTTTTCTGAAGCTGCCATTATGGTATTGTCAACTGTTTCTCAGAACAGAGACAGAGAACCATGGCAAAGGTTATGAGGGTGAGTTCAGACATTTTTAACACCTCTTACAAATTAGTTTCATAATGTGTAGGTCGCCTCAGAAGTGGAGTTTCATCTGCAGGGAAGGCAGGGTCCGGTTCTTGAAGGCCCAGGGAGCGGCTGGCCATGGGCCTTGTGCTGGTCTTGAATGCCCAGGGATGGCCATGTACAAGTGCTGCTGGTCTTCTTACGGACCACAGGAGGCAGGTCTGCCAAGACGCCAAGTACCCCCAAATCCATGCATTCAAGTTTTAACTCCCACTTCCTCTGAATGAGACTGTGCGTGTACAGAGCAGTCTAGAAGCCATCAGACAGAAGGAAGTATCAGAGTGCTCATTGCTGTGACTGATGGGTTCATTAAAGGAGGTTAGGGGCCCGGCTGGGGCTGGTAGATTGCGCCTGTAATTCTGAGACTCTGGAGGCTGGGGCGGGAAGGTTGTTTTGATTCAAGGTTATCCTGGGCTACATAGTGAGTGCTAGATCAGCCTGTGCTAAAGAGTGTGTGTGTGTGCACGCGCATGCGCGCGCGCGCGCACACACACACACACACAGACAGACAGACAGACAGACAGAGAGGAGAGAGAGAACCAGGAGAGGCAACAAACAAGCCACAAGGCAGACCTCACAAGAAACCAAAGCCGCTGATACTTGGGCCGCCACGCTTCTGCCTCCGGAGCACGAGGAAACACGCCACTGCTTTTCAAGCCCCCAGGTCTGTGGTATTTCGTTGCAGTGGCCTGATTACTCACTAGCAGGTTCTGCATGGTGGACAAAGCCAGGGGTAATTTCATCTATGGCTTTCTGTCACTTAAGCCTTCAGTGGTGTGAGGAGGGGGTGTCTTCAAGTCTTTGAACAGGGGTAAACTTGTATTTATGGGAAAACACATGGTGCTGCGCACAGTTGGCCTCAGCTCTTTGATTCCGACCGAGCAAGTCTGCCGGAGTGACTTGCACACAGAGCCGCACTGCTGAGATTTTTTTTTTTAACCCGTGGTTCTAGGAACTCAGGCATCTCAGCACTCAAGCTTCGCCTAGACCACTAAGCCACTTCTAAGAACAAGGCTACCTGAGGCATTAAAAAAAAAAAAAGGAGAAAGAAATGTGGCTGCGCTTTCCCCTTTATAGTCTTCTCTCTGGGGCCTCACGCTGCACCTTGGGAGGGGACCAAGCTGGGGTTGCCAACCACGTGTGACAGCTCCTGGGAGTCTCAGGCGACTCTTATCTCTCTGGTTAGGCAGACTAAGTGAGAACCTGGTGTGGGGTGATGGGAGAGGAGGGGAGTTCTCTGTGGTAGACCGCATTCTTTTTGCGTGCCAGTGTCTGAGACGCTGGCCCGACTCTCACGAGAAAGGGAACAATGGCTGGCTCGGTTCCCCATAGCTGCTTGCTCCCTGTGTCCACGCTGGTATCGGGCAGAAAACGAGTTGCGGGTTTCCTCCTGTGAGGATTGCAGAGACTGATAAAGTGCCATCCCGGGAGGAAAACAAGATGCTGTGAGGAGCCCACAGTGGCTGCTGGGGAGCCATAAATTATTACGGCCAGGGAGCAGTCATGGGGGACCCTAAGAATGGCCAGGCTACGGCGTCAGGGGCCAGGAGACGGGCCGGGCCGACAGGCCTAGGTGCTGGAGGGGAGGGTGGGTTCTGGCCCCAGTTCCAAATGCGACAATGACAACAAGAAAAAGCCATGTTTTGTCATCGGATTGTATCGTGGACAGCCATTGTAGGCCATAAACCCTTGCCCTGACAGGTCATTTGGACGAAATGATATTAGCCAGGAAGTTGCCATGAGTTCACTGAGGTTCCAGTGCTCAATTCCCATGTTATTCTGACAGCTCCTTCTCCCTCCATCTGTTCCGTTTTGCTCAGAGGGGGGAAGTGAGGCCTTTTCAGATGAACCATGCTGATTTTCTTTTTTATAAATCAGTACGTGTGTGGTATGTGCATGCTATGTGCGCATGTGAGCATTCATGTGGGGAACGTGGGCACATACGTGCCACAGTGTGCTTGTAGAGGTCATGTTCCATGTAGTCCGAGGCAGGGCCTCTGCTGTCTGACGGCCTGCTGCACTCCACGCTAGTCGGCCTGTAGCCTCTCTCTGTCTGCAGCTCCTGTCCGTGTGCCCCCCCCCCCCCGCTGTAGGAATGCTAAGGCTACACGTCACTGCACCTGGCTTTTATGAAGGTTCCATGAATTCGAACATGGGCCTCCATGCTTGCACGGCAAGCATGTGTTCATCTCCCCAGCTCTTCCTGAATTTTGATAGGAGCAAGGTCCGTCCAGGTAGCCCGCTTGGGAGTAAGCAGTCTCTTTCTCCCAGGTTGGGGGTGGGTGGACTGCAGGACCGAGGCTCTGCTGCATCCCTGGTTACCACTCCCCAACTCTCTTTGCTGTTGGGCCCACAAAGACATCCCGGCAGGCCAACACCGCAGGCAGCAAGGCCACCTACTCCCCAGTAGAATGTTCTAAGTTTCCTGCTTCTGTCTTCCCAAGTTCACCAAATAGGAAACAATAAGCATTTGGAGCGTGTATTGAGAGTGGAATAAGCCAGGAATTTTTCTACAAATATTACTTCCTTTGCTTGCCGGCAGCCCAGAGGAAATGCAGCCAGTGAGCAGTTGGTGGCTTTTCACCAGGGGCCCCAGGGCTGGTGTCTCTGCTTATCCCTCTACAGGACACTGTATGATTGGTGACTCACACACAGCCCCATGATTCAACCTCACTCAGTCCCTCCCCCCGCCCTGCTGCCAGCAAGGGAGCATTTGGAAAACCCTTTAATTTAAAGCTTGGAATTGGTTAATGGCTTGCATTCATCTCCTTCTCCTTCAATTCAAATGCTACTCCCCAAACCTGCAATCGAGCACACACACACACACACACACACACACACACACACACACACACCACTTCCCCAGGTTTTTACACTGAGCACTATAGCATCCTCAAAGCGTTTGTTGTTCATTTGTCTGTATGAATAAATACTGATTCACAGATACCGGTTGGGTGTGCATAAGCATTTGTAGTCAGAAACAAGAAACTATTCCCCCATCCCATTCCACTCCATATCAGCTCTGCCAGACCCTCAAGCCGTACACTGCAGGCACAGGTCAAAGAACGTGTCTTGATGCACGGCTGTGCCTTCATGATCTTTTCATGTCTCTGTTTTCATTTGCTTAAGCTCTGTCCCCATTTCATGAAAGAGCCACAAAACATACATGGCCACTCATGGCTCAACTCCAGTTTTGTAAATTTCAAGAGGTTGGCTACAAAAACAACAACAACAAAAAAAACTCAAGTAGGTTTGAAGACCCGAGTGGTGCCTACCCAAAAGTCTGCAATCTAGTAATTTTAGCTGTGAGAATGGGTGGACTTAGGAAATGGCTTCATAGTTCTTTAAGAGAGAGGCTGCGTATGCCACAATTTGCTGGCTTTTCTGTCTTGAGCAATGCCGGCTGCCTTTTCTGCAATTTAGGCTAAAAGAAAACCACAGTCCCTTCGGATGATTTTTCCAATAAGTCTGCCCAGAACCTGCTCTCTGCGAGTCGCCACCTTGGCCCTGAAATCTCCGGGCAGATCCAAGGTGTACCTGGGAGCTGCCTCCTCCAGGCCACACTACTGGCAGCACCCCTCCTGGTCAGCCTAAGTACCGAGTCTGGTAAGCCCCGGGACAAGCTGAACTCAAGGACAGGGCCAGGCAGCTTGCTGACTTCAAAATAACTCCAATAGAGTCATTCAGAGCAAGGGACAGTCATCTAAAACCAAAGAGTGTCCTCCGTGCCAGCCTTTAATCTCTAGGACTGTAAACAGGAGCAGTCCAAAGCACTTGACACAACTTTCACTCGGCGACCAAATACTTCAACAGCTCAACCAAGCATTTATTAAAACATCTCCGCAGCAGCACGGCGTCCAACAAATAAGTAATCCAGTTGCCTCATAACCACAGGCCTCTGTTCGAATTGTTCCCCCACCCCCAAGCAGGCAGGGACCCCCAGGCAGGCGCTGGAGGGTCTGCTGGCTGCCTTTTCAGTCTGTGCAAAGCTGAACAAAACCAGATCTAAAAGGATCAGCGTACTCACCTCTCATGAAGCACTGTGGGTATGAAGGAAATGACTCAAAAATGCTGTCTGAAGCCATCCTTTCCTCTGGAAAATGCACCTCTTCTGAAGGCGGGGGGATTCAGTGACTCCTTTTACCTTAAGAGCAGAAACCAAGAAAGGTCATCGCTTTGACCTCTCCCACCAGAGCTCCCTAGTCTCTCTCTCTCCCCCAACCTTAACACCCCTGGGACTCCGTGGGCCCTTTGCAGGGGGGAAAAGTACGTTTGCAGAAACAAATATTCAAATTCTTAAAGATTAAAAAAAAAAAAAGCACCGCCTAGGCTGTGGCTGAGCTGCTCACCGCTCTGCGAGAGCCTGTGGTTAGCATTCAGTGTGATTCGTCCTGCCTGCTGACCACTGTGCTGGGTTCAGACTTCTGACACTGCCAGGCTACCCGACTTGTGGTTCTGTGGTTGTTTATGAGGCCCAAAGAAGTTTTCACACAACCCAAATTACAAATTTAACTGTTCCCCTTTCCACAGCCCATCACCATTGGCTCCTGCCAATCATGTGACTTAAGTGATGTCAAATTTTTTTTAAACTTTCTGAGCTATGCCCTTCCTGCCCTCCACCTGCCCTCCCCCAGGCTGTGTTAAATTAAAAAAAAAAGAGTTGAGTAGAGCTTAGAAGAGAGGGACTGTAAAAGAAACACAAACAAACAAAATCCCCTGCCTCAGTCTCTTCTTGATGTCTCGGCTCTTCACTGATTTAGTGGAGATCAGATCCTGTTGTTATTTGTGGTTTGGGGAACAACTGATTATTTAGATAAAGATTGCCTTGCTGTTTATTCAATAGTAATTTAACGTTGGCACCAACTCTCTGCCGAGACCGGATGCGGCTCGGCTCCCATCGCTTAAATTGCTGGGCATCAGCTTGGAGAGCTGGGCACTTGGTAAAAGCATCTAAGACCGAAAGGGGGGAAAATACAGATAAAGGAACCATTTCCGTGAGTGGCTGACCCGGAAAGGGGCTAGCCACTTACTGGCATTTCAAAGCTGGGGTGGGGGGAGAAATAAAATGTTTTAACTGTGGGATGAAAAGCCCACTTTAATAAAAACCGAGGTGAGGCGGCTTTGCTCCCCCTCGGTGGACAGACTTAGCGGGGATCTCTTTAGGTAAACAGAAAATCGTGGCTTGTTCTGTACACCGGCGCCCACTACCCCGCTCACACCAGGAAGTTCCTTTGAAGGAGAGCAAAGAAAGGAGAGTTTCCTTACTGGGCAGAGCTGAGGCTGGTGTGCACGGTTCACTTACTGTTCCTGCCCTTAAGGACTGCTGGTAGGCTCAAATGAAGGGGTTAATTCACACCCCAGAACCTGCCTCCTCCCTGAGGGGAGCACTATGCAGCCCCTTCTGCCTTCAGCAGCGCCTTTGCTTGGAGGCAGGCGATAAAGACAGGACATCTTGACTCTACCCAGTCTCTCGGTTTTACTTGCTGACAAGTGAAACTTTACTCTGCCTGCAGTTCCCATATGAGGTGTGGCTTTCCTTTTCTGACCTGGTTCTTCATCCTCTGGTCAATGTCCCTGAATTTCGAGGCACAGACCGATGAGAACCTGTCCCCTGAACTCACAGGTCCAAAATGCCAGCCTGCATCCCAAGCCCCAGGCACGGAGGCTACTTCCCTAGGTCTGAGCCCAGAGGAAGCCCTCCCTGGGTTTTCATCAAGCTGATTTTTTTTTCTCACACCAAATCCCAGGCTATTACCTCCAATGGCACAGGCCTTCCTATAGGACCAGGCTCTGCTTTTACTCAATCCTGTTTTAACCAATGCAGGAATTAGAAGCCTAGGGATTTCTTCCCCCCAGTCACGCTGAGAATTCAGCAGCAAATGCCCACACTTGGCTCATACTTGAGAAACAATGGCTGTACATCTTTTATGAAGCTTATTAATATCTAAACACAACGCGTGCTTCACGTTGCCTCTCAATTCAAATCCCTTGTTAATATAATCCTCATTATTCAAATCCCTTGTTAATAGAATCCTCATTATGTCTCTGTGCTGTTGGTGCTTCTAAACAAATTCCAGGCTGAGTAGAGGCTCCAGACAGGTCTTCCTGTCTTCTGTGCTCGCTGCTCTATGGAGAGCTCCGGGGATCCAGGCGCTGCAGCTGCCGCTGCCGCCGCCTTCTCTAAGATGACTTCACTCCACAAAGAGTGAGAAACTCAAGTGTCCATGCAGATTAATCCTGTAGTTATTTCACTCCAGAAACCCCCAGATGCTTGTAGCTTTAGGTGTCTACGCACCCGAAACGATGCTTCTCATGCCCCGAGTGTCTCTTTGCCCTCGGGGGTCTCCAAAGGGCAGGTCAGGAGGGGAGAAGGCTTTCAGGGTGGCCTTGCAACTGTCCCACTCCAGGCTGTCCTTACAGGGGTCCCGGCTGCAGTGAGGCACCAGGGGGCAGAGTACAGAAGCTTGAGTGGTCAGCGAGTCCTGTGACTGAAGCCCGAGTGACACTGAGGCTCTCTGAGGCAACAGCTAAAGTTTTTCTCGGTCTTTCCAGGCCAGGGAGCAAGGAAAGACCACGCTGGCTGCCGGCAAACCAGATCTTTACCCTTCTTTAGGAGCGCAAGACAAAGAGACATGTCTGTCATCTGTGAGCAGCCTAAAGAAATGCTTAATCCCATTTTAGGCAGAACTGTTGGGGATTCTCTAAATTCTCAGGTGGACCCCACCCTCCAGCCTCGTTCCTGTGGGTGACTCAGACCCCAGGCGGCTGGCCTGGGAACCACCTTGGAACTGCTATGGGGGACTGCGGCTCTGCCAAATAATGCCACAGCAATCCCCATCCTCCTATTGGCAAAGTTACTGAGGTGCCACTCTTGTCTTGAGGGATGGGGCGGGGAAATGAGGTGTCTTTGTTAATGGTCCTATGAAAATACCAGGAAAGGTTGAAAGATGCAGAATTGCATAACCCTGCAATTAACGTCGTGAGCTCTGTGTGCAACTCCATCCAATTAAAACACTCTCTCGGGACGGCCTTCTCATTGTGTGGCTACTTTGCGCTGCCTCTGAACTCCACATCCAGATAACACAGTTTCTCTGGACAGAAAATATGGGTGCCCCCAAATTAGAGAGTATCAAAAATCCTCAGATGATAACCCTGAAGAATCTCCATAAAGCGTGTGTGTGTGTGTGTGTGTGTGTGTGTGTGTGTGTGTGTGTTCACATGAATGTACATTGTATGGAAGCCAATGGTCTTTTTCAAGTGCTGTCTGTCCACTTTGTGCTTTCCTTTGTAAGACAGGGTCTTTTAGAGGCCAGGGCTCACCAGTTAGGCTAGACTGGTTGGCTTTTCCTGCCTCCCCAGAGCCAGGGTGACTAGGCAGACCCCCACACCAGGACTTCTCACTGTGGGCTCTAGGGATCAAATGCAGGTCTTCAGGCTTGTGGAACAAACACTCCAGCTGAGCCGTTTCCCCAGACGTGTCATAGATTGTTATTATTAGATCTTTTCTCCATGACAGAGGCCTGTGTTATGGCAGTAATGGGCTCAGGTATTTATAACTGATGTCTAAGCTTTGCGGACTGAACAGAACCTGTTCCTGCCAGACCCGAAGGCTTGAATTGACTGACTGGAGAGCTTGACGTGTCAGCTTTCCTCTCTGGACACTTTTAGTGCAGGGTGTGTGTGAGTGTGTGTGTGTGTGTGTGTGTGATTGTTTGGAATATGAGTATGTGTGGTGTATGATTGTGTCATGTGTGATTGTGTGATATGTGGCGTGTGTGTACGTACATATGTGTGTGTGATGTGTGGTATGGTATGTGATTTTGTGGTGTGTGTGTATGGTGATGTGTATGTGATGTGTTGTGTATATGTGTGATATGTGTATATGTTGTGTGTGTGGTATGTGTGGTGTGTGAGTGTATGGTGTGTGTGGTATGTATGGAGTGTGTGTATGGTGGGTCTGTTGTGTGTGGTATGTGTGCTGTGTGAGTATACAGTGTGTGTGGTATGTGTGATGTGTGTGAATGTTGTGTGTGTGTGCTATGTGTGGTATGTGTGGAGTATGTGTACGGTGTGTGTGGTGAGTGTGTGGTATGTGTGATGTGTGTGTGTAACAACCCTGGATTTTCCCTCATTTGGGTAAAAGTTAAAAGTGCAAATTTTAGCCTGTTTGTTAGCTTAGCTGACGTTACAGTGCACTGAGGGAAACAGGAAGCAGGAAGGGAGGGAGGGAGGAAGAGGGAAGTAGAGAAGGGAGGGAAGCTGAACCAACCCTTCAAAGAGCCTGTCCAAAGGCGCAGAAGCCGTCTAGTGGCATGGCCTGTAGTGTAGGGTTTGAGCCTTTGCTGCAATCCATGGAGACCCCAAGCCCTGGCACTCTCTGGGAACTTTCTAGAAATCAGTTTTGGCTCCATCCTCAGCCCCGAGTCTGACTCTGCCACAGTCCAGGCCCCCAACTCCTGCACATACTGCAGCTGGTGGAGAATACTGAGTGGGAGGAACCTCATTCGTCCACTCCAGAACCTGGAAAGAAGAAGGAGGAGGAAGGCGTCTGTCCGATGCTATGACATCATCCCCCCTTAGCTTTCTATCTTGTTGCCCTGGCGTAAATGCTTAAGACTTGAGTGTTTCCAGACAGCAGCCACCAACAAGCCCTGGTTTGTGTCCTCCAAGGTGGCACTCTCAAAGGCTGTCTGGCCTTTACACCACTCTGATGGCTCGAGTGTGGCATTTTATATGGGGAGGCTCTGAGGAGCTTCCTAGCTGGCGACCACCTGAGGCTCAACACTGGGCTCCTTCCTGCAGAGGCAGGAAGAACCTCAGTTTTCACAGAGTTGGCAGTTCTGAATGTGTGTGAAGTGCTGTGAGCTCTACCAGACACTTACCACAGGTCCCAAAAGCAGGCAACACTAAGGGTGGCCTTGGCAGCCTCACTATAGGTCGCTTTCACCCCCTCCCCCACCGCGTCGGTTCCTTTCCATGCCCTGCTCTAACTACCACTCCGATGCTTTTCTCTGACCTTTGCTTCTCTGTCCATATTTCCAACAGCTTTACCTACGGACAGAGGGTCGTTTCCACAGGCACACAGGGGGCTGGCACACAGGGTTGGTACACAGGGGTTGGTACACAGGGGTTGGTACACAGGGTTGGTACACAGGGGTTGGTACACAGGGTTGGCACACAGGCACAGGGCTGTCACACAGGGATTGCACACAGGGGACTGACAACTATCCACGGAAGCACCTGGTCACTTCATGCCCACCTCAGTTCAGAGAACTTGTTTGGGATAGCTTCCCCTACAGAGTGTTGGCCCCTCTGTTCTTGCTGCCACTTGCTACCAGGTGGTTGGGAAAAACTGGGCAACCAAACCCTGTTTTGAATCATAGAAATAAGTGTACACTGGTCAAGGTTTGGTCAACAATGGAGACAGTCTGGTAGTTAGCGATCAACTTCCCGGCCCAATATTGAAGCTAATTTTATCATGCAAAAGAACACGAAAGGAAACAAAGATTCCACTGAGACAAGCCAGGATTCACTGGGCCAGACGGCTCCACATCTGATACCGGGATTCAGCGAGCACGTGGTTTTAAGAACTTTGGACTTTTATTACGCCTGTCCCTCCTTTTCCTGGTGTCAGGCAAATGAACGGCCCTCCACAGGGCAAGGCATAATGCCGGTTTTATCACTGGGGTGCCGTGAGGATCAGCGACGGTTTGGGCTATGCAAAATGGTTTTGAATGAACTGAGAGAGAGAACTGTGGTTGGCATCTCAATATGGAAACATCCAACATGTGAATTTTAATACCGACACTTGCCAAGTATCATACAGGCGTGGCGCCGGTAACATAGAGGTTGGGGTTGAAAATAGCCATTGTAGTTGATGCTAGAGAAATCCCAAGTGCTGATCAGTATGCGTGCGTGTGTGCGTGTGCGCATGTGTGTGCGTGCATGTGCAAGTGTGTGTGCACCTGTGTGTGCATGCATGTGCAAGTGTGTGTGCATGCATGCGTGTGTGTGTGTGTGTGTGTGTGTGTGTGTGTGTGTGAGTGTGAGTCCTCACCTTCCACACTGTCTGAAGCAGGGTCCCTTTGTCACTTGGTTTATATCCCACATCACCTGGCTCCACCTCCCATGTCACTCCATGGGCACTGGGAATGCAGACTGATGCTTCAGTCCCTGCCCTTACACGGGACATGGGGATTTGAACTCAGATCCTTACGCTTGCATAGCGAGTGTTTCTTTTCTGAAGCTCCAATTTTGTTTTGACAGAGTATCACCACATATCCAAGGTGAGGCTGGCCTCAAAAACCACAATTCTCTGCCTCTGCCTCCTGACTTCTGAGATTACAGACAGCAACCCCATGCCTGTGGTATCCATTTTTTTGAGCCCCATGCTTTGAAGTAATATAACACAATACTACATAGGCAGGCTAAAATCCTTTCAGAATCCTCTCCCCCCACCCCAAAAAGGAATTAACTACACTGAGAAACAAAATATTGGCACTTAAAATGATGTGGTGTGTATTTTAATTTACTTCTCTTTGAGTTCTTTTCTCTTCCTGTTGATTGTCTAGAAACTGTCTGTGCTTTTGCAAAGAGCAGGCAAGGGAGATGTGGTCCATTGTTCTCGTCCTGATTTTTCTCCCCTCAGGTCCTTGGTTAGTTCCACAGAGAAGGAAACCGAGGTGTTGTTACCTTGGAGCACGCCAACCATGGGACAAGATGCCGGGGGGCAGTCAGAGGGGGCTGGGTCTGAACGCCTGCATAGACATCATCATGGGATCCGGCTACTCGGGGGTCACGTGTGTATATTTGATTATGATGGGTAGGGGGGACTAGGAAGAGTGGAGGGAGGGGAAACTGTGGCTACTGTGGTCTAGCATCCTGTACTATGTAGAGCCTGATGATCAACAGCTTCACAAAGGTCTATTAGAACTGAAGGGAGGAGAGGCAGAGACTCTGCTGGCTTAGCCACCACGGGCTAAGGACATGAGTGGGGAGTGGTGGGGACTGGAAGGTGACGGAGCTGTGACAACCTGAGTGGCCCTGGGACTTTGTGCCTCCTTGTAACCACACCTTTGACACCTTGTTGCGACTGAGCAAGCCCAAGGGGTAAGCTCAAACAGAGATTTGAAATGGAAGAGTGTTTTCCCTTTAGAGTATGCCCAGGAGGGTGCCGCAGAGGGTGAGACATATGGAGGGAAGCCAGTTGTCCCAGCTGAGAACATCTGCACTCCGATGACTTTTGGTGAGCCCCGCCTTAAGCCAGAACAACCGATCTGGAGGTGGGCCCGGTTGGGAAGAGCCCAATGAGATGTAATATACTTGGGAGACCTGAGCCAAGTGTGGGGCCCAGAGAAAGCCAGGCAGGTCAGACAAGTGACCTGTTGGCCCCCCTTCCTTACTCCCCTTGTCCCCCAAGCGTGGAGATGTGAGGGCTCTTGCTTTGCAAGGGGTAGACATAGACAGAGGAATGCTATGTTGTTGGAAGCAAAGAGCTTAGACCATCACCTGGCAGCCCGACAGTTGGTTCCTATAAAGACTGCCATTCTAGCATCTGAGACTAGGGTTTGCTGGTCAGAAGACCTTTCTCATCTAGGCAAGCAGCAGAGAAAGGGCCACCACACAGAGGGGCTTGACAGGACAGTGTGGTAGCAACACTTGGAGTTCAGCTAACCTGGTCTATACGGCATCGACATCAAGGAAAACAACAAAAATTGGATACCACGCGGTAGAACAGACGGTCAAATAGCTTTTAGGAAAGTAAATGCAGGGCAAATCACGTACCAACATCACGAGACTAAGTGAATGCCCTCATTGCTCCGTGGCAGTGATAGATGACAGATCGGACATAGCTTGTATCCGTCTTACAAGTCCAAATCACAGTCCACCACTGAGGGAATACAGGACAGGAACTCAAGCAGGAGCAAGGGAGGCCATGGAAAAATGTTGTTTGTCAATATCCCAAGACCACCTGCCCCAGGGGTGGCACCACTATAGTGAGCTGGCCTTGCGCATTAACCAATAACCGAGAGAATGCCCCGCAGACGTGCCTACAGGCCCGTACGATGAAGCTAGCTCCTCAGCTGAGGTTCCTTCCTCCCAGGTGTGTTGACAACCAAAATTAGCCATCCTAAGTGCATAAACAAAATGTGGTACTCATATACAGTGGGATATCATTCTGCCTCAGAAAGGAACACTACAACAACATAGGTAGTCCTGGAAAACAAGCTTAGTGAGATAGACCAGAGATTGA
The DNA here is from genome assembly GCF_017639785.1 of Mesocricetus auratus. Taxonomy (NCBI): domain Eukaryota; kingdom Metazoa; phylum Chordata; class Mammalia; order Rodentia; family Cricetidae; genus Mesocricetus; species Mesocricetus auratus. The sequence goes on along the minus strand of NW_024429192.1, from coordinate 4,899,209 downwards.
CCAACATGGCGATCCCATGAGATGACAGAGACTAGAAGTGACATTATGGGAGGCCGAGAGGAGGGAGAAAGGCAAGCCACAGCCCTGAGAGTAGAATTTCCAAACAGGAAGTTGACATTTCTGGAGCTGGGTAGAGGTTGTGGTTGCGCAACCCAGGAATGTGGCCAGTGCCAGTGGGTTGAATATTTAGGAAGAGTTGCATGGTATTAATTGTATATTTTAGCACAATAATTAAAGTAAACAAAACAAGTGGCTTTTTGTCCCAAGAAATTCTTTGTGGTCAAAGTAAATGCTTAAACCACAACGGGACTCCGGTAGTGCTCCACATAGCTTGTGGGAGATGATTAGCACAGGGAGAGATTTTATTGTTGTTGTTGCTTATGTTGTCCTCTTAGCAATTCAGGGTAGGACCCTATGAAACAGGTATGTCAGGGCACACTCCTTGCCATTATGTGATTTGGGTCATTATGGTCCGTTTACATCTTGCATCCTTTAACAAAACTTGTTTATGGCAGAGTCTGCCACAGTGAACGCAGCACTCCACCGCCTGGTCAGTCTTTACCACTTCAGTGAGGAAGGGTGTCCTGAAACTGATGCATGACTGAAGGAGCTGTGCCTTCCTGTCTGCCTTTAGTCTGCATAGCTGGCTCTTTTTTATTTTAACTTTAAAAACGTATGTATGTGTGTGCCCTCGACACACGCCAGTGTGTGTGCAAGTGCCTGAGGGGGCCAAAAGTGTGTTGGATCTCCCGGGCCTGGAGCTTCCTGATGTGCGTGCTGGGGCCACACACACTTGGGTCCTCCGGTAGAACAGCAATCATTCGTAAGCACCCTTCATTCTTCAGGGTTCATCTCTCCAGCCCCTGGGGCAGAGCTGGCTTTAAAACTGTCAAGACCTCCACACACAGCCCAAACCCCGTTGAATCCAGGGTGCTGGGTTCTGTTTTTGCAGTGCTCACTTGGCATGAATGTGCTGGCAATCCCCGGCTTCTTATTGTCACTTAGTTCTCTGTCCTTGGGGTTCCCGGTATAGACTAGGCTGGCTGCAAACTCAGAGGGAGAGCCGCCGGCCTCCGTCTTCTCAGCACTGGGATTAAAGGCCAGCACCGCCATGCCTGGTCGCATTCTTGGAGTTAGTTGACTATATGGATAGCTGATCTAGAGGAGGGGGTGGGTTTACTGTTAATTCACGGGATTGGCCTTCTTTTCCTGTGGCATCTTCACGGGTGGAGACCATCTTGTTTGGTTGGCAGTGGGCAGCTGTCTCCAGTTCCCTTTGCAAATGGCCCCCACTCTCTTTTTTTCCACTCACCCAGGGGGTCCAAAAACAGCTTCCTAAGCCCCTGTCACCGCAGGAACCCTGGGATTGGGCAAATTCAATTGTGTCATAAATGTATACCACAGCACCCTTTCCAGACATGCCAATGGAAATGCATCGTGACACTGTGCTGTGCCCAACCCAGGGTGGGTGAGGACCCTCAAAGACACAGGAGGCTTCTCATTTAGGAAACGGGGAGGAGGCAGCTGAGTCCTAAACCTACAGGAACACACAAACTTCGAGACGTTTGCTTTTATTCACCTCACTGACTAGTGTAGGGAACTTTAGCTTAATTTGGGGGTTTAGACTAAAGAAAGGCACTGGAAAGAGTCATGTGACCCCCCACCACATGGCCCAGAAGCCCTGACCTCAATGGAGTGCCGTGTTTACTCTGAAGTTCAAGTTTCTCCTTACAGAGAACGCTCCCCTCTGACATAAGGAGGTCAGGGCCGTGAGCGGCGGGGGGGGGGGGCAGGGGGGCAATAAAACAACAAAAACACCACAAAGGAATGTACCATCAACTTAAAATCTACAAAGACCATGGAAGTCTGTGCATGCCCCAATGTTGTATGGGATATGGAAGGGCAAAGAGTTTTCCCCTGTTGACCCGAATTCAGATTTAACCAGATAGATCTTTAAGTTTTTATCTAATTACATGAGCGTGTATGTGTGTGTGTGTGTGTGTGTGTGTGTGTGTGTCTGTGTGTGTGTGTGTGTGTGTGTGTGTGTGTACAACACATGACTATGCCAGAAAACGGTGTCAGAACCCCTGGGACTTGAGTTAGAAGTGGTTGTGAATCACTCTCTGTGGGTGTTGAGAACTGAACCAAGGTCCCCTCTGCAAGAGAAGCCAGTGTTTCTATCCAGAGGCATCTGCCCAGTCCCACTGGGCAAGTTTTCATTTAAACTAGTTCACTTATGTATAAACCTCTGGCAATGGCCACTATGTGAGATTCAGGTGCGTAGGTGTGTCTCTTTAAGAGCAGGGCTCCTGGAGAGGGAGGCTTGTCAGAATGTGCAGAGGGTTCCTAAGGACCTCTAGGACGTCCCTCCTGGAGGCCTCTGTGGCTTTTTCCTTGTTCTGCACCCCTTTCTGAGCCCCTGGAGGGTGTTAAATCCATGCCAGCCTCCCCTTGTTAGCGGCTGGCCCAATTATAGGAAACAATGGTCCAGGGATCACTTGCATTTTTTTGATTTTCCATGTGGGACTCACCTGCCTCCGGTCTGGGAGGACACGTGCATTATTGATCCTCTCCGCCTCTTTCCAAAGGGGAGCCCAGGCGTGTTAATTACTGGGCGGTAGCTACCTTAGCTGCAAGCCGGTGACAGCTGGGTGCTGGGCACGCTCTGCAAAGAGAGCTTTGGGTTTCCATTGTGGTCCGCGTTATAATCCTGGACCTCCATCTGCCCTAACTGTTGCTTTAGGGTGGGGACAATTGGCCAGGGCCGAAAACATAAACACCCCCCTGAGCCACCGGCCCTCATCATTTTCTTTTCATGTTAGGGAACACACCTGAGAGAGCAAAGGCTCTCGGTGAACCTGGCAATTAGCAGCCACCAAGGGCAGGCAGCAAACATCTCTCAGAGACAGAACCCCAGGATGGGCGGCTGCTGGTTGCAGGCTTGCCACAGGGCCTCCCTCTTCTAGCCTGAGGAGCACAAATCAGTGTGGCGAGGATGGTCTGGAAGCCTCCCCTTACTTGCTCTGAGCAGACAGTTAATTCTGGTCATGTGTGATGCTGGGAAAACTACTCAATAAAGAGGAGGTAGGGCACAACCAATTTGCCATCCATGGCATATGGAATTACAGAAATGTTAAAAGCATAATTGGACGGACACACACACACACACACACACACACACACACACACACACACACCACGCACGCACGCATGCATGCCCGCCCGCACTCCTCTTCTGTCCGCCAGGTATGGTCTTGGAAGAGAAATTCCAGAGCCCCATTGACATGGAGATGGAGGGTGAGCTAGAGCCCCATGCAGTAATACTGAGACCATCCTCATTAGACACTTCCCGAAGACTTAAGTTGCAGCTTCTATGGCATCCTGTCAGTGAGAAAAAAAGGGATGAAAACAGACCTTTATCATTATGTTCTGGAGCAAGAAGTTCATAACATTAGTGGGAACTTGGAAGGCATCGTGTGTGGGTTTGAATCCAACCTACATCTACTTGTTCCCCTTCAAGTGGCTGACGGAATGTGGGTTTGGTTCCCTCACCTGCTTAATGGGGAACACACCACTCTGTCTTTGCAATATAGTTGTGACATGGCAATAATGACATATATCCCCCATGTAGGGTCATGGTGAGGACTAGGTGACATGGCAGTAACGGTATTTGTTCCCCATATAGGACAAATCAGCCACTGACACTGGGATAGACTGTGGTCATAGTCAAGTTACCAGGAAGGCATCATCAGCTTCGGTCCAACAAGTCTACTCTCTTCCTGTGTCGTCAAGACTGATCTTTTGTTAGCTAGCTCATCAGTATGGAAAACACACATGCTTCGTGTGTTAGAAGAAAGGAAAGTAACCCAGCCTGTTCCCTCACTCCACGTTTATGGACACACTGGTCATGTAAGTTAGCCATTCTCCTATCTGTTCGTTTATTAACATACCTTGAAGGAGCACCGAACCTGTGTTGGGTTCTGAGCTTGGTACTAGGAAAAAAGACAGTTGAGAGATGAATGAGACAGGGCTCTTGACTTCAGAGTGCTTACCAAATGAGTAGAAAATTCTGGAAAGAGAGCATGTGATGTTCTAGGTGTTTCCTTTGCTGGGCCAAGTAATATACTCTTTAGTCCAGCTCAAACTTACTCGTTCCTGCCTAGAATAGTTTTTGAGTTGGTATTGACTTCGAGGTCACCCGACTTCAGCACCTTTATATGGGCTGAAAATGTAAAAGGAGCCACTGTACCCCGACTTTCTAGGCTAAACATGGGCTGAATATTGCTGTCCCCCTCCTGCTGTTAATGACCCAGCATTAGTCATTTAGACCCCAGTAGTTTCTCTGTTTGGGATAAAATATCATGACTCATCAAATCTCTTTTGGTCTGGCATGCCATGACTTTGTTGGAGAGGAACATGTGCTTTCTGTTGTTATGACAAACGTTTTGACCAAACACCGACGTAAGGGGAGGGGTTTATTTCTGCTTACAGGTTATGGTCCCCCATTGAGGTAGGCTCCTTTGCTACTCTATACAGCATGACCTCTGACCCAGGAACTCACTTCACAGCCAAATGAGGTAGGAAGGAAACCACAGAGGAAGCTGCTAGCCTGGCTCACAGCAAGTTGAAGAAACCCTTTTTGAGAGGACAATTCCCTTAAAAATGAAAACAAGAAGTAGTGGGTAACTGATAGGCAACTACTCATTCCTGACTTCATCTACACTTGGATGAACTAAGTAAGAGTTTACTAATTATAGCCAGAAGTGGTGTCATTAGCCTGTAATCCCAGCACCTGGGAGGTAGAGGCAGGAGGATCGTGAGTTCAAGACCAGCTTTGACCACATAGTCAGTTTGAGGCCAGGCTTGGCTACATGAAACCTGTTATTTTTTTTAAAAATTAACCAACAAACCAATAAACAATCCAACAGTAATAATAAGTGCTGATTAATGTAACAGTTGCCATTAGTTGGTCACCTGATGAATTCCTGGTGGTGATTGTCCTGTGTGTGTTTATATTACCTTATGTCATGTATGTATAGCATCTTATCTTACGCTCATGGCATTGTTTTGGGTCTGTCGTTATGGTTTGAATGTAGAATGTCTATGGAGAAAGCGTGTGCTGAGTTCATGGTTCCCAGCTGGTGGCACCCTGTTGGAAGTGTTGTGGAAACTGGAGGCAGGACCCACATAGAGGAAGTAGGCTTCTAGGGGACCACGTCCCCTGTCCCCTCTTCTATCCATAAAGAAGCGAGGGCCACGCCCCTGTCACAGGCCCCTGACCCATGGTCCTTCTGAGACCGTGGGACAAAACAGACGGCCAGTCACTGAGTTGTTTCTCTCGTGGACATCATCGACGAGGAAAGTAACTAATTGGTTCACTTAGCAGTCGAGAAGAGCCGGGCGTAGAGAAACGGCAGCATCTACAGAGACACAGCTAACGTGAGAGCCACGGTTCCCCACCCAGGCAAGCTGGCTCCCAATGGCCCCGGTCCTCCCTGGAGTGCGGTGCTCGGACCACCCCGCAGCTCCTCCTTCACTCTTTAGCTCTTAGCCGGGGACCCATCTGAGATAGGAGAGAGGGAATCGACTCCCATAGGAATTCAAATTTCACACGCCTGGTGGATCCGCTCTGAGACCATTTAGTTGAGATGAATAGAAATGTTTTCTTTAAAGTTCAGAGAGTTCGTAGGAGGCAGTGCCCAATTTTATTGTCTTTTGTCTCCACGACACATATTATTTATAAGGTGTTCAATTATACTACAAAGGGGTCCTCGGTCCCTTGGAGATTTAAAAAGCCTTGTGGAGGGTTATATAGCTTGGTCATGTCCAGGCCTGCGCTTGTCTATGTCATTATGAAAGGCAAGGTGCCTTTGTGTCATGTTAGATCTTATCCAATGGGGGGTGGTGTGACCTAGCCACTTTCTGTGAACTAATTCCCAGTGACAAACCTCTGCCTCCAAACACTCTGGCCACTTCTGAGTCACCCACGGAATCAGTGCTGTCCGAGCCTGGCGGGTGACTGCTGCCTTCTCCTCTCTGACCGTCTTTAACATGTGGACTACAAAGGGGCTGAGAAATGTGTTTTTAGACCTCTCTAAGTGCTAGGCCTACAATACATCAGTGCCGAGGAGGCTGACGGTTATCGACTGCCATAATCACGCTGCATAACACACACACTCAAAAGGAAAATCTCAGAGTGAATATCATTGCTTTCAGGTCTTTGGGTCAACACGGTTGGACAAGGGGCTCAGGAGTTTATGGTCAGCTGCAGGTTGGGTGAGCTGCAATCCTGACACTGTCTGGGTTCTTTCACGTGGAGGCTGGTTGGTCTAGGAGAAGTTAAAGCGGCGTGGGTCTCCTTCATGTCCTCCTGCCCTCCTAGGCTTGTGTAGGTTCCCTTGGAGAGTCTAGAGGATAAACACACACACACACCACACACACATGCACACACACGCACACACACACACACGCACACACACACCACACACACACACACACACACACACACGCATGCAAGCACACACACGCGCGTGCGTGCGTAGCTCTCTGGATCAAAACTTCAAGCGGGGATGGCCATTGCTGCTGCTCTCCGTCAGCTACAGTGAAGCTGTGAGGCGAGCCCAGATCGAGGCGTGGAAGACACAGCCCATGCCTTGGTCAAAGCGACCCAGAGTCAAAGTCCCAGTGTGAAGAGCGTGTCTGCACGAAAGGGCCAAGAGCTGGGGCGGGTTTAGAATTAATTGATCAAGAGCAGAATAAATAAAAATGCTCCCGGTTGACCCAACATTGCTCCCGGTTTCTTTAAAAAAAAGTTCCTTAGATTTGTTTATTTTATTAATTTGTGTGCACAAGTATTTTTGTCTACATGTATACATGTATGTATGTACCACATGTGTGCCCGGTAGCCTGGGAGGTTAGAAGAGGGTGCTGGATCCCTTTTGGGACTGGGGTTACAGATGTTTGTGAGCCACCGTGTGGGTGCTGGGGATTGAACCCAGATCCTCTGGGGGAGCAGCCAGTGCTCTAACCTCTGAGCCATCTCTCCAGCCTCCGTTCCGAGTTTCTTAACTGCGGATAGTTGCTGGTGTGGAAGAAGGATAGGAGGGTGAGCGTGAAGCCGTTAGGACTGTGCTCTCTCTTCCTTGTGGGGGTTTGAATGAGATTGGCCCCGTAGACTCATGCATTCGAATGCTTCTTCACCAAGATTAGGAGGAGGCGTGTCCCTGGGGGTGGGTGGACTTTGAGGTATCAAAAACTCATCCCAAGCCCAGAGTCTCTCTCTGCCTGTGGATCAGGATGTAGGCTCAGCCACTGTTCCAGACTGTGTGCTGCCATGACGACAAAGGACTAACCCTCTGAAAACTGTGAGCCAGCCCCAATTAAATTCTTTCTTTTATAAGAGTTGCTGTGGCCATGGCGTCTCTTCACAGCAAAAGAACAGTGAATAAGACACAATTCCTTGACCACAGACTACTCTCCTTATGTCCTTGGTCAGTTTCTCGCTTTCCCAAATTATCGCGGGAATGGCTTCATAAGTTTTAAGTCTCAATGCATACGTGAGTCCTCACCGATGACATCTAATCAGGGGTCAGGGAGCCTGTCCACTACCTCACTGATGGTAGCCAATCAGGGGTCAGGAAGCCTATCCACAACCTCCCCAAATGGACAGACCCTAAATGATCACCACAGAGGTTGTGTGAAACCGCAGAAATGATAGTTTTCTTACTCCACCCCAGGAGTGGGTCTGTCATGGCCTTCTTTGGTGATGGGGTCCTCACAAGGATGAGACACACAGATTTTAGACACGGTGTACACACCTCCCACCTCCAGGAAGCGGAAACACTGGCCGCGGCTCCCGTATCTGAGGAGGGAGGCGTGTGAAATGCAGGCGAATTTGTTTCTACCTTAGGGATCAACTCTTGAAAACAAAGCCACTTCTCCTTTTCCAGGGAGGATAACTCAATGCTACCGAATCTTCTCTCTTATTTGTGGGCTTTTGCTGGTGTTGCTTTTGAGACGGGGTTTCAGGCATCCCAACCTTGCCTTGAGCTGCCTGGCTAGCTAAGGGTGACCATGGACTTGCAGGTACAAAGTTGAAATCCAGCACCTGTTCTGTACGGCGCTGGGAATCAAACCCAGGGCTTTGTGTACAGCTAGCCAGCACTCTGCGCCTCTAGTCCCCTCGACAGCCCTCTCTCTTTACTCCTGTGGGAACGAGAGGTAGCCCCTGATGACATCAGTCAGAATGTCATTGTGAGTATCTGAAGGAACGCATCCTACCACTTCAGAGTTCCTTATGGGGCAACTGATAATGAGGCTGTTGGTGAGGGTTCAGTCAGGGAGGGCTCTTGCTGCTACGCCTGCTTACCTGAGTTTGGCGTCTGGGACCCACGTTTTAGAAGGAGAGAATGGATCAACACTGGTTGTCTTTTGACCTCCACTCACACACAGCGGCATGTGCGCACGGATAGTCACACAGTAAATATAATAACAACACTCATGGTGCATTGCACAAATGAGTTACAAGGAGCCCCTTACTTATCTATCCTGTGGCCTGATCCAGATTGAGTCAAATGAGGATTTAAATATTTAACACATTGCAAGGACGCGCAGGGAAAATGACTCAGCCTGGACGGACTTGTGTTGGAGAGAGCATTCGCCGCCTGCCTGTACATATGGGCCTCTTAGTCAGCAGTTAATGGCTCTGGGCCAGATCTGTGGATATTTAATGTATCTCAAAACATATGGGTCCTGAATTAAAAGATGCCCTAGGATAAGAGAGATGTCAGGGAGAATTTTTTTGTGTTTTGTATTTCATTCTCTAAAAACAATTGTGTGTGTGTGTATGAGTGTGTGTGTATGTGTGCATGTATGTGTGTGTTTGTATGCGTGTGTATGTGTGTGCGCACATGTGTGTGTGCGTGTGCGTGCATGTCCATGGAGTCCAGAAGTGCATGTCAGATCCTCTGGAACCTCACTCGCAGGAGGTTGTGAGCCAGCACATGGGTGCCAGGAAATGAACTTGAGACCCCTGAAGTGCAGCAAGCACTCTTAACTACTGAGCTGTCTCTCCAGCCCCCAGATTCCCCTTTCTAAAAGATGTGTTCTACCGGTGTAACACCCCCAAACTCCAAGTCACCTTAAATGTCATTACGTATGGAATGTACAGCAATGTCACTTATGAACCCACAGTACACACGCTGGGGTCTTCTTCTTGAGGACTGACAGAACCTGTGTCGCATGAAGTTCCTCTTGTCATTTTATTTGTTCTCTCCCAACCCCAGGCACCTGTGTGTGTGTGTGTGTGTGTGTGTGTGTGTGTGTGTGCCCGTGCACCACGCGATCCTTAAGCCAGATGGACAGAGGTTTGACTCAGCTAATCCATAAACGGCTTTCCTCCTCCTGACGCTGCACCCTGTCCCTGCCCTGTGGGGAGAAGCAGGAGGTTAGAAGGTGGCTTTGGAGGGAAGACCCTTCCTGTGTTTTCCGTGGGCTCTCAGCTGTCAGACCAAATGGCTGACGGCTGGCTGCTTGGTTGGAGGTCTGGGGATGACCAGAGCGGACAATCTGGTGGAGATCTGGCCAACAGCGGCAGCTATGCGGTGGTGGAAAAGACAGTGCTGTCCTGTTTTCATTAAGTGTATTTATAAACACACTGAACATGAAACATTTTCCCTTTCTTCACAGTGATGGATGATTATATATCTATGAAATGTTTTCATTTATTTGGCGCCAGGGTAATCAAAATCAGTTGAAACTGCCCCAGCGAAGGCAGAGGAAACAAGGCAGCCTGGGACAGGCCGGGCTGCTTCCCTCTCGCTCTTCAGGGTAGGGGCTGCCTGGCAGAGAGGCTCCTTCACAGAGGAACACACTCTTGGGAGTGGTAATTGCTCCCAGCCCTACTCATGGCTGCAGTCCATGGAGGCTGCAGCTCGGCAGGGCTTTCAAAGAGATCGCCTGCCTTCTGGAAGCAGCGTGGGAGCAGCGGGGGCCAGCCTGTGCGTGACTCTGTTTAGGCTGAGAGGGAGCTTGGTCCCAGAAAAACCTTTGTGAATGAAACGAAGTGGGCTTTCATGTCTGCCCTGGCCCGTGTTCTGGGTCAGGCGCCCTGATCTCCAACATCCTGTTTAAACTGGTGTTTTCCACTACATACAGACAAAACTATTTCTATTCTGAGCTATTCGTGATTGCAGAGAGACAAGCAATGGGGATTAGGTAGGGAAACAGGGTTACCCTGCTGGGGAGAGGCATACAGAAAGCAGACGCCCAGGCCTCATGCTTTTGATGTGTGTTTTTTTTTCTCGTTCTTTCTTTCCTTTTTTCTTCTGGGCAGCTACAGGACTCAGATCTGGGCTTTAGCCTCCAGCTGAGGAGGCCACTGTTTCGGTGAGTTTATCCAGCCTAAACCACAGGATAATGCTGTTTGCTTCTGGTCGCCAGCTTGCCTTTGGTTTTCAACATGGGCCTGTTTACAGTCAGGAGAATTAAACTCCGGGTGGGAGGAAGAGGAACCCATAGCCCTGGCTGTGACTCATCGCCTTACAGGGGATTAAGCTGACCATCAGAGCAGGAGAAAGACCTTCACCTTGTGGTTAGGTCCAAGAACTGGTAGAAGAGAATGGAGGGATTTCTCTGGGGTTCGTTACAGTAGAGCTAGGACACATACAAGGTGAAGAGTACACTGGAGAATTTACCTGGCATATTTTTCTGAAAATCTGTGCTAATTGGCCAAGTAGCGCTCTTCATTTTTTTTCAGGAATGGAAAGGGTCTCTACCGACACAAACCGTGTGCCATTAAAAGGCTACTAAACCATGAGCATCATGTGGAACCGAACGGTAAGGGACCGTGAGAAACCAAACCAAACAAATCCTCTGAATCAACAAATGAAACACTGTTTCAGCTTTTGAGGGTGACCTTTGAGAACTCACTTTTTCCTAGTTCTAAGAAAATTATAAATGTATCATGGTACCCCAGATACATGTAGTGTTTTCTGGTCTTCAGCAGAGTGACCCCCCTGCGGGCTGTTGACCTCCAAAGTGGAGGCATGAGCTCTTCTTCGTGCAGCTGGGGCATACAGCACACACTTGTTTTGTTTTGTTTTTATTTTTTACGAGACAGGGTTTCTCTGTATTGTTTTGGAGGCTATCGGTCCTCCAAACTCACAGAGAACAGCACACACTTGTAAGGGTGCGGTGGAAATAGAAATAATAATACCATTAAAATGTGTCTGATACAAACACCGGGCATTTTCTTCTGGAGGGACCGAGGAGCATCTCTGTTCCTTGATGAACTGATGAGACATCCTATTTCTTTCAACAAGCACCTTCACCTAAGAAGTTGGAAGTTACCAGTTTCTAGAAGTAAGCAGAGCTGTAAGTGACATGAGGGTTTAAGACATTTAAAATTGCTTCTGGGGTGATGGCAAGGTTTCAGAGAGACAAGCTGTATTAGTTTGCTCTCTGTGGCTGTGATAAAAACACCAGGACCAAAAACAACTTTGGGAGGAAAGGGTTTAATTGGCTTACACTTCAAACACCTCTGTCAACCATCAAAGCAAGGCAGGCCAGGAACTCAAGGCAGGAACCTGGAGGCAGGACCTGAAGCAGAGGCTATGGAGGGGAGCTGCTCACTGGCTTGCTCCACCTGCTTTCTTATACAATCCAGGACCACCTGCCCAGGGGTGGCACCACCCTTTGTGGGATGTACCTTCTGGGATGGGTCCTCCCACTCCAATCACCAATTGTAAAAATGCCCCAGGGACTTGCCCGCAAGCCAACTTGACGGAGGCATCTTCTCAGCCGAGGTTCCCTCTTCCCAGATGGTCCTAGCTGGTGTCAAGTTGGCAAAAACCAACCAACACACAAATGTTAAGTATGGCAGAAAAAAATTCCATGCCCCATATTATCTTTTTCATAATTAAAGAATAGGTATTATGATACAAAATATATCAATAATAATTATAGAACAATAGAGAGAAGACGGTTTGGCCCAAAGAGATAGCTTGAATAACTTTCAAGATGATAACCCTGACTTTGAACATTTAGATTTTCAGTTGGCTGGTGTGAAACCCAGTACTTTCCTTGAGACAGGAACTAATTAATTCAGCAACAGAAAGCAACCAAGTTCCTCCCAGAAAGATAAGATGACATCACCCAGAGTCTGAGGAGGCAGTATGCAAATGAAACTTTAAATCGGCCAATCATATGGGTTGAGGTACGGTGAGCACAGCCAATCATGATCACCCGTCCTCCCTCACAGACCCCATTACATCAGCCTCCAGAAAAGTCAGGGTGAGCCAAGGCGGGGCGTTCAGCCAAGCCTGACACAAATCCCTAGGATACCTTTATCTCTGGATAGATGTGTTTTCTCCCTGTCTTCTGAGGCAGAGGATCTTTTGGACATTATGATGTTGGTGTCTTCCTAAGTAATGCATTTAAAACTGACTTGTTTAGAAGAAGGCTTTTTCTTTCTATTTTTATAAGTGTCTCAGCTGTTTCATTCCGATTTCATCTAGGACAGGAGCTCATTCTCAGACACTGAATATGGATTTCGAGGAAAACCTTTGTTCAGCGTTTAGCTTAGTCTACATTACTAACTACACTTTCTTGCCAGCATGTTACGTATCTCTTATAAGTGACAAGCTACCATTCCCTCTTGGTTAGCTCTCAAGAGGCTCCACGCCTTGTCTCTGCTCGTCCCTTCTCCCAGGATTCAGCTATGCCAAATCCTCACTACAGAACACTCACGGTCTTTATGCAGGCCCAGGACCTCATGGGTATCCACCCCACTATGCTCAGAGGAGCCGTGATGACTTGTGAGTATCCTAGAGATCATCCTAGACCGCTGTACCACGACGACCAAGAACAGCACGCTGGGTGCCTGCTTGTCTTGGAGTTCTGGGAGGCCCTAGAAAATGGCACCGGGGAAGGACTAGGGGCTTTGCTTAACGAGGATGGAAATGACAGGAGACACAAGGACAAGAGAAAGGAGCCAAGAAAGGGCCAAATAAGCTTTCACAACAGTGCGCTGTTGAGAGAACTACCCCCTAGGCGATGGCATCTGCTAAGGCCCATGTAACTGCAGCTCTCCTGCTGGGTACCCCTCCCAGCACTGCTGCTTTGGGAGTTAGCATCCCAGCACCTGAGCTGGAGGGACACTATCCAACCATGGCATCCTACACAAAGTGGAAACATGGGTCACTTGTTCCAGACTCGCTAAGAATGTCAAGGTGTTGACTGAGGGTCTTTAAAACAAGCATGAGCTGTCAGGACACATGCTGGAGGAGCCAGCTCTGACTACACCAGTGGCCGTACTCACCCATGCATCCTCACAGGCACACAACACAGGGCATCCTTAGAGCACATGGACTTTTGCGCATCTTACTGAAAACCTCTGCTAACCCAGCAGTAAAGCATTCATACCCCAGACCTGAGTGCTTTCTTTCCTCCCTTGGTCTGAGTAAGAACCATCCGTCCCCCGTTTCCTGGTCAGTGGCAGTCTGAGTGACCATTTTTCTGATCATAAGTACATTATGTAGAAAACTTTAAAAAAAAAACAGAGAGAAAGAAAAACCTCAGGGTCCACAAATGTCACCGACCAGCGCCGAATACTGTTTGGCTTTGCTTTCTGCTATAAGATAAAATGCTCTGACCAAAAGCCACTTGTGGAGTAGAGCAGTTTTGGCTTATACCTCCAGGTAACAGTCCGTCACTCAAGTTAAGAAGCCACGGCGGAGCTGCGGCCGGAACCACGGAGGAAGGCTCCAGAGTGGTTTACTCTCTGGCTCATGGTCGGTTTCTTGCACAGCATAGATCCTGCCTGGCTCAGCATGGTAACGACTGCAGTAGGCTGGGCCCTCCTGCATCAGTCATCAATCAGGACCCTCCCTTACAGACAGGGACACAGGCCGATGTGACCTGGACGGCTAGCCTCCTTCTTCCCAGCGACTCTACGCTGTGTCAAGTTGATAAAAGCTAACCGGTCCACCTGCTATTCAGATTTCTCTGTACACCCCTTCTAAACTTCATTTCTACTACAAATTTTTATGCAAGAATTTGTACAGGCACTTGTTTGCTTTTCAGATCTCAAGTGGGGTCACGTGATTAAAAAAACTCAGAAATAGCAACACACGCCATTTGTATGTTAAGAAATGACTGCAGTGTGTTGTGTCTGCATGGTAATTGACCTAGTAATCTATCGTGGTTGGTTAAAAGGGTGAGCAAGAGGTGTTCAACAGAAAAAAAAGACAACCCGTGCTAATGCCTTTCGCTACTGTAACTTTCCCTCCACGTTAATCCAAAGCAAGCGTTATTCAAGCAAACGTAAGATCTGAACCCAGGTCCACACAAAGGCAGAGACGGTCCAGAAACTGCAGCCACCTGTGACTTACATCTTCATACAGAAGGAAGGCCCGGGGTTGGCACATCCGCCAGAGCTCTGGACGCTGTGAAGGCTTGGCAGTTGTTCTGCTGCAGAGAGAAGGGAAGCCAGATGAGTTCATGAAACGGAGAGAGGGGCCGGAGATACGCCGCGGTGATGACATACGATGATCAGGGCAGCTTCTGAGCCAGTGAAACGTCACCACAGAAACAATCCTATCATTAATGGTGACTCTTCTGGCCACAGTCAGGCGGTTCACACATTGGGAGAATCTAGCCGAGCTTTTCCTGCCTATTGGAAACAAACGAGGGAGGGGAGATGGGTTGGTTCCCGTCTTCTCGAGGCCAGCATCTGAATCCCTCCGCCATGTGCCTCTTGGACTCCGTTTTTGTCCTCCAAGTTGAGAATTCAGGGCAGCTGTCGTTAAAAATTATACTTCTTAAATTTTTTAAAAGTAGAAAAATCACTCGTCAGTGATTTCCTTGTTGTCCCACAGTTTACTCTTATTCTATGAGGTTTGTGATGGGCATTCTGAGTATAGGAGCTTCATCCCCCAAGGGGATGGAAAATGTTCCCGGTATTGACATCACATCGAAGAATCTCAGGATGAATATAAGACTGGGACTCCACACTGGTTGAAAATTAGCCCTCCTGAGTGAAGACCACATGGGATGCATCAGATGAGCACCCATTAGGTGCCCTCCAAGAATGGAAGGTTGTTCTCTATAGTTTTGTCATTCTGCGGTCCACAATGAAGGCTGTTTGCAGGGATGTCCTTCCTCGGACCCCTTCCCGACTCCCCTTGACCATGTCACTTCAGCCTCAGTCTCCATCTTCCCACTGCCTCCTCTGTCCCCACCCAGGACACTTGCTGTTGGAGTCAGGGCTTACCTGGACGTCCAGAGTGGTTTCATCTCCAGATCCCTAGTCACCTCTCTAAAGACCCTGACATAGTTAGCTGTCAACTTGATACAGCTTGAGGACTTCGGAGAAGACCGTCTCGACTAAGAGGTTTGCCAGGCCAGAGCGGCCTGTGGACACATCTGTAGGGGGGTTCTCATGATTGTGAAGCAGTGGAGGAGGGCCCAGTCCACTCTGGGGAACTCTGCTCCCCGGTTCTGGGCTGGGTGAAGAAAGAGAACTAAGCATGGCCTGTGAGTGTGGCAACAAGACGTTCTTGGATGGGGTCTGCCATCATTTCTTGGCTGAGCGGGTTTCTTGGTTGGAGGTAACACCCCGTGGGGCTCCAGGTGAGACTGCTTTGAGTTTCTCCACGATGAGCTGCGACCTAGAAGTTTGTGCTGAAATAAATCTTTTTGTCGCTTAGATTTAGATCAGACTGTTTCATCACAGGAACAGGAAGGAAACTCCGACATCATCTTTTCACAGGTGCCAAGGGCTGTGAAGCAGACCTGTCTTTTGGGCAGGGTAGGGTATTTGCTGCTGGAGTGTCCCAATAAGGGCATGTGTAGTCATGGTCAGCCTGCCTTCCTCTGGGTCCTCCTGGGTAGACATGGTTAAACTGCCTTCCTCTGGGTCCTCCTGGGTAGACACACACACACACACACACACACACACACACACACACACACACACACACACACTCAGAGTTGCAGACCCAGCTGTGTGTATAGCCAGAAGGGCGGAGGCTGAATTCATTGTAGGGTTCTGTGGTGTAGTCTTGATTCCCCCTGAGGCCACAACAGACTTTTCCTTTAAGCCTGCTAGTGGGGCAACTGTTTCAGGGGATAATCCTACTGTACTCACAGCCTACGGAGGTAAATATTAATCACATGCAAATTATACCCTCACAATAATACCCAGCCAGACTGTACTGACATGGGAACTGAGCTGCCACCCAGACGCACCAGCAGGCAGTAGCTGTCGCTGGCATGTCTCTGGGCATCCGGATTGTGCCGTGTGCTGGAAACACAAACGCGGGGATGGACCACCAGGCCTACATTGTTGGGATCTACAGTGGGATGGCTCAGCTAGGCCAAGCCGCCATGCAGGTTATGGTGCCCCGAAGTTGCGGAGTCTATTAGCCCTTCTCAGATTGGCGGCAGAACTGTGAGCCAGGGAAGTCGGGTCGGGGAGACAGAGAAAGGAGGGATATTCCTAACAGAGAGGAAGCCGAGAGTCCAGAGGGGCACAAGGAGGCTGCACCCAGTCTACGTTGCTGCAGTCAGGGAGCCACAGAGGGCTGCTGGGTTAGGATGGTCTGACCCCTCTTGCCTTCTCAGAAGTGAGCTGGGTCGGTGGTGTACGGGTGAACTGGGCCGGGAGTAATGTCAAATGTAGAAAGCACGATGGACGTAGAGCATAAACCTACCAAGACTACCGGTATCCACCTCAGCGCGTCTTGCTGCTGTGACAAAATACCTGACCGGAAGTAACTGAAGGGAGGGTTTATTGCGGCTCACACCTCATGGTGGGAAAGCATGGCTGCAGGCATTGGCTGGTGTGTCACATGGAATTCGAGTAAGGAAGAAGAGAGTGGGACAGGAAGTGGGGAAGGGCTATAAAATTCTAAGACTCAACCTCCGGAGACCCATGTCTTCCAGCAAGGCTCTGCCTCCTAGAGGAAGGCCCCGCCTCCTAGAGGAAGGAAGGCCCCGCCTCCTAGAGGAAGGCCCCGCCTCCTAGAGGAAGCTCCACCTCCTAAACTAAGGCTCCACTTCCTAAAGGAGGGCTCCGCCTCCTAAAGGAAGCTCCATTCCCTGAATTAAGGCTCCGCCACCTAAAGGTTCCACACATTTCCAAACAGTGTGATACAGTCAGCATGTGTGGGGATACTTTGCTTTCAAACCAGGACTCTACCCCTTCTTATTTTCTAATCACAGCAGGGTTGGAGACCCCAGTAGACAGAAGGGTCTTTGGAATCCTTACTCTCACGCCCACCATGAATTCTGATTAGATACAGAGGTGTTTGGTGCTCATGGTCAAATCTGGAATTAAGCAGTTCTAAAATCAAATGCTTACTGAGAGTCAACAAACCACCAAAAGAAAGGTGGGTCGTTTAGCATTAAAGGCTCCGTCTCCACAGTCTTTGCTGCCGTCATCCTCGGGAACACTCCTGCTCCCGTGCTATCCCAGAGGAGGACACCCACCTCTCCCTCTCTTCTCCACAGCGGCCTCTTGCCTTTCATGGAGAAGATCAAAATTGGAGTGAGCTACAATCGAACATTATTCAACCTTTCCATATTAAAGTGAACATGAGATCAAATTGTCAGTTTTCCCAAACTTTATGTCAGTTTGTATTAGATTACAATCCACATGCCAGGACACAGAGCTCATATAGACCCAGAGTGGAAGAAATATTCAAACTGGGCCAAATCTATAGCGTGAAGAAAAAGAAAAAAAGGGGGGGGGAAGGTAACCTAAGTAGAGTGTATTTGAAGAGGAATGAGTCACCCAGCTCTGGACTGGAGGGGATGCGGTGAGCTCTGCCCACATTTGGCGTTGGGGTTCCTCACGTACCCAACTATACCTCCCAAGCAGTCCAAACCAGAAATACACTCTGCCAGATGCCATCCCTCTGAGCTCCAATGTGTGTGTTTTGTGTGGCGTGGAATCCACGCGTTTCTTATCCATTTACACTTAAATCATCAAGATGTTATCCAGGGATGCCTCTGTGACTCACAGAGCTCTTGGTCTTCCTTGCTTTTAATTCTGAACAAGGAAAATCATACTTTGTGAAGTGTAGACTTAAAGCCACAAATTTGTACGGTAAAGAACAAATACTCACTTGCTACTTTTCCTTCTTTTGGTTTCCCTAGCTGCAAAGATGGGCTTGCCAACTTGGCAAACGCAAGGCTAACCAGAAGAATTTGTAGCAACAGGATGGGCTCAAGTACCCATCTCCCTTCCATATTATTGCCATAGTTCCCCACAGGAGGAGGGGCAAGGGAGGAAGGGGAAGGAAAGGGAGAGAGAACGTTCCACAGGCAAAGTGCATGAGTGTGTGTGTGTGTGTGTGTGTGTGTGTGTGTGTGTGTGTGTGTGTGAGGTCAGAGGGTTTCAGAGAATGAGGGCATCTTCTTCAGACAGGGTCTCACATTCCCTGAACTCATCAAGCAGGCTAGCCTGATTGATCAGTGAGCCCCAGGGATTCCCCCGACTCTTACAGGGGATGGCAAGCTCATGCCATCACATCCTGAATTTTTCCCATGGGTTCTGAGCATCCCACTTGGGTCCTGGAGTTTGCAAGGCAAGCACTAACTGATTGAACCATCTCTCCAACTAGAGAATAAACTACAGCTCTAACACACGGGGAATTTCTATATCCAGGTAGAAGGAGAGAACATTACTTATGGGAAACAGCTTGTGGTAGCCAACTGTCATTGTATCCATTCATTAACACGCTGTGTGTACTCAGCATCACCTGTTGGCATGGTGGAGAGACAGGGGTAGATGTAAGCTCTTTGACAGTCCTCCTATCCAGACACTGGCCTGTTTCCTTGCCACTGGAGTCTTTGTCGGCCTGTCACTGCTTTGATCAGAGCAGTTTGGTGAATGTGAGGCTAAAGCAGTTTTGAATCTGACCTTCAAGTGGACTGACACTTTTACTATGGTGCCTAGAAACTAGCCAGCAATATGGAGACCAATTAACAGTTCTGCTGGAACCCGGGATGAGAATCAATGTCTGCCATGGGCCTTGTGAGTGCACCATATTGGACTGTAGCCCTGAAGACCCACTGAAGACACAGAGACTCCCTTTCCATTTTACCAGTCTTTTCTCTGGAGGCTAAAGGTTGATTTTTCTGGAAAGCCTTATTAAAGTGTTTGCTGCAGCTGTCTCCCAAGTGTTGAGATTAAAGGTGTGCACCACTACTACCCAGATCATCTATCATCTATTAATCTATCATGTATCTATTTATCCTCCATCATTCATCTGTCATCTATGTAACTATCTATCATCTACCTGTCAATCATCTATCTATCTGTCTATCTATCTATCATCTATGTATTTATCACTTATGAAGAAATCACCTATTTATCTATCATCTATGTGATTAGTTACTATCTATCAACAATTCTGTTATCTTTACCATCTATTATCTATGCAGCCAACTATTACCAGTCATCTGTTTAGCGTATCAATTTGTCTATCCATCATCTGTCTGTTCATCCAACTCATCTCAAATTTCAAATGTGCTTTGAATATGTCTACTATGTATAAACATTCATGAATCACACTCATTCTAATTTATCTTCTATGATACGTGCTAACTCATAACCACTCATTTTAACTCCACAATTCCTTAAATGGATTAACATATTTATTTACTTCAACTTCTTAAAACACCTCTGCTTTGTCCTCCACACTCATTTACTTTGATTTGGATGTACTCTGCAGGGGATGTACAATGACTCCCGAAAACCCCACACCTTGCACTTACATGGCTCCCTGTAATTTTCCCCACTAGCTTTTGTACAGTAGCAAGAGAGGATGCCATTCGCCAATAGCATGGGCCAGAATTATGAATACCACAAATACCACCCCAATCCATCCTCACAACAATGCCTGGAGGCAGGTAGTGTTTCCCCATTTTATTGCTAAGGAAGCAGCGGCTTGGAGAGCTCCAGAAGAGTCACACACTGGTGGTCGGTCTGCAGTTTGAGTCCAGAGCTGTCCACAAGACCACAGCACACAGCTTTATCTCCTACACACACTGGCTGACACACAGGAATTCACTTGTGCGTTGGACCAGTCATCTTGAAAGTTCCCCAGACATCCTCTGTGCTAAGTAGTTTAGCAGAAAACAACTTAACGTAAAGGCCCGGTAAAGTAGAACAAGGTCGTAGTTCATGCTTGTAAGACGATCGATTTTTATCGTAAAAATGGCACCCCTGTGGAAATCAGTGTGGAGGATCCTCAAAAAGATAAAAATAAACCTACCCAATGATCCAACTGTATCGCTCTCGGGTATGTCCCCGAAGGGCTCTATATCTATTATAGTGATACCTGCTCTATTCATGATAACCAGGAAATGGAAACAGCCTATGTGCCTTCCTTCCCTTAAGGTGCCAGCCACTGCAGGCTGTGTTCTGACGCAGTAACAAATAATAGAGCACACTGACAGTAGCTCAACCCAAGGCGGGTTTCCTGCCCGTGATGTGTCCTCCTCATGGCTTACAGGATCTCTTCTTCCGTGTTGCCGCCACTGCTCGCTGCTTCTCTGACACCAGAGCTGTGCGGCACGTGGACAGTCACCGTGGCAGAAGACAAAGGGAGCTCTGGAGGTTTTAGAGGGATCAGGACATGCGCCAACCAGAAAGTGAGGCCCAAAACACACACCATGGATGGGCCACCGCTGGCGACTTCCTGGCACAGGGGGCGGGGGTGAGGGAGTCTGAAAAGAGAAGAACCAGTGTTGCCTGGAGCAAGTGGTCATGGCACCACGTGTGTGGCGACTGCAGGGTCCCCGTCTAATGCATGGAAAGACTTTGGAAATAGACAACGGTTATGCACGGGTCCTCACTGTTGTAGGACTCGCCGGAGAAAGCAGCCAGGTGTTCTAAGGTTCCCTTCACTCCTGCTGTCCTGTGGAGGACAGCAGATCCTTCCAGACCGTCCTGCAGACAGAGGGGAGCAGAGGGTTGCCAGGAAGACCACTGAGTCTTCTCGTCTTTGTGTCCGAATTCACAGGCCTAGATCTGCAGCTTCAGCTAACAGCTCGAGGCCATCCAATCCTATTGTCAAGACGGAGAAGGCCAGATGGGCGGCGAGCACACACACACACACACACACACACACACACACACACACACACCTCACATGCGCGGAATCTGGGTAAAAGCCACTAAAACGAGCCTGCTTATGTCTGCATAAGGAAGGCACAAAGGAGATTCCAGCACTCTGTGCTGGTCTTGTCCCGGTCTCTCCTGTTGTAACTTCAGCGGGAGTCAGGGCAACACCATCCAAGGCCAGGCAGTCTGAGCACAGCCTCTGTCCGTCTGGGCCTGGGGATGCAGATGAATGCTCGGGTCTATGAAGGCGTGGAGACTTGAGAGAACATTGTGGAGGTAAGTGACCGAGGCCAGCTCTCTAATCTGCTTTTCTCCTGCGGGTCTTGCGAGAGGCCGAGAAGCATTGCAGACCTCAGCCGCTTAAAGCCCATGAGATAGACATAGAATTCTTAGATACTCATGGTCCCGGGACGAGAACATTAATGAGTTCAGGGCTTGCCAACTAGAGGAGAGTAATTATCGAGCCGGGTGGGACGTCTCAAGTGCAGCTGTCCCTCTGTATCTACTGGGATTGGTTGTAGGACCTCCTACCAGAAACACGTGTGCCCAAGGCCCTTCCGCAGAGCAGTAGAGTAGGTGCGTAACCCCGTGCGCATCCCCCTTGTAATTTACATCATCCCCAGGCTGCTTGCGGCACCCATCACAACTTCAGTGCCATGCAAACTGTTGTTATGTTGTGCCTCTGAGAAGGACAGGAAAGGAAAGCCTATACTTGCTCCACACAGATACAATCATAGGCCTAAGTATAATCACCACCCAGACTGCAAATGAGCCATGTTCAGATAAGGAGAGGAGCTGGAGGGGATGGTAGCAGCTGGTGTTTCTGCACAACTCTCCATTCGCCGTACTGCTTAGTTCCAAAAATTCAAGTATTGTTTTGAAGATTTTTTTGCAACTATAGTGCTATCACCAAAATTATCTATCTATCTATCAGAAATTCTTACTATCGAGCACCAATAAGCTCAAACCTCACTATGTGGTCCAGGCTGGCCTTGAACCCCTGTCCCAGCCTCCCGAGTATCGGTATTACTGTAATGTGTTACCATAGGCAACTGTTCACAAGCTTTTCTGAGTCATCATGGTTGGTTGTGAGATCTGAAATCACAGACACAGACACTGTAATTCAGGGGTGAGGACTGGGCAATTCGGGCAAAGCCCTAGAAAAGACTAAAATCCAATTTCAAGGCCGCTCAGCCACTGATTTGATCAAGAGATAGATCTGTTTCCATATCCGTCATCTCCAAGATGACGAACAAAATAGTTTTTGAAGTGGAGAAGATTAACCAAAATTTTACTTTTTCTCCCCCAATAAGTAATGCTTAGGGTTCAATAAGAGTACCAGGCATACAAACAAATAGGACCGAGAGAGACAGCATTGAAACTTTCAATTACAGACTTAGATAGGAAAATGTACACAATGAATCAACAGATTGGAGGACAAATGAAGAATGTCACCAGAGAACATTCAGCATTAGAAAGTAAATGTGTATTTGGCATTGAAAGAAACCTAATAGTTGGAATTATGCAAGAGGCATGACTCTTAGCAGATCATTAAATTGAAGAGCATATTGATTAACCTAGAACGTGGGTTAGTAACCATGGAAGGAAGGCTTTCATGCAACACCTTATAACATCCTGTATAAGAATTCAAAATAATTAGATGAAAACAAACAAGATATCTGAGAAATAACTGGTAATGATTAGAAGACTCAACATTATAAGCAAATTTTCTCTTGACTTGATACAGATAACAAGTAGATGACAGCAGACTCATATTTGTGTGTGGAAATCAGCAAGCTGTTATGGAAACGAGAGTCCGTTGTGTCTGCAGGAAGAATTAAGTTGGTCGAGATCACAGCAAGACTTCAACGTTTATCATTAAACTGCAGATTACATGGTAACAGCACAAAGACACACTGTGTGAATGCGCGCTGCCTCCTTTAGAAGAATGTAAATGACCACAGGAAGCCACGGAAGCCACGGCCACATCAGATGACAAAGCACGGGCTATCAAATACACACCGAGGACTGCCACGTGAAAATGTATTCAGCCCCACCTCACTCCACGCACACAAATTAATTATGGGCGGCTAGTAGCTTTAGCTATGGAAGGTAAAGGTTAAACTTTCAAACTTCTAGAGGATAATTTAGATCATGTCTTCACTTCCTTGGACTAGGCAAAAAATATTAACAGGGACACAAATCACTTCAAGTATTAAGTAAGCTATTGTTGAGTTGGGTCATACTAAAATGAAGTATTCCTGTTGATTGCATGACATCATTAAATGGGTAAAACTCATGTGCAAATGCACGTGTGTGTGTGTGCGCGCGCGTGTGTTTGTGCATATGCTCGCATGAGAGAGAGAGAGACAGAATCAGAGACACAGAGAGAAACCACAGAGAGATGCAGACAGAGGCATAGACACAGACACTTCTGAGCATGTACTTAACAAGGGATCCGATCCCTAACAAATCATCAAAGGACAACTAGAAAAAGGATCAAACATATTAAACAGACACCGAAAGGAAATAATCGGCCAATACGAAGTGCAAAGACGCTCCAATCAAGTGTGGCCGCTGCATCATAAAATGACCCAGAACGGCACCACTCCCCCACCAGAGCGACCCAGCAGAGTCCACAGTGCCAGCATCTTCACAGGAAGTAGAGTAGGGGGAAGGATTGGCTTGGACTTAAGTGCGGAGGGATAGAGAAGTTTATGCTGGGGACCATGTGACGGCAGGTGCGTGAGGCAGCTTGCTCACATGTTGGAGGATGAGGAAGTAGAGTGTTCAGGCCAGAACTGGGGCTTAGCCATAATACCCCAGGGCTCCCTGATGGCCAGTAACTCTAACTCACTTCCTCCAGCTAGGCTCTGCCTCTTAAAGGCACCCCACCTCCCAATTGAGCACCAGATCCTGAGAGCCATGCATTCAAAAATCCAAACCTGGTGTGAGAGCATTTCACATTCACACTGTGCACACACACACACACACACACACACACACAATATTAGATTTGAAAAATATTTGAATGTTTTTACTAAAGTTGAGGGGTGTATACATGCTCTCTGACTGGGAATTGAAAGAAAAAACTGAAATCTTGGTTTATATATTATTGTGTGACAAGATTTTCTCTGGGGAGATATAACACACACACACACACACACACACACACACACACACACATCTATTTACCCCGGATAGGGATCCCATGACAGAACAAAGTACGGATACCACCAAAGTCCAACTTAGTGAACCAATGAGTTTTATTAGGGTTACTTAACATATGAGTCACAGGAACAGAAATGACTCAAAGACATCTGCATTACCAAAGCCCACCCCAGAATGAGTGACAGCTCGCAAAGCTGGGAACCTGGAATACACTGTCCAGCCTGCAGGCAGCTCAGCAGGTTGGAGAGAGCGTCCTTTCCAGGTGTCTCACCTGGCCTAAACCTCTCCCAGGCAGTTCAGCTGGTTTCTGCTTCTTCTAGGAAGCTGGTCTGGTCTCAGAGTCTTCTCAGCTTGGATCTTCTGAGAGTGACTCCCAGGAGCCTTAATTGCTTACTCTAGCAGGCAGGAGCCTAGTGAATCTGGTGAGTTTTGGGGACTTCCTGAGTTGCTTACTTTCTGGCTTCAGGAGCCTCCCCGCAGGATGGAAAGTTTCAACCTTGAGAAAACTGTTACATCACTGATGTGATTAGTAAAACCAAAACCACATATACAGAATATTATTAGGACTGTAAGAAACTCTTAGCAGCAGTTTTCTTCATAGCCACAACTACTGAACAATAGTAGAATGGATAAAACTTGTGTTCGTAGGATGAGATACCGCACAGGAAAATAAATGAACTAATGGTTGTTGGTACACAAGATGAAGGTTGAGGTAACCTGGTATCATCATCTATACAAATTCCACCCAAATGCATACTTAGTACACGCTGAGTGCGTGAACATGGTTTTGTGGCGGTATCATATTAGTTACTTGACATGCTGCTATGACAAAATACCCTGACAGAAGCAACTTAAGGAAGCAAAGCTTTATTTTGACTCACAGTTGGAGAGTATGGTCCATCTGGGCGGAAAAGTTATGTGACTGGGCTGGAGAGTATGGTCCATCTGGGCAGAAAAGTCATGTGACTGGGCTTGAGGCAGCTGATCCCCTGGTGTCCACAATCAAGCAGCAGAGAACGATGAATGCCGTACAGAGCTCATGTCCTCCTCTTTATACATACGGGGACTTCAGCCTAGGGAATGGTGCCACCCACAGAGGGTAGGCCTTCTCACCTAAGTTGCCCTAATGAAGATACCCCCCTCCCATAGACACACACACACACACACACAGAGGACCCATTTCCAAGGTGATTTCATGTTTCATGGTGTCTACAATAGAAATTTGAGATCTCAGGTAGCAAAGGAGAAACGGGGTGTTTGGGGCACTGACAATGTTTCTTTTTGTTTGTTTGTTTGTGTGTATGTTGCTTTATGAGTCTGACAATCTTGTGATGAATCAAGCCTCACAGAATTTGTGCATACATACATTATACTTCAATTAAAATGCTCACTTAAAGACAATAGAATCCTATTGCATGGACCTGATGGATCTTGGCTTTGGGTTCAATTTCCATATCATTGCAATTTCCACTAGAAAATGATCAGTGAGAAAAGTAATCATATGTCAGAATAAACATCTAAAATAAACATGCTTATAATAAATTTGTGTGTTTATTTTGATTTGGATTTTTATTTTCTATATATGGATTTGTATTTTCTATACAAATATAGAAACTAAAATAGATTTTAAAAAAAAATCAAGTTTATTTGAATTGCGGAATCAAACCATTAAAGAGTTTTTTTAAAAATTTTGTCCTGATTTTTGTTGCAAAGTAAAATAATGAGATAAATTCCTTACAATTTGGTCATCCTTGAGAGCACACAGTCACATTTATTTTTATTCTTCTTCACTTAAAAAGCATGGTGGAAATTCAATAATTCAATGACAATTCATCTTCCATAGTAGCCCAGCAAAGCAGACTTGGAAAGGGTGACTCAACTTCCTTTAGTGATGAGGAAACAGTGTTGTGAGGGGCTGTGAACCTGGTTCTTCATGATCCCACCTGGGGCAGAGACCAGGAGCTGAGATGCCGGTGTGGGGACACTGGCTGATGTGGGTGTTTCCTCCTCTCCTCACATCTGCCGCTTCTCTGGGCCTGGGGTGAGAAGGAAAGTTGTGGTCTGGGGAGAGGGTCAGCTGGTGCAGCATTTGATCAGCAAGAGTGAGAACCTGAGGTCCACTGCCAGACGCCGCATAAAAGGGTGGAGCTTGGCGGCCTGTCTTTGTGAGCCCAGCACTGGGAAGGCAGAGAACAGAGGGTCCCTGGGCTAACTGGTAATGAACCCATGAGACAGCTTCTCAGTGGAAGTGGATGACTTCCTTGGAATGTCCAAAGCTGTCCTCTGGGCTGCTGTGCATGCGTGTGGGTGCGTGCACACACACCACACCACACACACACACACACACACACACACACGCGCGTGCGCACACACCACAAAGAAGGAAACTCATCAATAGATCCTCAAGAATGATAATAGAAGAAATGAGCCCAATCTAGTGGCACAAGCTTGAATTCCCAGCTCACGAGGAAGTTGATTCAGGAGGATAGTGAGTTCAAGGTCAGCCTCCCCAATGTGGGGAGAACTGATCTCAGAATTAAAATTGACCATAAGATCTTGTGGTATCTATAGTTCAGTAGTATGGCTTTTGCCTGGTCTGCCCCCAAGGCTCTGGGTTCAATCCTAAGTACTGTAAAAATAAAAGTAGAAGGCTGATATAGTCAATTCTGTATTTGTGTTGACTTAAAAAAACGGAAAATGAAAAACATGTAGAAGAAGATAGTGAAAATCTAGTTTCGATATGACAAACCTGTTTCTTCAAAGGTTCCACTGTCTCTTAAAATAGACTCAAAGTCTGTCCACCTCTTTGTCCTGCTCTCTGGTCTCATTTGTCTGAAAAATCACTGTCAGGGGTCTCTCATCAAAGCACAGGATATCCTAAGGAACATGGGGAGGAGAGGAAGGGATGGAGGAGGAGGAGGAGGAGGAGGAGGAGGAGGACACCTGACCCATCATCCAAACCCTGGTGAACCTGAGACTCCATCCCCTTGGCATTCTCCAAGGCTACCGCCAGCACCTAGCGCCTGCGCAGACCTGATCTTTCCTCAGAACCCCTGTTCAACACGGGAGCTGCCGTGCCTGCAATCACCCGCATCCTTCATAAGACGGGCTGCACGGGACGGTTTGGGGTTGACTCATCCTTCGTGTTGAAACACTCAGGCTCCGTCTCTATGACCGGTTAGGCTTTTCCTCTCTGACACCCAGTCTTCTCCTTTGGGGGACTCACTGTCACCATCTCTTCCAGGCCCCAGAGTTTGATTGCTCATCCTGCCTTCCTCGGCTGCTGGGCATTTCCCCAGCAGTCACCACGACAGAGACAAATTCTTCCCTGACTCCAGAGCCGGCCTCTCCCCTCCTTCTCACTCTCGCTAGCTCCTGCATTCTTCCCTCTTCTCCGCTGAGCCTCAAGGGTGAGGTGAGGGCTGTAGACACGGCCGCAGAGGTCACGGCCAGGTGCCTATGCGGGAACCTAGGACCCTCGCTGAATTCCCTTTGCTCTGCCCGCTGCGTGTGCCAGCTGACGCCAACCAGCGAACAGAAAGCACGGGAGCTCAAGCAGTGAGGCAGCCACATCACCCTCCATGCCATCCACCATAAAGGAAGGGCTTCACCTGGCACTGCGGGTGGCCTCTGTGAGCAGGGACCCCAGCTGCTCCATTCTTCACTCTCTGTGATTTTTGACCAGTGGGACCAGAAAACAAAACTTTATGTTCGTCACACCGTGATCACAAGGTGACTCCTGTGGCCCCTCATGGCACAATCTCCTCCCAGCTACACACACACACACACACACACACACACACACACACACACCACACACACACACCACACACACACACACCACACACACACACACCACACACACACACACACCACACACACACACACCACACACACATACACACACACACACCACACACCACACACACCACATACACACACACACACCACACACACACACACCACACACACACCACACACACACACACACCACACCCACACCACACACCCACACCACACACACACACACACACACACAGGAAGGAAGTAGCCAACGCAGAAGCTGTCTTTTGATTTAGAAAGCGAATCCCTTTCTGTTCCCTTTGCGTCTCAGTGTGGGGGCAGGAGTGTGCTCCCATCTCTAGGTGGCCATCAGTGAAGGGGGAGCAGGATTCCCACAGCTGGTTCGGGACAACCTGTTGAGAGCAGGACCAGCCTACTGTGAGAACGAAGAGAGCTCTGTTACAGGTTGGGAACACAGAAATGGGAGGTGTTCTAGTTCGATTGCTGTTGCGGTGCCGAGACACTGTGACTGAAGGTGCTTTGGAAAATGAAGGGTTTATTTAATCTTTCAGGTCACGGTCCATCATTGGAGGAAGCCAGGGAGGAGCTTGAAGGTAGGTCCATTCCCTATATGCACAGCATTGCCTCTGACCGAAGGATCATCCCATCCTCACAGCCTGGGAAGTACCACATGGGCGACTATCCCCACCCTCGTGGCCCAGGAAGTACCACAGGAGCTGGGGATAAGCCATTCCCAACCTCTGGCCCAGGAAGTGCCACCGGAACCACAGGAACCATAGAGCAACTCTTCCTCGAAGGCTTAAGCTTGGCTTTCTTCCTCTCTTCTTACTTTTCTTTCTGATTTGTTTATTTTTTTATTTTACGTGCAGGAGTGTGTTGTCTGGTGTGTATGTGTACTAGCTGTGTGTCTAGTTCCTTGGGGAGCCTAGAGGAGGGCTTCAGATTCCCTGGAGCTGGAGTTACAGATGTTTGTGAACGGTCCGCATTGGTGCTGGGAACTGAATCCAGGTCCTCTGCAAGGGCAGCCGGTGCTCTCAAACCGCTAAGCCGTATTGCCATCTCTCTAGCCTTCTCAAACAGCTTTCTTATACAAGGCCACCTGCTCATAGTGGACTGGGCCGCCATGCTGGGCCCTCCTCCATTAACTAGCAATCAAGACTCCTCACCCCAGACACTCCCATAGGGTAATTTTTATCTCGTTCATCCATCAGTTGAGATCCCCTTCTCAGGTGACTCTGGGCTTTGTTAGATTGACAGTTAAAGCTGACTAGGGCACAGGGAACAGCTACAGGACATGCAACTAGGAGATCCGCCTAGGAACGCTGTTCTGGGAGAACTGGCCTGGTTTTGATAACTGTGCCCTTGACTGGGGCGTGAGGTGAGCACAAAGTGAATACCATGTGCCGCTTGCCCATGTGTGAGGGGATGGACTCGTGGCTACAGAAGTCCACGAGTGTGTGAGCGGTCACGTGGGGGCCTTCTTCCTTGCCCGTGCGCACTTTCCAGAGCTTTCTCTCCGCATCCACTTCTTGGATGTGAAAGCTTCAAGCTCTCTTGCACACTGGTCCTGCCTTTTACCGTCCCGAGGTGTCTATTTATAATTCTCAACTGGAGGCTTCCAGGAAGCCATCACTATCGTGTTCCCTTTCCTGAGCAGGCTTCCTCTCACCAGACCCCTTCTTTCTTCCCCCAGCCGTGCTCTCCTAGTCGGCGTGCCTGCCACCATCCTGCGGCTTCTTATTTTATGTTTCAATCGACCATCTCTCATGCACTATGTTTTAATTGTATTATCTCCCCCTCCAAATACTCCCAGATCATCCCACCCCCAAATACACCCAAACTTATGTTCTCTGTCTCCTTCTCTCCTAAAAAAGACATAACCCAAGAAACAAAAACAAAATCAAGCAAGAAGCAACCCTCCCAAACCACAAAAAAAAAAATGAAAATCAAAAAAACCCAACAAACATGTGAACAATCAACAAAACAAAAAATACAAAAAAGCAAAATGAAGCAAGAGAGACCACAAAAGTACTGTTGAGTCTGCTCCTGGGCGTGGCCTGCCTTGGGGCGAGGCTTGGTAAAGTTGCCATTTTTAAGTGTGAGGCTGGATGAGTTTTGGGAATCACCGTAAAGCAGACACAGGTTGTCTGCATCCATCCTCGTGCTCAGGACTTCCCTGATCACTGGCTCTCCTTTGCTGCATTGCTGGCTGACTCCTTCAGGAAGCAGGGCTTTGACTGGCAGGCAGGAGCTGGTCGGTGTGGAGCCTGGACCATCCGTCAGGAGAGGATGTGTAGTGGTAACCACGTGGGAATGTTTAGCTGCCTCTAAGCAGAGGCTTAGCCTCCTTGGTCAGTGGCTCTTCTGACAGAGGCATTTAGGACCGTCCTCCCATCGCGGGAGGGTGTGAAGAGACTGATGACGACAGACTTCTATCCACCCCAGCTGAGACCGGCAGATGTGATCTACTAGACGGCAAAGAGCACAACTGGGCATGCCCAGTGAATGCAATGGGAAATGTCCGTGCTGTTTTTCCTTACTGGTTATCTGCCTCCATCTTCCCCCATTGTCCCTATGCAAAGGAGCGCAACAAGGGATGCCAACACTCAACATGAACTCATACCCAGGTACACACACACTACACACATGTGTAACCCTTCCTGCAAAAAATACCAGGAGGGAAACACATAAGAAACAACACCTGGGGTCTCTGACCTCCATGTGCACCCCACACTACGTACACGGACAGATACAGGAACACACACACACACATACACACACACACACACACACACACACGTGTGAGCACGGACGTATTTATAAATGCTTCACATGGGAACACGGCTTCCTGTTTGCCTGTCTGGCCCGATGATCCTGGCACTCTGTCAGTTTGTCGAGAGTAGAGTCCTGTCCGTCCCACACCCTTTGTCACAGGGACCTTTGGCACATCCTTGCCAAATGAGCGTTTCTTCCAGGCCGGATCGACCTTTCACTCAGAAGCGCTGTGAGTAAAAAGGGAGTTTAGAATCTTTGTCTGTCTGCTGATTATTATCTAACTTCTCAAGAAGTGTGCCGGGTCACAGTTTCCCAGCTACCTGAAACCGGGTGATTTCATCAGTCACAGGACCCTCCCCACCCCTCCACACCACCTTGTCCTGATCGTCATCCTCCAAATTCCATTTTGAAGAATTTTGTTGTTATCCCACAGCTTAACGCAGTCACACAAAATGGCTTAATGGAGAGCTTCTGCGTTCTGGAAAACACTTCCCCACGGTTATGACAAATATAACTCAGGACAGTGTTATCAGCCTGGCCTCTGTGCAGTCCTTCGCAACGGCTTCCTTTGATGCTCTTGCCCATCACGGTGCCAACCAAGGACCCTTGGTGACATGTACTGAACCTTCAGACTCTGGTTATCACAGGATGCACGCCGCCCATCCACGCCGAGGCTACGGGGCCCTAGTGGCAGGCTGCCAGCCTAGGGGACCCACACTGCTCTCAGTAGGAATGTGTAGATCTGCCATACACATTGCAGGGAGAGAAAAACACTGGGCTCCTGTGGGGGTCTATCCCCGTGTCCTCAAGGAGAGGAGCCCCTCCTGCCTTTGAAACAGCTTCAAAGGAAAAGCTCTGGGGTCCCTGTCTGTGAATTCCCAAATAGGACACACAAACTAGGCTTTCCCTATAGTTTTCCCATTAGGGTAACCTACTCTATCATTACTCAGAAGGGGATTTGGGCTTTGGTCTGACCAGTCACCAGGAGTTCACTGCTAACTGAAGGAGGGGGAGCCTCACCAAAGCCTCAGGCCACACTCAGAAGCAGCACGGTATTCAAGGGAATCCCCAGGCACAGGACCAAGGATGCCATCAATTGCATCTAATGCCCCCCCTCCCTGGAAGCAAGTCACCTGACAGTTTATCCCAACAGTTGCTCCCCGCACCCAGACTCCTCCCCTCGTGCATTTGCTCTCTTCCCTGTTCACACTCCCTGGCGGCTCGGCAGCAGCCGGAACGGACTCCCCCACGAAGTGATCACGTAGTCTTCATCGCATCTTTGCCCTCTGCCCTCGGTTCACAGCGTTGTTTCCAATGAATGAGTCTGGAAGAAACACGTAGACGCCGCCCTTTTGGATTTCAGTGAATTCACCTTGTGTCTTCAGCAAGACTGGAAGACCACCAGGAAGTCTATATGTTCTAGTTGCTGTCCCTTAGCGGAGTGTCCCTTAAGAATGTGGTAGGTACCACCCGAAACATTTTTTCTTATGAAGCAACCTGGTCACCAATAATAAATTACCTAGGAAATTTCTAAGTGGTGTCAGGGAGATGGTTCGCAGTGGGTAAAGGTTCTTGCTGTCAAGTCTGATGATCTGAGTTAGAGCTCTTAAACCCACATGGTAGAGGGAGAGAACCACTGACTTCTATATGGGTGCCAGGACATGTTCACATGTTCTCTCATGTTCTCTCTCTCTCTGTCTCTGTCTCTGTCTCTGTCTCTGTCTCTCTCTCTCTCTCTCTCTCTCTCTCTCTCACACACACACAAACACACACACACAAGTTTCCAGACCATCTTAATACAAGAAAAAACCCATGAGACTTCCCCACAGTTAATCTTTGCCACCCAGTTAGAGAGGCATTCCTACGGTGTCCATTTGAGTGTTGTAGAAACTCAGCGCTCTGGGTTCCCTATGGTTCATCCCCCAAGGGTTCTTGTGTTGGAAGCTTGGCCCCAGTGTGGCAGCCTGAGCGGGGCTGAGCCTTCAAGGGCATCCTAATGAAGTCAGCGCCTCTAGGATAGTGGTAGGTGGTGTGAGACTCCAGCTATGTAAGGAAGTGGGGCTGGCTGCCGAATGGCTCCCTGCCTTCTTCCCTGGAGACATGATGGATCTCCTTTTCCTCATGTTCCTTTCGTGATACCAACTGTCCTCAACAGAGACCCACCCATGAGGCCCAATCTTGGGTGTGCAACCCCGAAACCTTTTTCTTTCCAAATTATGCATCCTCAGGTAATTCATTATAGTCATGGAAGTCAGACAAGTATAACCCAGATCAGGGCTGTTCAGTGACTTACTGAGATCACACAGCTACCAGCAGGTAAAGCTCACATCCATCCCAAGCAGGATGGCCTCAGAGCCCAACTCCCATTTCCCGAAAAATAACATCCCTCTCCAACCTTTGAGGATGCCTGAAGAGGAACAGAGCAAGCCACGGACGTGGAGAGGGGTGGGCGGCTTCATTTTGGCCTTCCCAGCTGTCCACAGAGGACAACCTCAAGGTTATATTTAAGCTTCCTCATGCATGGACCACTGGACAGTTCAGCAGTTGGGTCAAAATAATTGATTTCTGGTGTTATTTGAGATCTCAATAAAGATTTTTTAAACCACATTAGAAAATATACTGCAACATTTTGACTTTTGACTATTTATAGCATTTGGGTCCATTAGGGTAAGTGTTGAATACTTTTAGGTCTGATACACAGGGACTCTAAGAAAGAACCAGAACTTCCTGTGCCAGGGATAAGTGCTTCCCTACTGTTAAAGTTTGTGTGGACTGGGTTTGGGACTACACGTCACCTTAGCTGTGTGGCTTTGGGTCTTTGCTGTGATAAGATACTCGGACAGAAGCAATCCAAAAGAGAAAGGGCTCATCTTAGCTCACAATTGCGGGCAGAGCCCACCCCAGTGCAGAGGTCATGCAGCAGGGGCTTGAAGCTGCTTCTCGCCTTACATTCACAGTCGGGAAGCAGAGCTCAAGGGATGACTACATGCAGCCGCTCAACTCCATTTCCTGACTTACACTGTTCAGGATCCCATGTAGGTCATGGACAGGTCTTCCCGACTCACTGAACATGATCAAGATAACACCCTGCAGGCATGCTGAGAGTCTCTGGATGGTTCTAGAGTCTTCCAAGTTGACAGTTAACTCACCATCACAGTTACTGTGGCTCATCTGTGTTTATAATATCTGGAAGAACAGCTGAAATTAGAAAAGATTTGTTGCACTCATTGTTTCAGAGTCTGCAAGTCCCTAGTCCTTGGCTACCCTGATTCTGGGCTGTAGTAAGACAGAATACCATGGCAGCCAGAGCTTGTGAAGGATGAGGCTGTTCACTCCAGGATAGACAGGAAGAAGGGACTTGGGGTAGACACAACCCAGGTGACCTGCTTCCTCCAGCTGGGCGTCATGTCCTCAAACAGTGTCACCCGTGGGAGTCAGGCACACAAAACAGAGACTGCAGGGAACATTTTGTACACAAATGGTGGCATCACCATTGTAAATGACCCCATCTACAAATCTGCCTGTGCTCCATCCACTTTGGTGACATAAGGGAGGGTACATCACACTCTTTTAGTGCTTGTCCAACAATCTCCAAGCAGGGCAGAAACATGCAATATTTTCTCTTTTAACTTTGAGACTCTAGAACCACACAAGTTATATCTTATCCACACACATCTACCAGATATATGAAAACGAAGGGTTTCAGATGATCTCTTTGGATGTTTTTTGCCTAGTCCAGTCAATGCCATGGGTTAAACACCTGAGGCTTTATCAAAGATATCCAAACAGGCTGGAAGAATCTACCCTGTTTCTCCGACTCTTCCACGAGTGACTCTATTTTCCTGGAATAGCTGTTTGTCACTTTTACCTTAACGATGTTTCTGAGATGATGTGCTAATGGGGATGGAACATTCTTTCTCCGTTCGTTTGCTCAATTCAGCCAAGATTCACAGAGCCCTCCCTCCCGTCGGTGCCCTGCGAATGGGGTCATGACAGTACTTTCTTCCCTGTAGTCTCTATTCGCGATTACTGCTTCTTACTGGTTTATACCCTGTCTTTAGACCCAAGAAAATGAATTTCCAAGAACTTGAGATAATCACATGCTGGCTACATGGAGAAGTTGGGAAGACATCGTCAGCAAGTGAGGAAGGCTCTGGAATGTTCTTCTCCCCCACTATCTCAAAACACAACGATGATGACATCAGATTCTTACTTAGACATATCAAATCCGAGGCCACCAAGGTGCCTGAACAGCTAAGGACACTTGTCACCTAGCCTGACAAATAGTTTGGTCCTAAAGGATCCACATGTAGAAGGAAAGAAAGCTTGGGTTTTCCTCTGTCTGATCTTCCACATTTCTGGTGGCATATGTACCCCTACTGCACATGTGTACATAAATACATGCAATAAAAATCTTAAAAATAATCAACCCCGGTCTTACAAATGCTGAAATAGTGGGCCTGTCTATCACTAGATTGTTTTTTAGGGCCTACGTACAAATGTAACAACTGATGGCTGTTCCGGAGCTCAGTAACAAATGGAAACAAATGATTTTCGAATTTTGGGGGTAATGGCTGAATTCTTGGGCTATATCCATTTGTCTATCAGCAGATTAATTTTATCTATTTGTCTGTCTGTCTATTATCCATCATCTATCTATTTATCTCCCATCTATCATCTATCTAAATAAATCTATCTATAATAGATCAACCTACCATTATTATCTATTATTATTTATTATCTATTTGTATATCATTTATCTCTCATCTACTATCTGCCATCTATCTATCTATCATCTGTGGTGATATATCACTTTTGATTTATTAAAGCTTGCCTAAGGATTCAGAAAGCAAAGTCAGCCTCAAACTGTAGAAGCCAGGCAGTGGTGGTAGACACCTTTAATCCCAGGACTCAGGAGAAAAGCAAAATCCAGGACTTAGGAGAAAGGCAGAAGGATCCCTGAGTCCAAGACTACCCTGGGCTACTGGAGAGTGTAATGTCTTGTTTTCTTGGCCCAGCTAGCTCAGTTGGTAGAGCATGAGACTCTTAATCTCAGGGTTGTGTGTTCAAGCCCCACATTGGGTGCCATTTTGTGATATGTTGTTTTCTTGGTCCAGCTTGGTTGCACTGTCCTTCTCTGCCCCAATGAAACACACAGATGATATATTAGTTATAAGCTGTTGGCTGATGACTTGGGTTTCTTATTCTTAACCCATAATTACTAATCTACCTATTTCCTTGTCACCTTATCTTACCAGAGAAAATGTCCGGGCCTCTTACTCCCTTGGGGTCTACATCACATCTGCTAGTGTCTCCGCAGAGAAGAGAAGAGAAGATTTCCTGCTTGTCCCTGCTTATATACTGATTCTGCCTTGCTATGTAACTTCCTGCCTGGATCACATGGTGACTTCTCTTTACTACATTTCCCAGAATCCTCCTTGACTCCTAGTCCCACCTATCTTGGTTCCCTATTGGCCAACAGTGCTTTATTCAACAACCAAAAGGATAAACATATACACAGAAGAACATTCCCCATCAGGAGAGTGAATCAGAGATCACACCTTTAACCCCAGGATTTGAGAGGTATAAAAGAGAGGCATTCATTCTCCAAACACAATGAAGACAGGAAGGCATAGAGTCTCAGGATTCTCTAGTCATGTTGAGGAGTGCATAGTAGTCAGAGTGAATCTGAGGAGCAGTGAAGTCTGGGATTTCAGCCTGAGGTTTGGTGGAATCAGGATCATCTTTCAGTCTGAGGTAGAGGTAGTGTCTTAATGGTTTTGCTTTTCTGATCTTTAGCTTGAAGCTTCAACCCAATATCTGTATCTTGGTCTTTTATTTATTGTGATACAATCTTCTATCTATCAATCTATCTATCTATCTGCTATCTATTATCCATCAATCTATCTATCTTCTATCTATCATCTATCAATCTACCATCTATCCATCAATCTACCATGTATGTACTTATCATCTATCTTTTGACACATCTATCTCCAATATATCATCTGTCACACTCTGAGTAACTACTCCCCAGTGGTCACAGCTAATATAGAAAGAGCTTTCTGGTGACCATATTCTGGGTGCCCAGGCTTATTTGCAGCTTTAAAGACTATGTATTTTACCTATGCACCTGAGGGAAAACATAGAACTGAAACAAATCACAGGAGGAAAGGCCTGGCTCAGGCCAGTCACAGGGGGCAGCCATGGTGGAGTCCACAGTGGCAGCCACATACGGCAGAGGCTCCTCACATCACAGCAGATCCCAGAAGAGTTCTTGCTCCAACCCAGGGCTGGGTCCCCTCTGGTCGTTTCCTTCCGCCAGCCAGATCCCATCTCCTGAAGTTTCCACACTGTCCTGAAGTAATGACCCCAACTGGGGATGAAATGCTCAAGACATATTCCTGCAGGAGACGCTTCAGATTCAAACCAGAACCAGGACTGTGGTTTCTCCTGAGCTAATTGGTGACTATGTGGTTGAGGAGACAGCAAGTGGTAGAAAGAACTTGTAGGTGCCTCATAGTGTGACAGTCTGTCTTATGGCTAACAACAGTGATGGCTGAAGTCCCTGAGACTCAACTCTGTCTTTTATTGTTTGCGTATTTTTAACATAGCTGTAGTTTAAACTATACCACATGGGGGTTTGAGGAGACATTAGGTTATCATGGAATTATTTTCCCATCATCTTGTTCTGTTCATAAATAAATCTCTCCTATATGTAAGAGTGCAAAAATACATCCAATAAGCATTGCAGAAGGTAACAGCCACTGTGGCTTGTATCTCTAGGTTAAATAAAATGAAAGTTTTTGCTTATTATACTTCCATTTTTCTTGTGGTAACTCACTATCAAAATTAGCCTCCGATTCTAGGACTGTAAGAATTCTT
Source organism: Mesocricetus auratus (assembly GCF_017639785.1). Taxonomy (NCBI): domain Eukaryota; kingdom Metazoa; phylum Chordata; class Mammalia; order Rodentia; family Cricetidae; genus Mesocricetus; species Mesocricetus auratus. Next base: position 4,861,441 of record NW_024429192.1, on the reverse strand, counting down.
CATTTTAGATACTAAAGTATCCATCCCCACAACACCTACCCAAAGAAATGTTTATTTAGGTTTCTTAATGCCCAGAGGTCTCAAACTATAAGACCAAGGATGGCATATCTTAACTCCTCTCAGTCCCGCAAACACAATGCCATGAGTGAGAGAGTGTGTGAGATGCTTTGTCAGGGCATGGTCTCGTGAACAGTGAATTTGTGGGGCTGAGGAAGGAGGATCAACTTGGGCTTTGTAGCAGGGCTCTGCCTCAGCGTTTGTCAAGGGATACATGCACATAGCAAGGGCGTCGGGCACATGCTGTATGCGGGGTCATCATTGAAGAAGAGTAATGGGATATTGTTGTACAGGAGAAGTAAATTCATGACACCTCAGAAGGGTGTAGCAGAGTTAGCTGCTAGGACAGTGCCTCATCACGCTTCCAGTTCAGTCCCTCGTCCGCATCACCCTGCAAACCATTAAACCGCACGTCTCCCCTCTGCATGTTCCCCTCTAATCATGAATCACCCCACACCCCACTTCTTGAGATCCTTGGGGAACCCTAGCTTCCTCCACTGACTTTCAATCCATTGGGAGTTTCCCTTTTTCTTCTTTATTTGCCTCAGGCTCCTTCTTTGGCAGGGCGAGTCACTTTCCATTGATAATCCCCCACTCTTCTTGTCACCTAGAGCTGTCAAAACGCCGCCTGCCACCACCGTTGGCCCGCACGGCAAGCAAGCATGGATGAGACAACTGTTAAGGCCTTTTAAGGGACACGCAGGAGACACTCCTCTACAGCTCCGCTGTCCCACTGGCCCAGCCCAAACCCCACCAGAATCCTCCGAATTCCCGCCTCAAACGCTTACAGGCATGGATCGGTGCACACTGTCTTTCATTGTTCCTCGTTTCAGCTCTTGAGTGCCAATCCCCCAGCTACACCTGGGCTTTGGTCTCTCCAACTTCCTCAGGACCCTTTCCGTAACCCTCTCCCTTTTCTCGTGGGTCCTAACAGCGCCATCTTTACTCTCAGCACGCCCCTCTCTGCCCACAATATTACACATTATTCTTCTTACATTGTCCCCTCGAGGCAGGCACATGTAGCCCAAGCTGGCTTCCAACTGCTGAACAACCAAAGAAGACTTGGAACTTCTGACCCTCCCGCCCACGCCTCCCCAGTGCTGGGGTGCAGGTGTGCAATACTATACCCACTCTGTGCAGTGCTGGGCATTGAACCCAGGGCCTCTTGCGTGCTAGGCAAGCACTCTGTCAGCTGAGCTACAGTCCCAGAGCTCGTCCTGTGTGGTCTAATTGATATTCGTTACACCTTGGATGTGAAATGTCCTTCACGGGCCCTCGTGTTTGAACACTTGGTGTTTTGAGAGGGTATGGAAACTTTGAGAGGTGAAGTGGGTCATGGGGGGTGGGGTGGATCTTGAGGTTCATAGCTCTGCCCCATATTTACTTCCTTCTCTGCTGAGATAGAAATTCATCACTATGGAGCTGCCTGGGCTGTATCTTGTGTTCCTCCCTATAATGCGCGGCATCCCATAGAACCCTGAGCCAAAGCGAAGCGTCCCCCGGTGAAGCTGCTGTTGCGACAAACAGTGATGAGAAAAATCGCTACTCAGGTCGCATTGGGGGCTTTTGACGGCTCTCATGCTTTGACTCCCCCCACTTCCACCACTGAAGTTGTCTCAGTCTCCTGGACCACTGTACTGAAGCTGGTCTCATCTGCACCTTCCGTTCCCAAGCATCCTTTAGTAAAGTCACCGTAAGTCTCATCCCTGGACCAAAACACCCATTCTCCTGATCTGCCCCGGGACAGCTTGTGAGACACAGCGGCCATCTGGTGTCCTGAATGCCCACAGCTCCCAGCTTTGCCTGGAGCTCAGGTCTGCCCAGTTCCCCTCCAAAGCCCAAGACATATTAGTTGTTTTTCTCAGCACTGTGACCAAGATAAAAAGTGGCAAAAAAATAGGGATGCCATTGCTTCTTAACACTCCCAGGTATGGAGACAGAGAGCACTTGTCAGGGGATACGCTTCTAAGACTCTAAACATTCCTCAAAGACACATATCCTTTCCATGGCTAATGTCCCCCAATGCTCCTCCTGGATGTCTATGTAAAGTTTCTTGGTATTTTCTTCAACCTCTCTGATCATTCTGTGTGTGTGTGTGTGTGTGTGTGTGTGTGTGTGTGTGTATGTGTGTGTGCCTGTGTACACGTGTGTTGCATGTGCTCATGTGTATGTACATGCTCCGGTGTGACTCTGTGTGTGTACCTGTGCATGCAGGTGTGCATGGAGGTCTAGGTCAATGTCACTCGTCTTCTTTTGTAGCTCTCTGCATTTTTTTTCCTGAGACAGGATCTCTCGTTGAACCCAGACCTCACCGATTTGGCTAGGCTGGCTCATCAGTGAGCTTCAGGGACCCGCGTATGCATGCATCTCCAACACCGAGGTTATACATACAGGCCAGCACCTGTCGGCGTGAAAGCTTTGAAGTGGGTGATGAGGACCTGGGTTCTGCGTGCCAAACACTGACCGAACCATTTCTCCAGCACCGTAACCTTTTCTTTTCACTCTCCCACACTCCCGAACTTTCCACCAGAGTGTGCCTCTCAGCCCAAGGACCCTACGTGGTATTTTCCTTGGTAGTGTTTCTCACTCTCTGCTTTACAGACACAGGGCATTGTGGACTTAGATCCAGAACTATAACTGAGCTGTGAGCCTTGCTGGCTTCCTTATCTTGCCTGGGAGCTTTCTGAGGACAAGATCACATCCCTGATCCCAGTGATGGCGTGTAGAGGACAGTAGGCAAACACTAGTTTAACTGAGTGAGTCAAGCTGCTATGATTCTTCTCCGTGTGAGCCTCCCTCCCGGAGGCTCTGTTCTGTCCTCGTTCCTTTTCCTGCCCTAAGCTCTCCATGTACAGTGCTCTGTTTCTCATTCAAGTTTACATCCTTCTTCCTCCATGTTTGTTTTTATTTATTCTTTTGGTACAAGTGTCTTTACGCCTGGCATTACCAGAGGATTTCGCCCTTCGCCGCCTTTTCCGGATTTCCACCTTTCCCTCACAGCCTGGGTCCGACTATCACAAGGAGCCTTGTATGGGGTGGGGAGAACCTGGTGTTTGGTCCTCCAACCTTGCATTCCGCCATTCTTCAAATTTTTACTACTCTGACTTGCGGCCACCAAACTCCTCCAGTTTCTCCCCATCGTCCGTGGCCCATGCCAGGCTGACCTGCCCCTGTGTCTCCACGGCCTCTGGAATTTCCTTGTTGGTTAGAACAGATCCTAAGAAGCCGCTTTGTGGCCTCCTCCTTGGGCTGAAGCTGAACTCCAGGGGCTGCGTCCACGGCCTCCATTGCTGTCAGCCAGCCTTTCCCAACATCCGTCTGACCTTTGCCTGGAAGACATGATGGCCTCCTGGTGTGGATGGGTGGTCCTCAGCTGGTACCCACCCCTACTCCATCCTTTCATCCGGGCTCTTTCCTGCCCTGCTCTACCACAGGAGTCACCATTACCCTCCTTGCCCTTGGCTTCGACTGGTTCAGCCGTTGATCCCATTGTTCTTTCTGAACAAGCATCTGCTATGCTCTACTGATTTAAACTCCGGTGGAGGTGATGTGTGACCTTTCTGCATCAAAATATCCCGCTAGTTGACTGTACAAGTTCTGCCTAGTCCCACAGTTGTCCTGCCCTGACTTACTGTGCCGGACCGTGTCAACTCCCCGTGACCATCCACAGGGTTTTCAGAACACTGAGAGGGAGGCCAGGGAGGGGCCTATTCTATTATTGGTGATTGTGATACTCAGAGAAGCCCGGGTAACTCAGTGTCTCTAACAGCTACATACAGGCCCTGACAGGGCTGTGAGCAGACTCAGCTCCTGGGCGTGAACATGCTCATGGCAGTCTTAGGAATATACTTTCCCGACTGTTGTGGACCCACACAATCTACCCTAGAGCAAATGAAAGGGAGACTGTGTCTTCCCCCCCGCCCCACCTGATCTTCATTAGGTGGTCAACAGTGCAGGCTGGCTTGTGTGTGTGTGTGTGTGCGTGCGCGCGCATGTGTGTGGACTTCAGCGGGGTCCAGCTGCTGGCTGATAAGTGGGAGCACATGGTCCAGCAAGATAACACTCTGGCAGCCTGAAATAAATGTGAACAGCCAGGCTGCTTCAAGGGGCCTCTGGGAAAAGCCCTGTTATCACCGGCATTGTTCACAATTGCTAACAACTTTCCTTGAGTGGAGTTCTCAACATGTTTGCTCCTTTAACTCAGCTTTATCTGCCTGCTGTTGGTGTGGCCCTCACAGCAGCTTCCTGATGTTGTCAGCGCAACAGGGAGGGGACGAGACTTGAGAGTGATTTAGAGGCCTGGCTTGACGCGGCCCTTGCCTGGTGTGAGCCCTTACGCTGTGCTAGCGCCCCTTCCCCCCTCCCCGCTTTGGAAAAGCACTGGATGAGCCTTTCAGAGGCGAGGGCAGCCGCGGGCCTCCAGGGAAAGATGAAGAATATAATGCAGGATGTGAGGTTGGTTGGCTCTTCTCAGCTACTGAGAAGGCGTCTAAAAGTTCTGTGGGACTCTGCGTCCTAGTCCACTTGGATATGTGTGTAGGTCAGAGAGATAACCTTGTCCGTCATTCCTTAGGCATCATCCACATTGGTCTTTAGACTAACTCTCTCATTGGCCTGAAACTCATCACATAGGCTAGTTCAGTAAACAAGTGCTGGGCTGATCGACGGAAGAGCTTTCTTTGGCAAATCAATCTCCTGGTATTTCAATATCCTTTATCCCAACAGTGACTGTATTGGACCACCTGGAGAGTTACATGCCAGCTCAACCTACTTCTTCTGTGGAGGGGGTTATTTGGTTGGCTCCTCACGGGAAACACAAAGGTAACCAGGCTGAATTCCAAGCACAGAACAAGGAAAAAAATCGAGTAAAATTAATAACTATTCTGATAGGTCTCATTCAAGGCCATTTATGACCCATCTACTAAGACAGGACATTCTGGCAAATGAGTTAAACTCAGATGGAGATGACCCTATTGAAACACAGGGAAGTCTTTCTGAGCAGGTCAAGCCAGGGGAGCCTCAAAGAATAGTTAGGGTTGGGGAATATATATTCCTTGGGGGGGGCAGCTCTGTCAGTTCAGTGCAAACCACATAAACACAGGGACCAATTCCATTGCCATCACCCACATAAGAAGCTAGCCCTGAGGTACCTATTCTCTCTCTCTCTGTCTCTCTCTCTCTCTCCCTTTCTTCCTTTCTTGTCTTTTATTATTTTTTTTAGAAAGAAGACAAATGAAGAGTGACTAGCATATGGCGTAAGCTGAAGGTCAGCAGCAGCTGCTTGTGTTTGGATGTTAGACGGCGGTAAGACCCCCCCCACACACACACATACCCAGTCTTCCCAGTATCTTGCTCTGCTACACTTTGTACGCATTATAGACTTTATCTCTTTATAGAGGTCACAGCATCAAACACAAAGAGTGACACACACTGTGACATGGCGGAGAAGACCTCTGCCTGTGTTTCATCATTCATCAGTGCCCGTTAGCCAGGGCTGCCGTAATGGGATGCCGCAGCCGTGAGCTTGAAATAATAGGAGTGCTTTCTCTTGGAAACACTTGGGTCCTAGAAACCCAGAAGCCAGCAACGAGGAAGGCCGTTGTCCTCCTGAAATCCTCCAGGGAGATCCTCCAGGGAGGTCTGTGCATCTCCTTAAGACCTCCAGGGAAGAAGTCCTCCCTACTTTTCTCCTGGACTCCAGTGTCCGTTGGCAACATTTGGTAGTCCTTCACATGGATATGCCTTCCTCTGAGTTCTGGTTCTCTCCTTGTGTGGTCTTCTCTCTGTCTCTTCTCTTCTCTCTTCAAGCTCTCTTTCTAAATGTAAATCCCATGTCATAAAATGATCATTGAATTAAGATCCACTCAAATCCACTATGATGCATCTTACTGGCTTGCACGTGCAAAGCTGCATTTGCAGATGTGTGCACGGACATTTGGGGTTGGGGACTTAAACATCCAAGGGGAAACAATGATGTCACGGTTGAGGACCAGCATTGCTCTCTGGATTCCCCAGTGAGCGTCCTCTCGTATCTCTTGGCAAGTTCTGTGTCCACACTCATTTCTAGGCTTGTGATACACCTGCCATGGGCATTGAGTTCTCTGACTGATACTTGACAAAAATCAGAATTAAATGGCCAAAGACATTTAAGGAATTGCTCAACATCCTTAATCATCAGGGAAATGCAAACCAAAATAACACAGATACCATGTGACACCAGTCAGATGGCTACAACCAAAAATACTGAGGACAGCTTATGTGGAGTCAGGGGAACACTCCTCCACTGCCGGTTGGAGTGCAAACTTATACAGCCATTTAGGAAATCAGTATGGCAGTTTCTCAGGATATTGGGAATCAGTCTGCCTCAAGACTCAGTGATACCACTCTTGGGCATCCACCCAAAAGGCACTCAGTCACACCACAAGCACATCTGCTCAACAATGTTCGTAGTAGCATTATTCATAATAGCAAGAACCTGGAAACATCCTAGATGCCCCTTAACCAAAGAATGAATAAAAAATGTGGTACATTTATACAGTGGAGTACTACTCAGCGGTAAAACAGTAATGACATCATGAAATTTGCAGACTAGAAAAAATTATCCTGAGTGAGGTAACCCTATGGAGAGATGCTATGCTCAGCCTTAACCTAGCGGGGGAGAGGCTTGGTCCTGCCCTGACTTCATCTGCCAAACTGTGTCAACTCCCCATGGAAGCTCTTACTTGTTGGGAGGAGTAGATGGGGGTTGGGCTGGAGGTGGGAAGGAAGGGAGCAGGAGGAGGGGTGGGAGGGAGAACTTTGGTTGGAATGTAAAAGGAAATTAAATTAAATAATACACACACACACACACATATTTTTTTAAGAAAAGAGGACGGATAAGGAATATTTTCTAAGTGGGGCACCAGGTCTACCACACAGGGAGAAAACTTAGGAGCGCGTGAGTGTGTGTGTGTGAGTGGTGTATGTGGTTTATGTGTGTGTGTTTACATGCATGTGAACACACTGGTACAAATGAACTAAAAACAGAAACAAAATCTACACCTGCAATATTTGCACAGATGGAATCATGGTCTCCTGGATATGGAGCCTGTATTTGTGAGCACCGTATGCACTAGGGGTGAATCCAATCTAGAGTCCTGCAATAACGATCTCCATGACCTTGATATAAAGGGACAAGTGGAGCACAGGAGAGGGAACAGCAAGTCATAAGGGAGCCCAGGGAAGTGTGTGTCACAGAAGGTGTGGGTTTTATTGTCATCCTCACCTGTAGCATCATATATTAGCTCATGCCCTCACCAAGGTTACAAAGGAAAGGTAATCAGGCCAGAGAACGTCTAGGAAGCACAGCTTTGGGAAAATACTAGCATCTATCTTGGGAACTGGACATCTGGGGATGAAGCCTTCAAATGAAAAGAATTGGGAAGTTTTTCCTTGACTTCTTGTGAGCCATTGTGATGGAGGGTAGAGTGGAGTGAGCTGGGCACTAAGCTACTAGGCTTCTGTCCTGGGAGCTCAGGTGTCTCTTGCTTGGAGAATGAACATCATCAGTACTTGAGCAGTGGTAATGAGAACTGTGCACTGTCACCTGGTCTGTGTTTGGACACACACTGAGCATGTCAGCCATCCTCAAGGTCCTGTGTCCAACTACAAGAGTCACTAGGGTGTGCTGCTGTATGTACTGGGGTATTTTTATTTGCTGTTGGCTTGCAGTCGGCTTGAAGGGCATCTCTGGGAACTGAAGTCGACCTTTTGCTTCTGGCAACCCAGTTGGAGATACTTCACTCTTGGAACTGGCACTTGCAGAAAGTTCAGTGTGGAACATTAGTACCATACTTAGCTACGGTTTCTATTGCTGTGAAGAGACACCATGACCGTGAGGACTCCTATAAAGGAAAGCATTTCATTGTGGTTGGCTTACAGTTTCAGAGGTTTTGTCCATTATCATCTGATGGGACATGGTGGTGTTCAGGCAGACTTGGTGCCGGAGAAGGAGCTGAGAGTTCTACATCTTGATCTTCAGGCAACAGGAAGTGAACTGAGTTACTAGGGGTGGCTTGAGCATATATGAGACCTCAAAGCCTGACTCCACAGTGACACACTTCCTCCAACAAGGCCACGCCTATTTCAATAAAGCCACGTCTCCTAATAATGCCACTCCTTAAGAGCTTATGGGGGCCAATTACAGTCAAGTTCTCACAGTAACTAGCCTTCTTTACCCATAGTTACCATCACCAGCTCAACATGAAGTTCAAGGGGGAAGTTTTCTAAGTTTATTTTTTCCTTGTAAAACAAACTGTAGCTTACAGAGCAGCATCATGCAAGTAATTTACCACTGTTTTCCTCACCGTTTTAAAGCCCAAATTCTTGTTCCATATAGTTCATTTTTAAGAAAAAAATCATTTGAAATTTTTAAATAGGAATGTGCATATATGTGCCTTTGTGTAGGTGTGTGCACATGAGTGCAGGTGCCCTGAGTCCTGTAGAGCCATAGTTGTAGGTGGTTTCGGACCACCTGATATAGATACTGGAATCAAACTCTGGTCCCTGCAAGAGCACTGTGTGTTCTTAACCAGTGAGCCGCTTTCCCAACCCCTCCTGTCACACTTTTTACAAACTTTCAACGAAGCTTTCTCTGGGGCTGGGCCCATAGGAAAGCCCTGAGGTAACCCTACCATTACCTGGCCATATTTATGTCAGAATTATCAATCAAACGTGGCCCTTAACACTCTCGGCTCCTCATTTAGATCAGGGAACGAATAGTCACTTTTTAAGATGAAAACCCTGAAGGGGAAAAATGAGCCCAAAGACTTCACTCGGTTCATTTATAGTTGGCATCAAGTGGGGGGAAATTATTGACCGTCACCCTTCCCCCAATACAAAAAGGCACACTTTAATATATTCAGCCATAGAATTCAGGAAGACTATCTGAAGTCTGGAATCATCCAATAAATACATTTATCGAGTTGAAATGAGCTTTGCGCAAACACAAAGTGCCGTACGTGTCCTGCTCTGTATGTGCTGTGCGGAATGTGATCTGCGGCGTTTATCTCCCTCCTGTCCCAGATCCACCTGAGCAGGGATGTTTGCGTTCACATTTAAGTCTCTAACATGCTGCATACAAGCAGATAACAGCACACATGAGTTCTTGACTGGGCCACTGAGGGCCACCAAAGAGTGGAAGAGGAAGGGTGTGAGCTGAGAAAATTCCCTACCGCATTTAGGAATGCCCACGTCTACCCTGGCATGTGAGGAAACCGTGAGCTGACACGCCACGTGAGGAGCGGGATTTTAACAGCGCTCTTCTCATCCACAGAGAGTGATTTTTTAGACTCCACCCATCTCCTGGGCATCCCAACCATCCTGTCTCCTCGGTGGTGAAAGGTTATTATGGGATAGGAGCTCTAAGTGTTCTTTTGGACAAAGAGTGACTTAGGGGTTGAATGTTGTTTTTATCCATTGGTGTGCTCCCGAATGTGACCTTTTTGGAAGAAATGGTTTTTGCAGAACTCAGACAATGAAACTGAGGTCATCGGGGTAGGTTCTAGTCTACTATGACAACTTATGAAAAGAAATTAATTTAATTTAACACATGCACATGGTGTGTGTGTGTATGCTTGTTTACATGTGTGACTGTGGGTGCACATGTGCCACAGGGCGTGTGCGTGTGTGTGTGTGTGTGTGTGTGTGTGTGTGTGTGTGTGTGTGTGTGTGTGTTCTGGGAGTTCCCCTGTCTCCGGTCTCACTGAAAGAGCCTGGGCTTACAGATGAGAACTATGGCGTCTGGCGTTGATGTGGGTGCAGCAAGCATTTCGCCTGTTGAGCCATATCCTCCGCCTCAGGATGTCATCTTGATCCTCCGCGTATAAGCCATGCCCTTGGTTACAGCCGTCTTAGCGAACAACGCAAAGTCGTGTGGTTTAGATCACATAGGACCATCGCAACTTTAATAATAATTCATAGGAAATGTGTAAATGTTCACGCGCGCATGATCTCATTGAATTCTGACAGCACAGGAGACAGAAACAATCTCTCCAATTTCAGGGAGGTTAGATGCCGGCCCCCAATTTAAGGACGAGAAAAAGACATATAACTTGACCAAGACTGTGGAATGTTGCAAGGGCCGCTCTGGACATAAATTTATGGCCTGCTTCCGAGGCTCGCGCTGTATCACCCTGCCACGCGAATGCCTGTGAGTGCTCCCTTTTGACTGTAACCAGCAGAAATATGCTTAGAATACGTGGTGCGGAAGGCAGAGTGAGATCCGGAGTTTGCAGGAGCATCTGTGCAGACAGAGGTTCTGGGACTTGTTCTGCAGGCACCATCTATGGGTAGAGAGAGGCAGGAGGACAGTCGTCTTTTCTGCTGGCTCCCTTAGCATCATCTGGCTGGAAAGGTCACTGCCACTCAAATGCAAAAGGCAAGGCAGGCACGGGTCTCTCAGAAGAAAGTAAATCCATAGTGAGGTACCATGTCACGCTTCTAAATCGGTACCCACGCAGCTCTGGGAGCGCCCTGTAACACGTCACCACACATGTCTGCGGTTCTTTCAGAGGAGACAGAGGGATCCACGCGCTGTCAGAAGTTAGGACCTTCTGCAAGGTGGTTTGGAAATTTGTCTCAAAAGCAACCATACTTTTGCTTCATTCTGCTGAGGTCGGCCCAGGCGAGATGGGGAAATGTGTGCATTAGAATGCTCCAAGCAGCCCAGGCTCCTACCTCAGTGGCCAGAAGGCCAGTGTGGAAGGATGAAGAGAGCAGAGAATTGTGAGACACTCTTCACGCTTGGGCTGCCACCGGGGACCCGTTACGACACAGTGATAGCAGATGTTGCTACTGTGGATGCCTGCCTGGGTCAGCAGCCAGCCCCTACACTGCATGCAGTGGGACACTAAACCTGCCTGTGCCTCAGTTCCTCACCTGTGAAACGGGGACAACAAAACAGCATTTATCTCCCAGATAGAGCGAGTGGTAGGTGGGATACTGTTTATATAGATAAAAACAAAGGTGACTCCCTGTGCTGTTTGCAGAGATATTTGATATTCGTTAAGTTTGGGTGAGAATGAGACCTAGCACTGTGTTCCTTGGCTTCTCAGAACAGGGCATGTTTCACCTCTTGAAATGGGGCCAGTGACGAAATTGAAGTCAGAGAAGAGAGAAAGAGGTAGACGCTTCTCTTTGGTCATCCTTTCCTGACTACCCTCA